>NC_082684.1:48801994-49421533 GCF_949987515.2 Delphinus delphis | reverse complement strand
TATAGTATAAATGACTAGCTATTTTTTTTTAACTTTTTTTTTTGATGTGGACCATTTTTTGTGGGGGGAAGGGTGCTGCATTGGGTCTTCATTGCCGTGCGTGGCTTTCTCTAGTTGTGGCGAGCGGCAGCTACTCTTTGTTGTGGTGCGCAGGCTTCTCATCGCAGTGGCTTCTCCTGTTGTGGAGCACGGGCTTTAGGGTGTGCGGGCTCCGTAGTTGTGGCTCACGGGCTCCAGAGAGCAGGCTCGGTAGTTGTGGCGCACAGGCTTAGTTGCTCCGCGGCATGTGGAATTTTCCGGGATCAGGGCTTGAACCCGTGTCCCCTGCTACTTTTTTGTTTTTTGATGTGGACCATTTTTAAAGTCTTTATTGAACTTGTTACAATATTGCTTCTGTTTTATATTTTGGTTTTTTGGCTGCGAGACTTGTGGGATCTTAGCTCCCTGACCAGGCATGGAACCCTCAACCCCTGCCTTGGAAGGCGAAGTCTTAACCACTGGACAGCCAGGGAAATCCTTAGTTATTTTATTATTTATCTTTTTTCCTTTTAAATTAGTAACCAGAGTTTAGTCATTTGCAGAAGCCAGCTTATATGAAACACATAAAACATATGTCTGTATTTTATAAGTGCTGGCACATACATAACTAATAATAACTAACATTTAATGAATGCTTACTATGTGCCAGGCACTATTCTAAGTATTTCACGTTTATTAACTCACTTAATTCTATGGAGTAATTTAATTTCTGTAGAATTTAGGGGACATGATAAAATTATTTTATTTTAGAGATGAAGTAACAGGCACAGAAAAGTTGAGCAATCTGCCTGAAGTCACACAGCTGGTAGGTGGTAGAGCCAGGATACAAAGGTGATGCTGCCTACGGGTAGGGACTGAGTGAAGCACCATGGGAGATAAAACAGAAAACTCAGTCTTTGCTTCAGCCATGCCATGGTCTAATAGAGAAATTAGACATATACCCAAAATTCCAAGGGGTGAACCATACAAAGGACATTAGAGGGATTCAAATAAAGACTGATGGAGGTCAGCAGAGGGATCAGTCGCTGCTGGCTGGGGAGCTGAGGAAGACTGCCTGGAGGAGGTGGCATGTTAGCCATGTTGTCCAGAAGGAAAGGACTTTCACGTGGAGATGATGGTGTGGGGAAGGGAACAAAGAAAGCTGGCCCCATGTCAGAAGAGTCTGATGCAAACCCTGAGACTTCAAAGTGAAACCCTGGGTACATGAGAGTCAGATTTGAAAGGCATGTGGGTCCACACTGTGGAAAGCCTTTATTGCCCACATAAGAAATATGTATGTTTCTAGGGAGGAAATGGGGAGCTATGGGGGATGTCGGAGCAGGGAAGCAACATGCTTAAGTAGTTCTTTAAAAAGAGAACTCTGGCTGCTACTTTCAGGGTGGTTTGAAACACAGAAAGGCCGAAAGCTGGGACAGGTACTGGGAAGCATCACAGCGCTCTGGGAGGAGGTAATGGTGGACCGTGGTGGGTTGGGCATGTAAGGGAGGAGTAGGGAGGCACTGCTGCAGAGTAAGGACCCAGGGATCTTGAGACCAAGCTGGGTTTGGTACCGGCATCCTCACTGTCTAGCTGTGTGTCCTTCAGTGACTTCCTCACCTTCTCTGAGATAAACACGGGGATAGTCATCCCCACCTCATGGTGTGGTTATGAGGTCATGTGTGTAGGGCCCCCAGTACTGTGTGTGCACACGGCAGACCCTCATCACGGCACCAAGGAGGGTTGTTGTCATTGCTGTCATTCTTGTTGTTGCTGATACTTGAGGGAAGACAGACCCTCAAAGCTGTCTCTGAGGTCTCAAATGTCTCTGAAAAGAAGGATGGGATGGCTTCAATAGGAATAAGAAACACGGAAGCTGCAACAAGCTTCAGGAGGGAAAGGAGAGCTCAGCTGAGCAAAGATTGTCCTTTGCTTTAGCTGGAGCTCTGGAAGGTAACTGGACAGACGTTTGGGATCAGGGAGTTACCTATAAAGGGGCAACGCTAACCCTAGTAGGAGGACAAGCTGGGGGTAGATCCCAGCCAGAAGCACAGCTCTGCAGGCCACATGCATGGTCTGTGATCCCAGGTGGGCCACACTTTTTTTTTTTCCAGCCTGAATTGGCATTTTGCTGCAGAGTTAAGAGTCCCATCTCGTTCTGCATAAATCAGTGTGTGTGGAGAGAGAGAATGGGATGGGGTGAACATAACAAGCCTTTTCCCTACGCAGTTGCCTCAAGAGGCTTGGAAGGATGACCTAGGCTGGGGAATGTTGCAAATTCTTCTCTACATCCCCAGAAAGGAAAATGTTAACCAGCCCCTTCCTTGGACATTGTCTACCCCAGGGAACAGCAGAGGGTTAAAGTGAAACCTCTGATGCTGGGAGGCCCCAGGTCCCTGGGAAAAGTCTGGTGGCCCTGGAACTAGGCCTTTGGTGGTGTGACAAGAAGGGCCCTGGACAAGAAGTCAGGAGGACAGAGTTCTGATATTTCTGCTCTGCTCCAAATGGAGGGGTGACCTTGGCCCAGTCATTTACTTCTCTGGGTATCAATTATTTTCCTCTTATAATTTCTAGGTTGGACTAGAATCTTAATAACTAAATCATATAATTCCTTTCAATAATAAAAAGAAAATCATACAATTCCTTCCCATCCCCAACCCTAGTCATAATGGTGGCTTACTTAGGAAGTGGTTTCTAAACCAGGGTGAAAAGCCCTAATGTCATTCTTGTATCTCTCTTCATATACTCTGGTAGAAAATTGCCAAATCTGTTCTTGTCCTAATGATTTAATGGTTGATGATGAATTAGAAGGAACTTGCCATTTTAGTACGGAGTACAGAAACGCTGAAATTCTGCAATTATATAGTTAACTCTTTGTTGTTTTCAAGTTCTGCTATGCACTACATACATTGGTACATGTTTTTTAGCAATCAGTCAATGGTTATTTAAAGCCCACTATAAGCCTGAAATGACTTTGGGCCCATTTCAAATAAAAAAGAATCAGTCACGGGCTTCCCTGGTGGCGCAGTGGTTGAGAGTCCGCCTGCCGATGCAGGGGACGTGGGTTCATGCCCCAGTCCGGGAAAATCCCACATGCCACGGAGCGGCTGGGCCCGTGAGCCATGGCTGTTGAGCCTATGCGTCCGGAGCCTGTGCTCTGCAACGGGAGAGGCCACAACAGTGAGAGGCCTGCGTACCGAAAAAAATAAATAAATAAATAAAAAATAAAAAAGAATCAGTCACAACACAAAAACTGAAATTTCTAATGCTGCAGGGGATTTTAGAGATGATCTCTTCTCCAACCCCATTCAGGTTACAAATGAGGGAAATGAAGTCCGGGGAAGTTAAATGTCCTGCCTAAGATCACAGAGCAAATTGAAGTCAGGTCCAGGAGCAGAACTCAGTTCAATGAAGTATGACTTAGAGTCATAACTCAGAGGAGGTAAGGCAGAATTCACGCAATGCTTACACAATGGTTGGACAGTGGTTCTCAGACATTAGTGATGCCAGAATCCCATGACATGCTTGGAAAGTGCAGCTTCTCAAGCCTCCAACCCAGAGTGTTGATTCAGTAGGACTCAGGTGAGGTCCAAGAAAGGGCATTTAACAAGCTCCCCAGTTCATTTGATAGAGGATCCTCAAGGGCAAGTTTCAAGAAAAATATTGACTTTGGTTGGCATATTATGTCCTTAGTGAAGTTCAAATGGGTCAGTTAGGTCCAACTGATGCCGACCACAGTGGGCCCCAACCACAGACATGGGGCAACATGCCTGTCCCCTGTAACAAGGATGAACTCCGGTGCCAATCAAGGACCCTTGGCATTGGTCAGTACCCTTGTCCTATGGCTTTACAAGCCATAGGTCCAGATCTCAGGCTGGTGGGGACATACTTGCTGGCTCTTCCAGACTCTGAGATGGGCTCTCACATTTTCTTAGGTTTATGCCTTGTCAGATTCAAGATGAACACCCAGAAGAGAATGGACCTTTCCACTTATTTATAATGCAGCTTCAGTGGCACTTGGAGTGCCACTGAAGGTAATTAATGGACCCTCAGACTCACTTCTTTGCACATGTGCATCAAGATTACCTGAGTTTTAGGTGAGTGTGTGCACTTTTTTGTTCTTAAAAGTGAGTCTATTTATTAACTGTTTATATTACTTAAATTCTTTGTTGCTGTAACAGAAACCAAGCTTAGGAGACCTAGCTTGAGCAAAAATGAGGAATTAATAATATGGGTGTCTTGGAGAACCACAGCTAGGAATGTTCCTAGGCCTCAGAAAAATACTGGAACCAGTTACTAGGCAATGAAAATGGAAGCAGAAAGCTGATAGTAGTCCCTTGCATCTCTTGCCTTGTCAGACTTCTCGGTTTTGTTCACCTCCCTCCATAGCCTGCTAAATATGGTCCACGTGATATTCCATAGCCAAGCCACAGCTTCCCATAATGCTCACCCAGAGAGAACCACTGCGAGCATTTTTTTTTTTTTTGGTGGTACGCGGGCCTCTCACTGTTGTGGCCTCTACCGTTGCGGAGCACAGGCTCTGGACGCGCAGGCTCAGCGGCCATGGCTCACGGGCCCAGCCGCTCCGCGGCATGTGGGATCTTCCCGGACCAGGGCACGAACGCGTGTCCCCTGCATCGGCAGGCGGACTGTCAACCACTGCGCCACCAGGGAAGCCCTGCAGAGTTTTTTTTTTTTGCGCACTGCGAGCATTTTAGAATACGTCCCTTTAGGGTTTTCTCATGCACAAATGTACACTTTCAAACAAAATTAGGATTGTACATTATATATTCTTCCATAACTGATTTGCTGTACCTATCAATAAATGTACCACAAACATATTTCCATTTCATCATCTATTTTTCTGCATGCTCATTTTTAATAGCTGACTAGTTTTCTACCATATGGGTGTTCAGTAGACTCTCTCATATCCAACTTGATCAGAGTAACTTAAACCTTTTAACTTACAACATACCCCAGGCCATTTATTTTAGATTAAGAAATATTTACCAATATAGAGAAAAGACTTGGCATCATTAAAGTTTTCTCCCTTCATATTTTACAGTTGTTCACTATCACCTAACTCAACAGCATTATTATTATTTTTTTAGGAATATAAATCTCTCTTTTGTCATTGCATTGATGTACATCTTATTGAATTAAATTACATAATTAAAATAAAAGCTATAGCAGTAAAAACAGGTTTGGGGACAAACACAACTGATTCCTGACGAGCATACAACTCACCTAGTGGGAGTGTAAGTGTGTGGGTTAGCTAACGAGAGCTACCAGCTGTGACACTCAGCATGCTGGGGCATTAGACAATACGTATATATAAAGAATAGAGAGTGATGGTTAATCCAGGGTGCTTTGTAGATCTTAAAGAATACTACTATACAGGAATTTATTTAACCAATTTCCTATGCTGGGTATCTAAAGGTTCTTTTCTTTCTCACTGTTAAAATATCCACGAAGATAATTCTTTTGGGCACTTTCATAATGATTCCTGGAATTGGAACCACTGGGTAAAATTACATACATTTTAAAGAATTTAAATACACATTTTCAACTTGTTCCCCAAAAGGTTTCCCTGGACTTGATATTTTAAAACACAATTTAAAATAATAAGAGACCTTTCAGCAGGGAGTCTAATTAAGCAACCACCTTCGTTTTTCTGCATGTGGCAGGAATTTAAGTCTGATCCTTTATCCTCAAACAATGACTTCACCTCTTCCAAGATATGGCAGAAAAAAGACCTTCCCTTTGTTTTCTGTGACAATAGCAACAGTTCCCACGAATGAAATTTATTTTTCACCTAGTAATTCAACCCATTTGGTTTTAGGATGTGGCCAGGCAAAATGAGCCAAAAATGCAAGATTAAGGCAACTTGATTTTTAGGCTGTGTATAAAGTTGAGCTTTGGGTTTGGCTGACACAAACAGTTTCCATGGTTTGGGAGTTTTTGTTGTAGCAACAAGTTCCTTGGGCAGCAGTCTGTAAAATGCAATGTGAGGAACATTTTGAACTCGGAGAGTAAAAGGACCAGATCAGGTGGTGTCTTGGACGGGTTCTCTGGAATTCCCATCCTACCCCAAGGCCAAAAGGCCAAAAGTAAAACAGTCATCAATTTCTCTGAAGAGTTTTTCCATTGTTTGGAACTTCCCAGTGGGAGCATTCAACTTGCTAATGTCAGCAGGGCTTGAATGGGGGACACTGGCCAAGGTGCATGACTCAGATGATATGAAATCACTATATTACGGCGAATTTGAAGCAACTGCTCTCCTCTGTATTTGGGCTGGCGAGGTGGGTGTCTGAGGGGGCCTGACTTGTTCCTCCCAAGGCTGTTTGTCAGTGGAGATCATGGGTGCGTGAGGCTTGGGGATGGATGATGGAGGGCAGGCTGAAAGGAGGGAGGTTAGAGAAAGTGCTGAAGATGAGGCAGAAACACATGGCCCAGCCAGGTCACCCATCACAAGAGCTGAGCAATGTCAAGAACCAAGGAACTAGGTCAAAATGAGGGCTTTTGAGTAACCAGGAAAGTCGGTGGGCCAGTGGGATGAGGTCTGGGCAAATTCTGCTGAGAGGAGATGGCACTGCCCGTTCAGGGCTTTTCTATAGGTTTGACAGAACCTGGGTGGGTAAATGTGCTCATTTACAAAGGGGGGTTGTGAAAGGGGCCTTGATGGCCTTGAAAAGAATACCTTCAAATGGCATAGGAGAGTTAGGGAATTTTTTAAACTCCAAGTTTCGAAAGAGACGACAGAACAGGAGAGTCAGAGGGACCTATTTCTGGGAAGGCAATCATTCCTCATACCCACAGTTCAGAGGGATGAGAAGGTTCTCTGAATCCCTTTTCAATCTCTTTCCGAATTGCTTGTAAAAGCTTGAAATACCCTAATAGAAGTTCAGTGTTTTGAGGAACATGTAATATCTGAAAGCAGTTTTAAAGTGAAAGATACAAAATAGATAAATAAAACATGTATAAGATAAAATGAATAATGAAAAGTAGTTTATCATTGTCTTTAAAGTCCTTTGCAGGCTCTTCCTTCTCAGAGAAAACTGTTATCCTGATCTTCACGTTGATCATCACCTTGCTTTTGCTTAAGATTTTACCTTTTATATATATATATATATATATATATATATATATAAATTATTTATTTATTTATTTTTTGACTGCATTGGGTCTTAGTTGCAGCACGCGGGCTCCTCGTTGCAGTGTGTGGGCTTCCTTCTAGTTATGGCATGCAGGCTCATTAGTTGTAGCACTTGGGCCCAGCCGCCCCGTGGCATGTGGGATCTTAGTTCCCTGACCAGGGATTGAACCGATGTCCCCTGCATTGCAAGACAGATTCTTAACCACTGGACCACCAGGGAAGTCCCAGATTTTACCTTTTATATTTAAACATATTGTTTGGTTTTACCTATATTTGAACTTTATATACGTGGAATCATACTATGTTCTGCAACTTAAAAAAAAAATCAGTGGTATATCTTGGGATTCATCCATGTTCTTGGTGCGTCTGTAGTTCATTTGTCTCATTGCTATATGTAATTGAATGAGTATGCCACAATTTAAATTTTATTCTGCAATTGATGGAGATCTATATTGTTTCTAGATTTTTGCTATCACTAAACAGTGCTGCTATGAATATTCTTGCATGGGTCTTCTGGTGCATATGTGCAGGAGTTTCTCTAGGTTTATTCCTAGGAGAGAAGATGTAGAATTGTAGGGCTCGTGCATCTTCAAATTTATTAGAAAATATCAAATTATTTTCCAAAGTGGTTGCCCCAATTTAAATTTCCATCAGTGCTGTATTAGTGTGAAAATCGTAACCAATACTTGCTATTTTTCAGAATTTTTAATTTCTTGCTTTTCTGGTAGGCATGAAATGCTATTATAATTGTACCATTCATTTGCAGCTTTCTTACTGCTACTAAGTTGATATTTTCACGTTTATTGATATATTTTCTCTTTTGTAATGTCTGTTCAAGCTTTGGCTATTTTCTTTTTTTATTTGTAGAATCTCTTTATATATTCTGAATATTAAACATTGGTCTGTTGTGTATGGTGCAAATGTCTTCTCCTAGTTGGTGGTTTATCTTTTTACTCTCTTTATGAGGTCCTTCAATGTACAAAAGTACTTAATTATCATATGGTTGTTGTTTGCCATGTCTTTCCTTTACGGTTTGTGCTTTTAAGCCTTATTTTAGAAAATGTTTCCTTATCTCATGGTCATAAAGATATTCTATTTTTTTTTCCTTCAAATGTTAAAGTGTTGCCATTTTCTCTCTTAAGTCTCTAATTCACCTGGGATTGATTATCACATAAGCTGTGAGGAAGAGATCCAATTTGATCAGTTTTCCTTATGTATAACCAGTTGTTCCAGTACCATTTTAAAAAGAGTTCATCCTTCCTTTACTGTTCTGTCATCTCTCTCTGCCATAAACCACATGTGTGTTCTGTTCCATTTCATCCCTTACTAATACGCTATTGTTTGCACTGAGGTAGCTGTATAATAATTCTTGACATGCGATTAGGCAAATTTTTCCACTCCCAACCAATTATTTACCAAGATACTCCTCACTGCTTTTAGTTCTTTGTACTTCCATATGTATTTTACTCATAGCTTGTATAGTTATATATCTACCCACATACATACAAAAGGGAAAATTAAAAATATATCTCTTGGGATTTTGATTTGCTTTGCATTGTATTTATAGATTTTAGGAGAACTGGCAACTTTACAATACTGAGTTAACCAAGTCATAACATGATCTAATGCTATATTTATTTTTTATCCTTGAAATAACATTTTGTAACTTTCTCTATGAAGGCCTTGCATATTTTTTGCTAGATATATAGCTCTATATACTTTTATCAATATTTTTATTGAAGTATAGTTGATTTACAGTGTTGTGTTAATTTCTGCTATACAGAAAAGTGATTCAGTTGTACATATATATATATATATAATTTTTAAAATTTTCTTTTCATTATGGTTTATCATAGGATATTGAATATAATTCTCTGGGCTATATAGTAGGACCTTGTTGTTTATCCATTCTATGTATAAAAGCTTACATCTGCTAACCCTAACCTCCCACTCCATCCCTCCTTCAACCCCCTCCTCTTTGGCAATCACCAGTCTGTTCTCTATGTCCGTGATTCTGTTTCTGTTTCATAGATAGGTTCATTTGTGTCATATTTTAGATTCCACATGTAAGTGATATCATATGGTATTTGTCTTTCTCTTTCTGACTTACATCACTTAGTATGATAATCTCTAGTTTTAAATGGCATTATTTTGTTCTTTTTTATGGCTGAGTAGTATTCCATTGTATATATATGTACCACCTCTTCTTTATCCATTCATTTGTTGATGGACATTTAGGTTGTTTCCATGTCTTGGCTATTGTGAATAGTGCTGCTATGAACATAAGGGTGCTTGTATCTTTCTGAATTATAGTTTTGTCTGGATATATGGCCAGGAGTGGGATGGCTGCATCATATGGTAATTCTATTTTTAGTTTTCTGAGGAACCTCCATACTGTTTTCCACAGTGGCTGTATCAACTTACATTCCCAACAGTTTAGGGGGGTTCCCTTTGCGCCACACCTTCTGCAACATTTGTTATTTGTAGACTTTTTAATGGTGGCCATTCTGACTGGTGTGAGGGGTACCTCACTGTAGTTTTGATTTGCATTTCTCTAATAATTTGTGATGTTGAGCGTCTTTTCATGTGCCTATTGGCCATCTATATGTCTTCTTTGGAGAAATGTCTGTTTAGGTCTTCTGTCCTTTTTTTGATTGGGTTGTTTGTTTTTTTGTTGTTGAGTTGTATGAGCTGTTTGTATATTTTGGAATTAAGCCCTTGTTGGTTGCATCATTTGCAAATATTTTCTCCCATTCTGTAGGCTGTCTTTTCATTTTGTTTATGGTTTCCTTTGCTGTGCAAAAGCTTGTAAGTTTGATTAGGTCCCATTTGTTTATTTTTGTTTTTATTTCTATTGCCTTGGGAGATTGACTTGAGAAAACATTGGTATGATTTATGTCTGAGAATGTTTTGCCTATGATATCTTCTGGCAGTTTTATGGTGTCATGTCTTCTGTTTAAGTCTTTAAGCCACTTTGAATTTATTTTTGTGTATGTTGAGAGGGTGTGTTCTAACTTCATTGATTTACATGCAGCTGTCCAACTTTCCCAACACCATTTGCTGAAGAGACTGTCTTTTTCCCATTGCATATTCTTGCCTCCTTTGTTGAAGACTGATTGACTTAAGTAGGTGTGTGGGTTTGTTTCTGGGCTCTCTGTTCTTTTCCATTGATCCATATGTCTGTTTTTGTGCCAGTACAACACTGTTTTAATTACTGTAGCTTTGTAGTATTGTCTGAAGTCTGGGAGGGTTACGCCTCCTGCTTTGTTCTTTTTCTTCAGGATTGCTTTGGCAATTCTGAGTCTTTTATGGTTCCATATGAATTTTAGAATTATTTGGTCTACTTCTGTGAAAAATATCATGGGTAGTTTGATAGGGATCACATTAAATCTGTAGATTGCTTTGGGTAGTATGGCTATTTTAACAATATTAATTCTTCCAATCCAAGATACAGCTCTGTATTTTTAATGTTATTGTAAAACAGCATTTTTAAGATCATGCTTCAGAATTCTTTGTTCATATATTATATATCTTATATATAAGATATATAATTTAGATATTATATATCTAAAATTTAGATATATATTATATATCTAAAATTGTTCATATATTATATATCTAAAACTGTGAGCCTGAACATATAGTACATGTGAGAGATGATGTTGATTTGAACTAAGGTGGGGGAGGTAAAAATGGAGGTGGTGAAATTGTGCACATATATTAAATATCAAGTCATCAGGGTTTGTTGATATAGTAATACAGTGTGATATTGGTAGCTTCTATATATTTGTATATACATGGGGAATTTTTTCTAAGAGCTTATATTTTGAAAACTTTATCTTAGGCAATATTTTGTACTTGGGTCAAAAATGATTTCCATCAGAGAAAAATTTCTCTTGCTTTGGCCAAGCTTCTGGGCAGCTACTGACCCCAAAACACTTTAAACCAAGTATTCATGTTGAGGAGTTTTGGATGGCCTAGGTAGCATGAAACCACATGAAATCTGGCTTGTGGTTAAGAATACTTAAGGGAGACTTTTTCTCCTTTCTACCCTCCCCACAGTTTGAGAGAGGTACTTTTCCTTACATTACCCAGGGATGGGGGCTGGATTATTTCTAGTCCACCTCTTAAGTGAATATGTAGCCCTGTGAACCCCAGGTTCAATGGACATGTCTTATTAGGCTCCCCACTGTCTGTGTACTATCTTTCTCCCTGAACCCTTTGCAGCATGAAAACTGAAACTCAGTTTTACTGGGGTTTGGCAAATCCCTGAGAGCAAAAGCCAACCTAACTGCTCTGCTTACACTTGTGGCTTCTTGCTTTAAATTTAGGTTTTTTGGCCTCAGAGGATGCCTTCCTTTCTGGACAGCTCATCAGCAAATTTAAAAGATGCTAAAAGACATTTTATCCAGGATTTCTAGTTGTTTCCAGTGATAGAATTGACTAGGGTCTCTAGCCCACCATGCTGTCAGAAATGATACTGACTTCGCTCCTTTAACTTGAGGCTTTGGTTCTTGTTAAAATGCAAATATCCATGTTTGAGATAGCAAGTTAAAGCAGTGTTTCTCACAGAGTCATCTTAAAACTAATTCCTTAAAAATCATCTGGCATGCTTGTTAAAATGCTGATCATGAGTTACGTTGCAAGCTTCCTGATACAAACCTTGGGATAGAAAGAGGAAACATTTTTATTAAGCGTTTCAGTGGAGAATAACGTGGTTATCTGTTATGCCTTTGTAAAAATTAGTTTCAGGATCCTTTTCTGAAACAAGTTTTCACAATAAAAATGCTTAGGAATATTTGATATCTGTAGGAAAAACCTCTTCCTGATATTGAAATGAAAGAAATTGCTTTTCTGTGTAAGGAGTCCAGCATTCACTGATTCCATTTCCCTGACTGCTCTAGTGGGAGTGCTGCCAGCCATTCTCACCTATACCTGTAGGTTATATACTCTCAAAGCCAGTGGTTGACTTGTTTTACTGTATTTTCTTGAGACCATCCAAAGAAATGTGAAGGAGTCTCATTTTTCAGTCACATTTAGAGAGAAACCATGGAGCCTCAGAAAGGTTAAATACCTCCTCCTTCTAGAAAGAGGAAAAAAAAAAACCTTTACACTTTCTTATAAAAATATGTTTGAGCATAACTCCAATTATTCTCTTAGGAGAAATTCTTTGTAATGGATTTACTAGGTTGCAAGGTATACATATTTTAAGACTCCCCATCCCCTAATAAAGATAGCTTTATTATCCTGATTATAAAAAAAAATACTGGAATAAGCTCAATGTTAGATATCTACAGGCACTTCAGAAAGATTTAAGAAGAAATTAAAATTACCTCAACCTGCCACCCAGAGAAAACCATGGCTAAACATGTTCATATATTATATATCTTGTTAGATTTTTTTCTTATGCATATAAATATTTTATTTTCAAAAACAGAATAATCCTGTTTATAATCTGATATTTTAAATCAATGTTATATTGTGAATCTCTTCCCATGTCTGTAAATGTGCGTTGTGGAAAATTGCATCGTATTTTGTAGGTGTCCTTCACAACATGCTTAGCATCTAGCAGAACACCTGATAGTAGCAACAAATACTTACCATGCTTGTAACTCCTCCTGGGCAGTTGACTCCCATCTTTGCAGAAGGGGCAGCCATTAGGTATCCACATTTTATACCATTTGTTCCCTCCGGTTGGATGAGAGGTCCGTAGAGGCCCCAGAGAATCCACAGGCTGGCCAGGAGGCCTCAGGTGTAGTCTCATAAGCAAAGGATGAGCTAGCTAATGAGATTCCTTTTCTTAAGAATTTAAATTCAGAAATGCTCAGAAGAAGAGACAGCACAGCAGGAGCAGAATGGAAGAGTCATCTTATAGTGCAAGAATGGAGAGGTCATAAAGGACCAAGTTTAGGGCACATTCACAAAAAAGCAGAAACTGTGAGGTGAAGATAAGATATGGAGAGAGAGGAAGCTGGTTGGAAGAGTTCAGGAAGAAGTCAGTGGAGGGTAGCTGAGTCAGTTCACGGTGGAGCGCTAGAGCAAAATCTGCATCCTCAGTCTGCGGGTCCCTCCGTTGGGTCACCTCCCACTTAGACTGGGTGTGGCCCACTCCTATAGTGGCTCCTATTGTTTGATTTCTGTTAGATCCCATCTCCCTAGGACTCCAGGTATTCTTACAATACCATCCACTAATTCATCTACCGGTAGACTGAAGTTTCAGTGAGTTTCTGCTCCCTGAAGGCTAAAGAATATAAATAACAGTTATTTTGGTCGTTTAGACACAACAGTTACTTAAGGGAGTGGATTTTTGGTTTTAGGTTTATAGTTTTTTCTATGTGTGCCTGTATGTGTGAATTTTTCGTTTAATTTCTAATTTCATCACTGCATATGCTAAAAGAATGTGCATCCTCAATTTGAAGGTACAATATTTTATTTTATTCATTTATTAAAAAATTTTTTTCCATTAAAAAAATTATTTTATATTAGAGTATAGCTGATTAACAATGTTGTGTTAGTTTCAGGTGTACAGCAGAGTGATTCAGTTATACATATGCATGTATCTATTCTTTTTCAAATTCTTTTCCCATTTAGGTTATTACAGGGTATTGAGCAGAGTTCCTTGTGCTATACAGTAGGTCCTTGTTGGTTATCTATTTTAAATATAGAGGTATATAGATGTCAGTCCCAAACTTCCAATCTATCCCTCCCCCATCCCCCATAATCATAAGTTTGTTCTCTAAGTCTGTGAGTCTGTTTCTGTTTTGTAAATACGTTCATTTGTATCATTCTTTTTTTAGATTCTGCACATAAGTGATCTCATATGATATTTGTCTTTCTCTGTCTGACTTACTTCACTTAGTATGATAATCTCCAGGTCCATCCATTTTGCTGCAAATGACTTTATTTTATTATTTTTTGTGGCTGAATAGTATGCCATTGTATGTATATGTGTGTGTGTATATATATATATATACCACGTCTTCTCTATCCATTCATCCGTCGATGGATATTTAGGTTGCTTCCATGTCTTGGCTATTGTAAACACTGCTTCAATGAACATTGGGGTGCATGTATCTTTCTAAATTATGGTTTTCTCCAGATACATGCCCAGGAGTGGGATTGCTGGATGATATGGTAGCTCTAGTTTTAGTTTTTTAAGGAATCCCCATACTGTTTTCCATAGTGGCTGTACCAATTTACATTCCCACCAACAGTGTAGAAGGGCTCCCTTTCCTCCACACTTTCTTCAGCATTTATTGTTTGTAGACTTTTTGATGATGGCCATTCTGACTGCTGTGAGGTGATATCTCATTGTAGTTTTGATTTGTATTTCTTTAATAATTAGCAATGTTGAGCATCTTTTCATGTGCCTCTTGGCCATCTGTATGTCTTCTTTGGAGAAATGTCTATTTAGGTCTTCTACCTATTTTTTGATTGGGTTGTTTGTGTTTTTGATATTGAGCTGCATGATCTATTTGTAAATTTTGGAGATTAATCCCTTGTCAGTTGCATCGTTTGCAAATATTTTCTCCCATGCTGTGGGTTGTCTTTTCATTTTGTTTATGGTTTCCTTTGTTGTGCAAAAGCTTTTGAGTTTAATTAGGTCCCATTTGTTTATTTTGGTTTTTGTTTCCATTACTCTAGGAGATGGATCCAAAAAATATTGCTGCAATTTATGTCAAAGAGCATCCTGCCTATATTTTTCTCTGTGGGTTTTATAGTATCTGGTCTTACATTTAGGTCTTTAAACCATTTTGAGTTTATTTTTGTGTATGGTGTTAAAGAATGTTCTATTTTCATTTTTTTACATGTAGCTGTCCAGTTTTCCCAGCACCATTTATTGAGGAGACTGTCTTTTCTCCATTGTATATTATTGCCTCCTTTGTCATAGATTAATTGACCATAGGTGTGTGGGTTTATTTCTGGGGTTTCTATCCTGTTCCATTGATCTTCATTTCTGTTTTTGTGCCAGAAAACTATAGTTTTGTGCCAAAACTATACTGTTTTGATTACTGTAGCTTTGTAGTGTAGTCTGAAGTCAGGGATCCTGATTCCTCCAGCTCTGCTTTTCTTTCTCAAGACTGCTTTGCTATTTGGGGTCTTCTGTGTCTCCATACAAATTTTAAGATTTTTTTGTTCTAGTTCTGTGAAAAATGCCATTGGTAATTTGATAGGGATTACATTGAATCTGTAGATTGCCTTGGGTAGTATAGTCATTTTGACAGTATTGATTCTTCTGATCCAAGAACATGGTATCCCTTTCCATCTGCTTGTGTCATCTTTGATTTCTTTCATCAGCATCTTACAGTTTTCTGAGTACAGGCCTTTTGCCCTCTTAGGGAGGTTTATTCCTAGGTATTTTATTCTTTTTGATGTGATGATAAATGAGATTGTTACTTTAATTTCTCTTTCTGATCTTTAATTTTTAGTTTATAGAAATGCAACAGATTTCTTTGTATTTATTTTATATCCTGCAACTTTAAAGGTACAATATTTTAAATTAAGTTCATGAGATATATTTTTAAAATACTCTGTCTTTATTTTGGTTTTCTAATCAGTACCTAAAAAGTAGTCTTCACTACTATACTGTTTCTGCCCATCTTTTCTTCTTATATTTCCAATTGTCACTTTATATAATTTGATGTAGTGTTTCATTTCCTTAAGTGCTTTTTCTATTTAATGTCAGTTGCCTTGATACCTTTTGTCTGATGTTAATATGACCACCTTGCCTTCTTTTTCTGTGTATTTTTTGGTATGTCTTTAGTCATCCTTGTATTTTAACTTTTCCATATCACATTTTTGCATTATTTCTCTTATCAAAAGTATAGAGACCCTGTTGATATTTTTGTTTGGACCTATGTGAATGTCTCTGGAATTAATAGGATTAGTTCAGACACTGTGTAGCCATCCCCAAGCCCATTTGATCTTATTCCTGGGTCCAGAGTTTCCCTTGGTTCTGAGTATGGGTATGGGACTGAGTTCTGGCTAACAGAATATGGTAAAGGTGAAATGCATGATCCCTTTGCTCCTTCTGGAATGCATGGCAATGCCCAAGTCCACCTTGTAAACCACAGGTGAAATGGCAGAGTCTCTATTAATCTGAGTCCCTGAATATCTGCGTGGGGCAGAGCCCCTCTACTGCCAACTGGACTATATGTAAGAGAGAAATAAACTTCTATTATGTAAAGCCACTCAGCTTTTAATATCATAGAAGCTAGTGTGAACTAATGCAAGAAATGGTAAAGAAAGTGGGTGCTACCATAACAACAAAACTAAAACACAGAATACTGTCTTAACAGCTGAGGAGTGGACAATAAGGAAACTGATATTGAAAGCTAGAGGATGGAGACTCACTCGCAATGGCAAAATATTTGGGAAACTTTTTGGCAGTGATACCTTGTAAAGTAGATAAAATGCCTAATGAGCCCATAGTTCTATGGGAAGAAATTGAATAAAAGAATGTTAGTGCTGTATTCTAGCTGAGAGTGGCTACATTTTGCAAGGTTTTAAGAGCAAGAGCTCAAGAAAGAACTGCCTGGCTCAAAAGCAGAAAAGAAAGAAACTAGAGAGAGTCCAGAAATTTGGGGCTTTTTGAGTAGGAAAAGTTGATGGTCTTTAGAGCCCAAAGGGCAGGAAACTAGTTTGAAAGAAGATTTTGAGGAGTTAAAGCCCTTCAAGACTCAGTCCCAAGGCAAAGAATTCATTAAGGGTGTGGTATTCCCTCCCCAAATAGCCACCATTAAATTGAGAAAAAGTGGAAAGGAGTTGAGTGAGAAAAAAAAATAGATTTGAGAGTTATGTCTAGGAAAGAAATTTGGGTGTGGTTACTGACACACAGAACTTGCTGGAAGCAAGTAAATTAGAATCTATTAAGGGTTTGGAGAGAATTAGATAGCCAAAGAACCATTAGAAACCTCTCTGACTAGAGTGGATGTTGGATGGAAGTGACACGTGCGATCACGATACAGCAGCCAAAGACTGCTTTATAGTGGCCAAAGTGGCCAGTTCCAGTTGAGACTCTCCAGGCAGTTTCTGCTCTGTTTCATAAAGCTGAGGTACAAGAAGCCAAGCTCTGAAGATCGTTTGCCTTTCTGCCCCACCTCCTGCCCACATATCAGAGAGTCCCACAGCACTAGGAAGCAGCCCAGGCCTGCAGGCTTTCTCTTTGCTCTGGCTGCACTCAGCCCCAGGCCTTCTGTGTAGGTCCTATAGAATGCTGCTGATCTGCAACAAGAAAGAGGTTTCAAGGGAGCCAGCCTCATCCATCCTACAGCTATCTTTCACCCCCAGCCAACCTTAGGAGTGTTACTAAGGTTCCCTGAGGCTCCCTTCACTTCTTTCTTTTTCTTTTTAATTTTTAACAGCTTTCTTGAGATCTAATTCACACACTATACAATTCACCCAAAGTATGCAATTCAATGATTTTTAGTATATTCACAGAAAAGTGCAACCAGCCCCACTGCAGATTTTAGAACATTTTCATCACCTCAAAAAGAAACATGTACCCTTTGGCTATCACCCCCTATTTCCCTGTCCCTGCTCCGCAGTGTCTAAGCAACCACTAATCTACTTTCTCTCTCTATGGACTTCCTGATTCTGGACTTTCATATGAATGGAATCATTCATATGAAAGCCAGTATGTGGCTTCTTTCACTTAGCATAATGTTTAAGGCTCATCCATGCTTACTTTAGCATGTATCAATACTTCATTTCTTTTATGGACAAATAATATTCCATCATATGAATATATCACATTTTGTTCATCCATTTGTCTGCTGGTGGGCACTTGGGTTGTTTCCACCTTTTGGCTATTATGAATAATGCTGCCATGAACATTTGGGTACAAGTTCCCTTTGCTTATTTCTGGAAAATTCCTGTTCTTTTCAAGGAGGAAATTTCCACATTACCACTTATGGCTTTCCTTTAATTTGCTTCCCTCTTCAATCCATGAGGAATTCCTGGGGGCTCCAGTCAAGATGGTGGAATAGAAGGAGGTGGAGCTCACCTCCTCCCACAAATATATTAGGAATTCCTCGAAGTCCTGGCATATTGATGGTACTCTTTCCTGTTTCCAGGACTGATGTGGGTTTTCCCCTATTTTAATATTCTTTTGATAATTTTAGTCATGATCTGGAAGGAAGGATTTTGCTCACTTTGCTTTTATTTTTGATAAATTTATTTTATTTATTTATTTTTGGCTGCATTGGGTCTTTGTTGCTGCACGTGGACTTTAGTTGCGGCGAGCGGGGGCTACTCTTTGTTGCGGTGTGCGGCCTTCTCATTGCAGTGGCTTCTTGTTGCGGAGTACGGGCTCTAGGCGCCCCGGCTTCAGTAGTTGTGACATGCGGCTCAGTAGTTGTGGCTCACGGGCTCTAGAGTACAGGCTCAGTAGTTGTGGCACACGGGCTTAGTTGCTCTGTGGCATGTGGGATCTTCCCAGGCGAGGGCTCGAGCCTGTGTCCCCTGCCTTGGCAGGCAGATTCTTAACCACTGCACCACCAGGGAAATCTGCTAGCTTTGCTTTAAGTACCTCTGTTACTGAAGTCTATTCTTGTACCCTTAACAAGAGGATATTGAATATAAGTTAACTGTTTTTTTAATGACTCAGATTCATCACCATAAACCTGAATTATTCACTGAATTAATTAAGGGTCCACTGATATACATAATTCTGTTTATTTCATGAAATGGCCTTAGTTATGGCCATTTATGGCCTTAGTTATGGCCTTAGTTATTTCATGAAATGGCCATACTTATTATCATCTTGAGAGCAGCAGTGCTAATAATTTATTGAGCACTCAGTATATAGTGAGCCAAGGATGGCAAATGGTAGGTAGAGAATGATATTTATATATTTTAAATCTTATATGCTATAATTAGGACAAAAATTACACCAATATCTATTGAAACTTTTAAAATAAACAAGTACATAGAAAAATGAATAATTACAAATAACGGTAAATTCTCTGAAGGGAATTAACAGGGTGAGGTGAGAGAGGACAAGAGGGAGGAACCTACTCTGTTAGAGTGTTCTGGGAAGAATTAGCCAAGGAGAATTTACCATTTAACCAAGTATTGCAATAAAATTGATTAGTAAGATTTAAAAAAATGTTTTAAAACTGAATCTTTTCATTTAATATCTGGGCAATACTTCGATGATGAAGTGAAGTTAAGCAGGCTGTTTTGCACTTCTGGAGAATAGGTTTTCTCAATGCTGAATTTGGTAGATCCTGACCTCTGGGTAAGCAGGTCTTCCTGCGGTGCAGGTGGTGGTCATTAGCACTGTTCACAAATCTTCCCCTCCACGAACTTGGTGGGATTGTGCTTCCCTGCCCTTTTGAAGTTGGGCGTGGCCACATGATTTGCCTTGACCAATGAAATTTGAGTAGCAGTGATGTGCGTCACTTCCGGGAGGAAGCATTACGAGCACCCAATTCCCGTGGTTCTTTTCCCAGCCCTGGGTGAAGAGGGAAACTTCCTCAGCTTTGCTATCTGAGTGAGGATGGCAAGCAGAGCCCTCTGCCAGCCTGCTTCTGACCTGCCGTGTGAGCAACCTAGAAACCCTTGCTGTGCTAGGCCACTGAGATTCTGGAGTTGTTTAGCTTATTCCAGTTCAGTGCATGAGGTTCAGGATATGGTCACTTTATAAAATCAAGATAAGTCTGCCCTTCCTAGGAGTTGCCTCCTCCCCCATATCCTCAGAAGTTTCCAAGTTCCGGTATTTATGGGAGCTTCACTGGCTCTTTCCTTACCTGGGTGCACCACGTGGCCGTCACCCTGTGAAGCAGCCTTGCACTGTAGCCCTTCTGGCCTGGAAGTCCACCTGCCATGGAGGGGCTTCTCATCTCTGCGGTAGCTCTTCTTGCATGTGGACCTTGAGTCTCGGCCTCTTTTGATTGGTTGTTTACTAGGACCAGAAGCATTTGCCCTGGAACAGAAACTGAGCTCCTGAGATGGCCTACCCTCCTCTCTTTTCCCTTCAGAGCAACTTACCATCTTCTCCTTTTCACCCTTTAGTGGATACCCCTCCTGGGTGGTTACACTCCGTGTTCCAGACCCTTAGAGGAGACCTCATCCTACTCCATCCTTTCTGAAGATTGTATATAGTTTGTCCCCACCATCTCAGTGAATCAGAGAATGATTCTGGGAATAACCTTTTTTTCTTCCGAATCAGCAGTGAGGGATGGGTGGGTAGGGACGCCTGCCTCACCAGTTTCACCTGTTTATCTAACTTTGTCTTCCCTTTTTATTCTTACTAACCACTTCTTAGAGTTTAGTAATAAGCTTACTCACATCTGGAGGACCAGGCTGTTACTCTGTGAAAAAATATATCTCACACTCTCCTGTGGCTTGATACAGGAAAATTTAAAAAGTGAAATGCATAATCCTTGAATACAAAATGCTTACAACTTTGTTGGAGAAAGAACTTGTATGTGTGAAATAATGTGTAAATGAAAGAGTATTACATTTTAGCATTGAGTCTATATCAGTAAATTCTATGTCATATTGTTTAGACAGTTGAACAGTTGGGCAGTAGTAGTTGGTTAGGTGCAAACTGCATAGTGTCAGTTTTATTAATAAGGTAAATAAGCCTTGCTGAGGTGTTGAAGGAAGAAATTGCTGCATTCTCTTTCTCATCCTCTGGGATGTGAAAGAACAATAAAACTACTGATCTCAAAAGAAATAGAGAAATAGAGCATTTTGCTTCACTGGGTGACAGGATCTGTACTGAGACAAACCGCCCTAGTCCACATGTGGGTACAGAGAGACCAAGCACTTTAGTGAAATTGTTTTCTCCAATTTCTGTAAGAACTACTAAGAGCATAGTGAAAGTGAAAAACTAAGAACATAGTGGAAGTTCAGATCCTTGACCTTCATTGTATGGAAATTACAGCCTGTGCATCAGTGGAAAGGCAAAGGCAGCCATTTTTCTTAGCCTCCTAAGAAAATATATTCCGGAAAACATTCTCCCTTCTAAGGGTATGTGACTTGTACACCCTCCTCTTCAGGGAGTCGCACAGCATCATGCTGTTGAACTCCTCCTCATGGCTTTGTTGTTACCAGAAACAGTGTTCCAAAGAGGAATTTCTCTTTCTCATTCTTGCGGATTTAAAAGTTTGCATGTGTTGTGTTGCTCTTTAGCAACAATCAGCAAAGCTTATGGGAAAAGAAAGTGTCTCCAAGAACAGGACAGAAAAGTGTGAGAAAAATAGCTGTCATCACAACTCCTAGCCTTTCGGAGCCATTACTTTGGTTGTAGATTTCTCCAGAGCAACTCCCATCTCTATCCCTGTTCTAGTCACTCATGGGAGAACAAAAGGTCAGCATTTGCTCCGAACACATCATGCATTTTGACTTGGGCAGGACTAGCTTTCATACAAAACAGCTGAAATAGGGAATTCCAGTCCATGTTCTTCTCCGCCAGGGCCATCTGTATCCACTTCAGTCTGGGCAGCATCTGCCCCAGCCCCTTCCTCCTTGTGTTTCCCGAGGCTCCATTTTTGGCTCCGGCTTGTGCCAAGCAGCACCGCCCATGCTTTTGTGCAATGGACATGATTTTGGGTGCACTGGAGGCTGCTACTCGGTCTCATTACCTGTCCCAGCCTTGCTCCCTCTCTGATTATCTTTGCTTTTGAAATCCCTGCGTGAACTCCTGTTATTAGCTCTCTCTCCTCCACCACCTTGATTCTACTTCTCAGTTCACAGGTAGACTTGTGACCTCTGAGGATTCCTAGGACTGGCCTTACACACCCCAAGATCTTTTTGGTCCAGTTTCCATATCTTACGTGCCCAAGTAACTTCAATCCCTCCCCTTAGCCATCCCCTCCAAAGCACTGCTTCCCCTATCACTGCCATGCAGGTGATCTTCTCTTCTGAGCTCGTCCTATGGTTCCAGCGACTGCTTTGATATCTTCTGCCGCGTGCCCATTGGATGCTTATCTACAGTATTTCCCAAACTCACCTTCCCTTTTCTAACTCCCGTGTTCCACCTCAGCATCACCCCTCTTTCAGCCACATAGCTCCTTCTTCCTAGAGGGCATCTCCTCCCCCTGCCCCAGCCCCATTCTAGGAATGGCTCCTCATCCTCTAGGCTCAGCGTCATGTCACCTGCACAGAGAATGTGCCCCAGACCACCCTGAGCAGAGCTCTCCTCTGGTCATCTCTCTCGTCACCCTGTTAACTTCCATCGTAGCACTTATTACCACTTGTGATTATTTTTTCTTTTATTGTCTGTGATTTGATTTCCTGACTAGATTATAAGCTTCATAGGCAGGACCTAAGTCTGTTCTGTTCAGCACTAAATACTCCGAGAGCAATGCCTGGCACATAGCAAGAGCATAATGATTATGTGGTGGCTGGATGGATGTATCTTCCTGCCCGCCCAGACCCTGAACTTCAGAGGCACATTGACTTTCTCCTCTCCCTTGCTCTCCACATTGAATCTCAAGCTTGTTAACTCTCTTACCAGGCCCTCCTTTCTGGGTTATTATAATAGTCTTATAACTAGTGGTCCATTTTATCTGTTCCCTCTGCTGTCTTTGTTGCTCATTACTACCTGGTGATATTTCTTGAAATATTTGTCATAACCATTACTTTTCATTTTCAAAAATCTTCACTTCTCTTGTACCTTAGCTGACGTTGATGATGTCCCAATTTTCCTTTCCATCACATCTCCTCCCATGCCCTCTATCTAGTCAAGCTGCATCTGAGTTGCACTGTTCACACCTTGTCAACCTGCCTGTGTGCACGTTTCAGTCATCTGTACCCTCCTCCACCTCCCCTTATCCGTCTATAAGCCCCCACCCCCAGCCAGAGTTAGATCCTGCTCTCTCAGAATTCTCTGAAGATTTTTATCTATGTTCTTTAGATCACTTTCTGCCTTCTACTGTGGTTATTTATGTATACACTGTTTTCCTAAGTGGGTTGCAAACACCTCAACAAAAAGGACTATATATATTTTTTACACTGTATTTACTCGGTGCCTAGAAATTTTGATTTCAACAAATATTTGATGAATAAGTGCACAAGTGATATATAATCTCTAAGGGAGATAAACTACACAAGTAGGTTAAGAGATGCCAGGCACTGTCACATGTGAGAGTGGAACAAACACGATTCCGTAGTTTAGGGCCATCATAGCTCTCCCCTCAAAGAGGATTCATCTACTGTGGAGACCTTTCTCTTGAGGTCCAAGGCTGCTTCTTCCCTTCCTCTTTGGATCTTGAACTGGCATTGAGGACCCTAGCTCAGAGGCCAGTGTCAGGGATGGAGTCTGAAGGCTGGCTTCATGTCTTCATGTTTCACCCCACTGTCTTGGCTTAGAGCTGACAGAGCAACATTTGGCTGAGATCAAAATGATCACAAGAAAATTAGATCTGCACTAGAATTAGCCTGATGGGAAATGGAACAGGTACCACTTTTTCTTTATCTTCCTTTTCATCTCTCCTTCTCAGAAATTAGGGTCTAATTTGTAAATGATAAAACAGAATTTTATTTCTAATCAGAAAAGTTAAATTGTTGGATTCTGAGACCTGGTTGGTCTTTTTTTTCCTTGAGGTTCAGGATCCTTTATTAGCAGAGCTTATAACAGGGTGGAAAACAAGTATATCTCATGTGCTAGTTCCAGCTGGTTGGTAGAGGCTTCCTGGAGTGCCATTTTTCTCAAACAATTTATCCTCTAGTATCCAAGTGTCATGATTTATTATTAATGTTTGTCATGGGTGCAGTAGGAGGGAGCAGAGCACATATGTTCTCCTATTTGGTCAACATGTGATCACTGAGCCCTTGCTATATGCCAGGCACTTTGCTGATCACTGGAGATAAGGGTACAAAGAGAAAGGACTGATTTAGCTCACAGGCTTGTGAGGAAGGCAGACAAGTAAATTATGCAAGAGTGAAGAGTCTTGAGATAGGAGAAGTACATCGTGCTTTGGGAGGACATGAAGAAGCTTAACCTTATAAAGTGGTATTATTATTATCTCCATTTTATTCTGAAAACTAATGTGTCCAGGGTCACACAGCCAATAAGTTGCAGAATTAGAATTTTTACCCAAAACGGTCTTGCTTCAAAGCTCCTGTTCCTGCGTCGTTATTGTGATTTTTCACTCCATATGAGATGTGAGAAGTGGTATATTAGAGTCAGCCTGTGCTCTCTCATGAGAAGTGATTGTATATTTTCAGAAATTTTGCACATTAAAAAATTTTTTTTATTGGAGTACAGTTGATTTACAATGTTGTGTTAGTTTCAGGTATACAGTAAAGAGAAATATTGCATTTTTTTTTTTTTGGCATGTTGATCTTGAAATCAGTCAGTGTGGGAGCATTTACACTGTAGAAATCGGCCTCCACTACAAATCAAGCTTTTTTCTTCCCCAAAGAGCTGGTGGTTAAACATTTATCAGTGCACCACTGGATGTGCAATACTACCACATTCTTTAAAAATTAACAAAATATAGTTGGATTTTTTATAAAGATCCAGTGGATCTGAACTTTTAGTGGCATAGGAATCATTTGGGAATGTTTGTTAAAAGGGACTTGGGTTCAGTAGGTCTGGACTGAGAGCAGAAATGTACATTTAAAATAAAATCCAAGGTGCTCTGATGCTGTCAGCAATGAGAACACACTCTAGGAAATGCTTAACTTTTCAAGTAAGTATTTCCCTTTTTTTTTAATATATATTAAAGGTGCCAGATGAACTCCCTAGGTCAGTGTTTCCAACTCTGGCTACACATAAGAATCACCTGGGAAGCCAATATAAAATACCAATGCCAGGGTTCCACCCTAGACCCAATTAAATCAGGACCCTAATTGAGGAAATTATGACATGTGCCCAGTTGCATTTCAGAATTGCTATGGACAAGTTCTCTGTGATTCCTGTTGCCCCCCTCCCAACTTTTGAACTTGAGTATCTACCAATAATCATCTATCGCAACGTGATCATTGTATGTTGGATATAATGTGTAGACAACTTGGCTCTTTAGCCAAGAGAGAATCACATCTGATTAGGCTAATCTGTACCTGGACATAATTTAGAAGATGAAATCCTGGATGTCCAATCTGAACCTGTTGCTGTAATAAGATGAAGCTCTTGGAGGTCATGGGAGGGAAGGAGTATATTTAGTATATTCTAGGAGGAATAGAAATAATTAGTGGTTGGAGGATGGACTGTTGTAGATTAAAGATGGCCATGAAGGCTTTGGTACTCCTCCTACTAAGAGGTGGGATCTATTTCCCCTCTCTGTGGGTCTTGCCTGTGACTGCTTTACCAATAGAGAATGGCAGCAGCAACACTAGGCCAGTTATGGGCCTAATCTTGAAAAGGAATGGCAGTTTCCAGCAGTTTCATGAGCCCTGAGCTACCATGGAAGAATTCTGCCATGTAAGAAGACTGTGAGAGACTCCCTGAGATTACATGGGGAGAGAGACCAGGTGGGCCCAGACTCCCATTTGTTCCCATCAAGGCACCAAGCAATGAGTTAAGCCATCTTGCATCCTCTGAACCAATCCAGCTGCCAGCTAGAAACCAGCCAGTAATCCCACTTAACACCCCATGAAGCAGAAGAATTGGCTGGTTGAGGCTTACTCACATTTCTGTCCTTCAAAATTGTGAGATCTAATAAAATGGCTGTGGTTTTCAGCCACTAAGTTTTGTGGTAGTTTGCTACATAGCACTAGATAACTGGCACTTTCCCCCAGGTGATTCTAACGTGTAGCCTGTCCATTCAGAAATAGTTCCACCTGGGTGACTACAATGATTTATCCCCCTAGCCCCTTATCCACATATTGTCCAACATTTACTTCATTTTCCACCTAAGTAAGTTACTTTTATGTGGCAAAAAGACATCTCATGCATTTGGGGGAAATAATCCGTAACATTCAATAAAGTGTCATGGATTTATAAAGAGGCCAAACACTGGAATATGAGTCAGGAAACCTTGACTTTGTTCCCAGCTTGACATCACTAGCTCTTATGACCTTAGGCAAGTCATATATCTTTTCCTAGTCTTATTTTTGCTGTTTATAAAATGAGGAAGGTAGACTACATTGTCTCGAAGATCCCTTTCACTCGCAGGATTTTTTGACAGTGTAATGACGTGTGGAATAGTAACTGTCAGTGGGGAGAGATTATTTTCACAAGAAACATGCAACTCATCAATCTACTCTTGATCACCACGGACTCAGTCTAGATTTATGCCCACTATCCAGGGGTGAAAAGCTTTGTGTCTACATCCCTAGTACTTCTTCAGGCACTCGTACATACTCGGGCACACCTGAGTAAGTGTGCCCATTTTAAATGCAGAAAGTTCAAGAAGAAAGAAAAAAAATAAAGCACAACATCCATTCTGTCATCCCATGAAATTCTGTAGATGCTTTGTGCTCCATGTGATTATGCCAGGCCAAAGACGCTCTGTACCATGGGCTCTTCCGGTGGAATGAGAGATACAGTAATGAAATTCATGTAAGTCTGGATTTACAATTCGGCAACAAATTCCTCTGAGTCTTCAGAACTTATCTACCTCGCCTTAGTGACATGTTAGAAGCAGAAAGAAAGCATTCTTTGTGTGGAAAGCTGAAATATGCTCTGTCCTAAAACTATAAATATAGTCACTCACTCCTCCAGCTCCAATTAAGCCCTGCTGACCTTTTCCAAAGTGTTCTTTTTTTGGACTCCATTAATGGCAGAGGATCTAACCCATTGCTGCTAACAATACACATTACAGTTGTCTGGAAAGCTGAAAAGTGGTAGCTCCATGCAAATTGGAATCGTTTCTTCAGTTCCTTTACCTTTAAAATTCAGACGTAACCTCATGTGGAAGTTCATGTATTCCTGGTAGTTAAAAGTAAAGTCAAACTTTTTATATACCACAGGGAATCATCAAAAGAACCTGCCCTCCCACCCCCACCTGCCCCAGTAAATCAAACCAAAGGGACTCCCCCGTAAGAATATTTCTCTTATCTATTCCCCTGGACAGAAAGCAGCAGTACAAAACATGAACTGCATGGGTGGCAGTTGCTAGAATGCAACATTGCCATTTGTATTCAAGGGACCTTTTATTCCCAGCTGCATGAGCCAAGCCACAGGACTTGCAAGAATGCTTGGGATGCTTCCTGTGAACTTAGAACATAAAGACTCTGGGGTGTGGCTGTGAAATAGGAACCACTAAAGAGAGAAGAGCTGAAAGGGACTTTTATTATGCTTGTAAGGCCATTGCTGTTCATGTATGGAGTATGTTGTATACGCAGAAGACAGCTCATGTGTGTGTTTATGAGAAGATATATATACATATATATGTACACATATATATGTTATATATAAAATGTCTTTTTTGAGACAGTTGTTTTCAACATCTAACCCAGAGTGTCAGAATGACACTCTGAGTGTCAGAATGCCCACAGGTGGGCACCGAGCCATCATACCTGTGATTGACCAAGTTCAACAGAGGAATTGCAGAATTAAAGGAGCCTGTGTTTTTCTTATTAATGATTAAGCCATGGCCCTTGATAAGAGATTTTCAAAGTTTACAAATAGGAAAATAGTCACTCAAGCTAGAGATTATTCCAAAATATATTCCCTGTTTCACTCAGTATTGAGCAATTTTGGTATGCCAGGGACTCTAATAGAAGTTGTTTTCTATGAAACATTCAAGTTGTTATGCTTCCAGCTCATTCTGTCTCTTTTCAAAGGGCTATGAAAAGGTCACCAGTAATACCACCTGGTACAGAAAGTGACAGGGTTGAAACATGTTCATTTACATCAAAGTCAGATAAACCATCATGCACCGCAAAGGTCTTTGAAATGATTAATGCCAGCATTTATAGCCTCTCTTTCTCAACCAAGGTTGTAGTGAAAAGTGAACTTGGGTTTATAGTTCATGGTCCTTAACTGAAGCATCATAGATTTAGGTGTTTAGAAATATAACTGTAATACAAACAAGACCTTGAATTTCACCTGAAGTCAGGGGTAGACTCTGTTAGCTATTTTCCCCCTTATCTATTTTTTTCCAAATTATAGCTGGATTTATGAGCAGTTTAGGGTAAAGGGGACCTTGAGGATAGATTAATTTTCCTCAGTGTCATCTAACTAAAAAGTAGAGGTCATATGCAAGTAGAAAGTTTTTAGGTGTCAATCTAGAGTTCTTGGTGAGATTGCTTACGTGGAGAGGAAACCCACTTTGTGAGGGTGCCTGTACGCTATGTGATCTGAATAAGGCTCGTACTGGGTTACTCCCCTCCAGCCCTGGAGACTCTCAGCAAAGTAAGGTATTTCCTTGTTTATTTCGATAAAAGTGCTAAATGAGAACAAAAGCAACAATAACAACAATCTCTTTTGATTTAGAGAATCAAAAGTAGACAAGAAAGGAGCAGAAAGTGTTGAAATTGAAATACAGTAATGGCACTGTTACTTGAATTGCTCAGTTCTTACTGATGCGGCATTGAAAAGAGAGTGGCAGAAATGCTACCTTTGGTGCAGGTTTAGCTTCAATGGCTGAAACTCAGCTTCCTTTCCATCCTGACCACATGCACAGAGACGGTGCCTCAGGTGTGGATTCCCAGACAGTTAAAGGAAACCTGTGATTTATGAGATTTTCTTTTTTTTTCCGAAAAGATTTTAAATGTGATTTATTCAAATGAAACTCAGGAAAATTCCCTTTTCCTTTTGCAAACAGAAAGGTTGAGGAATTCACAGTGATCTGGAACATAAACTCATCAGTCATGAGGTCATTCCCCTGCTTAGACCTTTGCAAATGATGAGTTAAATGATCTTTCCCAGCATGAAACATGAGAACTAAAGCCTGGAACTCAAACTGAAAGACATCCAGTTAACGTTAATTGTTAACTTCATGATTTCCACACCAAACACAGGGCTTACTCTTAAGCATCTCTAAAACCAGTTTTTATTGACACAAGAGATGTAAAAATAACCATAGCCTTGAATACCGATCGTTGAGCCTAGTCAGGGCACCAACTGAACTGCAGAATCAAGGACTCTGGCGGTCTCTAGGAGGACTTGTGTTCTGTCTGTCCAGCGTTCTGGGAGTATGGAGAGTGCCAAGGAATCAGGTAACTCAAAGGTCTCCATGTCTGGTGCTCAACCCAGAGGGCAGGGCCCAGCCCAGCAGCTAGATCTAAAAGTCTTGTGGCCGTTCCTGCTGCTGGCTTTTGCATTCATGAACGGACAAGTCACAAGAAAAAGATATAAAATAGTCTTTATACACATGAAAATGTTCACATTCACTCATAATTAGAGGAATACAATGAAATTAACACTGAGATACCATTTCTCACCTATTTGATTAGTAAAATTAATAAATTTGACAACATATTCTATTGATGAAGCTGTGGGGAAATAGGCATTCACATACATTGCTTGTCTGAAATAAAACTGATACAGCCTTTCTAGAGTGAAATTTGGCAATACTTTGCAAAACTACATATGCACTTACTGTTTGACCTGGAAATTCCACTTTTAGAAATCTAACCCCAACTACACCTCCAATGATATGAAAATACATGTGTACAGGGTTGTTCAATGAAGCATCATGTGTAATTGAATAGTATTAGAAACAATCTAAATGCCCATGCATAGGAAAATGATTGAATAAACTATGTCACCCACACATGGAGTACTATGTATCTATAAAAAGGAATCAGTGAAATATCTATGAAATAATAGGAAGTAATTCCAGGATATATTGTTAAGTGAAAAAAGCAAAGTGCAAAGAGTATCTATAGTACTATTCTTAATTTAAGAAAAAAAGGGATATCAAGGATATGTACATATATCTGCTCATTTGTGCGTAAATAATACAGCAACAATAAACCAGAAGGAAATGAGGTTACCTGCAGGAGGTGGATGAAAACAGGGTGGAAAGAATGGGGAATGGGAACATAGTAGTGGAGACAAGGCATGAGCTGCACTTCTCTAAATATACCTTCCTGTACAGCTGTGACTTTTGGACTACAGGACTGTTTCACTTATCCCTCTCCCCCCAGTAATTAATTAAATTCAACCAGGATGTTGGGGGAACCCCAAATAGAACACAATAATAAGAAAAGAACTAACCTATAAAAAAAGAATATATACTATAAAGACAAAAAAACTCACAACTGTTCACAGATATTGTAATCTAGTTGGTAAATTTATTTCTCATGGGGAGTGGTTTAGCAATTCTGAAATGACCTTATGTGTCTACTGGGATTGAACAAATATATAAATACATTGTGAATAATGAGAGCTACGTTTCTCATAGTAGTAGAAAAAAGTTACAAATAAGGAAGGTGGGGAAGCTAGAATGAACCCTGTGGTGTTAGAACAGGAGGTATCAGCATAAACTGATGATTACATGTATATATATATATACACACAGACATATATACTATATATATATATATATGGATTATACATGTTTAATATATATACACAGATGAGATAAAGAAGTAAATAGATTGTATATGCACGTGTAATATAGATGCACATGTTTCTAGCTCATATTTCCTACACATGATATCCCAGTAGCAGTGAGCACACTTAGCACCTGAATCTTGGTTTCTAAATACCATTCTTCAAAAAAGGAGTCGGTGTTCCTTGTAGAATTAGTGGACTCCAGGATTAAGTCAGGGAAAATATAAGATGGTGTGGGACATCTTGTGGGAGCAGAAAGTAAGGAAGTACTCAGAAACTGATGGGGACATGTTGAGAGGATACAGAAACCAACTTGAAAGAGTGCTACATGGTAAAGTTTGGATAATTTGAGCAATAAAATAGTGATAGTAATGGATTATACCCCATAGAATAAAATATCTGAGTCCAAATTGATATAAATAAAGGAATGAATAAATGTGGGTGAGAAAAGACCACTGTTCCTCACAACAGGATTCCAATTAAGAAATGTAGAAGAAGTGATGGAAATAAAAATTACTATTAGGCAAACAGTAATAACTGTTGCAGGCAAGAACCATCACTGTGTGCTAAAATTATTGGGTAAAAGTATGATAAGAAATATGGATTATTTGCATAGCTTCAAAGTTTCTTTCCTAAAGATTCCAAAGGGAAAAATAATGTCTTTACAGTGGAAAACCTGACAGACGTCATCATAACCAAATCACCAAGGTTAACATCACCAGTAATGGGACATATGGATATTGTGGACGGACCCCTTGATATGGTACACTGAGATGGGTACAGCATAACCTTTACGGTATGCTTGCAATTATATATTAAAATTATAAGAAATCATCAGACAAACCAAAATTGAGGGACATTCCACAAAAAAGTGGCTAGTACACTTCAAAAGTGTCAAGATGATGGAAAACAAAAAAAGACTTAGGAACTGTCGCAAATTAGAGGAGACTTGGAGGTGACAACCAAATGCAATACATGTGGAATTCTGGATTGGATTCTGAACCAGATCTTCCTTGGATTTTTCCAGTTTTCCCACTGGTCTATAGATTAGTTAGTAGTATTGTATGAATGTTAATTTCCTGGTTTTGATAGTTGTAGTATGGTTATATAAGATGTTAATGTTAGGGAAGTTGGGTAAAAGATCAGGAAACGGAAATATTTTTGCATTTTTTCTTTAAGTCTAAAATTATTTCAAAATAAAAATTTAAAAAGAAATTGCTGGTAAGGAAGAACAAAGGGAGACACAACCATTTTTTGCCTTTTGTTAAACCTTAAGAGGTCAAGTCTTGAATTTTCACAACTGAAAAGAGTACTAACCACCATATAGTCACTCTTACCTTAACATAAATCATATTCAAAAGTATTCATCCTAAGAGAATGCTCTTAAAAAATGACTCTAACAGATCAACTAGTTTTTCCTCACCTGGTGGAACATAGAAATAAGAGATAAACCAGAGACATTTTATACTCGTGTCTCAAAATTTGTGCACGGAAGTCCTATGCTTTACTCCAGGGAGATGCCCTTAGGCTTTATTGAGAGTCCATTCATTCTCGTGTCATATAAAGCTCTATCAAGGCTGTCTCTCTGGTGTTCTAGCTCATAATAGGTGAGTAGGGAGTAGTCCTGTATCAGATCACTACAGAGGCAGATCCATAATAAGAAACCCCAGTAATGTTTTCACCAGATCCTGAGGTGTCTAAAATTTGCAGAGGTGAGATGTGTTAGCCACGGTTGGTTAGGACTGCCTCTTGCCACTCTGATTTCCTCCAGCACACTTCACCTTCTGTCAGACAGCATTGGAGTGGCTGTAGGCATTTTTGAGCTCCAGCTAAGTGAAGTTGATTAGGGTTTACTGGGATATATTTGTATATTTTACAGTCACTTCTGTGTCTTGTTAAATCACTGCTAGCTGACCCAGAGTGGGAGTGTCTTCCAGGAATACTCCCACTGTCCAATTTGGTATCTAATTTTGTATTTGTCATTTTGTATTCTTTTTCTCAGAAAGCTTCTCCTTTCGCCCTGCTCAATAGTATGGGTCTCACGCCCCGAAACATTTGAATCTACCCTTGGCAATGACACTAGTGTTTGAGGGAAGAGCTAGTTAGAGATGTTATAACAAGGAATTAAGTAGAGGAAAACAAAAACCCTATTAATTTAATGTAAACAAAAGATCAAAAAACGTACTGCTCTGGGACTGTTTACTGTGTGGATTAACATCCAACAAACTTCAAAAGATACTAAGGCCATAATTCTGTTGAAGCATATATGATACTTGATGTTGTAATGATATGGAGTCTTGAAGTAAAACTTAAACTATTGATTATACTATGTTTAAAAAGATGAGAAATATATAATTCATTTAAGGAGTATTTCCTTTTTAAATGTTTAAAATTAAAATGTTAATACTTATGCCTCTAAATTGTTGATAATTCAGAAGACATACCTAAAAACAATTGTTTTTCCAAGGATTTAGATGGCCTGGGCTTCACTGTAATTTTGTTAGGTAAATCTGAAATGGTGGGTTATGATCCTTATTCTAAAAATAAAACAGTGTGTTAGACCAATCAGTTGGATCAGAAATCCCCTAATCATGACCTGAATCTTTCTTGCATGCATTTTCAGCACTTTTCCTGTAGAAGAGTTGCGAGTGAGGTAGGCCATTCTTAGAAAACCCTGGAGAATGAAGATTTTTGCTAAAGATGCTTTGTGGAGACAGATTGGCGTCAAAGAGAGGCTATAGGCCATACAGCCAAACAGACGCAGTCCTGTTAAAAAACAGACAAACAAACAAAATAGGACAAGTACTATAATGATTTCACTTGTATGAAGTACCTAAAATAGCCAAATTCTAAGAGACAGAAAGTAGACCAGTAGTTGCCAGGGTCTGGGGGAAAGAGGGAATGGGAGATACTGGTTAATGGGTACAGAGTTTGAAAAAGTTCTGGAGGTAGATGGTGGTGATGGTTGTGCGTCAGTGTGAATATACTTAATGTCTCAGGACTATACACATAAGAATGGTTGACACGGTAAATTTTACATTGTGTATATTTTACCACAAAAAAAATGTAAAAAAAAAAGCACAAATTGACTACATACAATGTTTCAAGCACTGTGCCAAATATTTCTTCACGTATTACATATGTTGGATCGAGCCAGTGCAATAGTTCAATAAAGTTGGTATTAATTAGTCCCATTCTCCAGGTGAGAAAACTAAGGCCCAGAAAGGTTAAGTAACTTGGTCAAGGTCAGAGAACAAGTAAGTGATAAGACCAGGACTCAACCCCAGGTAGTAGAGTGCCATATTCTAGAACTTCAAAATTAGATGGACCTAGGTTTGACCACCAGCTCTATACTTTGGCATGTAGTAGATATCTAAGAAGTGTTTTAAAGACTATTATCATCATTATTATGTAAACTGTGCATGGGAATTTGGTTTTTTTCTTTGCTAACTTCTACCTGAAACTCCAGTGATGTTTCCCTCCAGTGTAAGTGAGGTGCAAAAGCCACGATAAAGAATCAACGTGGAATCATGCCTGCAATTTAGGCAACATAGTCAAGAGCTGGGTTCTGGTGATAACTCAGATGAAAAGGCAACTTCTCTTCCGTCACTCTTCACCCCTCCATCCCCCCAACTGCCGCAGTGAGTTTATGACTGGAGTCACCTGGATTGGCTCTCTTAGGGCCTTTTGAGCTGGGGCTCAGCCAGACCTCCGTAGATATTTGAGCTGCATTTTGATGACTCAAGTTTACTGTAAAATTCTTTGGGGCCATTTAAAAGGGACCCTCTTGAACCAGAGTTGATTTAAAGCATTCCAGAACAGAAAAGCACAGCAGTAAAGTCAGCTACAGAGTCCCGCCCTATTCTGCTGTCGCCATAGTTGGGGAGACAGCCCCCTCGGATCCCTGAACTGGAGAAAGAGGCTCAACCTGACAAACTGTAGAGTCAGCCAACCTCACCACAGCCAGGAGCTCATCAAACGGCTACCCTTCCTGAAAATTTGCTTCCCTTGGCCAACCCATGAGGATTGCCTCTCATGAGACTAAACCTTAAACTAAAAGCTAGTCATTTTCTCAAATGGCTGCCAGGAAGACTTTTTTTTTTTTTCCTGCGGTACGCGGGCCTCTCACTGTTGTGGCCTCTCCCGCTGCGGAGCACAGGCTCCGGACGCACAGGCTCAGCGGCCATGGCTCACGGGCCCAGCCGCTTCGCGGCATGTAGGATCTTCCCGGACTGGGGCACGAACCCGCGTCCCCTGCATCGGCAGGCGGACTCTCAACCACTGCGCCTCCAGGGAAGCCCTGCCAGGAAGACTTTTTAACCCAGTTCTTTCACATTCTAAACCTCATGCTGTAAACCAGTAACCCTCAACTTTTTTTTTTTTTTTTTTCCCGTACACGGGCCTCTCACCGCTGTGGCCTCTCCCGTTGCGGAGCGCAGGCTCAGCGGCCATGGCTCACGGGCCCAGCTGCTCTGCGGCATGTCGGATCTTCCCGGACCGGGGCACGAACCCATGTCCCGTGCATCGGCAGGCGGACTCTCAACCACTGCGCCACCAGGGAAGCCCAACCCTCAACTTTTTTTGCATGTTGATTTCCTTCTGATTATTACTTAATCCTGAATGGAGGCTTTTCTAACCAAGCCAGTCATGTAATGAAGAACTATTAAGTTATGGTGGTGGGGAGTAGGCAAGCAACAGCTTCCTTTTAAATGAGTGTTTCAAAAGACTTTCCCATCTAATTCACTGAATCATGAGAACATCCCCAGGGGCAGGTGTCTGCTCAGGGATCCAAATCGCGGGCCACTTCCTTTTTGGAGAACTCTGTATCCTGTCCGAGATCTGTGCAGGTCTGTGTCTGTCCTTCCGTCTTCCCTCACTTAGGTCCCGGTTTCACTCTACTTCACACTCTCTTTCCTCAGAGACTGAGGTTTGGAGTTGTAGCTATCTCCTAGTTTTATTAAAGATGGTGGAGTTTTCCATTTTTCTATTTCCTATTCTTTTAAATTTGTATTTGGCTTTAGTGAAGGGAGTTGATGTGAAATATCTTTAGTATGTGATCTTCACCTGGAGGCTTTGATCTAGTTTTACGTCCTGTGCCATAATACTATGAAAGGTTGAGAGACAGAAAGAGAGAGAGAGAGAGAGAGAAAGAGGATGAATGTCTAAATATAAGCACTTAGAGCTTTGATACTATCTGCCCCTCCTCCTATATTGAGAATAGAATTAAACTAAAGAGGGAGTATTGAGGTCCTTGCAGAAATACTGAATTTCAGAAAAACATAAAAATCTTAGTTGTGGGAATAATATAATGGTGTAAAATTGCTTTAGAAAATTGCCGTAAATATACAGTGCATTAAATGTGCCCGATAATTATATACTACTTAATGACATAATTAATCTTTTCTATCTCTATGCAGAAACAAGCTCTGTGCTCCATCTGAGCACCTGAAAAATCAAGGTTCCCAAGGCCCTGCCCTGCGGCAGGCTGGCTGTCCTCTGTGTGTGTGTGTGTGCTCAAAACTTCCCACCATCAGACAGCCCATGAGGTGTCCCGTGGCTCCAGGTGCAAGGGTCATTTTAATCTAGCTTGTTCTGTGAAGCACAGTAAATGCTTCTTATACATTTAGAGAACTTGAAAGCATTTGTGGATGACAGTGACTATAATAATCCTGATATTGGTAGAAAGTGCTTAGTGGCTTCTGCGGGAGGTGACCTAAGTTGGGGATCCCTTTTTCCCTTCAGTGTCTCTCTTGTCCTCTCTTTCCCTCCCCAGTCTCCCCTTCCTCTCCTCTCCCCTCCCCTTCCAGCCTCTTCTTTCTCTTCTCTCCCCTTCCCCCTCCTCTCCCTCCTTTCTTCCCCCTTCTCCGTCTCTCTCTCTCTGATGCACACGTGCTGATACCCCTCTTTTTTCTAAGCCCTATCAAGCGTTTCCATACCTTGAGAGAGAATAATTTTACTAACTGTCCATTATAGTGCTAATTAAATTAGACATCCAGAAAGAAGACCAATCTTGAGACTTACACCTAATAGACTAAATGGCCTTGTGAGTTGCTTCTCTCTCTGACGTCACTCCGGCAAACTCCCAGAGAGTCTCTCGCTTTGCTTGCCTCAAGTTTTACTATGTTCTAATTGATAAATATTTATCTCTTGCCTTCCCCTCCCATCCCAACAAATATTATAAGCTCCCCAGAGCAGGAACTATGCCTTTTAAATTTATACTGTTCTAGTGACTGCTTAAGAAATATTTGTTTACATACTCGATATGTTGACGCTCCCAGGTCACCTAATGTCTATGGCTTGGAACTAAACATTTCTGGTTGGTTCTCCATCCTCTGGGGCAGCCTCCTTCAGGGTAACTATGTGCCAGGCTTCTTGAGTGTAATCATTTTGGCATAAAGCGCATTGAAACTCTATGCTAGAAAGAACAGCAAGAAAACAAAAAAAGTAACGCATCAGACAGAGTGCAAAAGAGAAGAATTCAACAGTGCCTGGCCTTACGCCCTGATGTTTCCTGAGCTCTGATTCCTGCTGCAGGAGTCACTGGATGACCCTGGCTTCCCCGTGCTTGATAAGGTCACAAAGGCACCAGAGTGGGATTAGCCCTGTAGGACTTCAGTCTGATGCCCATTGCCCATAAGCTCCTCTCCCTTCTCCCCACCCTTGGCCTAGGAAACACACATTCTACGTACTTCTCTATCTTTCAACCCAGCTCTCCCAATCCCATGTTTCAAAGATATTCAAAAGTCCGAGCAAAGGCTCTTCTTCCTCTGACTTTGTTTTCTCACAGCCAAGATGGCTAAGGAAAACAGCATATCCCAGCAAGAAGTTGAAAAAGTCCAAGACACAGATTTCATATTTCTTCTCCTCAAATCTTTCTATTTATGTTCTCTGGGTGTCAGAATGGATGTGACTCAGCTGTGATACACACCAAAAGATTGGGCAGCATGTAATTCAACCCTCACTCTCTCTCGGCATATGGCAAGGTTTGTGGCTGCCAAAAATGACGCAGACTCTTGCCTCCAAAAACATACGAACAAAAAACCCTGTGTTTCATGAAATCAAAGGCTGCACCTTCACCAGCTTGCACTGCATAGGTAGTCCTTCTGGACCTGATCAGGCCAAAGTTCCAGATGACTTACAGGACCAGTACTTGGTTTTCCTATGTGGGCTTCATACCATACCCTTCTCTCCAAAAGCCTGACCCTCTACAGCCTCTGTCTCCAGCTTTCAAGAGAAAGGGTCCAAAAGATCTGCCCCCGCAAGTCCCTTCGAAGCAGCCTCCCCCTTACAAAATAAACAGGGAAGTGTTTCCTCCGCATCTGCCAGAATGGTAGAGCCTAGCTTATGTCCCACTAGCAGAGAAGTAGCAAAGATGATTGCTTTTGTGGAGCAAACTTCGTGGGTGAATGTTTGGGGTACAGGGGGAGGGAATCCCCTTCAAGTTGTGAGGTCTTTTATTTCTTTCAGGTGTGAGGTTTTGTCTGACAGAATGTTTTGTTTTTTTTAAAAATTTTATTTACATTTAATTTTGGCTGCGTTGGGTCTTCATTGCTGCGCGTGGGCTTTCTCTAGATGAGGAGAGCAGGGGCTACTCCTTGTTGCTGAGCACGGGCTCTAGGCACGTGGGCTCAGTAGTTGTGGCACACGGGCTTAGTTGCTCCGCGGCATATGGGATCCTCCCGGACCAGGGCTCGAACCCGTGTCCCCTGCATTGGCAGGCGGATTCTTAACCACTGTGCCACCAGGGAAGTCCCTGACAGAATGTTTTTCCTGGTCAGTGCCGGCCCCACCGTCAAGAGATCTAATGATAATTTTGTGAACATCAGACCGTCTTGAGAGTCCCCTTGAGGGCTGCCTGCACCTGGGAGGGCGGAGGCACATGCCCACATTGACACACCAAGAGTTTGTGCAGGTTGCCATGAAATGGAATGGGGATTATGCTTCAATTCAGTTTCCCCTCTCCTGTTTTCCCTGGACAGTCTGTCGCAATTCAGTTGTTAGCAATGTATGTGGTCAGTCATTTCGTCCAATACCAGCCCACGCTTGTGGGGCTGGTGACAAATGGGAGAGAGCAAGGGAACTGGGACTCATGGCCCATCTCTCTTAAGCACTCCAAAGGCCCTTTCTGCCTTGGGTGGTGATGGCGCAGGTCAGGAGGAGAGCCAGCTTCTTCTTGGTCCTGGCAAGGCATTGCTGAGCCCTATTCCCCTTCAGGGTTTCACTCTCCAGATTTCTAAATGGCCTTCTAAAGTGCTGCAGCGAACAGTGCCTGTGCAGCTGCCAGGCTGTGGGGCATCTGTGTGCCTAAGGGCTCTTGGTTGTCAATGTCAGCTTTCAGGGAACCCACAGCCGGGTCCATTCCCACCTAGCCAGGGGTGAAGCAGCTCCTCAGAGATGTTCCTTTTAAGTGGTTTTTTTAAATCCCCCTCCTAATGCAATGTGCTTGAAAACTTCAGAGATGGTATAAGGACCACTGAAATGCCTCAGGAACCTGGAACTGGCTCAACTTTGATTGACTTCTATTTGTTTAATGGACCCAGGAAGAAAGTAAGGATCTGTGGCCACCCAACTGACCATCGAAGCCTCAGAGAATCTCTGCATGGCTTTTGTTCCCCGCTGCGAGAAGCTGGACTGTTCTATAAGACAGCAAACGGTCCTTCCTTAGGTCCCAGCCTGAAAGCATCTCTTTGCTTCTGATCTGATCTGTGTATCCCCACAGCAGGCTGATTTGGCTGGGGGATGAAGCTGGGCCCCCATAGAGACCTCAGGCCCACCAGCCTCCTGGATAGTCATGTGCCCACTTCCCAGGTCTGCAGAGAACTCTCCTCCCTCTGCTCTGTTGTCATCAAAGCCAGTAGTTGGGTCTGGGTTGAGGGGTCTGGGTTCTTCCTCTTTTGTGACCTCAAAAATGAGTTTCCCGTGGGCTTTCCTGGTCCATGAGAAGGAGAGTGGGGAAAAAAAGCTGCTGAAACAGAAGTGAGAGTTTTTACAAACAACCAAATCCCCATGATTCTAAAACCATACACTGTTGGTGCTAGAAGGAGCCTTAAAGATCAACTAGCCAAACCATCTGGCTTTGAAGTGGAGGAAAGTGAGACCCGAAAGGATTAAGGGACTTAATAAAATTTTTGATACCTGCTGACTAACACGTTATTAGAGACACTGTCTTGCAGCAACAAATATAACATGGGAAAGGTGAAAAAAGAATATTTTCCCAAAAAACATCATCTCAGGTGCTTTTCGTCTTTGTACTCTCATCAGCCTGCACAGAGAAGGCTCTGGAAATGCTCTGTATTGATATGAAAAAGTACGTACCTGTCAAAGGATTGTCCAGTACTGTGATTTTGCATTTGCCCATAATTAATTTAATCTATATTTATAATGTAGTGATTATTATGCTAGCTAACAATTCTTACATTTACTACATACCAGGTATTTTTAATGTATTGTTTCATTTAATCCACACACCAGCCCTATGTGGTAGGTAACCTCACTACCTCCATTTTAGAGGTATGGGGGCAAATGCATTGAGAGCGTTTGACATTGCCCACCACCACAGAACTGAGAGTAGCGGAGTTCAGATCCAAACTCAGGGTGACCGGTTGCAGAGCCCATCCTGAACTGTGTTGTATCGCAGAAATCAGTTGTGAGTCTAGCACTGTGCTGGGAGCTGTGGAAGACTTTCAGAGATTTGAGTTGAGGCAATAGTAGAGGAAGTGACAATAGAAATGACTGGGATGGTTTTCACAGAGCTCTTGCCTCTAGTTTCCATCTCTGGGGAAATTCACTCTATGAGTGAGGAGGAGGTAGAGACAGGCTTGAAGATTGATAAGAGGCTGCTGCTGCCCAAAGCGAGAATATGAGGGAGCAAAGACTGGAAGTACTATAGCCACAGAGTGTGGCATTGCTTCTCTCTTGTGTGCACAGGTACGTGGAAGTTGGAGCTGCCGGTATGGCTTCTGGGTTTCATATTTCTCTGAGTCTGTAGCACATCCAAAGAAGGATGAGTTGGATGGTCTGGAAATCATGCAGTATGGTTATCACATTACTTATTCTTTCAGAAATAATTTAGTGAGTCTCTACAAGATATCCACTAGTACCCCAGACCCTGAGGGTATTGTCAGTGATCAATAAGCCGTGGTCTTCACCCTCAAGGGAAGGCCCTAAGGAAGGGGATTACATCCCTTGAATGGGATGAGTGGAGGCATCAAATCCTCACAATATTGAGATGGTTATGGAGCATCCTTTTCCTTAAGGAAAAGACTGAGGCTCTTTGCCTGGGAGAAGACAGACATAGGGAGGAAACTATAGTTGATATCTTGGAGAGAAGGGCCGTCACAGGGAAGTAAGCCATGAGCCTGTGGTTCCTGGGAGAGCTTGCACAGAGGGGAGGTGGGCACTGGTCATCGATGTTTTACAGGAAATTCCACACTGGCTGTGAGGAAGTACTGAAAAAGGTTATTGGTTCCTCCAATATTTGATAATAGTCTGTCCTCATACAAGTAGGGAAATGCGATCAGAGATCCAGGACTTACAAGGAAGGTGGGAAGGAATCCTTTGAAGCTTCTAACTCCTTGCATTTCCCATGGTGTGGAGTGGAGAAGTATAAATGAACAGAGGGCCCACAGGAGCTGTAGGGAGCAACAGCAAGGCCACACTGGGGCACGGGGGCGAGGGAGTGGGGGAATTTGTATAACCGTGGGTGACCTCCTTAGGTTCAGAATTTTAATAGGTCCCCGGTGTCCCTTGGAAATCACATAGATTGTATTCTAGAAAGGCCTCATCCACCTTGAAGTTCCTGATTAGCTTCCTCATTTTGCTGCCTCTCCTGCTCACAGAAATGACTGTTCTTCTACATAGTCCAATGCCCAAGAATTGGAACACCAGGAAGAAGACATACGGATACCAGAGACTGGATGCAGATACCAGAGACTTTCTATTGTTTTCTATTGCCTGAACATACCAGAACTTCCACATGTACCTCTAGGCCTTTGCTCAGACTTCTCTGTCTGGAGCGCCTCTGTGCAGAGCAGCAAGATACCTATGTGCAGATAGTGCCCTGTGTAAGGGCACCGAGCTGAAGAAACAAGGGAGGGCTGGCATCTCGCTTAGAGCCTACACTCTGGACACCTTGGGTGGAACTGCATTGCCTTAGAAATAGGGCCTTTTCCTCATCGAACAAAGGATGCTATAGCTAGCTGCCCTGCATCCCCACTCCCCCAGCCCTCTAAATCCTGCCCATCTGTCAAGACCCAAATCTAGTTCTCTGCCACTTGCCCCATTCACCATCCCTCAACACAACCATCGTGCAGAATCAATTGTTCCTTCCTTAGCTTTCTCACTGCTCCTTATTTACAACTCAATTGCAATTCTTATCACTAAATTGTTTTATATGTTTTGAGGGCATATAATGCTAGGTTGACTGTTACATACTACTTGAAGATATTATTCCCCTGTCTTTTCTGGCTTCCAGTATTGTGGAGAGGCTAGCCTCATTCTAATTGCTGTTTCTTCACAGCTAATGTATCTTTTCTCTCTAGATGCTTTTAAGATTATCTGTCCATTTTGGTGTTCATAGTTTCGTTTCGATGGGATTATTTGCAGATTTCCTTTTATTCATTCTTTTTTTAAATTAATTCCTGATGTTTGGAAAATTCTTAGGTATTATCTCTTCGAATATTGCTCCTTCATCATTCCCTCTATAATCTCATTCTAGATTTCCAAATGTATATATGTTAGACATTCTTTTTTTTAATTAATTTTTATTAGAGTATGGTTGCTTTACAATGTTGTGTTAGCCTACATAGCACAACAAAATGAATCAGCCATACAATACAGATATCCCCTCCCTTTTGGACTTCCCCTTTGGACTTTAGGTTACCACAGCACATTAGGTAGAGTTCCCTGTGCTATACAGTATGTTTCCATCAATTGTCTATTTTATATATAGTATCAGTAATGTATATGTGTCAGTCCCAATCTCCCAATTTCTCCCACCCCACCCCTTTCCTCCTTGTTATCCATACATTTGTTCTCTATGTCTGTGTCTCTATTTCTGCTTTGCAGATAAGATCATCTATACCATTTTTCTAGATTCCACATATATGCGTTATTATATGATACTTGCTTTTCTCTTTCTGACTTACTTCACTCTGTATGATACTCTCTAGGTCCATCCATGTCTCTACAAATGACCCAATTTCGTTCCTTTTTGTGGCTGAATAATTAGACATTCTTTCTTTACTCCCCATATGTCTTTAACCATTTAAAAAATATTTCCATTGCTTCATATCCCTGGATTGCATTTGGAATATTTACCTCTGTATTCTAATTCATTAATCTGTACTTAGGTGTTTCCATGCCTAATTCTACACATTAAATCTATAAACTCTTTGAGGTGAGGGGCTACACATATTTCATCTTAGTTGAGTGTCTGGGACATAGCTAGTACTCAATAAGTGTTTGCTGACATGAATTAGTTAGCATATCTGAGGAGTAATTGTTGGCCTGATCTTCCTGTTCAATCCAAGTTATAAACACATGCGAAATACAAATTGGTTATCTGTTGACAAAGCAAGAGGGATGATGGGGGCTCGCTGCTAGTGATAATGGCAGATAGAACTGGTTGGACTGTACTGTTCCATCTGTACAGTCAGAAAGGCAGGTTCGGCCAGGCAGGAGCACGCGGCAGGCTTGCCTACCCACCGTGGCTAAGCCAGGCTCTCTTTTTCAAATAAAACTCCCAGATATCAATCATCCTGCTGACACAGTAAGGTTGGGGCAGGAAATGAGACGTAATGCCAAGTTCCAAACGTAGGGAAAAGCCACTTTTGAATCAGGTTACCTCACCCAGTTTGATGTTGGTTTCATCTTGACATTCTCTCTCACTTAGAAATATATGAAGGAAGGTTACCATCAAGAAAAAGGAGTTCAGGGCTTCCCTGGTGGCGCAGTGGTTGAGAGTCCGCCTGCCAATGCAGGGGACACGGGTTCGTGCCCCGGTCTGGGAAGATCCCACATGCCGTGGAGCGGCTGGACCCGTGAGCCATGGCTGCTGAGCCTGCGTGTCTGGAGCCCCTGCTCCGCAACGGGGGAGGCCACAGCAGTGAGACGCCTGCATACTGCAAAAAAAAAAAAAAAAGAAAAGAAAAGAAAAAGGAGTTCAGTAAGTCTCAGAAGGCTTGTTCAGACTAGTTGTGGTACCTCATCCTAGGCACCAGGTAAATGGGGCAAGGTAGGCAAACAGTGGATATAGTCTACCCTTAGAAATACCTGCTGCTGGTATTAATCAGAGCAGTCCATCTTTTAAGCCTCATTAAAATGAAGATTTGTCCCTGCTGTCTTTACGGAGAAGACGTCTGCCCGTCAATTGCTGTGCCCAGCTGTGTGGCCATGGTCATGGCAGGGTCACAGTCCAGAAAAGATATGCATGACTTCAGAGGGAGTTTCCCGGAGTGTTTTTGGCAAAGGGGGCAGGGTTGGTGGGAAGGGTGAGTCTCTCCCTGTGGCATTCAGTGTCTGGCAGTTGGCCATCCTTCGGTGGGATGTTCTTGGGGAGAAACACGAAAATCAGCATTCAGGGCAGTTCTGCAAAAGGACATGTGGTGTCTGCTGCTGATTTTGGAATTCCACCCAACGAAAAAGGAATCTCAGAATACAGTGAGTTTTCCCTCATGGCGTATGTGGTTATCAGGCTAAGCCACGTCTTCTGTTTGTTAGTGCTGCTATAAAACAGTTTCAAATCCACAAAGAAAGAGCTGGCCCACTGTTTCAGAGCAGGCCATCTGTAATAGAAGGAGGCCCTGTAGTCCCTGATCTGAAATCCTGACTTGGACGTGCTTGGTGGTATCCACAGTGATCCCAAAGAATGTCATCAAATGATCATAATTAGGCTCAGTTGAATTAACTTTATGATTGTTAATAAATATGTACTAAAAAGCAGATAGCAGAGGTGTCTGATAGAGGTGACCATCATAGGATGACGGTCAAAGCCTGGAAACTCAGGACATTGATGGAATTCAATCCCAGTAAAACATAAACCCACAGCTGGATGATTCCCCAGGCCCCACGGGAGCCACCAGTTCTCAGGTCAGTGCAGAGTAACAGATGGCAACACCAGTGGGTCCAATTCTGACTTCCTCCACCTGGAAATCTTCTGCTTTATCTCAGCTGGGGATTTCAGCTCTTCCTGATGGCAGCGATTTCCATCTGGGCCTGTGGTGAAAAATAAACCTCTGAAACATTAAAATTCATAAAGCTATTAGCGGTTAAGATGTATAAAGCTCTAGAGATGTCTTTGTGCACGTGATTGTTGTCTGTTTTGTGTGAAAACGATCACACCTATGGAGAAAATTCAATATACATATAAAATTGAATCTCTCATGCCAAGACCCTGTGACTTATTGTCCCAGAGAGGAGGTAAGAATGAAATGACATAGCGATGGTGAAAGTGCTAGTTGGAAGATGATAATGTCACTAGCATCTTCTTATATAGCTCTCTAGGGAAAGATATGGAAGGAAATTTGAGATAAGGTTCTTTGAGCTTCAAAAATTAAACTAGGAATTATAGTATAATAGGTTTAATATTAGATAGAAATCTAGAAAGACAGAAAACCAGAGCAGAAGTTGTCGGCCAGGGTGGACTTCTTGCTTATCCTAAATGTTCTAGGACCACCAAGGTGGTCTCTGACCATTTCTTTACTCTCTAAGGAAAAGCAACCACCCACCTGCTTTGCACAGCATCTGACAGCTACCTGAAATGAAGCCCAACCAAAAACTTGCTGCAAACGTCTCTTTGAGAACAGAGCAGAGCAGACACGAGGAGCCTGTCCCTGGGGGTAACTGCTCCTTCCAGGGTCCAGGAATGATATAGGCTGAGAGTGAACTGGGAAGATGGTGAGCAAGAGCCCTGTCTACTGAGGTCAGTACCACAGAAAAATCTGAACCTCGTATTTTCAGATACTTAGACTTTCAAGGGATTCCAAAATTTTAGATGAGGTCTCCTGACTTTTAAACATTGGTGTTTAAAAAAAAATCATGTGAGCCAAATAAACCATGACTATGGGCTGGATCTGACCTGCTGGCCATCAGTTTGCGTTCCAAATAGATAAGCTCCACGAATGTCTATTGAGGTCTACCAGTGCCAAGTGTTATCCTAGGTGCCATCTAGGAGTCACCTGTATCTGATCCTGGGAAGTTCACAATCCAGAGGGGAAGAAAGAATGACTGGCAAATCTGAGTGCACTGTAGACAGTGGTCCACAGGGAGTGTGCAGAGGACGGGCAACTAGCGCACCTGTAGAGTGCGCATGTCAGGGAAGGCCACCTGGAGTGATGCCAGAGGAGTTGAGTCTTGAACCTGAGTTGAACGTTGAGTGTTAACCAGGTGAAGAAGGCAGGTGGGGTAAAGAGATAAGGGCATGGCAGGGAAAAGTCACAGCAGGAACTGAGGATGAGCACAGTCTGGACTGTGGAGGCACACAGCTCAGTGAGTGACGCCAGGTGAGGCTGGGGCTGGAGGGACCAAGGAGGACTTTTCCATATTAACTCGTTTGGGCTTTATCCCAAGGGCAATGGGGAGCCTGTGGAATGTTTTAAGCAGGGCAGAGAAATGGTGAGATTTCCGCGTGAAAAATCTCTCTTCAGCAGCTGCGTGGAGTGTGAATCCAAAGGGGAAGAGACTGGCATCAGAGATATACCTAGGAAGCAAGGGTGGTAAAGCAGGCAAGAGGTAGTAAGGGCATGAACTAGGGGTGGAGAGGAGAGCAGGAATTTGATAACTGCTTAGAAAATTAAGTAGGAAGGACATGGAGATTGAAGAAGGGAAAAAAGGGGACAGAGGCAAAGATGACTCCCAGATTCTAGACGTGATGATGGGTGGGAGGTGGTTAGGGTGACATCCCCGTTTGCCTGGGACTGTCCTATTCAGACTGAGAGTCCCACATGATTGGGAAGCCCCTTAGTCTAGGGAAAATAGGGATGGTTGGTTACTCTAGTGATGGTTCTCCAACTAACAAGAGGAATAGTAGAAGATATTAGTTGGGGAGGTTGGGGAGATAATGAGTTGATTTGGCGCATATTGAATTTGAAGTGCCGCTGGACATTCAGATGAGGATATCCATCAGGCACTTGGAATATGAGTCTGTAGGTCAAGAATGGGAGAATTTTGACTTAGAGAGAGTGGATTTAGGGGCCATTAGCAAAAATAGGGGTTGTTTAGGACCATGAAAATGGGTTAAATCATCCAGGGAGTCTCTGTAGAGTACAAAGGGAAATAGATCTAGAATGACACTCTGGAGAGTAAAACATGGAAACTCCTATGTTTAAGGGGCGTATAGAGAAAGAAGATCCTACAAAGAGACCGAAAAGGAACAGTCAGAGGGGTGTAATGCAACAGACCAAAGATGGAGTCTTGGAAGCAAAGTGAGTAGAGTGTGTCTCAAGGCATGAGCAATCATCAGGGTGAAAGGCAAGATACCCAGTACCATGAGGAGAGAAGACTGTGCCTCAACATTGGTGATCTAAGCTGATACCCTCTTAGTGGTTTGCTGGGTAGAAGCCAGGTTGCTAGGGAGGAATGAATGTGAGTTAAGAAAATGGAGACAGTGACTACAGTCTAACCACTTGAGAAACTTGAGGAAATGGGAACAAGAGAGGTAAAGCAGTAAGTAGGCAGAAGACCACGTATAGTCAAGGTGGATTTAGTTTCTTTAAGATGCATTAGAACCGAACAAGCTTATAAACTAAGAGGGGAAAATTGGTAAAAAGAAGAAAATTTAAAATACAATGGCCAAGAGAGATAATTAATGGATCAGGGCCCATGGGGAGATAAAGTGATATGGGATGGACTCAAAGGCACAGAGGAAGTTATTGACCTTAAACAGGGGAGAGTAGAATATGACACACCCCGGGACTATGGGAGAGAGAGCAGGCTAGGGTGACGCTAAAGGAAAGGAGGAATGTCTGCCTGGAACAGGGAAGGCACAAAACAAAGGGTTGTGGTTAATGTGAGTAAGAAGAGTAAAAAGTGAAGAAGTATTGAAGGAAGTAGGGACATGTTGAAGATGTACGTTAGCCACTACTTTTAAGAAGAATGTGTATAAAGATTCAGAATATTTTCAGATAACAGTGGACAAACAATTTTTGGAAAACTTCAGTAAAGAGCTATCCCAGAACTGACTAAATGTACACTATTTGATTGGGAGGATTATCCAATTATTCTCTTTAGAATTAAATCTCTTTCAAAATTATATTTTGAAACCTAATGCCCAGTGTGATTGTATTAGGAGGTGGGGCCTTTGGGAGGTGTTTAGATCATGAGGGTGGACTCCCCATGAATGGGATTAGTGCCTTTGTAGGAAAAGACACCAGAGACCTCCCTTGCCCCTATTGCCATGTGAGGTCACAGCAAAAAGATAGTCGTCTAGGAAGTGGGCCCTCACCAGACACCAAATCTGCTTGAGTTTCCCAGTTTCCAGGACTGCGAGAAATAAATTTCTGTTGTTTACAGGCCACCCAATCTGTGGTATTTTTATTAGAGTAGCAGACAAAGACATACACACACACACAAACACATACTCATGCACACAGACACACACGCACACAAATGCACCTTGTGCAATGTATAAACAATTTACTACTTGGACCCCAAAATAGGGATTAAGTCTCTAAAAGTATTGTTTTCAGACACAGTCAGGCTGAAGAGAATTTCAGCCTAGGTGGGAGGCCAGTGCATAGGTACAGAAAGGCAAAGTAAAACATAATTTTCCATTTAAACTTGTGTATTTAGTTAGGTTCAGTTTAGAAATCATTGAGGAGCCATTCAAAGCCAGTCTTGGGACACATGCTTTAAGAGGAAATTACCGAAGTCAATGAAGCAGGGCTCTGCTCCTCTCCAGTCTGTGGGTGAAGCCACAGCAGCATGAAGCCAGTCACTGGGAGCCAGTGCCCCGCCAGCAGCCAGCAGGGTGGTCTCCACGCTGCCCCAGTGACTCATCGTTGCTCACAGCTGGATGCCCCCCCGGCACAGGGTGCCATGGCATTTCATTAGTTCTGCTTATTCTGATCAACGACTAGGAGCCACGTGGATGATGCTTTCCAGGGTATGGGTTTACCTTCTGCTGCTACTTTTGTTTTTCATTTTTAAAATAGGTGTTTTTTTTTTTTTTTTTTTGCCATAAAAGCAATATATACCCTTCGTAGACCTTGTGGTCAATGCAGAAAAATAGAACTAAGACCAAAATATCCTGTCCGTGTCAAGTACTGTTCACATTTTGGCATATTTCCTTCTCGTCTTTCCATTGTGGTTTTCAGGATGAAGAGGGCTGGGCTCTTTCTTTCTGAGAAAAGCAGCTAATTCCAGGGCAGGAAAATCTTCCTGGCAAAGGCACCAAAGGATCCTGGTTCTAATCGCAGCTTCACCATCATGGGGGTTGTGGTCTTGGCAGCTGCCAACCCTCCTGAGCTGCTCACCAGAGTCGTGAGATGGTGGCGTCGGTTGGCCAACCTCTAGAGCCTGTTCCAGGACACAGATGTCGTGGGCCTGTGATATTCTGACTCCCCAGAAAGGTGTGCGTTTGGACATGAATTCTTCTTGAGCAGCTATAGCCTCCCCCCTGAAATCCGGAGTTTGCTGAAGCTGTGCCTGATTTCAAAGGAAGGCATTGTGAAGTGATGTGACTGCTCTCCTATCCTTTTGTTAAATCCTGGAAATTAAAGAAAAAAACCCAGAACACTGAATGAGGATGCATTTCAATGCAGGGCTTGTATCAGAGAATCTCTAATGACACAAGGTTTATGATCATCCAGTGAACCATGTAAAGCCAGTGGCCTGCCTCATTCTAGCTAACAATTGAACTAAAAAATCAGGCGTTAAATAACTAAATCTGGCCCAGAAGTTCCCAAACTGTATTCTCAGAACAAAGAGGTATTCTCTAGAAAGAGAGAGTGGTTGTCAGGTGAGTTTAGGAAAGATTAGTATAAATCAAACGTAATGGGCTTCTTTATGATTTCTTAGAACTTGAAATATGCTTAAATGCATTGGGACTACCAAGGGGGAGATGGAGTGTGCCCCCTAGCTAACCTGATCATGGAAGTGCTTTGTCAAGGCTCACTAATTCACATCCCAAGAATATTAGTATCCTATAGAACACAGCTTGAGTAATACTGTTCTAGCTCTTTCAACAAGTTCCCAAAGAAGCGCCTTTTTTTTTTTTTTTTTTATGAGGTATGCAGGCTTCTCACTGTTGTGGCCTCTCCCATTGTGGAGCACAGGCTCCGACGCGCAGGCTCAGCGGCCATGGCTCACGGGCCCAGCCGCTCCGCGGCATGTGGGATCTTCCCGAACCCGTGTCCCCTGCATCGGCAGGCGGACTCTCAACCACTGCGCCACCAGGGAAGCCCAAGAAGTGCCTTTTTAAGGCACCATTATTGATCTTGCAATAATTATATGTGACTGCTCTGGTCATTGTGGTAATATCCTGAGCTGAGTTTTTAAAACCCATAACCTCCTTGATCTTTTATACTATATTTTCTAAACTTTATAAGTTCTTGTGTTTGTAGGACAATTTTTAATTTTCTCAAATGTATATTTATCAACTGAGTGCTAACCTGTGCCTGACACTGTACCAACATTCTTAGGACTGAGTGTTGCCTCTATCCATCTGTATGATCTTGGGCGAGTCATTTAAGGTCTTTAAATAGGGTCAGATGACTTAAGCTGGGGTCCAGGAGCCATGAACAGTGGGCAGGGAATTGCTTCAAGACCTGACAAGATCAGCGTTAAGATTCTCAGGATTTGGGGGTGTTAAAGGAAAAGCAAAGGTCTGGGAATCCTGGTTTGCAGGGAGGACGTAAGGCAGAGGTAGAGGAATCTGAGCTCTCCATCAGCTAGTTGGGCTTCTTTCTCAGAGCCACGTCAGTGCAAAGATGTGAAAGGTAAAGTTCAGGATCCGCAATGGCCTTGTCTTCAGGGAGGAGATTAGGGCTCAAAATTCAGGAGAGGTTTTGGGCTTGGGCCTGATCTACCTGTCACTTTCTAGAACAGCAGGAAACAGACTGGTGCAATGGTCAGGCTGTACCTACAGACATGTGAGCTAAGGATTCAAGTAAGGAAGGAGTTCCTTGATTAAAAAAGTCTTTGGAAGCCCTGGATTTGAGGGGGCTCTGAGTGGGTGTTTATTTCAGCATAGCTCATCATCCTATGGGAATATTTATAGAATGCATAAGCCATAAGCTTTTTCTAGATAAGGCCTAGCCTGAAGTAGAATAATGCTGTCATTATCACTATCAATGTGATGCACTTAACAGCAACATCTATATATATTTAAATCAAAAGTGTCTTTGTCAAGTGTTTTGGGATATGGATGGCAGAAAAAGGAGGCTTCCGCGGATAATTAGTAAAAATAAAAATTATTCTTGACTCTCCCTCCACCTCCTCCAGCCACTCTTGCTGTCCTGTTGTCTCCTTCCTGCCCTTGGCCGTGAACTCACCTCCCACTCCTCTAACTCTGGGGAGAAGTGTGTGCTGTTTCCCAGGGACCTTGACTCACTTTCATGGCATTTTTTGCTATTATCCAGACTTTTTGATTGATCATAGCCCCTAATAATCAGACTCTCCGGCTTCGGTTCCTGAATGGCCTCCATCCCTTTCATCCTTCCACCAACGTCGGAAGACCTGTCGTGAGCTAGGCACCGGGTACAAGACGAGCAGGGCAGACACCGTCCCTGGCTGCAGGCACGGATCATCTGCCTTCTGTGTCCCCAGGCTCCTTGAGTCATGGGATGTGTCCCAGGTGGGCTGACGCCCTGAACGCTGGCCTCTGCCCTGCCTTGATTCAGCCGGTCTGTCCTGTCTTTCCGTCTTTATTTCACTCCTGACTCTGCCTTGGGCGCCTGCTCCTTCTGTCTCTCCCCACCAGGGTCCTTCCTTTCTCCTCCACTCCTCTTCTCCTCCCTCTGCCTCCCAGCTGCTCTCATCTTAGCCTGTCCTCAGGCTGACTGAATTCTGGAATTCTAGCTCATGCTGCTCTCCTGGGTCCCCGCTGGGCCTCTGCTAATCTCACCTGTCCTGCTGCTGTGGACCTGTGGCTGGACCTCATTCCTGGCAGGGAGGGGCTCTGTCTGCCGAAGAGGACGTGCATTATGCTTTCTGTTCCACTCCAGGGAGCAGCACAGTTGCTGACTGGCTTTATCAAAGGAGTCCATTTCCAGAGGGCCCACGACTTCAGATACAAATGCACAGAAAGCTTCACTAATTCCAATTGGTGGGGAAAAAAACCTGAACTGAGGCATTATATAAGATATTTGAGATAAACTTTATATATATGTACACATATGTAATTCAAACTTAATAAATGAGACAGTACAAAACACTAGAAATATGGTAGAAATAGAAAACAATCTGGACGTGGGATCTGGGGTTCTGACTTCCTAGGCTCCACTCTGCCTCTAACAAGCTGTGGGATCTGAGGCAAGTCACTTCATTTCTCGGGACTCAAACTCTCCAGTCTCCTCTCCCTGCAATGAAGAGATGCATTCAGACTATGAATAATGTTCCTCCGTTTCATAATAGCAGTTGCTTGTCAAAACTGTAAAAATGAACCAGCTAAATCCCTTTGGAACCCTCTCAAATAGACAAGCGATGGTGCCATGTTTAAGAGTTTTTACTATAATAATAATTGAAAACCTACAGAGGCAATTAAAAAAAAGGCTATAAATCTTCGAGTGTATAATGACTAGGAAGAAACATGACAGAAGGGTGGGTGCTGTGGTTGGCAAACCACGCTGATTTGACAAGCTACAAGTCCCTGTGACGTCAGGTCCTTATATATTCTACTACATTTATTAAAGCACTTTGGGAACCTCCTGTTTTCCATTTGAAGCTAATGACGTGGCAAAGAGTAAAAAAAAAATGTTCTCCACTTTCCACCCTGCAGATAGGCTTCTTGAACATCCATCATTCTTAAATATCACAACTTGATTGTGCTTTATAAGATGCCCTGGTCATACAGTAGGGTCCAGGTGTTAGGAATTGGGCAGGTTATACCGTAGCCCCTCGCTATAATTGGACGAAGGCCCTAGTCGGTCGGTAAAACAATATCCCTCATGGGAGCTCTCGATAGGGCAAAATGGCTGATTTATAAAAAGCATGGGGACTTCCCTGGTGGCTCAGTGGTTAAGAATCTGCCTGCCAATGCAGTGGACACAGGTTCAAGCCCTGGTCCGGGAAGATCCCTACATGTCGCGGAGCAACTAAGCCCGTGCGCCACAGCTACTGAGCCTGTGCTCTAGAGCCCACGAGCCACAACTACTGAGCCCATCTGCTACAACTACTGAAGCCTGTGCATCTAGAGCCCGTGCTCTGCAACAAGAGAAGCCACTGCAATGAGAAGCCCATGCTCTGGAACAAAGAGTAGCCCCCGCTCGCCACAACTAGAGAAAGCCCACATGCAGCAGCGAAGACCCAACGCAGCCAAAAATAAAAAAAAAAATTTTAATTAAAATAAATAAATTAATTAAAAAGCATGAATGTTTTAACATAGAACAGATGTTTATTAATGTGGAACAAATGGATGAAATCATGAATATTTAGTAAATCATGGACTCGTGTAGCCGAAGAGGACCTTGAGTGTTCGGTCTGGGCTTGCTCTGAGATCTGTTTGGGTTCTGACATGATTGTTTGTTTACTAACCTTTCTAAGGTGCCTTGGAATGAGGGCCAGATAAAGTACATAAAAAGGAGCCTTGCACTTGATGTGAATAACTTGATTCCTTTGTTTCCAAAATTCAGCTGTTCACTCACTCTTTGACCTAAATTGCTTCCTATGTTGTAATTTTCGATAATTTTTGAAGAGTGGAAGAGAGTTGTGTTGATAATATATGAAAGATCAATACCAGTAAGTCACTGTCCTTCTTTGTTGCATGGCCCCTTTCCCATCCCCTCACCCCGACTCTAATCTCTTATCTGTCCAGGGAAATGTTTGCCAAATGACTGATTAGACTTTCCCAGTAAATTGCATTTTCTGGAGATGATCCTGATAGCATTTTCACAGCTTCCATGGAAGGTTCTGAGGTGTATCTTATCTTCAAGCTTTTGGTGTCTTTAGTCTAAACTGCCTGGTATCTCTAGGGTTTTTTACATTCTTTTTAGTGTGTTTTAAATGGACAAGTCCTTTGAAGTTAGGGAGACAGTTCTTCCTTGGTCTTTCTAAACCCAGTCAATACCACAATACTATCTTTCCAAACCATTAGTGATGCAATTCCAGAACCAATTGGATGATTGATTATTTATAATTAGGAAAACTAGAAGATAAAGAATGTGAAAACAAAAGAGAATTGAAGGGAACCTGGACTGTGTTCTAGTCTGCATCCTGATTATTTTGCTTGGACTGGGGTTGGGGTGAGCAAAGGGTGAGTTACATAGGTTCCAGCTGTACGCAGAGTAACCACCTGCCAGTATGGACTTTGAGTCACAAGCCATGATGTACTCTTGGTCTTTTTCTTGAGATGTCTGCAGCTGTTTTAAGCTGCACAGAGGGCTGGTGATGGAAATGAAGAGGTGTGTTACTGAAACACTCAGGATCCCTGGTTCTGAGACCGTGGCTGTGACTTTGTAGCTTGGGCTGCCAGGGAGAATGAGAGCGCTCCCTTGAATTAGCAGGGATGGCAGAGGTCTTCTGGATAAACACCTCATGCCCAGTCCTCCTCCATCATCTTTGCAGGTCACAGAGCATCTGAGGTGCACAAGGCAATGTAGGGAAGTATTGAATGGTGCTAGTTTAAATACTTCCCCCCCTTACAACTTTTTCTTTCCTTTTTTTTTGTTTTTTCAACTTTTTCTTTTCTAATTTTATTTTTTATTTTTTCAAATTTTTATTGGAGTATAGTTGATTTACAATGTTGTGTTAGTTTCTGCTGTACAGCAAAGTGAATCAGTTATACATATACATACATCCACTCTTTTTTAGATTCTTTTCCCATGTAGGTTATTACAGAATATTGAGTAAAGTTCCCCGTGCTATACAGTAGGTCCTTATTAATTATCTATTTGATATATAGTAGTGTGTATATGTCAATCCCAATCTCCAAATTTATCCCTCCCCCTCTTTCCCCCCTGATAATCAGAAGGTTGTTTTCTATATCTGTAACTCTTTTCCTGTTTTATAAATAAGTTCATTTGTACCATTTTTTTAGATTCCACATATAATTTCCCCTCTTACATTGGCACTAATATCTATTTATAACCGAAATCCGTTGGTTTTGCTTTGGTTTTCATTAGCAACAAAGAGCAAACATTACTTTCTCTGATAATCCCTTATCCTCCTCAGTCTTCTGTTATTATTTTTCTGCTTCTCATAATCTCTGAAAGATGACTGTCAGTGATTCTAAAATTCCTTGAGGCCCTGGAATCCAATTCATACAGGCCTGGATTCTTGAGGCCACTTGAAGTGACTAGGCTCTCTCTCACTAGCTCACTAGGCAAGGGCCTGTTTGGAACTGAAATTCCCTCTTTGCACTGTTTGTTTTACCCTCTGCAGGCTGAACGCTGGGCTACCTTGTTGAATAGCACAGAAGTAAAAAAGTCACTGGGCACTTCTGCTTCCTCTCTTCCCTCCATTATCACTATACCAACTTTCCCAAGCAAAGTTCTTTGCTTTTCTCCTTGTTTCAAACATACCTTAAAAAAGCAATTGCTGACTCTAATGTTTGTTACAAGTCTCAGACAGATAATGCTGATCGTTAGCTTTTCTGACACTATTCTAACAAGTTCTTGCTAACAGCATAAAATGGTATCTAGGAATACCTTAGGTAGCTTAAGTACTCTTGTCTTTCTGTTAATACAATTTGACATCCTAACTTTTTCACTCAATGTTATAGCATGAGGATCTCTCCAAGTCATAAGAATTTATTCATATATACAATGTTCACTCATTCCATAAACATTTATTGAGCAGCTACTATGTGCCAGAAACTATCATAAGTGTTGGGGATGCATTGGAGAAAACAACAGAGACAGGGCTTAGTGTTAGAAGTCGCTAAATAATTACACAGATATTTAATTAATCATAATAGTGCCACAAAGGAAATAAATACATGTGGATCATGAAAGGGAATAGACAGGGGAAATTGACCTAGTCTGGCATGTAGGAGAAGCTTCTCTGGGCAGCATGGAACATAATTTGCTCCACAGTTCTCCCATTTGGGGACTTGATGCTGTTTCCAATCTTGGCTATTTTCAATAAACCTGCAATTAACACCTCTCTGCATAAGTGATATTATTTCCTTAGGGTAAATTCATAGACATGTAATTACTGGGTCAAGAATGGGAATATTTTGTGGCTCTTGGTACATATGATCAAAAAGCTTTCTAGAAAAAGCAGTGCAGAGTTTTAAAGCTGGTGAAGGATCTTGGACCACTACACATCCAACTAGCTTCATGGAAACAAGGGGTTGATTTCAAGAAATCAGTAAAATTAGTAGTAAGAGAAATGTCCTGAACATGTTCTAAACCAGGACTATTCAAAGTATAGTCCTCCAACTGATGTAGGTCCTGGAGATGTCGATCAGCAGTCTGTGATAAGTACAGAAATTGAGAATTAAACATTTGAAAGCCTTTATGGCAATATGATCAAGTAACTTTATGTTTAAAAATTGGGGTATGTATATTGTCTGTTAACGTTTTCATTTAATTTTTTTCTAGTAATTCATTAATTTTTTTAAACGGTAAAAGTATCTGTTCATGATACATTGGGAGGAAAAAACAAGTCCCTTCCCAAACATAGTTTGCATGAAAGCTAGTGGAATCCCCTTGGTCAAATTTTCTTTAATGGACCCAAAGTCCCCTAATGCTATATAATGATTTTTTTCCCATGGGAAACCAATGGGATCAGCAAATTTGAACAACAAACGTGTATACTTAGCCACACAAGATTTGTGTATTCCTTTCCCAGGAAGATAAAGCATACCTTTTGCAACAATTGGGGCATGTATTGTTTAAAGAGTTTCTGTGAGAAATTTCTCTGTCTAGGAATTGCAGTTGCTTGCTGTTTTATTTTTGCTCTTAGAATATAGCAAGGTACTTAACCATTGAACTTGTGTGCATTGAGACAGTGGAGTTATGATTAGATGAATCATGATTAGATGCTGCTACTGCCCGTTATTTCTTCCCAGAGGAAGTAATAAAAGATGTCAAAAAACTTCCCACCTCTGAAACCTTTTGCCAGTTGTGTCCATAGAGTTCAGCTGTGGGTCAAAGGCTGCTTCCTTTGTGTTCACATCACCAATAACAGAGACCAGAACTGTTCAGACGTTTGATATAATGAAGTAATCTCACCAGTCAAGCCCTGAAACCACTGTGGATAATATCTGCATGGCATTTAGCACTGTACTAGATGGAAAACTAAAAGGAACTACAGAATGATTTTTTTTGTTGATTTGTCTTTAAAAATGAAAACTAGACCTAGCTCAGAGAAAGGGCTCATTCATAATATTGGTGACATCTCCAACAGATGAGAAATGTGTTTTCCTAAAAGCTCTGCCTGCCACCAATTTTCTGGTCAGTATAAAAATCAAGTTTTTTGTTTTGTTTGTTTTTTTGCTCATTTTGCATTAAAGGAAATCAAGGTAGTGATGTGTTGAAGACTGTCCACTCCGCTGTCAGACTGCCTGGGTTTACATCCTAGACTCTACATCTTACTAGCTGGTGACCTAGTTTGAATTACTTCCCTCTCAGTGCCTCAGTTTTTTCATTGACATATGGGAGATAATAACAGTAAAGAGCAAATCCATGTAAGGTACCTAACACACAGAGTTCCTGAACACAGTAGACACTCAGCAAATGTTAGCTCTTCTCGTTTTCATGATAAAACTCATCAGAAGAAATTCTGTTAAGACTGGGAGGAAGGAAGGCAGTGAGGGAGGTGAGGAGGGAGGGAGGAGGCAGGAAGGAAAGAAGGCAAGAAAGATCACAAAACAATGGAACTGTCATGGACTTCTTCCCACGGGGTATTGGAGAAGAGCATGGAATTTGGATCCATATGACTTGGGCTTTGGGTCTGGCCCTGCCAATCACCTAGTGTGTAATCCAAACAGTCATGTGACATCACTGAACCTCGGGGTCCTCTTCTCTTCTGTAAATGGAACGGTGTCAGTAATACCTACCTCGTGGGGTTGTTGTGAGTGCAAATGAGCTAATGTATGAGTAGGACCCTTGTGGGAGATAAGAATGATAAGGGTGTGGTTATCTCGCTCAGCGACTCTTCTTTTGGTGGGGATTTTCTTAGGCATGTTCCTGCTTGAACTGGATTATTCCTGAGTTTGGGGCTTTGGGTTGGGGCTTTCCCCTTCTTCTGGGCTTCTGTGCAGCAGTTGTTCATTGAGATCAAATGGGTAGACCCCACCTACCTGGTTCCTGGTAATTGAGAGGTATGGGTTACTTCTGGCTATCAGGGTGTGTGTTTTCTGAATTGCTTCATCAGAACAATATGCCTATAGATGAGGAAAAGCTTAATCTTGGGCCATTCTGCATTTGTTTTATCAGTGTAAACTTCTTTGAAAATGGAATTGGAAATTGACCCATAATTCAAGTCTCTTTACAAAAAATAGAAAGGGTGACTCACAGATGAAGAAACAAGCTGAAAACCCAGAGGCCAAGAGTTCCAATCCCATTTGTGCCATGACTTGTCGAGTGACATTGGGCAAGGAGCTTAATTACTTGGTGGCTTCATTTCCTTGTTCATAATATGTGCCATGACAGTACTAACCTACCTTGCTAGATCGTTATAAAAATACAATTTAATATTTGCCATGTCTGTATATTTCAGCTACACACTGCTTCCAGGACTACCTGGTTCGGGGCAAGTTGGAAACATGAAAACGGCTGCTTTTCCTACTGCATTTCAACCAGATTCACAAGAATATTTTGCTCTTTTCACCATGAATTTTCTTAGTTCCATTCTGTTAGCTGTTTACTAAATAACACTACCCTACTGACTGAAAGCCATGCTGTTTCCACATTAAAAATAAATGCCCCCCACCTCCCAAATAATAAAAATAAATGCTCAGAATGAATCCACAGGAAAGATCCTGGGAAGCTCTAGGGAAACACTGAAACAGGACGTGGTATTGACAATGCCAGGAACTCTTAAGAATGGCCTTAAATAGGTATTGGGGAGGAGTCCCACTGAGCACGCTGCACATGGACAGGCGTCTGGGCTTCTAACACCTAGCTCTCCACCGGACACGTGGGTGGCCTTCAGGGAGGATGTATTTATTCATTGCCCACAATAACCTTTTGTACTTCAATATTAAAATCATTTTTTCCTTGAGGTTTTAATAGAGAACAATTATACTACTCATATTTATCTCTACTCCAACCAAAACCTCAACTTTAATGACAGTGAAGGAATAAAATATTTGTAAACCCAGCACACTGAGAGAGTAGAAGAGACAACAGCAGACAAGATACATTTTTGGAAGATGGGAAACAGAGGAAGTGGTATCTAGCTTGGAACAGAGAAAGCAGAACATGTGCTGAAAGCCAGCGCATTTGTGCTGGAGAAAGGCTGGAGAATAAGTCAGGTTTTTCTGAAGGCAGGATGGGGGTAGAGCTGCGAGTGGGTTAGCAAAACCTACCCCCCTCCCTTAGCCTGTGCAACTGGCCCTCCCCATCATAGCCAAAGGTAGGGATCCTACCTCAAGAGGTGTAGTCTGAGGGGCTCAGAACTTGGGGGCTTCAGACAGAACCTGGGGTGGTAGTGAGATGTGGAGGGTTCTGTAAACCAGAAGGAAGAGCTGCAGAAGGATCTTACCATCTTATCAAACTTGACCCCAGAATGCTGACAGCCAGGCTCACAAACCCGCGAAGGAAGAGGCTGGGGGATTCCTCTTGGGAAACAGACAAGCCCAAGAGAATTGGTCTGCAGAAAGTGAAATTTAGGAATCCACCAACAAAAAGGCTGGATCCCTGCTAGACCATTCCATGATGAAATCTACCTGTGATGAATCTCATCCCCTGCCACACACACAAAGCTTCCAGTCAACCAAGAACCACTAGAAATTAAAAGAATGACTCAGTATTAAAAAAGAAACCAAAATAAACAGAAAGGAAAAAAAGAAACCTGAAGGAAAGGAAACATATAAGGAACAGATGGAAAATAGGACGGAAAATGTAATTAACGTTCTTAGAAAATTAACACATATTGTCATTTGGTGAAAAAGAAAAAAAATGCTGTTTTAATTTGTTGATCCATCAGAATGGTTGTTTCTGGTTTTGCTTTATGATGTTATAAATTTATTGAACTATGACTGATGAACAATAAGCTGTGCATATTTAAAATGTACAATTTGATTCGTTTGAAATTCATATGCACACATGAAACCGTTGTGACAATCAAGAAAATGTATATTTCTATCAGACCTAAAAGTTTCCTCACACTCCTTTGTAATTCCATTCCTTTCTCTACCCCTATCTCCAGGTAACCATGAGTTTTTTTTCTTTTTTACTGAAACTGTAAGCTGCACTTTCTAGAATTCTAAGTAAATGGAGTCACACAAATACTCTTTTTTGCTCTGTTTTCTTTCACTGTATGTTGCATGTTTCATGTATCAATAGTTTCTTCCTTTTGATTGCTGGGTAATTGTCCATTATATGGATATCCACAACTTGTTTACCCATTCACATGTTGATGGACATTTGGATTGTTTCTAGTTTTGGTCAATTACCAAAAAAAGTTGCAATGAACACCTTTAAGCCTTTGTGTAGACACTTGTTTTCATTTCTCTTTGGTAAATATCTAAAAATGGAATGGCTGGTTGTTTGTTTGGTATATTTAACTTTCCAAGAAATGATCAAACTGTTTTCCAAAGAGGTTATACCATTTTATGTTCTATCAACAGTGTAGGAGAGTTCCAGTTTTTCTATATCCCCTCCAGCACTAGATATAGTCAGTCTTTTAAATTTTAGTCATTCTAATGGGTATATAAAACTACACTGCAGTTTTAATTTTCTTTTCCTGTTGAATAATGATGTTGAGCATCTTTCCATGTGCTTACTGAGTATTCGAATATCATATTTAGTAGTGTTTGTTCAAATCTTTTATCTGCTTTTAAAAGTAGGCTGTCTTTTGATTTATGACAATTCTTTATATATTTTGGATATGTCTTTTATATGGGTTGTAAATATTTTCTTACATTTGCATATTTTAACTGTTTCTTTTGAAGAGCAGAAACTTTTAATTTTGAAAAAGTTCAGTCTATCAGTTTCTTTCGTGATTTATGCTTTTTGAGTACTAAGAAGACTTTGCCTATTACAAGATCACAAAGGTTTTCTCCTATGTATTTTTGATAATATTTTTACTTTTAGGTCTTACATTTAGGTCTATGATCCAATATTTTGAGTTAGCATTTGTGTATGGTGTGAGATTAGGACTGATACTCATTTTCTTCTATGTCCATATGCAGTTGATCTGGCAGTATTTGTTGAAAAGATTTTTCTTTCCCTATGACTCATCTTGACACTTTTGTCATAAATTAATTGATCATATATGTATAGGTTTATTTCTGGACTCTCTATTCTGTTCATTGATCTATGTGTCTATCTTTTTGCCAGTACAAAACTGTTATTATTACTGTAGCTTTGTAGTACTTCTTAAAATTAAGGAATCTAAATGTTCCAACTTCATTCTTCTTTTTTAAAAATTGCTTTGGTTATTCTAGGTTCTTTGCAAGTCCATGTAAATTTTATAATAGGTTTGTCAATTTCTGCAAAATAGCTTGCTGGGATTTTGATAGGGATTTCATTGAATCTAAAAGTCAATTTGGGGATAATTACTATCATAATAACCATGTTCAATCTTCCAATCCATGAATATCATATAGCTTTCTATTTTAGTTATCTTTAATTGTTGTCAGCAATGATTTCTAGTTTTCAGTATCTAGGTCTTAGAAATATTTTGGTAGATTTACTATTTTCTGTTTTGATGCTACTAAAAATTCAATTTTTTGAAAGTTTATTTTTAAATCATTAGCTATCAGTATATAAAAATACAGATGTTTGTATATCAACATTGTATCTGGTGACTTTGCCAAATTCACTTATTGATTCTAATAGGCATTTTGTAGATTTTTCTGGGATTTTCTATGTAAACCATCTTATCAGCTGAAAAGAGGGACAGTTTTACTTCTTTTACAGTTTTTTTTCCTTTTTTTTTTTTTCTTTTCCTTATTTGGTTTTGGCCTTATTTCTAGAACCTCCAGTACAATGTTGAATAGAAATGGTATATTCTTGCTTTGTTCCCAAATCTTAAGGGGGAACAATTCAGTCTTTTACCATTAACTATGATGTTAGCTGTAGGGTTTTTTTTAGATGATCTTTATCAGTTTGAGGAAATTCCCTACCTCCCAGGTTGTAGTGAGTTTTCTTTGTTCTTTCTTTTGTCATGAATAGGTGTTGAATTTTGCGTATACTTTTTCTGTATCTATTGAAATGGTTTTTCTCCTTTATTCTGCTAATATCATAATAGTGGTGAATTACATTCATTGTTTTTTTTTAATGTTAAACCAACCTTGATTTCTGGGATAAAATCTGCTTGGTCATGATGTAGTATACTTTTTATATACTTCTGGGCTTAATTTGCTAATATTTTGTTGAGAATTTTTTGTCTGTGCATATGAGGGACAGTGGTCTTTAATTCTTTTTCTGTGATTTTTTGGTCAGATTTTGGTATTAGGGTTATTCTGGCTTCATAAAATGAGTTGGGCAATGTTCTCTCTTCCTCTGATTCTGAAAATATTTGTGTAAGATTGGTATTATTTCTTCCATGAATGTTTTGTTGAATTCACCACTAAAATAATCTGCACCTGGAGTTTTATTTTGGGGAAGATTTTTATAACAAATTCAACTTTTATATAGATAAAGGACTATTCAGATGTTCTGTTTCTTTTTCTATCGATTTTGGTAAATTGTATTTTTCAAGAATTTTCATTTAACCTAAGTAGTTGAATTTGTTGGCATTAAGTTTTTCATAGTATTCTTTTTATCCTTAAATGTCTATAGGATCTGTGGTGATAAGCCCCTTTTTTATTCTCATTTTGGTGATTTGCGTTTTCTCTCTCAGTCTAGCTTGGGGTTTATCAATTTTGTTGCTGTATTTAAAAAATGACTTTTTGCTTTAATAATTTTCTGTTTTATTTGTCTATTTTCTAGTCCACTAATTTCTGTCCTTATCTTTATCATTCTCTGGTTTTAAAATTTTTTCTCCTTTTATAATATATGCATTTTAAAGCTATTTTAGCTGAATTCATTTTCATCCAGCTCTAAATATCTCCTAATTTCCCTTGTGATTTTGTCTTTGACTCATGAAATATTTAGGAAGGTGTTTAACTTCTAGATATTTGGGGTTTTCCTAGATATTATATTGTTATTCATTTCTTATTTAATTCCACTGTGGCTAGAAAATACACTCTGCGTATTTCAATCCTTTAAAATGTACTGACCTGTTTTATTGTCCAGTGTATGGCCTATCTTTGTGAAGTTGCTCTGTGCACTTGAAGAGAACACATAGTCTGCAATCGTTGGATGTTGTGTTTCATAAATGTCAATTAGGTGGTGACTGATGGTGTTGTTCACATCTTCTGTGTCTATGCAGATGTTTTATCTCGTTTTTCTCTGAATTGCATACTGATAGATGCTAAAGTCTCTTCATATAATTGTGGAACCATTTCTTTCCTTAATTCTGTCAATTTTTTTCACGTTTCTTGAGGCTCTGTTATTAAATGCATATACATTTGTGATTGTTGTGTCTTCCTAACGACTCAGTCTTATTATCATTATAAAGTGCTCATTCATTTTTAAAAAACATTCAGAGCTCTTGGAAAATGAATATATGATTACTGAAAATTTAAAATATATATGTTAAAAGAAGATTTGGAAGATAAAGTTGTAGAAACCTTCCAGTAAGTGAAACAACAACAAAGAACACAGCAGTGATGGAAAATGGCAGATAAATAATAAGAACCTGAAAGAATTGCTCTAGAAGATCCAGCATTCAAATAACGAGTTAAAAAAAAAAAAAAGTAGAAGTGGAAATTACCCAGGAACCAATATAAGAATGTTCCCCATAAGTGAAGGACACAGTTTACCAGATTCAAAGGGCCCACCTAGGATCCAGCATAGTGTAGGTTGAAGAGCTACACCAAGGCACTTGTGAAGTTTCAGAGTATCTGCGTGTTCTGTGGATCCCTTTCCTTTGCTCAACTGCTGAAGGAATGGTTTTAGCCCTGAGAGAAATACCTGTTCAAGGGGAACAAACAGGAGCTCTCCTTTTCAGTTCCTGGATCTTGTCCTCAGCTCACCTAAGTTAGACTCACAGCTGAAGCAGCCCTGCCAAGAATTCAGTGCAGCCCGGTTCCCCTCACCCAGGTTTTTGGTTTGACTTGAGTCATGTGTATCTTTGAAATGTTCTTAGTACTCAAGCGCTCAGGCGCCAAAACTCTTTGTTCAACCACTTTGGCAAGTTAATCCCCAGATTGTGCTTTAAGTCTGTTACCAAATTCAATTAAGAATAATGTACTGTATGCTTCTGTAGAATATTTGCCCCTACATGTGATAAGACCTAATGGCCACCCCTAGAACACTTATTAGTTGATACCCTTGAGCAATTGGGAAATAATTTTCAAATTAAGTATAATGAGTTAAATCATTTTGGAGGCCATCCAGATGAGAGCACCTAGGCCAACAGTGGAAGTACTGGGAAGAAGCGAGGGCCTGGGATTATGCCCCTGCCAGTCCCAACTCTAGGGTAATTATTCACAACCACAATTTTCTGGGGCCATACCCTTAGGGACAATCAGGACTTGGCCCTGAATGACACTTCTATGTGGCTCTCAGCCACCTACCTCCCAGTTTTACTTTGGTTTGACTTCATACCCTATCTCATTTTAAAAGGCTTCCAGTAAAGGGCAGTCTTTACCCAGCCAGTGGTCAGTTTCTGCTGCAGTTTCCAACTCCAGCCCCATGTGGCCACCATCACTGCTGCTCCTCTACTGCCCCAGCTGACTCTGAACCTCACGGGTCACCTCCAGTGATCACAGCTTCTGACCACCTAGAGTGGTGAGGCCAGTTAGTGAGCACAGCACTTCACACTTCAGAGGGAGTCTGGTTTTTCCTGTTTTACACACCCTCAGTTGAGGAAACTAGAACAGGTTGGAACTAGTACTCACTTCATTTGAAGATGCTATCTGGAGTCACGCCAGCCACCTCCTTGGCTGGTTTTGGACTGATGGCACAGGCTTTTGGCTTCATCTCAGGGAATTTTCTGCTTTCCCAGAGCAATATTCTCTTCCCTTATTCTTTCTCTTGCTCCCAGCCACGCACATCTGAAGTGGAAGCATCTTTGTCTCCCACTCATTACTAAGGACTGATAGTCCTGGTTTGGGGGCTAATTTTAATGCTTTCATTACTTTTTTTTATCCCAGTAAGCCTTAAGATCTTATGCAGTAAAATTTCTCTCATCCTAGAGCTATGCCAGAGTTCTCAAAGGAGTGACACAGGTGAAGGTGTCCCTTGGAACTCTTGTTATTCATTGTAAGTTAACATTTATTCAGCACCTACCATGTGTGAGGCACTGTGCTAAACCTGTCACATGGTCTCATTGAATCTTAACCAAAGCCCTGTGAACTCCCCATTTTACAGATGAGAAAACCCTGGTTTAGAGAATCTAAGAAACTTGCACTCAAGATGCAGAGAAAAAAAGCAGAGATTTGAATCCAGGACTCTCTGAATCCAGAACCCATGCTGTTAGTCACTGTACCATTTGTTCTCACTAAGGAAAGACCTAGAATACCACCCACCTCACTGCAAAGAGACACACAGAAGACCACATCCAGGTCTCGATTTTAACAGTGTGGACTGATTTAAATTTCATTTCATTCAAGAAAATGCTTGGGTGCTTATCTGTCAGCATCACTGTGATTAGCACAGTGAGGATAGAGAGGGGAGTTGAGAAATTTCTCTGCCCTTAGAAATTTGAGAGACTAGACATATACACAAGCACTTAAATACTATGTAATGAAATTTCATTCAGCTTAGATAACAGAGAAGAGGATGGAGTAGTGACAAAGTCAGTAGGAATCTACAATGATAATTTAAGACTGGCAAGGAAGAGTTAAGCCTCAGAATGCTAGGCAGTACATCTGAAATGCAGAAATTCGTGGGTCTAGTGTAGCTGGGGAAGTTTTCATGGAGATGGGTGGGCTTAAACTTACCCTGGAGCCAATGAGATTTTGGTTGGTGGAGAGGAAGAGAGAGGGCATTCCAAGGAGGAGAAAGTATGATCAAAGGCAGGGAAGAGGGAATGAGTGTGGGGGTTTGGGAAGGCATCAAGATGGGCCAGACTGGAAAGTATGGAGGATAAATTTGAGAAGCATCTTGAGAGTAATTCTCAAAAGTTTGGAATTAAGTTTGAAGGCAATGGGAGATCACAGAAGGCATTTGGATATAGGAAAGACAGGCCCCCCAAAAAATTCATGCAGAATGTTTTTCTCACAGCATGGGTCATTTCCCCATATCAAATGACTGTGGCTGGAGTCAAGATGTTAACACTGAACTCCAGAATTAGGGTCTGTTTTCCATTCAGCATTAGAGCCACATTCTTCCTGCCCAGATTTTTTCCCTAAACTGAGGGAAAGCCTCATAGGGAAAGTGACAGCTTGCTCACTGACTCAGAATAAAGGATCTAGATGATTTTATTAACAGAGTCATCAGTTATGATCATCTCCATTTCCAGTATGGGGATGTACCTGCCAAGAGAATGACAGTGCTTGTTCAGCTAGCCAGCACAATTCTGGCTTGCTCAGATCCAGAACATGCTCTCCGTCTTAGGCAGGACTAGAGACTCACTGACAGATTCTTATTCTCTGCTTCCCCTTTTCCTAGATTCCAAGCAGACTAGCTATTTTTCATTATTTCCTCCATGAGGAGACTGTACACTTTACTTGGTTATAAATCGATTGACGTTGACAACTTTCAAATCCTAAGAACGTATATGGGTCAACCTGGCTGTTTCTTGGGTATGAGAAATACTTTAATTTTCTTGGTTCTATTGGATGAACAAGCTGTTCTCTGTACTGTAGAGTTGGGAAACCTTGTAATCTCAGAACTAACTTTTGCTGGGGGCTTTCACCCATTCTAAATCGATAATATTGTCAACTTCAGAGAATGTTCTTACCCCCAGGGTCCATGAAGGTTGTGACCGCTTTGCATCTTGTAGCTTTCTTTGTGTAAATTATGAGCCATTACAGTGCTATTAGCATAAGTAACGATTTCTCTGTCCTTTGTTGTTGTTTTTTGTGATTTATTTTTATTTATTTAAAAATTTTTATTGGAGTATAGTTGATTTACAATGTTGTGTTAGTTTCTGCTGTACAACAAAGTGAATCAGTTGTACATATATGTATATCCACTCTTTTTTAGATTCTTTTCCCATATACGTCATTACAGAGTATTGAGTAGAGTTCCTTGTGCTATACAGCAGGTCCTTATCTCTGTCCTTTGAATCTGTTAAGTGGTCTGAGAAAATCTCTCTGCTTTTCCCTGTGTTGCATTCAAAACCTAATATAGATATGCTATTATGGATTACCTGTGCCATTCTAGCTAGCAATATTAAACATTTTTATTTACAAACTTCTCTGGTCATCATAGGAGGAGACAGGTAATATTTGAGATGTTTCATCCTAAAATACCCATGAAACTGCACAAAAGGATGGATAATAAATGTAAATTTAAGGTGGAGGAAGGCCATATGCTGAAGTCCATAGGGAATGTCTACTAATGCAGTTGTCAGGGGGATGGATTGAGAAGCATATTCTCAAGATTACAAGCTACATGGCTCACAAACTGAACCAGAGAAGCCTAGCTGGTGATGAAAGAGAATAAATAGAAAGCAAATGTTACCTTGCCCCCATCATTTGCTCCCAGCTATTTCAGGGCATTGAAGATACACTGGCCAGAAGAGCAAACAGTCCAACTGGGAAGAAACTGTCTTCTGAACCAGTCAGAGTCATGTCCAGAGTCAAACCTCCCACCTAACCCATCATTTTCTCTCTTTCCACATCCATTCAAAGACTGTGGCTCCCAGACCACAGCCAGGTAGGAGGTAGACGGAGACAAGTAGAGGTGTGTTATGTCCTGGAAGGGCTAGTTGTGTAATAAACAGTACTGCAAGAAGGCAGGGGCAATGCATGCTCAGAGGGCATATGATTTTATGTGTTACCCTCTAAAACAGGACGGCAGTTTCTGTTACCTCTCAGTTTCTCCTACTACTTGGAAATTACAGCAGTTAGAGCAGGAGGGGCCCCAATCTAATGCCCAGAGACCTACCATAGCTAAATATCTGGGAGATCCTGAAAACAGAGGTAGGCACTATGTGAGTCTGTGTGCCCTTCAGCTCTGCTTTGCTTGTGCCCAAGGGGAAAGTGAGGGAATAGGAAGATTCTTTGCTTAATCGTGTCTGCTAGCAAGTGCCAGGCTGGAACATACTTTTCTCTTTTTCAGTATGAAGAGACAGAAAAATGCCCAAAGGGGCCTAAGGAAAGAACACTGCAAGATAAGAGAAAGGAAGCTTTTCTGTTAAAACTTGAGGTGAGGTTATATAGCTGAAAATAAATTTCTGCAGAAAAGCGAAAAGCATTTTAGCAGACATATTTTTGGTAGTCTCAAAAAGATGTGAGAAGGCCTAACCACTATGAGATCGGACGGAGCCAGGGGCCATCTGGAGAAAACAGATTGGGATGAAGGAAGATTTGCCAAGGCTGAAATGAGAAATGAGGGCAAATATGCCAAAAGTTTAATAGAATTAAACACCTGTAGTAAAGAGAGTCAATACAGAGAAGACATAGCAGAAATGAAATCAGTAAAGTGGAAGACAAAATAAAGAAAAGGACCAAGATGAAAATGTTAGAGAGAAGATAGCAAACACAGATCTAATCTGAGAATTACATTTCTTCCCAATGAAGAAATGGATCAAAATGCTGGAAGCAACGGTCAAGCCCATGTCAGAAGAAAACTTTCCTGAGCTGGAGAAGATCTGAGATAAAATTAAAATGGCCAGACCCATACAGAGACTTATCTTTTAAAAGACTTGAGTTTCCAGGTTAAATAAAGACTCTTTCAGGCATTTAGATAGAAATGAACAGGTTACTAATGAAACAAATATCAAGGTGGGCTCAGACTTCTCAACCCTGAAGACTGTTCTAGAAGACAGAATTCTTGTGTCTCAAGAATTCCACATTCACCCAACAGGATGTTTATGTGCAGAGGCTGTGGGAATTCACTTTCAGATTTACAAGGAGGCTGAAAATATACCCCACATGGCCTCCTCTTAAAAAAAAAGTATTTGAATTTGCCATCCGATTGAATTGGTAAATTGATATGAGGACACATACACACAAACGTACAAAATGACTTGCAGAGAGCGTTGGAGACTATTCAAAATAGAAAAGAAATTATAGTTTTGAATATGATTATAAAGCGGTATGCAAAACCTAATACCTACTGTTGACCAACAATTTACTCAGGTCTGATAAAAGAGGAGGAAGGAATATATTCCAAGTCATCCACAGTGAACTGGTGGGTGTTTTTTTTTTGTAATTAGTGAGAAAGATACAAAATGTCATTTTATGAGAAACAATGTTTTCTCTGAGTAGTTTTAGTTTGAAAACTGACTTCTTCAAGAGAATGCTTTTTGCCTGCTTATCTCTAAAACTGCAACTATTATAGGATCAGATGGGCCATGTATCTAGCTTCAGCTGGCAATGAAGGAAATCCTGATAAGCTGAGGCTTTAAGAAATTACATAAAGAGACAAGATATATAAATGATCTTCTTTCTTCTCATCTAACTTTTTTTTTTCAAGTGAAGAAAAGTGCTGGCATGAGGAAAAGTGAGTAGTCAGTGGAAACTCAACCAGGATGACTTCGGTAAGATAAGTTTTCTTATTTGATGCGTTGGTAAAAAAAAAAAAAAAAAAAAAGTCAGTTCATTTGTTGCTTATGAGAGTTTGCTCAGGAATTCATGAATTGCACTTGAGCCAATGTAAGAATTTTGAAATAAAATTTTTTCTCTATGGTTTTGGCTTTCGTTGAAGCTTCGATTTTGAAGTGAGAGGGAAGAGGAATCTCAGGAATCCTTACATGTGGTGCACCCCATAGAGTGGGTGTGGAAATGAGATACTGGAAATTATGCCTACGCTGAATATCAGAAATAATTGTGACTTTTAAAAAATATTGAAGCTTTAGTCTAAGTCATAATCTTTTCCCATCTTTGCTATGCTGTTTATCTTTGCTGAAGTTATGTCTATACCAGTCATAGTTGTTAAAGGAAAAAAAAAGTATTGGAAGAGATTTGGAGAAAATCCATCATACTGTGGTGCAAGTATTTGGGTACTTGGGGAAATCTTGCTGCCACCTTATTTTTAATAAAAACAGGGGATCCAATTCTTGGCCAGGATAGGATTAACAACCTCCCCTTCCCTGTAACCCTCCAAACATTCTAATTAATTTTGTCGTTGATTTCTGACAGCTCACCTATGGTTTCCCATCTTTAATATGTTTTCAAGCGTGTAAAGGATGGATGCAGTAAGCGTAAATTAGAGAGAATCACTTAGGGCCATTTGTAGATTATGAATTGTCCAAAACCATTCATCGCTGTGCTCAAAAGGGTTTGTTTAGCATTTATTTGCACCTTGTGCAAACATGGTGCCACTCTTACAGGGTAGGAGTTTTAGAAGACGTATAACATCAGTATGTACAACCAACCAACCAACAGTACTGATAACTTACAGTGCACGTAGACTCCACTAACTGTGGAAGGCACAGGATAAATATGAATCTTAGTCTCTTCTCTCAACAAAGTGGAAAGCTAGTTAGGGAGATTAGTGTGACACAAATGAAATGATTAGCAAACAATCAGGTGTTAAGCTGAGTTGTACTGTGCTTCTGTTTCTTCATCTGTAAAATTAGAAAAGCTACTTACAATAAAACTACTTATCCCAGTAGGGCCTGGTGCTCAGTAGGGTTAGCCAGTCATTACTGTTATTTAAATTACTATTAATAGCTGGGATGAAGTGAGAGAGAGGCATGGACATATATACACTACCAAACATAAAATAGCTAGCTAGTGGGAAGCAGCCGCATAGCACAGGGAGATCAGCTCGGTGCTTTGTGACCACCTAGAGGGGTGGGATAGGGATGGTGGGAGGGAGACGCAAGAGGGAGGAGATATGGGGATGTATGTATACGTATAGCTGATTCACTTTGTTATACAGCAGAAACTAACACACCATTGTAAAGCAATTATACTCCAATAAAGATGTTAAAAATAATAAATAAATTACTATTAATTTGTAAATGTAATAGGATGTAAGAGAAGAAAGTGATCAGTGTGTGCTGCAGCAGTGGAGAACGTTTAATTCATAACTGAGATTTGAGTTGGGCCTTTGAATGATGTATCAGATTTAGCTAGCTGGTGACCTGAAGCATTGTGGCGGTCATACGCGGTGGGAAAAATAGTTGTAGAGGCATGTGGGTTGCTGCCTCTGCAGTTAGGGTAACAGCCTGACCGGTTCAGTGGGTGTGTATTGGACTTTGCCAGAAAGAAAATTGAATAGATAGGGTGGGGCAAGATTAACAAGTCAGGCAAAGGAGTTCAGGTTTTGATAGGATCAGCAACAGATTGTCTGTACTTGAGTGGAAGGAGTATGTTAACAGAGTCTGGTTAGCGGGAGGCAGGGTGGTCAGAGGGAGTGGGTCGCTGAAGTCGGGAAGCCAGGGAGAAGGCTGTTACAACTCCCAGTGAGCTGTAGTCAGGGCTTGGCTGGTGGAATGGACAGAAGTAACAACTGGGGGAAAAACAGCAGAGCAGTGAAAGGACAGTTATGCTTTGAAATCTAGTGCCACATTTTCTGAGACCAATACCAGGATACAAGGTTGACAAATAAATACATGTGTATTCATGGAACAATTGAGGTTGAATAATTGAAGGTGTTGCTGAAAATGAGACTTATGAGGACCAAAGTATATGTCCAGGCAGAGAACAAAGACTAATAATAAATTGGGAAAGAAAATGAAGAGGGAGGTATCTACTCCAATATTCTTTTAGTTTATATCTATTGCGTATCTGTATTTCTGCTGTGTAGAAAACGTTGGCTAGGAAGCAAACATTGGTTTAAAAATCCAGGACTGTAATGATCTATTTCCAAGTGTGTATCTTCCAGGGACCTATTGGAAGACCCCTGCATCATATTTATAAACAGTGACTGTGTCGATTGGGGGTAGTCTGGTGTCCTACCTAGATTCAAATCCTGATTCCACCATGTGTAGCCATATACCTCTGAGTGAGCTATTGGCCCTTTCTATGCTTTAGTTTCCTCATGGGTAAAATGGAATAATAACAGTATCTACCGCATAGTGATGCTGTGGGACTTAGGTGAGATGATGCATGCTAAGTGCTCAGAACAGTGCTTGGTGGGTGCCAGATGTCATCTAGGAGGAATTGTAAGAGTTGTGGTGGTCTTGGTGGTGGGTCACGGTGCAGGCAAGGGGAAGTATTTCACTTTACCCCGCTGAATATAAACATCGTAACCATTGTTCAGGCAATGGGTCTCCAACCAATATGCTGAAAGCACAGTTGTCAGAGGTAATGCCTGTGAAACTACATGTATAAGACTAAAAGTAAAGAGCAAATATTTGGGGGTGGGGGTGATGCATTAAGGCCCAAATCTCAGGGAGTGTCACCTTGGTTCATCATTCATGCAAAGACCATTTAAATAAAACAATACTCTGCAGGCTACATTCTTATAAGTACAGCACTTGAAAGGTAAGAGGGAAAACACTAGGTGCCTACTGTTTGCAAAAGCATAAGGTGTAAAGGACATAGACACTTCCCATGTGTTAATACCATCTGGATTCCAGGTTGAGCTCCCTTAGACCATGTTTCCTCTGATCACTCAAGTTGGCTTTTTTAATAGCTTTTACACCGCAGACAAGTTAAATCCTAGGTCCTGACAAGTGGCCAGCTTACAGTAAGTGTGTACTGTCAAAGGAAGACGACCAGTCACTTGACTGAACACTGGAAAGCGTTGGAGTGTTTTCTGGCACGTGGGCTCCTCCAGACGCTTTCTGGAGTGGGCCATTCAGCCAGTAAGTCAGTAACAGAGATCAGGGCATGTGCAGAACAGGCCCTTTTGTTTTTCCAGGAACTGGCCCCAATTTGTATTATGTTTTCATTTGTTTGTTCAAATCATGCTTATAATCGTGTTTTCCCCTGGGTATACCAGAAGGCAAGCAGTATGGTGATGAGAACCTCCACTCTTGCCATTTTTCGGAAGAGTTGGAAGTTTCAGGGACTGTAGAATGGGGATCATTTCAGTATAGAGAAGAAAAACATGTCTAGCCAAGGATGACCATCTGAATTTGATTAGTGCTTTCCATGTCATAAATTAGATGCTGCCTCCAATAGAATTATCTGGCTTTACCTACTTTGGGCTCAAATCCACTTGTTCCCTAGAGCTGTTTGCTGACCACCTGAAATGCTGATTGAGGCTTATGTCCTGGCCCATGGACGGGATGTAGGTCCTCTTTCTGGAGCCAGCCGGAGCACCCAGTGTCACGGAGACTGCAGAAGCCCACACCCATGTCTGGCTGAAGGCCGCATACTACCTCCAGGGCCCATGGAGAGGCTCTTCAATTCATGTTTCTAGAACAAATCTTGAACTGCCACAGAGCAGGCTGAAAGAAGGGCTCTGCCGGTGTTCCCGTGCCCTGTCTTTACCAGGGAGTCAGAACTGTGTCTTTTACTCCATCTCTGCTCATTGCGAATCACTGGAAACCGTCAACTTCAGGAATGCCACAAAAATTCTTACCAAGAGGGAGAATCTGTCTGAAGAACAGAAATAGGCATAATACGACTATAACTAGGAATGCACTAGGGGCTTGTTACGACCTTGCAGGCTTGCAAGGAGTTTGAATTTTTTTCTACGTACCATGAGAAACCATTAGAGGATTTTAATCAGGGAGGTGACAAAATTTGATTTGAAAATGACAAGCAAATGCTGTTGAAGATTACTCAAAATTTATTTTTTAATCATTTCATTTTTACATGTTTTAGGAAAAAGGAAGGGAATTAAGATTTAATGAGCATCTTTTATGTACTACGTATGGTTTTGGACACTTCCATGTTTTGTGTAATTTTTAGAACAATCCTAGAGATAATTGTTAGTATCTCTATTCATCCTGATGATAAAACTGAGGCTTGGCCAGATTAAGTAATTTGCCCAAGGCCACATGGATAGGGCAAAGCCAAAAATCAATTCCTCATGAAGCGTGTATGCTATTTCCATTATGCCATGTTGTCTTAGCACTGGGATGTTTAGCATGGTGCCTTGAACATAGAAGACGTTCAATAAATCTTTGTTAAAAGCAAATGTTTCCATTTAAAATTTACATCTTTATTTTTAACACCAAATGCCAAAACGATAGCCTAGCATAAAAGGTAAATAAAAACAATAGCATTAGCCCTACTTTAATGAGGGTCTGGAAAGTTTTAGGAACTATCTAGAGAAACTCAGGACTTGTGTTTAAATTAGGATCTGCGTCAGGGTTCAGTCATGGGAAACACTATCTCCTTTCTTAAGCAGAAAGAAATTTAACCCAGGAATTTGGTACATTCAGAATTTTTGGTGAGTGAAATCTGACTTCATCAGGACTGTGATTGAAGTTTGAGGAGTCCAGGCACCTGAGTTATCTGAGAAATTTATGGAGAGTGACGTCAGCAAGATGGCGCACTAGGTGGTTTCCCACTTCAGTCCTCCTCACAGAAACAGCAACTAGCAACCATCCATAGACAAGGCACCTTTGTGAAGATCTCAAAATTGTTGGGAAGGCTGGAAGTGGGGGTGCGAGGCTGGGACTCCAGGATGACTCCCAGAACAAATGACTGTCTGACCTGCCAGGGGAAGCTCCCTGTGCCTCCTGCTGCTACAGTCAGGAGGAGCAGGGTGTGACCAGGAGTTCACTGATTGAACTGAACACATCACCTTAGCTGCAGTGAAACAACTGGGAAAGCTCCGCTGCCACCACCAGAACAGCCCCTCAGCAGTCACTCAGCCGGAGCCTGATCCCTGGACCCTGGGACACTGCTGAAGAATAGCTCCTGTCTGCCAATAGCAGCAGTAGAAGCAGCAGGAAAACAGTCCCACCCTCACGTCCATCTTCCAGATCTCCCGCACGTGCATCTATTGGCAGGATTGATTTGCAAACCAAACCCTGGCTCCAGGGAGCCTGGGAAACGTAGCTTTTAGCTTTCCAACCTCTGCGTAATAGGAGGCAAGTGGGATGGATAATGGGTACCGAGTTCTCACATTGACGTAGTCTTCCCCTTCCTGCCCAAATGCAGTGTCTGCCACTTGGCAAAGTAGTTGTGAAACTCTTTAGAAATGTAGCCAAGGAGGTAGGATTTGGGTTGACGTTACTCAGAGGTAGCTACCCTCTGAGCGATGAAGGGCTGCCTTCGCAGCTTCCTCTGTGAGAAGCTTCTTGGGCCTGTGTTTGTCCTGTGATACTTCTGTCCTCAAAGAGAAATGAACAGAGGACTTAGATTATGCCCTGAAAGGTCCCCAGAAGAACACAGTGTGATTACAGCTCACGTGATGTCTCCATAGTCTTGCCAAGTATTTAACCAAGCTCACGGCATCTGTGGATGGTAGGGTTTTAAGAAGCCTGAGACGGCAGCTCCTAGAGGGCCCCTCACCAACCAACAGCTTGAGAAGATGGAGGATGCCTTTCCTATGCATCACAGCTCTCTTACATGAGAAGTTTATTTTCAGAGTTGACTGGACATGAGACTTAGATTTGCCAAGGCGGTATGAAAGTCATACCTTACTCCTCAAAAGTCTGAGCTGAGGGTATATGCCCAGTAGTGGGATTGCTGGGTTGTATGGTAGTTCTGTTTTTAGTTTTTTAAGAAACCTCCATACTGTTCTCCATAGCAGCTCTATTTACAATAGCCAGGACATGGAAGCAACCTAAGTGTCTATCGACAGATGAATGGATAAAGAAGATGTGGCACATATATACAATGGAATATTACTCAGCCATAAAAAGAAAAGAAATTGAGTTATTTGTAGTGAGGTGGATAGACCTAGAGTCTGTCATACAGAGTGAAGTAAGTCAGAAAGAGAAAAACAAATACTGTAACACATATATATGAAATCTTAAAAAAAAAAAAGGTTCTGAAGAACCTAGGGGCAGGGCAGGAATAAAGACACAGACATAGGGAATGGACTTGAGGACACAGGGAGGGGGAAGGGTAAGCTGGGACGAAGTGAGAGAGTAGCATGGACATATATACACTACCAAATGGAAAATAGATAGCTAGTGGGAAGCAGCCACATAGCACAGGGAGATCAGCTCGGTGCTTTGTGACCACCTAGAGGGGGGGCCTAGGGAGGGTGGGAGGGAGGGAGACACAAGAGGGAGGAGATATGGGGATATATGTATATGTATAGCTGATTCACTTTGTTATACAGCAGAAACTAACACACCATTGTCAAGCAATTATACTCCAATAAAGATGTTAAAAAAAAAAGAAGTTTGAGCTGAGAAATTTGAGAGCATTCCATGCCAGTTGAGGACATAACCCTTCTCCCCGAGTCCTCACACAAAGACCTTGGCTTGACTCTTGGCTTTTAATGTGGAAGTTTTTTAATTACATTCTCGTTGTGTCTTCGGTGGCACTTGCACGATGCTGATCACTTTCCTGGTCTGTCCAGACCTTTGCTTATCTGTAGCCTCAAACATACGATGCTTATTTAATATCGCAAGTGATGATTCCAGTCGTGGGGATGCTAGTCCTTACGTTGAAGATGCCAGTGATTCCCTTCTGTGTTGTTCCACATATACTCAACATATGTTCAACATATCAGCTGAAAATCTCTGACCTTGCAGCCCGAGGAATGATGTAATGCTACATGGTTGACATGGAAAGATGTCAGATACAGTATTAAGTGAAAACAGCAAGGTTCAGAATAGTATGTGTATATACGTATAGTATAAAACCAGATTTGTTTTTGAAACACTGGTGAAACGTTGGTCTGGGGCCTGCAGCATCAGCATTACCCAGGAACTTGCTAGAAATGCAGATTCCTAGGCCTTGTCCCCTCCACCCCCGGCACCCTGCCATCCTACTGAACTGGAAACTCTGAATGTGTGGCTGGCAGTATGACCTCCAGCTGGTGGAGAACCACAGCTGTAGTGTGTCCTGTCCTGGGATAGTTTGCTACTATGTGTGTCCTAGGGTCTGTATGGGTTTGTAACACTTTTATAATTTGCATATGGTCCCAGTAAATGAATTACTTAAGTTTGTAAAGGATTTTGATTTCACTGTTTCCGATTCATTGTATTCATATATGTCTTTTCTTTACAAAATTAGTAAAATAAAAAGCCAACAAATTAAATGTGCCAAAAAGTGCTGGCAACTAGAAGAAAAATATGTTTACACATTAGGCCAAGGCTTTTTAGACTTCGATGTGCACACAGATTGCTTGGGGGCCTTGTTAAAATCCAAGACTGGATTGAGGCCTGAGGTTCTGCATTTGTAACCAGATCCAGGCCAAGGCTGCTGGTCTGTGGATCACATTTTGAATAGCAAACCACTAAAACATTATCCATGGTTATTTCTGGAAGGTAAAATCATGGGAGCTTTTCACTTGGTGCATTTCACCTTTGTGCATTTTTTGAATTTGACTTTTTACAAAGAGCTGTATTCAGAGAGAAGAATAAAGAATTTTAAAATCTTTCACCAGAATTTGCCTTACTTCTACATCTCTCTGCTGTGCAGGCTTAGCCTTTAAAAAACAAAAATTTCCAAGAGTGCTTCAAAAGGAAACCGATTTATCAGCCTTATGCCTCCCCACGCCACCCAGATCATTGTGGCTATAAATGTTAAAAAGCAGTAGTGTTAGATGGTAGAGGGCACTTACAAGAGATTCATATTAGCTGGAGTTTTTCAGTGGCAAGCATCAGAAACCTAACAGAAACAGGCTTAAGGAACTAAAGGAAAAATTTTTAAGGAGTTCAAAGAAAAATGGTTTCAGTCATGGCTGAATCTAAGTCTTCAAATGACATCCTTAGGAATTGGTCTCTTGCCATCTCTAAGCTCTGCTTTCCTCTGCGGTGGCTTTACCTTCACGCATTCCCTCTTTCCCTAGGATGGCCACCAGAAGCACAAGGCTCTGTTTCATCAGATTGGTGGCCACAGCAAGACAACTCCTCTTCCCAGCAAGTCCCAGAAATGACTCCTGTTGGCACGAACCTATCTCTGAATCTATCAGTGACTCCGATTGGCTGGACTTGGCCATATGAATGTTTCTGAAGAAGGCTGTGGGTGTTACCAACCCCATGCAAATAAGCTGAGAGGAAGGCGTGATTCCCCAGAGGAGAACTGAAGTGTCGATAAAAGAGCAAGGTGGATAGGTGTAAAAGTGAGAGATGATGTTCTATTATTGTGCAGATCTTGCCGCCCAGTCTTCTCATTTTATTTATTTGGAAACCAGGCTAAGTCACACTAGTAAATAGCAGACCCAAGATTTTCCAATTTCTACCTCTTTGCCTTGTCCTCTTTACTGTGTTACCTCCCGTTCTTGGAAACTAGAAATGAATCAAACCTGAAGCCTCTGTAACACTTGCTTATCACTGAAATGTCTTCTTAAACCCTGTATTTCAGATATTAAACTTAAAGGAGCTGTAATTGTACATCGATCGTCTTTGACTCTCCTACATCGACTGCTCAGATTAAGTAAGAAAACCACATTCCTTTTGTTATAGTAATCCTCGCTCCTCCTCTCTTCTTTGGGGAAACAAGTTGAAGCTTGATACAGTGTAGGGGCTGGTCTACTTGGAAAAAGTTTGAGCCCTAACCAGGTGATTCCATGAGTGAGGTGGATGCCCGATGGATGGAGGGGCTCACACCAGCCTCTGATCTTTTTGATCACATTTTATCCCAAGAACTTGATTAATAGTCTAGACTGTGTCCTCCCTTTGGGCGGGCTTGTTGCCCTCCCAATTTTCCCAGCCACAGTGCTATCCCTGTGGACAGGTACAGGCATGAATCAGAAATCTGGAGGCTCGCCCAAAAAGTATGTCTGCTGTTTGTAAAGGGGCAATGTAGTAATTACCTGTGAGTAACGCAGTGGCAGATCTTCCATGAGAAATTAAAGCTGAAAAAGAGGGCTTTCCTTTGCTTGAAGGAAGGGTACTGGGTGAGCGAATCCTTCCCTTGGGAACTGTCTCTTCTCTTTCTCCCAAACTCTACCCCTTTCTCCCCAGACATCCTTTCTTAACCACCCTACTCTGGCACTCAGCAAGCCATGGGAATGAGAAAGAATTGGCTGGAAGTAAACAGTCTGCTTGCTCATAGCAACTGAAAGTTTTCTTCCGATGGTTCTGGTTCCAGGGGAGGTTGCTGAAGATTAAATCCTGAAGTCTGTCCCATTCAGAGAGCAACAGCCTGGCTTCTGGTGGCTACAGCATCAGGTAGGAAAAGAATGGTTTTTCTTACCTTTCGTTTTTTGTAAAATATGATTTGAAGGCAAATTTAATGTTAAATGTCAGTATATTGGGCACAGAATCAACAAAGGATTTAAATAATATGATTTCTGTCCATCAACCATCCCAGACTAATGAGAGGATTGGTTCTACTGTCGGAGAACCTGTCCCATGATTTGTGTTTTGGGGAGGGGCTTTCTTGGGTGGTCCAATGTAATAGCTGTTGCAGTCAGTACCAGGAAGAAATTCATGTCTTGATGAATTAGACAGTGTCTGCGTTCTCTGGATTTTCACTTGTGGTGTGCATGTTTACATATGTATGTGTCCCATACTCCAGACACACAATCACCTTTGTTAAGAACACTCACAAAAACACAGATGATGAACTGACCAGAAGACAGGCCCCCTTTGATATATTGTTTTATTCTGAGCTTTTCAAGAGCCCATCAACTGACTTCTTGTAAGATACCACCATGCATTTTTTTAAAAAAGAAGTTATTAGGAGACATAGTGTTAAGTAAGTGTGAGTTACATTCGTATCAGTTACATGCTCACTCTGTGGGTTGCAAAAATGACTTTTATGTATTTTGGGGTCGTGCACTTCTGTATGAGGGATATAACTTAGTAAAACTAGATAAGCCACCATAGAGTGAGTATGATGGGCCGTTACAGAGTTTGTCATAACCGGATCCCTAGTGTTGTACAGGTGAGATATGATGCGCACATGATAGAAGGAAGTAATAAAGGGAGTATGGAAAGGAACAAAATGGAGTTCTATGAGAATTTTTAGGTCTGCCTTTTAAAAGGAAACGAAGTTGGAGAGTCAGCAACCAGAGAATCAATTCTCAGAGAAAATATTTGTGAATTGTGTTATTACATCATTTTTAAAATGCCCATATATTGAGGTTTCCTATTGTTTGCCATTGTGTGTGTGTGTGTATGTTTGTGTGTGTGTGTGTGTGTGTGTGTGTGTGTTTGTGAGAGAGAGGAGACACTCTCCTGATACACTGGGTTACTGATCACTGCTGGGCTATTTTTAAATGAACTTCAGTAAACACTGATTCTGCAAACGTTAATCAGCTCCTCTGTGTTCTGGGCACTGTCCTAGGCCCTGGACTATATATATATCGTGTTGAATTTCCTATTCAGTAACCTTTACTTACCTCTTATTTGTGTTACCAACGAAAAGACAACCCCAGAGATTTAGTGCAATTACCGTAACGGGGCTCCTAAGGTGGCCTGGTTATCGGAACTACTTGTGTAGCGACCTGCTAGAAAAGTATATCTTGTGTTCCAGTCGGAAATGACACCCTGTTGAAAGTAAACAGTACCTTCCTTAAAATCCAGTGCTCTGAGGCTGAGCAGTAGCAGAGCTCTGCTGTATGTTTTGGGTCCTGTTGTGAGTCTCGAGTTCCCAGGGTGAGAATGAGACGCTGGTCCTTGATGGGATGCTTGGCCCCGAGGCACGGGTGGTGCCTTCTCTGCCCTGCTTTCTTCCCCAAACCCTGTGTGAGTGAGGGTGGGGGAGGTAGGTGGGCAGAACCCCTGCCCCTATGGAGGAGCCTTCTCCAGGTGTCTCCCAGGGGACCTTCTTCTTCATTTCACATCACTTGTAAATGGCCCCTGAGCCCTCAGCAAACATGATTGAACCTCCTTGCAGACCAGCCCTGGTCCCTTTGCTGCCCTGAGAATCTAGCTCCTCAGCTGGCCTGTAGCAGACCCAGGAGCAAGGCTGATAGATGCGCACGTTGCCTCATGAGCAGCACACGCCCTTCCTCTTCACTTCTTCCCTACAGCTGCTGCTTCTCGTGGTTGCCGTCAATACTACCCTTCCCCACTCTGGAAAATGTCTGAGTTGGTCATTGATGGTCCCTCAGCTCTGTATGTCTCCCAGTTCTGGTGAGAAATGCTACCCTGGATGACGTGACAAAGCAGAAGGCAAAATCAACAACAACAACAGAATAAAAATAATAATAGCGCCTACTATTTGTGAGTACTGGCTATGTGCCAGGCACTGTGCTGAAAGCTTTGCACACATGATCTCATTTACCCTTTACAACCACCTACGAGGTGGGGGACTACTGGTAATCCCATTATACAGACAAGGAAATTGAGGCTTAGCCATTTACCTGTTGTTGGGAGATTCACATCTAAATGCCTGACTCCAAAGCATTCAGCCACAGCTGTGATGAGAGTGATGATCAAGTTTATAAATGCTTGAACGTTGGCCAAAGAAGACAGCACAGACCTGTGGGGAGGGTGCTGGGGTCGGTGCCCCCTTCTGGCCCCCTTAGCTTCTCTGCTCTTTGGGGATGCCTGTGAAAAGATCTGCCAGAGACCACCAGGGAGACCAAAGGGCTCGTTCTGCCCCCTGTGGCTTCCCCCTGCAAGTGGCCTGTCATACCTCCCTTTGAGGTCTGGCAGCCGACATTTATCTTGGTCTTTGTTTACAAACAAGGGCCATGCATCCTGTTCTTTCTTTGCTATTTGGGGCTGACTTTAATTCTAAAGGAGCATATGTTTTACTTCCACTGTGCTGGTAATTCTGGAGACAGACTCCAGTCTTAAGAGGAGTCTGGGAGTATCCATAACCTGTTCTTTCCCTTTCCTTGACTTTCAGCTAATTTATTCCCCAGACCCTACCTAGAAGATGGAGTTCTCCTTTAGGGGTGGTTTCTGTTTCGTCAAGTGCCACTCTTGGTACTGTTGGAAACTCCTCTGAGGAAGAGTTTGTGGTCTCCAGGCTGTTTACCCTTGGGCTCCACAGTTCACAAATCATGCCCTAGGCTTATTTCTGGTGGATACTCTCACATCTTGAACCCCTTTATGTTTTCAACCTATAGGCAAACTGTTCTGCGATATGGATCTTGTCTCCCAAGACTAGGGATGTCAGGAAAGGGCTCAGATCAGCCCCTGCACCAAGACCATTGGATGGCCCTTTGGTTAACTTGAGTAGTGTGTCAAGACCCTATCCCCTTTGACTTCTTACAAACTATTTTTATTGTGTGACTTGGCAATGAACTAGTGAAATATCACTTTTTGGAAATTTGGCGTTAACTTGCTTGTTTCCAGTTTCAAAGGGTTTTCCTTATTTTTCATTTTATTTGAAGAGAATGAAAGAGTTGGAGATATAAGTTAACAAAAAAGAAGGGGACTAATATTAATTGAGCACCTAATATGTGCTGAGTACTCTACTAGCCTTTGTACATATGATGCAACATTTAACCCCGACAGAACTTTGCAAGGTAGAAAGGACCATTTACAGTTGAAGAAGCTGAGGGTAAGAAAGAGCTAAGGTACTAAGTGTGGTGGGAGCAGAATGCAAAGCCCAGGTTGCTTCCCTCATTCCACACTTCCTCCACCTGGATTATAAACCCCTTCCCAGTGGGCAGGATGGACGCAGACAGTTCATCTCATTTAATCTTTACAGTCCTGGGATTTAGGTATGTGACACTTATTTGGTGACCAAGGAAACCAAGACTCAGAGAGTGTTGTTTGGGTTACTGGAAAGCAGCTCCTATCAATGCTTAGTAGTTTCCTAGTCAGATGACTTCCGAGGAAATGGTCTTCTCATGAAAAAAATTTAACCCCCAAGATCCTAATCAACAATAATCTATTTGTATCTATTCTGATTTTCCAAACCTTGATCTTAGCAGTGTGTGTTTACTTACATATGCCCTACTTTGTGTTTCTCACATAGTTGTATTTCATAGACACAGGTCAGTGTCAGTGAAATGACATGCTTGTCACTTATGCTGATATAGTTTTCTGTCCTGTTACTCAGACCAATTCCTTGTTATTGAGCATTTGAGATGGTCCAAAGAATACAACTTCACTTTTTCTATTTGTTGATGTTGTTGTTTTTGGAGGGTATGTTCTCCAAAGAAGATATCAGTGAATCAAAAAGTATGACGAATATTTATAACACATAGCTGGATTTGTTATAACAGATTGCTTTCTCACATGTCACCAGCAACAAACACAGGGACTTGTTTCCTTACAATCCCAGGCTGCCTGCTTTTTATTGAGCTGAATTCATTTATTGTTCTCCTCTGCAAAGATTTGGGGAGTTCTGATCTTTGAGGGTCTATCTTCGCATCACGGAGGCTTCTAACGGAGGACCCTGCTGAGCCAGTTGACTGCTGCAGTTGCCTTCAGTCAGTCATGAAGACCTGAGATGCCATGTTCCATGGCCTGATGAAGTGGGAGAGGGGGATAAACAGGTAAGGGATAAGCTGGAAAGTAAAGAGAAATGGGTAAAACCCATGATAAATGAGTAGGTCAGAGGAGGAATAGAGGATATGTGAAAATTAGCCTCTTTGAGATTCTTGAAATGAAGACTAGGATGTGAATAGATTTATTCATTCCCTGGTTTATGTTGTAGCCGCCTGAAGGATGGCCCCCTAATGATTCCTGTCTCCTGATATTAGCACCCTGGTGGTCCCTTCCCGCATTCCATCAGGTTTGGTCAGTGTGCCCAGTAGCATACAGGAGAAGTAATGATATGTCACTTCTGATATTAAGTTATAAAAGACGTTGTGGCTTCCATTTTATTTTTTATTTTTTTTAGCTGCATTGGGTCTTCATTGCTGCGCGTGGGCTTTCTCTAGTTGTGGTGAACAGGGGCTACTCTTCGTTGTGGTGCATGGGCTTCTCATTGCGGTGGCTTCTCTTGTTGCAGAGCACAGGCTCTAGGCATGCAGGCTTCAGTAGTTGCAGCACGTGGGCTCAGTAGTTGTGGCTTGCGAGCCCTAGAGCGCAGGCTCAGTAGTTGTGGCACATGGGCTTCATTCCTCCATGGCATGTGGGATCTTCCCAGACCAGGGCTTGAACCCATGTCCCCTGAATTGGCAGGCGGATTCTTAACCGCTGTGCCACCAGGGAAGCCCTGTGGCTTCCATTTTGGCCACTTTCTCCCTCTCCCAGTTCGCTTACTCTGGGGGAAGCCAGCTGCCATGTTATGAGTATCACTTTGGAGAGGTCCACGTGATGAAAAACATGGTGGTAACAGCATCCCAACCACAGTAGAATCCAAGTCACACCTCTGCCAGAAAACCTGTCCCATCTGTTCACCTCTATTCCCTGTTAGACCATGGATAGATACTAATTATATGTTGCTGTTGAACAAACCACCTCACAATAGTTTATTAATAACAATGGTTTATTATTTCTCACAGTTCTTTGTCTGAGTTGTTCTTACTCTGGGTTTTCCTGGACCTATTCATGTGATTGCAGTAAGCTGCAGATTTAAGATGGTGACACTCTCACGTCTGGGGCCTCAGATAGCACTGGATGGAGCAGCTGGAATGGCCTTTCATTGTGGGCTTTATCACAGTGTGGTGTCCTCAGAGTACCAGGAGGACAAAAATAGAAACCGTAAGGCCTCTCAGGGTCTGGGCTTGGATGTTGCACAATACCACTTCCGCCTCGTTTAACTGGACAAAGGAAGTAAAAAGGCCAGATTCAAAGTGTAGGAGGAATAAGCTCTACCTCTTAATTAAAAGATTTGTAAATAATATGTGGTCATTTTTAATTCATCAACTTCACCCTCTGGCCACAATTATTTCAATTCATCGCCTAGGAGAAATATACACTGCTCTCCCAAGACCCTTGAGGTCTCATCCAGTGACCACATTGGGCTTAAAGTCCATGATCTTGTGATCTGAATCTGGTACAGATATAGATAGGATTTCTCATGTATAGTTCTCGTCAGTTAGAGATTAAGGTTTGCCTTAACAAGTCCTGTTTATTTCCTCTAAATTCTGCTTGTAAACTAAACCATACACCCAACATAAAATGTTGAAACAGGGACGTGGTAACCCCAATAGACATTCCCATTCAAAAATAGAATAATAGAAGGCAAAAGCAGTAATTGGTTCAAAGCAATTCTGAAATCTATCTTTCAGATACAAATCTATCTATTTTTATCTGAAATCTCTTTCAGATAGAAATCTGTTTCTATCTGAAATCTATCTTTCTGATAGAAATCTATTTCTATCTGAAATCTATCTTTCAGGTAGATATCTATCTATCTATTTCTATCTGAATCTGAAATCTATCAGATCTATCTATCTATATTATTGGGTTTTCCTACTCAAGCAGGCAAGGTTCCTTGATTAGGGCCTAAGTCTGCTCTAGATTCAACCGTCTGGATTCTTGGCTCCATCCTCTGAGATGTCTTTTCTCTTTTAATATAAATGGCCTATGTTTGCAGCAAAGTAACTTTCTCAACCTGCATACTGACTGTAGAAATCTGGGGCTCTAGAGGTCTCCTATCATTTTAGATGCTTACTCCAATATGATAGAATTCCTTTAAAAATTTATGGATTTTCTGTTCATCTCATTATTGTTCATTTCATAAGACAAAATCTTTTATTTTATTTTATTTTTTAACACCTTAATTGGAGTATAATTGCTTTAAAATGGTGTGTTAGTTTCTACTTTATAACAAAGTGAATCAGCTATACAAATACATATATCCCCATATCTCCTCCCTCTTGTGTCTCCCTCCCACCCTCCCTATCCCACCCCTCTAGGTGGTCACAAAGCACCGAGCTGATCTCCCTGTGCTATGCAGCTGCTTCCCACTAGCTATTTTACATTTGGTAGTGTATATATGTCCATGCTACTCTCTCACTTAGTCCCAGCTTACCCTTCTCCCTCCCCGGGTCCTCAAGTCCATTCTCTATGTGGTGTCTTTATTCCTGTCTGGCCCCTAGGTTCTTCAGAACCTTTTTTTTTTTTTTTTTAGATACCATATATATGTGTTAGCATATGATATTTGTTTTTCTCTTTCTGATTTACTTCACTCTGTATGACAGACTCTAGGTCTATCCACCTCACTACAAAATAACTCAATTTTGTTTCTTTTTATGGCTGAGTAATATTCCATTGTATATATGTGCCACATTTTCCTTATCCATTCATCTGTCGATGGACAGTTAGGTTGCTTCCATGTCCTGGCTGTTGTAAATAGAGCTGCAATGAACATTGTGGTACATGACTCTTTGAATTATGGTTTTCTCAGGGTATATGCCCAGCAGTGGGATTGCTGGGTCATACGGTAGTTTTATTTTTAGTTTCTTAAGGAACCTGCATACTGTTCTCCATAGTGGCTGTATCTATTTACATTCCCACCAACAGTGCAAGAGAGTTCCCTTTTCTCCACACCCTCTCGAGCATTTATTGTTTGTAGATTTTTTGAATGATGGCCATTCTGACTGGTGCGAGGTGATACCTCATTGTAGTTTTGATTTGCATTTCTCTAATGATTACTGATGTTTAGCATCCTTTCATGTGTTTCTTGGCCATCTGTATATAGTCTTTGGAGAAATGTCTATTTAGGTCTTCTGCCCATTTTTGGATTGGGTTGTTGTTTTGATATTGAGCTGCATGAGCTGCTTGTAAATTCTCATTTACAAAAATTTTCTCCCATTCTGAGGGTTGTCTTTTCATCTTGTTTATGGTTTCCTTTGCTGTGCAAAAGCTTTTAAGTTTCATTAGGTCCCATTTGTTTATTTTTGTTTTTATTTCCATTTCTCTAGGAGGTGGGTCAAAAAGGATCCTGCTGTGATTTATGTCATAGAATGTTCTGCCTAGGTTTTCCCCTAAGAGTTTTATAGTATCTGGCCTTACATTTAGGTATTTAATCCATTTTGAGTTTATTTTTGTGTACGGTGTTAGGGAGTGTTGTAATTTCATTCTTTTACATGTAGCTGTCCAGTTTTCCCAGCACCACTTATTGAAGAGGCTGTCTTCTCTCCATTGTATATTCTTGCCTCCTTTATCAAAAATAAGGTGACCATATGTGTGTGGGTTTATCTCTGGGCTTTCTATCCTGTTCTATTGATCTATATTTCTGTTCTTGTGCCAGTACCGTACTGTCTTTACTACTGTAGTTTTGTAGTATACACTGAAGTCAGGGAGCCTGATTCCTCCAGCTCCATTTTTCTTTCTCAAGATTGCTTTGGCTATTTGGGGTCTTTGGTGTTTCCATGCAGGTTGTGCAATTTTCTTTTTTTTTTGCGGTACGTGGGCCTCTCACTGTTGTGGTCTCTCCCATTGTGGAGCACAGGCTCCGGATGCGCAGGCTCAGCGGCCATGGCTCACGGGCCCAGCCGCTCGGCGGCATGTGGGATCTTCCCGGACCGGGACATGAACCTGTGTCCCCTGCATCGGCAGGTGGACTCTCAGCCACTGCAACACCACGGAAGCCCCAGATTGTGCAATTTTTTATTCTAGTTCTGTGGAAAATGCCATGGGTAGTTTGATAGGGAGTGCACTGAATCTGTAGATTGCTTTGAGTAGTGTAGTCATTTTCACAATGTTGATTCTTACAATCCAAGAATATGGTGTATCTCTCCATCTCTTTGTATCATCATTAATTTCTTTCAACACTATCTTATAGTTTTCTGCATACAGGTCTTTTGTCTCCTTAGGTAGGTTTATTCCTAGGTGTTTTATTCTTTTTTTGATATGGTAAATGGGTGTGTTTCCTTAATTTCTCTTTCAGATTTTTCATCATTAGTGTATAGGAATGCAAGAGATTTCTGTGCATTAATTTTGTATCCTGCTACTTTACCAAATTCATTGATTAGCTCTAGTAGGTTTCTGGCAGCATCTTTTGGATTCTCTATGTATAGTATCATGTCATCTGCAAACAGTGACAGCTTTACTTCTTCTTTTCCAATTGGATTCCTTTTATTTCTTTTTCTTCTCTGATTGCTGTGGCTAAAACTTCCAGACCTATGTTGAATAATATTGGTGAGAGTGGACAAACCTGTCTTGTTCCTGATCTTAGAGGAAATGGTTTTTTGGTTTTCACCATTGAGAACGATGTTGGCTAAGAGTTTCTCACATATGGCCTTTATCATGCTGAGGTAAGTTCTCTCTATGCCTACTTTCTGGAGGGTTTTTATCATAAATGTTGGTTGAATTTTGTTAAAAGCTTTTTCTCCATCTATTGAGATGATCATATGGTTTATCTCTTTCAATTTGTTAATATGGTGTATTACATTGATTGATTTGCATATATTGAAGAATCCTTGCATTCCTGGGATAAACCCCACTTGGTCATGGTGTATGATACTTTTAATGTGCTGTTGGATTCTGTTTGCTAGTATTTTGTTGAGGATTTTTGCATCTATGTTCATCAGAGATATTGGCCTGTAGTTTTCTTTCTTTGTGACATCTTTGTCTGGTTTTGGTATCAGGGTGATGGTGGCCTTGTAGAATGAGTTTGGGAGTGTTCCTCCCTCTGCTATATTTTGGAAGAGTTTCAGAAGAACAGGTGTTAGCTCTTCTCTAAATGTTTGGTAGAATTCGACTGTGAAGCCATCTGGTCCTGGGCTTTTGTTTTTTGGAAGATTTTTAATTACAGTCTCAATTTCAGGGCTACAATTGGTCTGTTTATATTTTCTATTTCTTCCTGGTTCAGTCTCGGAATGTTATGCTTTTCTAAGAATTTGTCCATTTCTTCCAGGTTGTCCATTTTATTGGCATATTTTCTTGTAGTAGTCTCTCATGATCCTCTGTATTTCTGCAGTGTCAATTGTTACTTCTCCTTTTTCATTTCTAATTCTATTGATTTGCATCTTCTCCCTTTTTTTCTTGATGAATCTGGCTAATGGTTTATCAATTTTATCTTCTCAAAGAACCAGCTTTTAATTTTATTGATCTTTTCCTTCATTTCTTTTTCATTTATTTCTGATCTGATATTTATGATTTCTTTCCTTCTGCTAACTTTGGGTTGTTTTTGTTCTTCTTTCTCTAGTTGCTTTAGGTGTAAGGTTCGGTTGTTTATTTGAGATGTTTCTTGTTTCTTCAGGTAGGATCGTATTGCTATAAACTTCCCGCTTAGAAGTGCTTTTGCTGCATACCATAGGTTGTGGGTTGTCGTGTTTTCATTGTCATTTGTTTCTAGGTATTTTTTGATTTCCTCCTTGATTTCTTCAGTGATCTCTTGGGTATTTAGTAGTGTATTGTTTAGCCTCCATGTGTTTGTATGTTTTACAGATTTTTTCCTGTAATTGGTATCTAGTCTCATAGCACTGTGGTTGGAAAAGATACTTGATACAATTTCAATTTTCTTAAATTTACCAAGCCTTGATTTGTGACCCAAGATATGATCTATCCTGGAGAATGTTCCATTAGCACTTGAAAAGAAAGTGTATTCTGTTGTTTTTGGATGAAATGTCCTATATATATCAATTAAGCTCATCTTCTCTAATATGTCATTTAAAACTTGTGTTTCCTTATTTATTTTCATTTTGGATGATCTGTCCATTGGTGAAAGTGGGGTGTTAAAGTCAGCTACAATGATTGTGTTACTGTTGATTTCCCCTTTTATGGCTGTTAGCATTTGCCTTATGTACTGAGGTGCTCCTATGTTGGGTGCATAAATATTTACAATTGTTATATCTTCTTCTTGGGTTTAGCCCTTGATCATTATGTAATGTCCTTCTTTGTCTCTTGTAATAGTCTTTATTTTAAAGTCTATTTTGTCTGATATGAGAATTGCTACTCCAGCTTTCTTTTGATTTCCATTTGCGTGGAATATCTTTTTCCGTCACCTCACTTTCAGTCTGTATGTGTCCCTAGGTCTGCAGTGGTTCTCTTGTAGACATCATATATACAGGTCTTGCTTTTGTATCCATTCAGCCACTCTGTGTCTTTTGGTTGGAGCATTTAATCCATTTACATTTAAGGTAGTTATCGATATGTATGTTCCTATTACCATTTTCTTAATTGTTTTGGGTTTGTTACTGTAGGTCTTTTCCTTCTCTTGTGTTTCCTGCCTAGAGAAATTCCTGTAGCATTTGTTGTAAAGCTGGTTTGGTGGTGCTGAATTCTCTTAGCTTTTGCTTGTCTGTAAAGGTGTTAATTTCTCTGTCGAATCTGAATGAGATCATTGCTGGGTAGGGTAATCTTGGTTGTAGGTTTTTCCCTTTCATCATATAAAATATGTCCTGCCAGTCCCTTCTGGCTTGCAGTTTCTGCTGAAAGATCAGCTGTTAACCTTATGGGGATTCCCTTGTATGTTATTTGTTGTTTTTCCCTTGCTGCTTTTAATATTTTTTCTTTGTGTTTAACTTTTGAGAGCTTGATTAATATGTGTCTGGGCATGTTTTTCCTTGGGTTTATCCTCTATGGGTCTCTCTGTGCTTCCTGGACTTGATTGACTATTTCCATTTGCATATTAGGGAAGTTTCCAACTGTAATCTCTTCAAATATTTTCTCTTTCCCTTTCTTTTTCTCTTCTTCTTCTGGGACCTGTATAATTTGAATTTAGTGTGTTTAATGTTGTCCCAAAATTTCTGAGACTGTCCTCAGTTCTTTTCATTCTTCTTCGTTATTCTGCTCTGCAGTGGTTATTTCCACTATTTTATCTTCCACGTCACCTATCCATTCTTCTTCCTCAGTTATTCTGCTATTGATTCCTTCTAGAGAATTTTTAATTTCATTTATGGTGTGGTTCATCATTGTTTTTTTGCTCTTTAGTTATTCTAGGTCCTTGTTAAATGTTTCTTGTATTTTCTGTATTCAATTTCCAAGATTTTGGATCATCTTTACTGTCATTACTCTGAATTCTTTTTCAGGTAGACTGCATATTTCCTCTTCATTTGTTTGGTCTGGTGGCTTCTTACCTTGCTTCTTTGTCTGCTGTGTGTTTCTCTGTCTTCTTATTTTGCTTAACTTACTGTGTTTCGGGTCTTTTTTTCGCAGGCTGAAGGTTTGTAGTTCCTGTTGTTTTTGGTGTCTGCTCCCAGTGGCTAAGTTTGGTTCAGTGGGTTGTGTAGGCTTCCTGGTGGAGGGGACTGGTGCCTGTTTTCTGGTGGATGAGGCTGGATCTTGTCTTTCTGGTGGGAAGGACCACATCTGGTGGTGTTTTTTTGGGGGTGTCTGTGACCTTATTATGATTTTAGGCAACCTCTCTGCTAATGGGTGGGGTTGTGTTCCTGTCTTTCTAGTTGTTTGGCATAGAGTATCCAGCATTGTAGCTTGCTCGTTGTTGAGTGGAACTGGGTCTTAGCATTGAGATGGAGATCTCTGGGACAGCTTTTGCCATTTGATACTACGTGGAACCAGGAGGTTTCTGGTGGACCAATGTCCTGAACTCGGCTCTCCCACCTCAGAGGCACAGGCCTGACACCCAGCTGGAGCACCAAGACCCTGTCAGCCACACAGCTCAGCAGAAAAGGGAGAAAGAAAGAAAGAAAGAAAGAAAGAAAGAAAGAAAGAGAGAGAGAGAGAGAGAGAGAGGGAGGGAGGGAGGGAGGGAGGGAGGGAGGAAGGAAGGAAGGAAGGAAGAGGAAGGAAGGAAGGAAGGGAAAGAAAGGAAAGAAAGAAAGAAACGGAAAAGAAAGTTATTAAAATAAAAAAAATTGGAAGTAATATAAAAAAAGAAAGAAAGAAAGAAGAGAGCAGCCAAACCAAAGAACAAATCCACCTATGATAACAACTGCTAAAAACTACACTTAAAAAAAAAAAAAAAAAAGGAAAGACAGAACCCTAGGACAAATAGTAAAAGCAAAGCTATGCAGACAAAATTACACAAAGAAGCATACACAGAGGTTTTCCAGTGCGTCCTGGTGAGATATGATTTCTGAAGGTGCTCCCTCTTGCGTGAGCACCAGAATCACAACTAACTGCTGAACAATCATCAACAGGAAGTCATTGGAACTCACCACAAAAGATACCACACATCCAGAGACAAAGGAGAAGCCTTTGAGATGGTAGGAGGGGTGAAATCACAATAAAATCAAATCCCATAACTCCTGGGTGGGTGACTCACAAATTGGAGAACACTTATACCACAGAAGTTCACCCACTGGAGTGAAGGTTCTGAGCCCCACGTCAGGCTTTCACCTCGGGGTCCAGCAACAGGAGGAGGAATTCCTAGAGAATCAGACTTTGAAGGCTAGCAGGATTTTATTACAGGAGTTTGACAGGACTGGGGGAAACAGAGACTCCACTCTTGGAGGGCACATGCAAAGTAGTGTGCACATCAGGACCCAGGGGAAGGAGCAGTGACCCCATAGGAGACTGAACCAGACCTACCTGCTAGTGTTAGAGGGCCTCCTGCAGAAGTGGGGTGAAGCTGTGTCCCACCGCAAGGACAAGGACAATGGCAGCAGAAGTTCTGAGAAGTACTCCTTGGTGTGAGCCCTCCCAGAGTCCACCATTAGCTCCAACAAAGAGCCGGGTAGGCTCCAGTGTTGGGTCGCCTCAGGGCAAATAACCAACAGAGAGGGAACCCAGCCCTACCCATCAGCAGACAAGCGGATTAAAGTTTTATTGAGTGCTGCCCAACAGAGTAACAGCCAGCGGTACCCACCACCAGTCCCTCCCATCAGGAAACTTGCACAAGCCTCTTAGATAGCCTCAGCCACCAGAGGGCAGACAGCAGAAGCAGGAGGAAATACAGTCCTGCAGCCTGTGGAACAAAAACCACATTCACAGAAAGATAGACAAGATGAAAAGGCAGAGGGCTATGTACCAGATGAAGGAACAAGATAAAACCCCAGAAAAACAACTAAATGAAGTGGAGGTAGGCAACCTTCCAGAAAAAGAATTCAGAATAATGATAGTGAAGATGATCCAGGACCTCGGAAAAAGAATGGAGGCAAAGATCGAGAAGATGCAAGAAATGTTTAACAAAGACCTAGAAGAATTAAAGAACAAACAAACAGAGGTGAACAATACAATAACTGAAATGAAAAATACACTAGAAGGAATCAATAGCAGAATAACTGAGGCAGAAGAACGGATAAGTGACTTGGAAGACAGAACGGTGAATTCACTGCTGTAGAACTGAATAAAGAAAAAGAATGAAAAGAAATGAAGACAGCCTGAGACCTATGGGACAACATTAAACGCACCAACAGTCGCATTATAGGGGTCCCAGTAGGAGAAGAGAAAGAGAAAGGACCCAAGAAAATATTTGAAGAGATTACAGTTGAAAACTTCCCTAACATGGGAAAGGAAATAGCCACCCAAGTCCAGGAAGCACAGAGAGTCCCATACAGGATAAACCCAAGGAGAAACATGCTGAGACACATAGTAATCAAACTGTCAAAAATTAAAGACAAAGAAAAATTATTGAAAGCAGCAAGGGAAAAATGACAAATAACGTACAAGGGAACTCCCATAAGGTTAACAGCTGATTTCTCAGCAGAAACTCTACAAGCCAGAAGGGAGTGGCATGACATATTTAAAGTGATGAAAGGGAAAAACCTGCAGCCAAGATTACTCCAGCCAGCAAGGATCTCATTCAGATTTGACAGAGAAATCAAAAGTTTTACAGAAAAGCAAAAGCTAAGAGAATTCAGCACCACCAACCAGCTCTACAACAAATGCTAAAGGAACTTATCTAAATGGGAAACACAAGAGAAGAAAAAGACCTACAAAAACAAACCCATAACAATTAAGAAAATGGTAATAGGAACATACATATCGATAATTACCTTAAACGTGAATGGATTAAATGCTCCAACTAAAAGACACAGGCTCGCTGAATGGATACAAAAACAAGACCCATATATATTGCTGTCTACAGCAGACCCACTTCAGATCTAGGGCACATACAGACTGAAAGTGAGGGGATGGAAAAAGATATTCCATGCAAATGGAAATCAAAAGAAAGCTGGAGTGGCAATACTCATATCAGACAAAATAGACTTTAAAATAATGTTACAAGAGACAAGGAAGGACACTACATAATGATCAAGGAATCAATCCAAGAAGAAGATATAACAATTATAAATATATATGCACCCAACATAGGAGCATCTGAATACATAAGGCAACTGCTAACAGCTATAAAAGAGGATATCGACAGTAAATAATAGTGGGGGACTTTAATAGCTCACTTACACCAATGGACAGATCATCCAAACAGAATACTAATAAGGAAAAATAAGTTTTAAATGACATATTAAACAAGATGGCCTTAATTGATATTTATAGGACATTTCATCCAAAAACAACAGATTACACTTTCTTCTCAAGAGTGCACAGAACATTCTCCAGGATAGATCACATGTTGGGTCACAAATCAAGCCTCAGTAAATGTGAGAAAACAGAAATCATATCAAGCATCTTTTCTGACCACAATGCTATGAGATTAGAAATCAATTACAGGGAAAAAAAACATAACAAACACATGGAGGATAAACAATGCATTACTAAATTACCAACAGATCACTGAAGAAATCAAAGCGGAAAACAAAAAATATCTAGAGACAAATGACAATGAAAACATGATGATACAAAACCTATGGGATGCAGCAAAAGCAGTTCTAAGAGGGAAGTTTATAGGATTCAATCCTACCTCAAGAAACAACAAACATCTCAAATAAACAATCTAACCTTACACCTAAAAGAATTAGAGAAAGAAGAACAAACAAAACCCAAAGTTAGTAGAAGGAAAGAAATCATATAGATCGGAGCAGAAATAAGTGAAATAGAAACAAAGAAAACAATAGCAAAGATCAATAAAACTAAAAGCTGGTTCTTTGAAAAGATAAACAAAATTGATAAACAATTAGCCAGAATCATCAGGAAAAAAAGGGAAAGGACTCAAATCATTAAAATTAGAAATGACAAAGGAGAAGTTACAAGAAACGCCGCAAAAATAGAAAGCATCCTAAAAGACTACTACAAGCAACTCTATGCCATAAAATGGACAACCTGGAGAAAATGGACAAATTCTTAGAAAGGTATAACCTTCCAAGACTGAACCAGGAATAAAGAGAAAATATAAACAGACCAATCACAAGTAATGAACTTGAAACTGTGATTAAAAATCTTCCAACAAGCAAAAGTCCAGGCCAGATGGCTTTACAGGTGAATTCAGTCAAACGTTTAGAGAAGAGCTAACACTCATCCTTTTCAAACTCTTCCAAATAATTGCAGAGGAAGGAACACTCCCAAACTCATTCTATGAGGCCACCATCACCCTGGTACTAAAAGCAGACAAAGATACTACAAAAAAAGAAAATTACAGACCAATATCACTGATGAATATAGATGTAAAAATCATCAACAAAATACTCACAAACAGAATCCAACAACACATTAAAAGGATCATACACCATGATCAAGTGGGATTTATCCCAGAGATGCAAGGATTCTTCAATATACTCAAATCAATCAATGTGACACACCATATTAACTAACTGAAGAATAAAAACCATATGATCATCTCAATAGATGGAGAAAATGCTTTTGACAAAATTCAACACCGATTTATGATAAAAATTCTCCAGAAAGTGGGCATAGTAAAGGCCACATAATAAATAAACATAATAAAGGCCATATACAAGAAACACACAGCAAACATCATTCTCAGTGGTGAAAAAGTGAAAGCATTTCCTTTAAGATCAGGAGCAAGACAAGGATGTCCACTCTCACCACTATTCAACATAGTTTTGGAAGTCCTACCCATGGCAATCAGAGAAGAAGAAGAAATAAAAGGAATACAAATTGGAAAAGAAGAAGTAAAACTGTCACTGTTTTCAGATGACATGATACTATACATAGAGAATCCTAAAGATGCCACCAGAAAACTACTAGAGCTAATCAATGAATTTGGTAAAGTAGCAGGATACAAAATCAATGCACAGAATCTTTTTCATTCCTGTACACTAATGAAAAATCTGAAAGAGAAATTAAGGAAACACTCCCATTTACCATTGCAAGAAAAAGAATAAAATACCTAGGAATAAAACTACCTGGGGAGACAAAAGACCTGTATGCAGAAAACTATAAGACACTGATGAAAGAAATTAAAGATGATACCAACAGATGGAGAGGTATACCATGTTCTTGGATTGCAAGAATCAATATTGTGAAAATGACTATACTACCCAAAGCAATCTACAGATTCAATGCAATCCCTGTCAAATTACCAATGGCATTTTTTACAGAACTAGAACAAGAAGTATCAAAATTTGTATGGAGATACAAAAGACCCCGAATAGCCAAAGCAGTCTTGAGGGATAAAAATGGAGCTGGAGGAATCAGACTCCCTGACTTCAGAGTATACTACAAAGGTACACTAATCGAGACAATATGGCACTGGCACAAAAACAGAAATATAGATCAATGGAACAGGATAGAAAGCCCAGAGATAAACCCACATACCTATGGGCAACTAATCTATGACAAAGGAGGCAAGGATATACAATGGAGAAAGACAGTCTCTTCATTAAGTGGTGCTGGGGAAACTGGACAGCTACATGTAAAAGAATGAAATTAGAACACTCCCTAACACCATACATAAAAATAAACTCAAAGTGGATTAGAGACCTAAAGGTAAGACCGTTCACGGTAAAACTCTTAGAGGAAAACATAGGAAGAACACTGTTTGACATCAATCACAGCAAGATCTTTTTTGATCCACCTCCTAGAGTAATGGAAATAAAAACAAACAAATGGGACCTAATGAAACTTAAAAGCTTTTGCACAGCGAAGGAAACCATAAACAAGGTGAAAAGACAACCCTCAGAATGCGAGAAAATATTTGCAAATGAATCATCAGAAAAAGGATTAATCTCCAATATATATAAACAGCTCATGCAGCTCAATATTAAAAAAACAAACAGCCCAATGCAAAAATGGGCAGAAGACCTAAGTAGACATTTCTCCAAAGAAGACATACAAATGGCTAAGAAGCACATGAAAAGCCTCTCAACATCAGTAATCATTAGAGAAATGCAAATCAAAACTACAATGAGGTATCACTTCGCACCAGTCAGAATGGCCATCATTCAAAAAATCTACAAACAATAAATGTTCGAGAGGGTGTGGAGAAAAGGGAACCCTCTTGCACTGTTGGTGGGAATGTAAATTGATACAGCCACTACGGAGAACAGTATGGAGGTTCCTTAAAGAACTAAAAATAGAATTACCATATGACCTAACAATCCCACTACTGGGCATATACCCAGAAAAAAACATAATTCAAAAAGACACATGCACCCCAATGTTCATTGCAGCACTATTTACAATAGCCAGGACATGGAAGTGACCTAAATGCCCATCGACAGATGAATGGAAAAAGAAGATGTGGTACATATATAGAATGGAATATTACTCAGGTATAAAAGGAATGAAATTGGGTCATTTTTAGAGACATGGGTGGACCTAGAGACTGTCATACAGAGTGAAGTAAGTCAGAAAGAGACAAACAGATATCGTGTATTAACACATATATGTGGAACCTAGAAAAATGGTATAGATGAACCGGTTTGCAGGGAAGAAATTGAGACACAGATGCAGAGAACAAATGTATGGACACCAAGGGGGGAAAGTGCCAGGGCGGGGGGTGGTGGTGGTATGATGAATTGGGAGATTGAGATTGACATATATACACTAATATGTATAAAATGGATAATTAATAAGAACCTGCTGTATAAAAAAATAAAGAAAATAAAATTCAAAAGAAAAGAAGCACACACATACGCACTCTCAAAAAGAGAAAAAGGAAAAAATATATTTCTATATATAAAAAAAGGAAGAAAACAACCAAATCAATAAACAAATCTACCAGTGATAGTAAACTCTAAATATAAACCAAGATAACATAAAACCAGAAGGAAGTTAGATGCAGAAAGCATACCCCAAGTCTACAGTTGCTCCCGAAGTCCACCGCCTCAATTTTGGGATGATTCATTGTCTATTCAGGTATTCCACCTATGCAGGGTACATCACGTTGATTGTGGAGATTTAATCCGCTGCTCCTGAGGCTGCTGGGAGAGATTTCTCTTTCTCTCTTTGTTCACACAGCTCCTGGGGTTCAGCTTTGGATTTGGCCCTGCCTCTGCATGTAGGTCATCTGAAGGCGTCTTTGGGGGAGCCTGAGGTCTTCTGCCAGCGTTCAGTAGCTGTTCTGTAGGAGTTGTTCCACATGTAGATGTATTTCTGATGTATTTGTAGGGAGGAAGGTGATCTCCACATCTTACCTCCTCCATCTTGAAGGTCTCTCTATTTATTTTTTATACAGCAGGTTCTTATTAGTCATCGATTTTATACATATTAGTGTATATATGTCAATCGCAATCTCCCATTTCATCCCACCAACAACAACAACCCCCCTCCCACTTTCCCCCCTTGGGGTCCATACATTAGTTCTCTACATCTGTGTCTCTATTTCTGTCTTGCAAACCAGTTCATCCATACCATTTTTCTAGATTCCACATATATGCGTTAATATATGATATTTGTGTTTCTCTTTCTGACTTACTTCACTCTGTATGACAGTCTCTAGATCCATTCAAGTCTCTACAAATTACCCAATTTCGTTCTATTTTATGGCTGAGTAATATTCCATTGTATATATTTACCACATCTTCTTTATCCATTCATCTGTTGATGGGCATTTAGGTTGCTTCCATTATCTGCCTATTGTAAATAGTGCTGCAGTGAACATTGGGGTGCAGGTGTCTTTTTTTTTTTTTTTTAGCAGTATGTGGGCCTCTCACTGTTGTGGCCTCTCCTGTTGCGGAGCACAGGCTCCAGACGCACAGGCTCAGCGGCCATGGCTCACGGGCCTAGCCTCTCTGCAGCATGTGGGATCCTCCCAGACCGGGGCACGAACCCATGTCCCCTGCATCGGCAGGCAGACTCTCAACCACTGTGCCACCATGGAAGCCCACAGGTGTCTTTTTGAATTATGGTTTTCTCTGGGTATATGCCTAGCAGTGGGATTGCTAGGTCATATGGTAATTCTATTTTTAGTTTTTAAGGAACCTCCATACTGTTCTCCATAGTGGTTGTATCAATTTACATTCCCACCAACAGTGCAAGAGGGTTCCCTTTTCTCCCACCCTCTGCAGAATTTGTTGTTCGTAGATTTTCTGATGATGCCCATTCTAACTGGTGTGAGGTGATACCTCATTGTAGTTTTGATTTGCATTTCTCTAATAATTAGTGGTGTTGAGCAGCTTTTCATGTGCCTCTTGGCCATCTGTATGTCTTCTTTGGAAAAATGTCTATTTAGGTCTTCTGCCCATTTTTTGATTGGGTTTTTTTTTTTTTTTTTCCCCAGGGTGCAGAAAGTTCTAATCTCATCTAATCACGAGACAAAGAACAAGAAGTAGGAGGGTCTGTTGGGCCTTCTCAGCAGGTTCATACAAAAAAGGAAAGGTATATGTTTGGCCATGTCACAGGTAGATAGTGGAGTTATCCTTACGTCTTATAGGAGTCGTGGGAAAGAGTCAACAGGAGAGTGTGAACTCTAGAATGCAAGCTCATACCTCTCCAATTCTTTGATCAAAGAATAAAGCTTTCCTTTGCTTATGAACTGAAAAAAACAAACAAAAAAAAAGTGAACAGTGAGTTTTATCTAAGTCGTATGGGGAAGGATGGTTCTTTGGTTCTTTGCAGGAAGCCCTTTCCTGGAACACAAAATGTTGATGGGGGGGTCGGGGATTTCTTAACTGCTGCTCTTTTCCAAGAACATAGGGCTTAGGTGAAGTTCAACACTGTCTCTTTTGTTGAAGATGAATGAATATCCTTTTTTGCTGAACAATTCAGAGGTGAGAATAAACCTCTTGAGGAGGATCAAGCAGGGTCCAAGAAATAATCTCTTAAAATCTCTTTTTGGTACTGTTTCTTCAAAATCAGTTGAACCATTTATGGAGAAGTGATAGAAATGTTCAGTTGTTTTAGAGTCCTGGACATCAGATATCTTAAAAAAGGAATGTCTGAAATGAAGATAAGAAGTATTAATGTGAAAGTTTGTACTAAAGTAAATAACCTTAAGAGCTGCACCTGAGAGTAACCTGTCCAATGGATTCTAAGAAGTTGGTGGAACACCACTCACTGAGTTCCTTGAAGTTAAGATGTTGATGCTCTTGGTGATGTGGTCCACAGCCTTGGTTACCTTTCATGTAAGGGCATATGTGACCCAGTATCTTGCCAAGCTTCCTTACTGGCCCAGACAATGGCTTGTCCAGGGAAAAATCCAACCCATGCATGGTCTGCTATGGTGATGAGTCCTTGAGTCCTTCAAGTTTTATATGAAGTGATTGGGCTTTAGCTCATAGGGCTTCTTCTGATCCTGGGATTAAAGGCCAGTGCAGCACACAAAAGGAATCTGGATGGTCAGATTTTAGTTTCTAAACACGGGAAGCACAGAGTTTGGAAAGCTTAGTTTAGAGGGTTGTAGCCAGATATTGAAGGAATCCTGTAAACCAGAGAACAGTCCAGTTTTTCTAAGCATGCTTTGTAAGAATTAGTGCTATAAAGTTAACTGTAGTTCCTTAAAAATGTCTGGTCATGGGCTTCCCTGGTGGCGCAGTGGGTGAGAGTCCGCCTATACATGCAGGGGACACGGGATCGTGCCCAGGTCCGGGAAGATCCCACATGCCGTGGAGCGGCTGGGCCCGTGAGCCACGGCCGCCGAGCCCGCGCGTCCGGAGCCTGTACTCCGCAACGGGAGAGGCCACAACAGTGAGAGGCCCGCGTATGTGCTGCTGATGGAAAGGAGTCTGGAACACAGGTCCACATGTGGGACTTGCTGTTGAATATCTGTGTAAGGTCGGATCTTAACAAACGGCACCGCAAAACAGAGGAAAGCTTCAAGTGAGCTTTATTAGGGAGCGCTCCCAGGCGAGGCTCCGGTTTTTTTTTTTTTTAATATTGAGCTACATGAGCTGTTTATATATTTTGGAGATTAATCCTTTGTTTGTTGATTCGTTTGCAAATATTTTCTCCCATTCTGAGGATTTTCTTTTCATCTTGTTTATAGTTTCCTTCATTGTGCAAAAGCTTTTAAGTTTCATTAGGTCCCATTTTTTTATTTTTGGTTTTATTTCCATTACTCTGGGAGGGGGGTCAAAAAAGATCTTGCTGTGATTTATGTCAAAGAATGTTCTTCCTATGTTTTCTTCTAAGAGTTTTATAGTCTCGCATTACGTTTAGATCTTTAATCCATTTTGAGTTTATTTATGTGTATGGTGTTAGGGAGTGTTGTAATTTCATTCTTTTACATGTAGCTGTCCAGTTTTCCCAGCACCACTTATTGAAGAGGCTGTCTTCTCTCCATTGTATATTCTTGCCTCCTTAGCAAAAATAAGGTGACCATATGTGCGTGGATTTATCTCTGGGTTTTCTATCCTGTTCTATTGATCTATATTTCTGTTTTTGTGCCAGTACCATATTGTCTTGATTACTGTAGCTTTGTAGTATAGTCTGAAGTCAGGGAGCCTGAATCCCTCAGCTCCGTTTTTCTTTCTCAAGATTGTTTTGGCTATTCGGGGTCTTTTGTGTCTCCATACAAAGTTTAAGATTTTTTGTTCTAGTTCTGTAAAAAAGGTAGACAAAATCTATGCCCACAATTCTTTTTGGGATAGGCCTTTCTCTATACTAGTGCTGTCTAATAGAAATATAATGCAAGCCACAAATGTGAACCACATATGTACTTTGTAAAGTTCTAAGAGCCACAATTTAAATAATAATAAAAAAACAGGTGAAAGTAATTTTAGTAACATATTTTGTTTAGCTCAATATATCTAGAATATTATTATTTTAATATGTAATCAATATAAAAATCATTAATAAGATATTTTACATTTTTTTATACTAAGTCCTTTAAATCCCGTGTGTATTTTACAGTTATACTACATATCAATTTGTGTTCAGTAATTATGTGTGGTTAGTGGCTACTCTGTTGGGCAACCCAGCTCCAGATTACTCAGAGCTATTTTGGGATTAGGCTTCCATGAATCTTAGAAGTGCTTTTGTCTACTTGAGAAGGTCTACTCAGCATTTCCTAAAGTCTTCTAGAGGTTTTAATAAAGGGTCTTACAGCCACATCCTCGATTAATCTTTACCCTGAGACCATTTCTTACTTGGAGAATCCTTTGCCTGCTGTAGAGGATGGAAATGAGGAATAGTTTTATTTGCCAACCTAGCAAGTTCTGGGCCCTCCTTAATTTCCTCTAAATTCTGCTTGCAAAGTCAGTGGTTCCTTCTTTCATCCTTCTCTCTTCCTGTACCTCATTATGCAAAGCTAAAAAAAAAAAAATCTATTGATGCTTCCATCATTCTGTCTGGAAATTTCTTGAGCTCAGACCCACAAATGTATTAGATATGTTTTTTACCTTACAAATGACTAGAGATGACAGTTCTGCTGATTGTTTCAGCAACATGGGTGGCCCTTTTTCCAGCCTCCAAAATGTATTTCCAACTGCCCTCTCAGCCTCCGCCAACCATCTGGTCCTAAAGCCAGTGCCTCATGTTTCAAGTTTGTGTTATGGAAGCACCCTACTCACCAACTTCTGTTTTAGTTACTCACTGCAGAGTAGCAAACAACCCTAAAGCTTGGTGACTTAACAATAACTTATTGTTTCTCATGATTCTGTGAGTTGACTGGCTATTTTAATTACTGGTGTTACCTGGGCTTATTCAGGTAGCTACCTTCGGCTGGAAGACCAACGGGGCGGGGGGATCAGCTGGGCTTCTCTCTCCCTGTGCTCTTGCATCCTTAAGGAGGCTAGACTTTTTGACATGGCGGCGGTAGCAGTCTAAAGGTACAAGCTTTAGTGTGCAAGCGCTTATCAGGCGTCTACTAATCTCATTTCTTTGGTGCCGTTGGCCAGAGTAAGCACATGACCAAGCGCAGAGTCAATATGGGAGGGAACTACACAAGGGCCTGGGTCCTGGGAGGAATGACTAGTTGAGGAATAACTAGTGTAAATCTCTTATAAGTATCTTATGGATTACATGAGTTGATTTATATATACATAAAGCACTTTTTAGCATAGTACTACTGCTCTGAATCTGCCCGAAGTCCCACAGGTAGATACTGGAATTCGGTTCTGAAGTTGCCTTTACCTTATGTTTGGAAAGATACATCCATGCTTGCTCTAGTCACAGCCTAACAAGGAAGAGGGGTTGAGCAGAGGGGACAGGTTATGTCATGTGTCAGTCATTGTGCAAGAGGCGTCAACTGTGTTATCTCATTTAATCCTCAAAGCAGCCCATTTTACAGACGAAGAAATGAGGCACAGAGAAACTAGTTAATGGCCCAAGGGCCTGGGTCCAGGCAGCCTGGCTCTGAGGGCTGTGCTTGTCATCACCTGTAATCACTGTCCCACAGCTGTGTACACACAGGGACAGCAGGGGAGACAATGAAAGTGAGGGAAAACAAGGACTGGGGTGCAGAAGAAATCAGGGCAGCATTCCAGAGTCTGTGTATATTTTTTTCCAGTGCTTGGCCCTTTGGGTTTTCTGTAGAAACTGTTCTTCTAGAACCCTGACTTTTCTTTGGCAATCAGCTTTCCCATTCGGGGCAGATGTATGGGGAGGGATTTTTTTTTTTCCTAGGTGATCTCACTTGATTCTCATATCTGAACCAAGCTTGTTAAGTTGAAAATCTTCCGATGTGTTGTGAAAATGATGGCTTGGTGGCCCTGAACGCTTGCCAGAGAGCGTGCTGTGTCTCAGAAGACCGTGGCAGGACTCCTGCCATCCCGGGTGGAGAACACACAGGTCCCAACAGAAAATAGTCACTCTGGTTCTCCTGCTTCCATATCAAGATTTATGACACATGAAGGTGCCAAGTTGGCAGGGTGAGAAGAACAGCAGCTCACATTCACAACTGTGTCTCTTAAGATCTGCCCAAATGTGGCTAGAGTTGCACTTTAAAGGGTTTTGGTAGTTACACATTTGGCGGGAAAATTGGGAAATGTTAAAGAAATAAAGTAAGGTGGAGTCACTGTTTTTAGATTAGTTTTTGTTTATGTGAACACAGAAAGGCCTGGGTAATTAATGTGTCTTCAGTTAAAAGAGGAAGAAGATTTATGAAGATAAAGCAACATGGAGGCCATAGAAGATGCTACAGTTACATAGATGGGTGTGAGTCATGCACCTTCAGTGCCCTGAACTTGGAAGCCCATACGTGAGTGATGAAGTGAGCTGTTTTGAGGTTAATTTCTATTGCAGTTATCAACAGACTTAAAAGTGTTGGCTTAAATTAGGAAGCCATTTTGATCTTTGATACTGCAGGGATTTTTGCCATAAATATTTAAAGGAAACTTGCCAGCTTCTCAGGGTGGCCTGTCATTAAGGAAATTGGTGCTCTGGGAGCTTCCCTCTTCCTCCTTCATAGTAGAAATCGTTTCCTCTGCCCAGAAACTCTAACAATTTGGGCTTAGAATCGTGCTATGGACTGAATAAGAGTTTGGAATCTCTCTGTGCCCTGTTCCCTCCTGCCTTGCCTCCTCGCTTGAGGTGTTTATATCATTTTAAATGAACGTCTTCTGGATATTTCCAGCAGGAAACATTCTAGAGCATTAATTATGATTTATCTTGTGTAGTTTCAGAACTTGATAAGAGCTGTTTATTCCCACGTTCTGCATTGTTGGTTCCCTGTGCGAGCACGTGGGATATGTTCTCTGTGCATCACTCTACACCTCAGATGTCTAGTTTATCTAAGAAACCTTTAGTTTTTTGACTTGTAGTTAATTACATGCATATTTGTAACAGGGAAAGCCATGAAGTGATACTTATCGTGGAGCAAAATATTGTTTTTGAGATACATCCTTTCTAGTTAAGTCCTTATTCTTGAAATAATAGAGGCTTTGTTCATTCATTGGTTTTGGTGAGTGAGGTGCGTCCATTGCAGACTCCTTCCTGATGTGCGTGAAATGATGTACACTGAAGCAGCCGGTGTGGTTGGCGGTTTCTGTCTGATTCCCTGGGCCCAGCCAGAGCTGTGTCACCAGATGCAGTAGGCATCCCTGATTTGATGCAATGGAGAAAGAGGGTTCGAAGGGAGCCAGTGAGAAAAGTAGACAGGATTAAAGGAAAAGAGAGCAATTTCTGGTTGGGTCTGAGTAAGGTTTTCTGGGTCTGGAGACAAGCCGGAATGTCAGCTGCTGAAAAATGAAGCTGAGAGTTGACATTCACTCTCATCTCCATCCCAGCATGCTCTCAAAAGCCCTTTTTGTTTTCCTAGATCAACATTTATTAAGATGCTGAAGAGAACAAAGTAGGCTAAAATGACCCAGATTTGTTTTTACTGTGTTTCTACTTAGACAGCCGCTGCCTGTCCTTTTAATTGAGTTGTTCAAACCATAGCTGGGAAGCCACTCAGCTGATGGCGTGAGACCACACCCCCTGTTCCTTTTCAGGTCCCGGGGCTTAAACCTGGCTCCTGGGAGTAGGTCTCTGGTTGCAAAGCTCTGTCTTAAGGCAAACTGGAGTTATGAACGCTTCCTTCAGAGGCCAACAGTGCCTTTGCATTTCGCATCCTTAGCAGCAGAGCAGAGCCCCCAGCCCAGGGCAGGATTAGATGGGGTGGCTTATTGACATGACAGAGCTCAGAAAGGCTTCTTGTCCCCCAGATCTCTCCCACCCATTTGTCACACCATGAAGGACTCAGTTCTTTGTGTTAAGAAACACCTTTTAAACAAATGCTTACTGTTTGCACCATAAGAGAAATAGCTTATTTTTCCAATTTTTATGTGAATTGGCTACATTTGATCCATTCTTTCTCATAAAAGCTGGGCACCTCTGAGAGAAGGTAAAGGGGCTCACAAGTTGGGGACCAGGACAAAGGAGTCATATGGATGTCAGGCCTGGATGGGGGTGGAGGGATGTAGGGAAGGGCTCCTGGCTATCACTGTGTGGATGCTGAATGCTGATGATGCCCACATCTGTATCCATAGCCACAGCCCCTCTCCAGGGTCCCAAATCCATATTTACAGTTTCCCTTTGGCTGCATGTATCTAAAGGCCAATGGGCACTTTAAGTGTAGCACGTTCAAAACTGAATCCATCTTTTCTTCCTTTTTGCCCAAACTCATACCTTGTCTTCTGCTCCAATTCTTCCTGAACTTCTCCCCCATTTCCCCTACCCAGTCACTTGTCCTGGAAATTGTATGTCAGCCATTCCCCTGCTCCCTCCCTGGCTGCCCCATCTTCTCTCCAGCTCTCAGCGTCTTCACACAGACCACCGCAGCAGCCTTTTTATTGGTTTTCCTGCTTCCGTCACTCTCTCCCACTTTGTTTCCTCCTTCACACCGCTGTCAAAATTAACTTTGTAAGCACAAATTTGATCACTACTCTCCTCTCTAAAACCCTTCCTTTAACTCTGTCATTGCTATAGAATAGTCTAAACTCCACTGTACAGCACACAGAGCCCGTCTCAGCCTGGCCCACCTCCCGGCTACCCTGGAACACAGGCCTTAGTGACTTTGCTTGTGCTCTTTTCTCTGCATGAAATGACCTTTTTCTATCCATCCTGCTGTCACCATTCCATCAAATCTAGCATAATTATCCCCTCCTCCATGAAACTCTGCAGCTCCCCGAGGTCACCCCTCCACCCTGGAGCACTTGAGACGGTGCCACTCCAGTAGCGCTGATGTTCAGCATGGTTGGTGCCCACACACAGGAAGTGCTCTGCTAATGCTTATCATTGAATGAGGGGGATACTGGTGGAGAAAGAGCTCCAAGAGATGACAGAGGGAGGAGAGGAAACACTGAACAGCGAATTAAAACAGCAAATGAGATCTATTATTTACAACCATCAAAATGGAAAAGATGAAAAAGACTCATAATGCTGAGTGTCCAGGGTGAGGGAGGAAAATGGGCAGTTTCATTTGTTCTTGGAAGGTTGGAATATTAGTAGAGCTTTGCTTGCTATAGGAAAATTTTGAAAGGATGCATCAATGCCTTTAGAAAGGTGAGAGTATTTGACCCAGCAATTCCACATTGCAGAATTCATCTTAAGAGAATGACCTGACAAGGAATCAGTGATGATTATGTAAAGACCCTTGTATCCATCAGCAATAATCTAGTGACAACTGAAATCATCTAACTACAGACAATTGATTAAATATTTAGATCACAGCACATTTTTATCCTGGGTTATTAGACAGCCATTAAAAATGATAATATATCTCTATACATATGAACGTGGAAGGATAATATTTGTGATATATTGTAGAGTGAAAAAGTTGGTTATAAAAATATATGCACCCTTTAATCTCTCTTCAAAATATTAGCATAAAAATCATGAAGAATGTGTGCTATCATGTCAGCCGTGCTTATTCCCAGCTCATGACATTCTTTCCATTTTTCTGTATTTTCTGATATATTTTTTTTTTTTTTTGCGGTACGCGGACCTCTCACTGTTTTGGCCTCTCCCGTTGCGGAGCACAGGCTCCAGACGCGCAGGCTCAGCGGCCATGGCTCATGGGCCCAGCCGCTCCGTGGCATGTGGGATCTTCCCGGACCGGGGCACGAAGCCGTGTCCCCTGCATCGGCAGGCGGACTCTCAACCACTGCGCCACCAGGGAAGCCCTTTTCTGAATTTTTTGAAATGATCAGGAATGAGTTGTACACACACACACACACACACACACAGGCTATTCCATTAGGGGAAAGAGCAGAGAAAGCAGAAAGCAGCAGGCCAGCCCACTTACCTTGACCACCAGTTCCCAGCTTCATCAATAGACTCAGGGCAGGCTGGCTGGTAGACATTTAAGGCAGCAGAGAGGCAAATGTGTCCCATACCTTTTCTGTTAATATGCAAGCTATTCAAGAATCCATGTGAGGATATCTGGAAGATACTGGGGGCGAAATCAGATAGTGGCCATGAATAGTTCATGGCCATAGACCTTTTCCAAATACTACTATAGGGGAAAACAGTTTTTTTAAAGTTTCCCCATCAGGAATCCTAGTCTGGCTAAGCTAAAACCTAGCAGGGAATCTGGCCGTAGCCTCAGAAGCTGAGGACGTTGGTCCCCGTCCCCCTCTCCTTTCCCCATCAACTCATATCACAATTCATAGAGTGCCTGCTGACTTGCAGTTCAATTAGAAGTACTCCAGAGTGCGTGTTTGTTGAAAACGCTACACAGGGGAAACTGAAAGGGGTAGGCTGGGCATTGCTGCGGTGACAATGCTGAATGCAGGATCCAGGGAGGGTAGCAGCAACCTTTGCCTCTGGATCATTCCCCAAACCCACATGGCGGCTTGCTCAGACCCCTGGGCCAGGCAGGAAGTCAGGAGACACTATTTGCTTGGTGCCGGAAGACAGGATTGCTCTGCCCTCCGAGCTGCTCTGTGCAGCTTGAAACGGCCTGTGCCCTGGGCCAGCCCATGGGGGCCACCTCATCCTTCACTGCTCCTTCCCTACATTGTGACCACTCAGCCTCCTCCAACTTGGACCCTGGAGCCAGCTTCTCCCATCTCCAGCCCCTCAGCCCATCCATAGCTGTGTCAGTGGCCAGAAGGGCTGGCCAGTGATGGTGTGGGGCGAGCACCCAGCCTGCTCTGTGCATGACCTGTGCTGGCCCTGCCCGGTGCTGTGCTGAGTGCCCCCCCTTCTCCTGCCTCTGTGGTGCTCCTTCCGTGTGGCTGCCCAAACCCATCAATCTGGAGGCACCTGAGGCTGACGCTGGCAGCACTTTAGCCAGATTCTGTCCCCAGAGCAAATTGGGAGCTCTGCCAGCTTCTAAAGAAAATCTGCTTTAGGAACAGGGGAAGAAGCCTCTTTCGTATTTTCTGCTAATCACGTTATTCACATAAGAGAGCTCTGTGTGTTTCCTTCCTTTCCCACAAGTCCTCATCCTCAAGCCGCTGCTTGTCCAGGAGCCTTGAGGAGATGAGCAAAGAAATGAACAGGTGGTGAACGATCATCCAAAATACAAAGGAAAAAGCAAAATAAGTGTTTTTAGAAAAGGTTAGATTTCTCGAAAGGCTAAGGTATTTTACTCAACACATCCTCCCAGAGCAGAATTAAAAAATGATCTAGCCTTGACTGGGAAGTTTATTGCAGCCCATTATAAGCCCTGTCTCCCCCTTCCACAAAACAAATAGGAGTAGTCTGAGTTATGTCTTAAAAAGCAAACTGTAATTAAGGTCTCTTGTCTACAAGGTTGATTTCTCTGTGATGTTTCCAAGCTGGTTTGATTTTCTGTGCCTTGTCTTGCCCTTTCACTTTTGGCTTTTCTCTCTCTTCCCATCCTTTTATTTCTACCTTTGGTCTTGCCCGCTTCCTTTCCTTCCCAGTGTTTCCTATTTCAAAAGTGAACAGAGGCCAACAGTGCAAGTATGACTATGAAAGAATGAGACTTTTATGTTTAAAAAAATATTTAAAAAGTCAAACTTAGATGAGGGAACGTCCTTCAGGTAATGAGTTCAGGAAGTTGTGTACTTAATGTCACTGTGTACATTGTTTGAGATGCTTATAACGGTCCTCATCTGGAATTGCCTTTGGGGATGTTTGCAACGTGCACACACAAAAAAACAATTTCAATACTTTAATTTTGTCCCCTCTTGATTATGTTTCTTCTTCATCAGATTTGGCTCTAAAAAACAAATTCTAAATTAAAAAAATGAAAAAATAAATTGTTATTCGTGGCCAAGATTTGCTACCAATAACAATACACATACGTATGTATATTTTAAATAAGCTCCGAGGACATTCCCAACAGAGATGGTCCAAAATTATTTTGTGAAAATAGAGCAACCTTGGAGTCAGGCATAGCACCCAGAGAGGACATTTTGGAAGAGAGTGTTTCACTCTCTTCCACATATCAGTTCAGAGACGTTGAGCGTTGTTTAGTTTTCATCGGTCTTTTTGCTGTGTAGGGAGACTGTTGTGACCTGTGATGTGCGCTCGTATTTATTGCGTGCATTCTGTGATGTACCAGGCTCTGCGCTGAGCATGTTCTGTGCAGCGTCCCATTTAGTTCTTCCAGCAGCCCCATGAGAAAGCTGAGGCTCTCAGAGGCAGGGGACTGACCAAGGTCACACAGCTAGGGAGTAGCAGACCCAGGACTTGGACTTGTTTTGCTGACTCCAGGGCCCAGTTTACCTACTCACCAACCTGAGACAGGTCACTTGTTTCCTTTGTGCTGTTAACACTTCTGGTTGTTTAGAGCCTTAAATAAGACCCCACATGAAAGCACATCATACATTGCTTGGTGTTACATGAGTGTTCATGCCTTTCTTATGTGGCTGTTTCTCCTTAACTCTCAGAATTTCCATTATTTATGTATGTATTTTTCCAGGAACTTATTTCTCTATTTTTTTCCTAGAATGTTATCAGTGACTTCTAAAAGAAATCCCAAGAATATTTTATTTCTACAGATTTTCGCTCTAGACATTTGTAGATGTTTCTCACTTGCCTCATAAAAGAGATCTCTATAGAAATATTTATCACTGACATACTACAAGCAGCATACATTATTTTCTTTGTAAACCTTATAAGAAATCTCAATACATAAACATATTATATCATGTGTTCACTAGCTCCATCAAATATACCTGGTAATTGGTCTCTTCATTCAGAATTTGCAAATCTGCCTTTCCCTCAGGAAGTAAACCCCCATGGCTAACACCTGAAGGGCCCACCTCGGATGCCTTCTTTAGGTTCCTCATTTTCCCGTAGACCTTTATGGTGGCAACATTCTCTCTGACCTTTCCGTATATGTGCCCCTCTCTGTTTGGCTCTTCTTGAGGTTGTGTCTGGATCTTCTCTTTCTTTTGACCTCATGCCTGGCCCACAGCTCAGAATGAACCTGGAGGGCTGCTTGACAAAGACTGTTAACTTAGCTGCTTTATTCACCTGCAACTCTGTCTCAAGTCCCTCTAAGTAGCCCTTCTACTTTCTAACCTGCCCCCGAGTTGGCTACTTCCGGTTACACATATTAAATAAGAACAGAATAGAGGCTGAGATCCATTTTTAGAATCACCAACAATTTTTGGTCTGAACTACAGTTTCTTACTTATAACCTTGGTGGTGGTTTTAGAACCAGCTTTCCAAAAAAGAGGGATTGTGGCTGACTCAGATAAGATAGTATCATACAAGCCAGTGGCCATGAACTAACATGAAGAGGAAGGAACTTCTGATAATATGAATAACAGCTTGATCATAAAAATTCTTCAGTGTTAGATCCTGTATTGGGATAATCCGTTTCAAATTGTGAGGGGATGCTCTCTCACAGGGAAGCATGAATCCTTTTCATAGATTGTAGAACACTACACTTGACCAAACATCAATGCTTATGACAGAGTAAGGTAAGAGATTAGGGAACCCCGTTATATCACTATTTTATTGATAGAAAAACTGAAACAGAAAGAAGCTAAGTTTCTAGGATTAATACAGTAGCTTATTTAATTAAATGATAAATTCAATATACATATTTTATTCTTTTCTTCTACTAATAGAAGAGAGTATAGAAAAGTATATATATACTTTATATATATATATACTTTATATATACAGAGTATACATATATACTCTGTGAAGTATATATGCATAGGTATTGTGTGATCATCTCCACCACTTTAGTGCTCTTCAGTACGAGACTAGAAATGAAGGGCATTGAATATGGGGTTTGCCTCTATGATAAGCTCAGCCATTGAAGTCTAGCCAGGCTGTCCTTCAAGTTTCTCATTTTTAAGGGGTTGACATGGAGCTGGGGGTCGTGGATGGATAATAATTATGCATACGAAGGTGTTGTGGCAATTTAATTAATATTTTTAAGCACTTGGAGATCCTCAGATGAAAGGTGCTAATCCAAAGAAAAATTATCTTATGATCCCACCCATGTTCCTGCTGCAGATTTCTGGTCCAAAGTGAAAGGGGTTAACCTAGAATCTGGGAAGCTCTGCTACCAGAATTATGATGAAAAGCATAGACATGAAGCTTGTCAGCCCTTGTGCAGAGTGATGGTTTATTTTGGTTTGCTGCAATGCTGCAGCAAATCACTGTGTCCTCAGGAGACAGTGTCGTATCATCCATCAAGCCTGCCACTGGGGAATTTTCTGCCTCAGCAGCTCCTTGTCCTTAAAGCTGGCCCGCGCAAGGAAATCACAACCTCCTTCTGATGGTGGGTCTCATGTTTCCTTTTTTTTTTCCGAGATGGATAAAAACAACTATAGTCTTCAGGATACAGCACAAATTGGTGGGTTCTAGTAGCCATGAAGGAGAGCAACTGAGAGAAAGGACGGGCTTTAAGTCCCCTCTTTTGTCCCGCATTTCTGGAACCCAACTTAGCTCTGATCACGTGATTAGAATGGAAGAAAAGCAAGGCTTAGAGCTCAGCAGTGGGGCAACGGTAGCTGGCCCTGAGGGAGTTCCTCTCCTGCTGCTTCAGCATCTCCTGGGGTTGACCACATGGCCCTGGCCACTGAGCACCTGGGGGGCCTCCTCCTTCCCAGCACTGGGTGTTGGTGTGCGTAGGAAAAGCGGCTACTCGAAGTTAGATGGGGTGGCTTTCTACCTGCATGCTCTCAAAATGAGGAGTGTCCAATATCAATTCTGCCCAGACAGGCACAGTAAGGTTGGTGGTGGGATGGAGGTAGGGAGTGGAGCTCTATGCTAGACTTTCCCAAAGTGTCCCTACGGGACCATCTACCTCAGAACCACCTGAAGAGCACCCTCAATCTGGGGGCTTGGGGCTCTGCACTTTCACAGGGTCCCCAGATGTCTTGTACCTGGTACATGGAAGGGGCTCCATATGGGCTATAAGGGCTCTTGGATTGCCTCCCCCATGTGTCTTTCCCTGCTTGTTGAACCCTGGATGCAGCCAATACTGGGCATCAGACTCCCGAACACAGTGTAGCTGGGCAGAGAGAAGGGAATAATTCTCAAAGCTTTCCCCTACTGCAGCACGTTCTTCAAAAGTAATCCCTCTCAACAATCTTTAAGATATTAATAAGAGCAGTTATTAAGACTGTGATGACAAGAAGAGAGAGGAAGCAATAGAGGATGCAAGATAGCTAAAGAAGGTAGTTGTGGGTATTGCTTTTTTTTTTTAACCTGTTTTCTCTCCCATCCACGAACAGCAGAGTTTTCACACATACTCTGAGTTCCTGACCCTCTGGTTCAACCATGGTGGTGTCTCCACCCTCATTCTAGAACCTTGTTGTGACTCTTTTCCTAGAGTGTGCTATAAGATAGAACTAGACCCATACCACACACTCCCCTTCATCCAGCCCCTTCCATCAATGGTCCAGTTCTGATAATAAAGCTCTGCCCCTTGTTCCCAAATTCCCAGGCACTTCACCCCACCCATGTTCCCCAAACCCAGATATTGGCTCTGCCTTCCCTGTATCTGAGTGCTGGTTCTGGAACATTCCTCAGCTCCCCTTCTATCGCTCAGACCTGCCTATCTCTTACTAGTCCCTCCGCCTAGTGGTAGAGACCCATCCTTCACCTTGTGATGCACCACTGCCTAACTGCCTGAACTTCAACATATATGCTGTCAAATTTCTCATGGCTGGGCTCCACCTACCTGTTGGGCCCCCAGTTTTAGAACAATGGGTGCCCCCCTTTGTTGGAACCTTGTACAGAGCTACCCACTCTCCCTGGACAGTATCTTCGTCTGGCAAAACCTCCACTGTCACCCCAGCCTACCTCCCACCCCTTGTCTTGCCCCTTGATCACAAATTTGCTCCTCTTCACTCATGGTCCTCAGTGTCCTGCTCTAGTCAGGGCACCAGCTGCTGGGAATAAGCAGCCAATGGTACAGAGAGATTGCCATCAGGAGACAGAGTAACTGAGCCACTGCTGTTTCCAAGGAGACCCATCCACTGGCTACGTGAATAGCTGTGTTGAGGAAAACCATCAGGGAGGCTGAATTTTTACCATTAAAAGGCATAAAATCTCTTTACCTAGAGCCTAGCCAGCAAAGTTTGAATCCGAAAAAAAAAAAAAGCCAGTGCTAATACACATAGAATGTGAGAAGCTTTAGAAAAGCAGAGCTTTACGCTCTAGGAGGCTGAGATGCTGCAAAGTAGTTACTATAGTAATTCAGAGGGATTGCAGGCTGGAAGGGGGTGCTTTCTAACCATCTGGCAGGTTGCTGTGCTGATCGCCACTCCCAAACATCAAGACAGGTTGGCTGTAGTCCTTCTTAACTTCATCTCCTAGCCCTGTGCAGCCCTGGGGACAGCAGAGAGTGCCTATACATGGTATATGGGAGAACATGGAATTTTTCCCTCCTGCCAAAGATCTGGCTAAACTTAGCTATTATGTATCTCAAGGCACCCTCTTAAAAAGCAAAATATGTTCCATTTGAGTTGAATAATAGATCCTCCATGTGCAGGGACTGGCTTTTAAGTTAGCTCTTTGCCATCCAGGCAGTTAGACATAGGTCAGGTCCATCTGCCCTGGGGACCAGGGGGAAGGAAGAGTGCAGGTGTGGACTGATAAATGTCCACTGAGGAATACTGCTCCAGAGTAGAAGACATCAGAGACAGGGAGGGGAGCTGGGGCAGTCAGAAGCCAACACACATACAAAATAGCACCTCCAGATGCCTTCGGAAAGGAGCAGAGGGAGGGTGTGTGTGTGTGTGTGTGTGTGTGTGTGTGTGTGTGTGCGTGTGTCTTGTTGAGAGTGGGGTAGATGAAGTGAAACACTAACTTCCATTTGTCTATATTTACAACCCTTTAGAGCTTTAGAGCCAGATCATCTTGGGTGTGTAAACAAATTAGAAAGTGCTTGTCCTTCCCTAACTACAGGCAAAATACAGGCAAAATAGACTGAATTTTAGTCTCAGATACTTACGAAAAGCTGTGGGCTTAGAACTCGGTATGTTTATTTTTATGATGGCACTTGGAATAAAATATTCCAAATTTAACATTTAAAAGGGAACAAACAAAGTAACCCATTATGCAAATGGTATTATGGGATGGAGAGTCCCTGGGCAAAGGAAGATGAATGTATTCATAATTGTGTTTTAATCTTCTCCACTGGAAACAGTTCCTTGTCTATTCTAACCTGATTTTGCCAATCTTTGAGTCAAGAGATGGTGACTTTAATCTAGAACTTGGTCTAGATGACTATCAATTGCTTAACTATGAGGGATCTTGTAATTTTACCTCCAAATTGTAATGTCATATATAATTCCCTTTGTCATTACAGAAAGATATCGTTTTAAAAGACTGAATGATGAGCTTTGTAGCATACTTTTAATTATTATTTTTGTTATGAAAAATTTGAAACTGGGAAATAACAGGGAAATTAAGGAAACAATCTGCGATTGATATACTCCTCCCTCTAAGTTATATTTTCCAATGGTTTATTTATAAAAGTTGACCAATCTGGTTTGAGTGTTTCTATACATACAAGGCCATATTTCTCCCCTGAGGAGTTTTCTGGCAGTCAGGCTAAGAGCAGTAATGAGTTTTCCAATCCAGACCAGCTGGAATCAAGGCTCCCAGTACTTTATTCTGTGCAAAGAATGCACCACTTGTCACATAGATATAAAAATTCTTAATGAAGCATTAATAAAGAGAGCTGTTTATCCTTCATAAGCTATTATAGAGGCCAGTAAGAATGTAGAAGTATAGCTGTTTGACAAAGAGGGATGAATTGAATTTTTCTCAGTCATAGCTCTCAACTGTTGGTGGTAATAATAGAATCTCAAATGTTGTTCAATTACCCAGGCCTGATCCTGAACAAAGTTGAGTTTTCCTTCCTTAGGACCCAATTGCAAAGCATACAATTACCCCATTGTCCCTGAGGCAGAGGCAGACACACTGCATCTGCTGTAGAACAATGGTCTGAAATGTAATCCTGCCACAAGATTAACGTCAAGCTACAGTTATTTCAGTGGTGGCCATGTTTGCAAGTGAAGACTGTTCTCCAAGTGTGAGCAGTTCTCCAGTAAGTCCTGGTGTGGTAGCTCACACATAGTACTGCCTCACTTTGTTCCTTGGAGGGTTGAACAGGGGTGATTAGTAGCTCTACAGTCCTTCCTCCCAAGCTCCTGTCTACAGCTATCAAGCCAAAGCAATGAAATTCCTGAATAGATGTGTCTAAGCTAAGAAGTTCCTCCTGCACAAGTATAACATAAAAACAATTAAGGAAATTTCATCTGGCTAAGAGAAAACAATCATCTCAGCATGTTCCAGTTAACTCCTTATGAAGTAGGGTTTGCATAGAAAAAGGAATTTGAGGGTTCACGGAGTTATGGCTTCCATGGGGGCTCATCCCCATGGAATTAGGTGAAGCATTCAGTGAAAGCTTTGTTTGACAATTGAGTTTTCTTTAGTACCATGTAGAGTGTAAAGATACACTGAGTGTATCTGGTTATTTAGTTATTTAGTATCATGGTTATTTAGTACCATGTAGAGTGTAAAGATACACTACCATAAAGAGACACTGTAGTAAGGATAATTTATCTCATTTCATGGCACAGCAAAGGAATATTATTTTAAAATCAAGGGGAAGAGAGACTGCCATACATGGCACCCCGTCAGTGTGGGGCATGTCCTCCAAAGGCAGCAAAAAAGAGTACTAGAGTTCAGCTACTCCATTTTGCTGCTGCGTAGCTGTGAAATCTTGGGCAGAACACTTACCTTCTCTGAACCTCATTTGTAGCAGTATATAGTCAGGATGAGTGTACTAATACTACTTGTGGCTATCTCCCAGGGGTGTTAGAAGGATCCAGTGGGAAAATGTATTTGAAACTTTTTTATAAAGTGTACTAAATACTGTTTGTTATAGTGGTAGTAAATCTTTTTATTATTGATCTTACTTCTGATATAATCTAAGAAGAAAATAATTTTCTTGTGACCCTCATCATGTCTGAGGTCTGGTGCATTATCTCCCACTTTGGGAAATCTTAGCCATTAGGAATCAAAATGATACAAGCCTTATTCTGAGTATTAATCGGCTTCCTGACTGGGATGTTGCTGGAGGTTTGGATTATCATATTGCTACCATAGTATCATTTTCCCTTGAGTGGCTGTGGCTATTTGGTTATAGCTCTCCCATCAAAAAAAAAAAAAACACTTCCATCATAGAAAATATAGAATACTCAAGCAAGGCAACTCTCTTTGACACTTTGTTGATGCATGCATGCATACAGTCATTCATACATTAACTACATTTGGTAAGTACTATGTGCCAACACCAAGCTCAGGAGAGTGAAAAAGATTTTTGTTCTCAAGATGCTCACTGTTTCATTAACAATAAATTAAAATATTTGATACATGGTACGCTAGACATCTCTTGCTTTTCTAATACCAATGCTGGGGATATGGTACATTGTAACAAATATTTGCTGAAAGAAATGAATAAAATACAGGCTACCAGTTTTCTTAGATGAAAGGACAAACTCACTGAGTTCCAATTTTGAGAGCCAACAGGAGTCTTGAGTTTTCTGAGTCCATATATCAGAGATTTCTCTTCCTGAAATCTAGAACCAAACCCAACATTTAAGTTACTTTTCCAGTGCAAAAGGAGGTCATTGTGACCCTCTCACTGCAATGAAATGGTGTTTGTACTCACTGCCAACTCATCCTGTGTTGTGAAGAAGATTTTCCTTGGAGTTGTATCGGAGAGAGAAAAAAGGAATGAAGGGGTCATTGAGACAGGAACTTCTGGTAGCACAAAATCTGGGGAGATATACTGCTGGTGAGTCTGGGCTTGATAAACCCTGGGGTTCTTGGCCACAGATACATTATCAATAACTGTGAAATAGGCAACATGATTTGCCTTGACACAGTATTTTAAGAGATATCCCTGCACTCATTAGCAAAGCTTATTTGTAAACAGATGTGCCTACTCTGTCCTAAGGAACGGTATTGTCAAACACTTCTGCTCTTTCAAAGACAGCATTAAGAAAATGAAAAGGCAAACCACAGGATGGGAAAAAATATTCACAATGCGTGTATCTGTCAAAAAATTTTTCTCCAGATACATAAAGAACTTCTATAACTAAATAACAAAAGGACAAACAACCTAATTTAAAAATGGGCAAGAGATTTGAGCAAACTTATCACTGAAGAGATAATGTGAATGGCCAAAAAAACACATGAAAAAATGTTCAAACTCATTAGTCATCAGAGAAATAAAATTATATGCCACAATGAAATACCACTCTACACCGACTGGAATGGCTAAAACTGGAAAAGATGTGGAGTAACTAGTGCTCTTATACATGACTAATGGGAAGGTAAATTGGTGCAACCACTTTGGAAAAGTTAGGCCGTTTCTAATAAAGTTAATCACATAGTACTCTATTACCCACCAATTCCACTGTTGGGTATGATACTCGATATAATTTAAAATATGTGTCTACACAAATATTTGTACATGGGTATTCACAGCAGCTTTTTCCTTAACAGGCAAGAACTCGAAACAAGCCAAATACCCACTAAGAGGTAAATGAATATACAAAGTGTGATACAGCCATACAATGGACTTAAACTCAGCATTTAAAAGGAGTGAACTATTCACCTATGCAACAACATGGATGAATCGCAAAAACATTATGCTGATCAAAAAAAGATAGATGCAAAACAATATGCATTTCATGATGCCAAAAAATACATATATAATCTACGGTAATGGAAAGCAGGTCAATGGTCATCTGGGGCCGGGGGTGAGGAGGATGGTATTGCAGAGGGATTTGAGGAACTTTTTGAGGTGATGGAAGTGTTCTGTATCTTGACTGTGGAGGTGGTTACACAAATTTACATTTGGTGAAACTGTACAGTAATGTAGGTGCATTTTGTTATACGTAAGTTAGGGTTCCATAAGGTTGTTTTTTAAAACTGACATAATGAAAGGACATACGTAAATGTACTAAAGTAGAACTAACGTTCAAAGTATTTGTATTACATATAATTTGTAGTATTTTTTAACATCTTTATTGGAATATAACTGCTTTACAATATTGTGTTAGTTTCTGCTGTATAACAAAGTGAATCAGCTATATGTATACATATATCCCCAGATCACCTCCCTCTTGCGTCTCCCTCCCACCCTCCCTATCCCACCCCTCTAGGTGGTCACAAAGCACCAAGCTATCTCCTTGTGCTATGTGGCTGCTTCCCACTAGCTATCTATTTTACATTTGGTAGTGTATATAAGTCCATGCCACTCTCTCACTTTGTCCCAGCTTCCCCTCCCCCCACCCCCCATGTCCTCAAGTCCATTCTCTACAACTGCGTCTTTATTCCTGTCTTGCCCCAAGGTTCATCAGAACCTTTTTTTCTTTTTTTTATAGTTTGCATATATATGCGTTAGCATACGGTACTTTTTTTCTCTTTCTGACTTACTTCACCCTGTATGACAGACTCTGTGTCCATCCACCTCATGACAAATAACTCAATTTCGTTGCTGAGTGATATTCCATTGTATATATGTGCCACATCTTCTTTTTTTTTTAAATAAATAAATAAATTTATTTACTTATTTATTAGCTGCGTTGGGCCTTCGTTGCTGTGCGCGGGCTTTCTCTAGTTGCCGCGAGCGGGGGCTACTCTTCGTGGCGGTGTGCGGGCTTCTCATTGCCGTGGCTTCTCTTTGTTGCGGGGCACAGGCTCTAGGCATGCGGGCTTCAGTAGTTGTGGCACAGAGGCTTAGTTGCTCCACAGCATGTGGGATCTTTCTGGACCAGGGCTCGAACCCGTGTCCCCTGCACTGGCAGGCGGAATCTTAACCACTGCGCCACCAGGGAAGTCCCTGTGCCACATCTTCTTTATCCATTCATCAGGTGATGAACACTTAGGTTGCTTACATGTCCTGGCTATTGTAAATAGTGCTGCAATGAACATTGGGGTGCATGTGTCTTTTTGAATTATGGTTTTCTCTGGGTATATGCCCAGTAGTGGGATTGTTAGGTCATATGGTAATTCTATTTTTAGTTCTTTAAGGAACCTCCATACTGTTCTCCATAGTGGCTATATCAATTTACATTCCCACCAACAGTGCAAGAGGGTTCCGTTTTCTCCACACCCTCTCCAGCATTTATTGTTTGTAGATTTTTTGAATGATGGCCATTCTGACTGGTGCAAGGTGATACCTCATTGTAGTTTTGATTTGCATTTCTCTAATAATTAGTGATGTTGAGCAGGTTTTCATGTGCTTCTTGGCCATCTGTATGTCTTCTTTGGAGAAATGTCTACTTAGGTCTTCTGCCCATTTTTTGATTGGCTTGTTTGTTCTTTTGATATTGAGCGGCATGAGCTGCTTGTAAATTTTGGAAATTAATCCTTTGTCAGTTGCTTCACTAGCAAATATTTTCTCCCATTCTGAGGGTTGTCTTTTCGTCTTGTTTATGGTTTCCTTTACTGTGCAAAAGCTTTGAAGTTTCATTAGGACCCATTTGTTTATTTTGGTTTTTATTTCCATTACTCTAGGAGGTGGATCGAAAAGATCTTGCTGTGATTTATGTAACAGTCCGTTCTGCCTGTGTTTTCCCCTACGAGTTTTATAGTGTCCAATCTTACATTTAGGTCTCTAATCCATTTTGAGTTTATTTTTATGTATGGTGTTAGGGAGTGTTCTAATTTCATTCTTTTACATGTAGCTGTCCAGTTTTCCCAGCACCACTTATTGAAAAGACTGTCTTTCTCCATTGAATATTCTTGCTTCCTTTGTCAAAGATAAGGTGACCATTTGTGCGTGGTTTTGTCTCTGGGCTTTCTATCCTGTTCCATTGATCTATATTTCTGTTTTTGTGCCAGTACCATCCTGTCTTGATTACTGTAGCTTTGTAGTATAGTCTGAAGTCCAGGAACCTGATTCCTCCAGCTCCATTTTCCTTTCTCAAGATTGCTTTGGCTATTTGGGGTCTTTTGTGTTTTCATATAAATTTTAAGATTTTTTGTTTTAGTTCTGTAAAAAATACCATTGGAAATTTGATAGGGATTGCATTGAATCTGTAGATTGCTTTGGGTAGTATAGCCATTTTCACAATATTGATTCTTCCAATCCAAGAACATGGTATATCTCTCCATCTGTTTGTATCGTCTTTGATTTCTTTCATCAGTGTCTTATAGTTTTCTGCATAGAGGTTTTTGTCCCCTTAGGTAGGTTTATTCCTAGGTATTTCATTCTCTTTGTTGCAGTAGTAAATGGGAGAGTTTCCTTAATTTCTCTTTCAGATTTTTCATCGTTAGTCTATAGAAATGCAAGAGACTTCTGTGCATTAACTTTGTATCCTGCTACTTTACCAAATTCATTGATTAGCTCTAGTAGTTTTCTGGTAGCATCTTTAGGATTCTCTATGTATAGCATCATGTCATCTACAGACAGTGAGAGCTTTACTTCTTGTTTTCAGATTTGGATTCCTTTTATTTCTTTTTCTTCTCTGATTGCCGTGGCTAAAACTTCCAAAACCATGTTGAATAATCGTGGTGAGAGTGGGCACCCTTGTCTTGTGCTGATCTTAGAGGAAATGGTTTCAGTTTTCCACCATTGAGAATGATGTTTGCTGTGGGCTTGCCATATATGGCCTTTATTATGTTGAAGTAGGTTCCCTCTATGCCCACTTTCTGGAGAGTATTTATCATAAATTGGTGTTGAATTTTGTCAGAAGCTTTTTCTGCATCTACTGAGATTATCATATGGTTTTTATCCTTCAGTTTGTTAATATGGTGTATCACATTGATTGATTTGTGTATATTGAAGAATCCTTGCATTCCTGGGATAAATCCCACTTGATCACGGTATATGATCATTTTAATGTGCTGTTGAATTCTGTTTGCTAGTATTTTATTGACGATTTTTGCATCTATGTTCATCAGTGATATTGGCCTGTGGTTTTCTTTTTTTTTCACATCTTTGTCTGGTTTTGGTATAGGGTGATGGTGGCCTCATAGAATGAGTTTGGGAGTGTTCCTCCCTCTGCTATATTTTGGAAGAGTTTGAGAAAGATAGGTGTTAGCTCTTCTCTAAGTGTTTGATAGAATTCACCTGTGAAGCCATCTGGTTCTGGGCTTTTGTTTTTTGGAAGATTTTTAATTACAGTCTCAATTTCAGTGCTTGTGATTGGTCTGTTCATATTTTCTATTTCTTCCTGGTTCAGTCTCGGAAGGTTGTACTTTTCTAAGAATTTGTCCATTTCTTCCAGGTTGTCCATTTTGTTGGCATATAGTTTCTTGTAGTAGTCTCTCATGATCCTTTGTATTTCTGTAGTCTCAGTTGTTACTTCTCCTTTTTCATTTCTAATTCTGTTGATTTGAGTCTTCTCCCTTTTTTTCCTGATGATTCTGGCTAATTGTTTATCAATTTTGTTTATCTTTTCAAAGAACCAGCTTTTAGTTTTATTGATCTTTGTTATTGTTTCCTTCATTTCTTTTTCATTTATTTCTGATCTGATCTTTATGTTTTCTTTCCTTCTGCTAACTTTGGGTTTTTTTTGTTTTTGTTTTTCCTTCTCTAATTGCTTTAGGTGTAAGGTTAGGTTGCTTATTTGAGATTTTTCTTGTTTTTTGAAGTAGGACTGTATTGCCATAAACTTGCCTCTTAGAACTGCTTTTGCTGCATCCCATAGGTTTTGGGTCATTGTGTTTTCATTGTCATTTGTTTCTAGGTATTTTCTGATTTCCTCTTTGATTTCTTCAGTGATCTATTGGTTATTTAGTAGCATATTGTTTAGCCTCCATGTGTTTGTATTTTTTAGTTTTTTTCCTCTATTCTCATAGCATTGTGGTCAGAAAAGATACTTGATACGATTTCAATTTTCTTAAATTTACCGAGGCTTGATTTGTGACCCAGGATATGATCTATCCCAAAACAAATGGTAAAAGCAAAACTATGTAGAGAAAATCACACAAAGAAACATACACACAGACACTTACAAAAAGAGAAGAAAAAAGAAAAGTGAGAGAGCAACCAAACCAATAAAGAAACCCACAACTGAAAACAATCACTAAAAACTAAACTAAGATAACCATAAAACGAAAACCAAGTCAAACACAGATTGCAAACCCGAAGTCCACAGTTGCCCCTGAAGTCCACTGCCTCAATTTTTGGAACATTCATTGTCTATTGAGATATTCCACTGATTCAGGGTTCACCAAGCTGATTGCGGGGATTTAATCCGCTACTCCTGAGGCTGCACAGAGAGATTTCCCTTTCTCTTCTTTGTTCGCACAGCTCCCGGGGCTCACCTTTGGTTTTGGCCCTGCCTCTGCATGTAGACCACCCTCGGGTGTCTCTTCCCCGCCCAGACAGGAAGGGGTTAAAGCAGCAGCTGATTAGGGCTCATTTGCTCACTCAGTCCGGGGAGCGGGAGGGATACGGCAGTCACAGTTGGGATGTGCGCGGTGAGCCTGCAGTGGCAGAGGCCAGTGTGAAGTTGCAACAGCCTGAGGCATGCTGTGTATTCTCCTGGGAAAGTTGGCCCTGAATCACAGGACCCTGGCAGTGGCGGGCTGCACAGGCTCCTGGGAGGGTGTGGGAGTGACCTGTGTTTGCACACAGGACCCTTGGTGACAGTGGCAGCAGCGGTCTGTGCCCACCTCCGGGGTTCAATCCTTGCACACCCTGAAACAATGGTCTTTTGCCTCTTTGGCAGGTTCCGACTTTTTCCTGGACTCCCTCCCAGCTGGCTGTGGCGCACTAGCCCCCTTTCAAGCTGTGTTCAGGCAGCCAACCCCAGTCCTCTCCCTGGGATCCGACCTCTGAAGCCCAAGCCTCAGCTCCCAGCCCCCACCTGCCCCAGCGAGTGAACAGACTAGCGTCTCAGGCTAGTGAGTGCTGGTTAGCCCTGATTCTCTGTGCGGGAATCTCTCTGCTTTGCACTCTGCACCCCTGTTGCTGTGCTCTCCTCTGTGGCTCCAAAGCTCCCCGCCGTCCCTGCCAGTGAGGGGGCTTCCTAGTGTGTGGAAACTTTTCCTCCTTCACACCTCCCTCCCAGAGGCGCTGGTCCCATCCCTATTCCTTTGTCTGTTTTTTTTTTTCGTTTTTGTTTTGCCCTACCCAGGTTCATGGGGATTTTCTTGCCTTGTTTTCTTGTTCTGAGGTCTTCTGCCAGTGTTCAGTAGAGGTTCTGTAGGAGTTGTTCCACATGTAGATGTATTTTTGATGTATAGTGGGGAGGAAGGTGATCTTCACGTCTTACTTCTCCACCATCTTGAAAGTCCAGTAGTAAGTATTTTTGGTATGGTAGAATGTAAAGAGCTAAAACAAGATTGGAGTACATAATGTGAAAGAAATATTACCATCATATTCTTCCAACAATCATACTGTGATATGTCTCAGGGAATATGAAACACAAGGTACTTGAATCTTCAGGAAACATTTACATATTTATGTCTTTTGTCTTCCAGTAGAGAATGTATAGCCTTAAAAACAAGGACTGGCATCATTTTTATTTAAATTCATGGCAGAGAAGCATTGATTTGTTGATAGAGGTGGGCAGGTTAAGAAACTTAAGTGCAAAAACCCTAGCTAAGAGGTAGGTCTTAACCTCAACCAAAAGAAGAAGAAGAAGAAGAAATAAAAGAGACTTGCAGGGGCCAAGTGTTTTGAAATAATAAATTTCCAATAAAGAGATGCTGTGATATGACAGATTAGTCTCCCAGGGTCTCCAATTTCAGGGAATTGCTCTGTGTACTTTGTAGACACAGATTTCAGTCTTGACCCCATCTATTCCTTCTCCCTGGAGTACATCTTGGGTCCAAGTCTCACATCTATTCTGTAGAAGACGCTGAGATTCTGCTCAGACACGAGCCAGTACAAGATAGAGACCCGCGGCCTACCCACCTTTCTCACTGGAATCTTGGCATTGGAAGTGGCATGTGGGGAGCTTAATACGTATTCTGAAATGATCAGGTCTTATTTCATCCCTAAAATTCTGTTTCCCTACTTTTCTTTAACTCACCAAGACAAATTTGTAAAGAGTAGAAGTGATGCTTGTGTACCATAAATGTTTATCTCTGAACAAATCATATTTTTGGTCACAGTTGGTTTAAACCTACTTATTTATGTAGACGTTTTTCTGAGCAGTGTTGAGAACTCACTTAATGTGCAATTGAAAATGTGGTGTATGGAATGAATACCTTTGATTGTAGTAATCATTTTAAATGTACCAGGATTAAAGGTCATTTAAATAACTCATCTGTGGAAATATAAAGTGAAAAGATGACATTCTTAATTTAGTTGTTTCTTAGATTTGTTCTTTAGCAGAATTTTGCAAGTGGCTTAAATATACCTCATACTGATTTATCCAAGACCATTCATCAAATCAAAAATGGGTTCTTATATAAAATGTCTTATTTCTAAATGCCAGAAAATAATCTGGTGTTAACCTAGAAAATTTTAGGTTATGAATGACATGCAAACAATATCATTTTAGTTGCATATTTTATGTGTGGTTATTTCTATGTGAAGACATAAATCTAGAAAGCAGGGACAAGAGTAATATAACAAATGATGGGCAATTTAAACTTAGCCTTTGCAGAACAGACAGGCTTTACATGTTTCAGTTAGCTTTGTTGTTTAGGTGTCTGTCCATCATATTGCTGTTATAAAATCCTTCAGTACCATGTTTCAGGAGTAGTAGCACCATAATGAGAATGCCTGTTTTTCCCTTCTACTTTTTTAGAAAGGGCTCTAGGAAATGGAACATGAATTTAAAATTCAGTCACAAGTATCTGCATCTTAGCATCATCATAAAATCATGGATTTGACAAATTTGCACAAGTGTACCCCTTTAGGGATTTGGAAAGAGAGTGTTGCATGTCCCTCTGGACTGAAAATACTTCCTATGTCAGAAATTTCCCCAGCAACTAGAACAAATTAGATTTGGCCTGGAGGACTCAGACCAAAAATAAATCCTGCTGTGGGCAAAGTTAAAATATAATAGAAATTGAAAATGCAATACATAATATAAAATTAATGTACACTATTTCAGCAGCACGTATAGTCAGATTGGAACAAAAAGGGGACGTTAGCATGACACCTGTGCAAAGATGGCATGCAAATTCTTGTATGCTTCTCATTTTATAAAAATGTAAGCTAAAGATGTGATTTGCATAGGATAAAAACCACACAGAAATACAACACAATGTAAACGAGTAATTATCTCAGGGAATTAGGACTACAGTTTTGAAATCTCTCTGTATTTTAAACATTTTGAAGAGTAGGGGTATATAAATACATAATCAGAAAAAAATAAAATAAGCATTTAGATATAAAATGATATGTTCATTCAAACTATATGACTACCTGAAGATAAAAGCAGAATTGACCAAAAGTGAATTAATTTTTTTTTTTTTTTTTACTTTAAGCAAACCTAATACCTTAGGGAAATGACTTTCAAGTTATTTTGAGTACTGAAAGCTTTTGTAAATATAAAATGTTATGCTGACGCCCAGCAGATGAAACAGGCAGGAGAGGAACCTCTGGTGGGGTAGGGTAAGAATGGAGGACCAGATGAGCCATCCCTTCAGCATTCCATGGCCCTGGAAAGCACCTGCACAGAACCTGGGGCACTCAGACCTGGAAAACCACTGGCTGTGGCCATGGCTTGTGAACTAGGCGATCAACTCTCAATATAGAACCCACATACTTGATGTCTTTGGCACCTAACACAATGCTCTTGATATGGTTGGTCTTCACTAAATGTTTATTGCGTGGCTGCCCAGCCAGCTTATTTTCATTGGCCATCTGGCCTTTGTGATGTAGAATAGGATGGTGACAACTTCAAGGTCCTACCCAAATTGTTTGCCTTGGAACTGCCCTAGCACCTGATGACTCCTGCATTTAGAGCCTCAAGTCCTGGTCACGAAGTGAACTGCTGAACACATGCACACCTGCAATTTAGGTTCCACCTAAGTGTAAAAGCAGACTTACTAAAGTTGCCTGTATTCAATGTTCGTAGTCTGGAAGTGTGTTACGTGACAATGCTGTTGACAGAATTGTGCACAATAAAATGCATATGGTGGGAGGCAGATGGTTATTACAAAGATGATGTAAATGTGCTTTGCAGATTATTTTGTGCCGGCAAGGTCATGGGTAAAGCCTCCAGAAAGATGCGGAGTTGAGGAAAGAGCTCAGCTGCTTAGACCATGCATGCTTCTTGCCGTTTTAGAGTTGCCTGTTTTTGTATACACACGCGTGCACACAAATTAGCATTTTATGTACTAAAATATACAAATTAACACATGTAGTTTGCCAGCACAGTGTAGTGGTTAAGAGCCTGGATTCTGAATTCAGACTTCTCGAGTTCAAATCTTGCCTCCGCCTCTGACTAAGCATGTCACTTTGGGTAAGTGAGTTTACTTCTCTGTGCCTCAGTTTTTTCTTATATAAATTGTGGATGAAAATATAACTATGTTGTAGACTTAAAATTTAATATATAGCAAGGTCTTAGAATAGTTCCAGACACATAGTAGTCACCCAATAAATGTTACCTATTATCATTTTATCATTATATCATGCTTATATAATGATAAAACTTTGATAAGTGTTTCTTGGCGGAGAAGGTCTGCTGTGGTCCTGGAGAGGTCCTTTACACCCTGTATTGTTCTCTATCATTGGATTTGATGGTCTTCTGTATGGATTACTTTTATTTTTAATTACAGCAGGGGTTATGGTACAGGAAGATTTTTACTTTTTCTTCTTTTATATCCCTCTATTAAAGAACACAAAATCTAGGATGGATAGATCAATAAATACATAGCTAGATAGATAATAGATAAATACAGATTCTTAAAAATACAAATGGAAGAGGAAATGAGCCTTAGGCTTGATTTTAAGAACCTGTCTTTCTTCACATGATGTTACACTTTTCACTGCTTGATTTTTCTTTTCTTTTGTTCTTTTTAATTTTTATTGGAGTATAGTTGCTTTACAATGTTGTGTTAGTTTCTGCTGTATATATGTACCACATCTTCTTTATCCATTCCTCTGTCGATGGACACTTAGGTTGCTTCCATGTCCTGGCTATTGTAATAGTACTTCATTGAACATTGGGGTACATGACTCTTTGAATTATGGTTTTCCCCTGTTATATACCCAGGAGTGGGATTGGTAGGTCATATGGTAGTTCCACATTTAGTTTTCTGAGGAACCTTCATACTGTTCTCTGTAGTGGCTGTACCAATCTACATTCCCACCAACAGTGTAGGAGGGTTCACTTTTCTCCACATCCTCTCCAGCATTTATTTTTTATAGATTTTTTGATGATGGCCACTATGACCAGTGTGAGGTGATACCTCACTGTAGTTTTGACTTGCATTTCTCTAATAATCAGTGATGTTGAACATCTTTTCATGTGTTTGTTGGCCATCTGTATGCCTTCTTTGGAGAAATGTCTATTTAGGTCTTCCACCCATTTATTCACTAGGTTGTTTGTTTTTTCAGTGCAATCCCTATCAAATTGCCAATGGCATTTTTCACAGAATTAGAACAAAAAGTTTTCACAATTTGTATGGAAACAGAAAAGACCCTGAATAGCCAAAGCAATCTTGAGAAAGAAAAACGGACCGGGAGGAATCAGGCTCCCTGACTTCAGACTATACTACAAAGCTACAGTAATCAAGACAGTATGGTACTGGCACAAAAATAGAAATATAGATCAATGGAACAGGATAGAAAGCCAAGAGATAAACCCACGCACCTATGGTCACCTAATCTAAGACAAAGGAAGCAAGAAAATACAGTGGGGAAGAAACAGCCTCTTCAATAAGTGATGCAGGGAAAACTGGACAGCTACATGTAAAAGAATGAAATTAGAACACTCCCTAACACTATCCACAAAAATATACTCAAAATGGATTAAAGACCTAAATGTAAGGCCAGACACTATAAAGCTCTTAGAGGAAAACATAGGCAGAACACTCTTTGACATAAATTGCAGCAAGATCTTCTTTGAACCACCTCCTAGAGTAATGAAAATAAAAACAAAAATAAACAAATGGGACCTAATGAAACTTAAAAGCTTTTGCACAGCAAAGGAATCCATAAACAAGACGAAAAGATAACCCTCAGAATGGGAGAAAATATTTGCAAATGAAGCAACCAACAAGGGATTAATCTCCAAAATACACAAAGAGCTCATGCAGCTCAGTATTAAAAGATCACTGCTTGGGCTTCCCTGGTGGCGCAGTGGTTGAGAATCTGCCGGCCAATGCAGGGGACACAGGTTTGATCCCTGGTCTGGGAAGATCCCACATGCCGCGGAGCAACTAGGCCCGTGAGCCACAACTACTGAGCCTGTGCGTCTGGAGCCTGTGTTCCGCAACAACAGAGGCTGGGATAGTGAGAGGCCCGCGCACCGTGATGAAGAGTTGCCGCAACTAGAGAAAGCCCTCATACAGAAACGAAGACCCAACACAGCCAAAAATAAAAATAAATAAATAAAATAAATTTTTAAAAAAATCACTGCTTCATTTTTAACCCTTAGTACATATCATTCCAGTAGATCTCCCTTCCTTCTGTCTCCTTTTGTGCTCATTGTATCACGATGGCTGACCTATGAGTTTCATTTCATCTTACATTTCTTCTGGAGCAGGGCACACTCTCCCATACCCTTGTTCTAAAGGGAAAGTTGTAAAATAGGAAAGATTTATTATTTTTGTTCCTTTAAAAAGTCACATGCATCACTTGAAAGATTCTCTGTTAGGCTCAGACTCTGCCTTCAGGAAGTTGAGTCTTTTGAAGGAGAAGGATGAGTAAATACAAAAGTGCAAGTAGATGTTATAACCACCATGAAAGGAGTGAGCTCTGCATCCCCCGGGGGACCGAGGAGGGTCAACAAGAAGGCTGAGGAGGAGATGCCTATTCTGAGATGTGAAGGACAGGAGGAGAGAGCTGGGTCTTTTGTCCAAGTATGAGCAGTAAGTCATAACTTGGTCTTTCCTTCTTAACCAGTCCTCCCCCAGGGCTGGCCCTGCTCTTAATAGCAACTGTGCTCTACCGACTGAAATGGACAGTTAAATGATTATCTCTAAACCAGAGAGTCAAGGCCATGTGCCAGAGAATATAGTACTTTGCATTCCAGTGGTGGTTTTCTTTAAAAGGTGGAGCAGTCACTATGCCCCGCTGGTACCCCTCACCCTTATCCCTAAGTGCACAGGACTCCCAATAGCTACCGCTTCTTTATCCAGAGACTTTCTCTGGTGTCTGCAGCCCACTTTGCTACACACTCCAGGCAAGAATTCCTGACCCCCAGGAGCAGTCCCCCTTCAGTTGCTGATAGGAGTTGGGGTATAAACACTCCAGCAACCTTGCCCCTTCCAGGGATGGCTCTGAGGTGTGTGTTTCCCCAGAAACCATCCTGGTTGCCAGCAATGATAGCTGCCTTCCCGTACCTGTCTCGCTTTCCCGTCACCCAGTGATGCTTTCTTCACCTTCCTTCCAAATAAACCGGCGGATAAACCTCAAATCCTTGCCCCAGCATCTGCTTCTGAGGGAACCTGAATGAAGACTCATGAACAAAGCACACTTGCAAACAAACAAAACATCACTTTCAATATTGTCCCTACACTCCTTTACTGTCCATTGGACCCTCTCTTCTCTGTTTGCACGTGTGGCTCTAAATGTCTGATCGTGCGTGCTTGCTCCTCTATCTCTCTCTGTATCGTAAGGGCTTTGAGAATGTACATTAAATCCCTCATCTTTGTATCTCCAGGACTCAATACATGCTTGCTAAGTGGATTTCCTGTGGGCGCTTCCATCCTCCTCCAGGGAGAATGCATCAGCTCAGGATATTTTACAAAACTCCCGAGTCTGGTGCACAGTGTCCTGAAAGAGAAGCAACACTGATAATTTTTCACAGTTAAATTTAACCCCTGCCCGTGAGGAAAGCACATGCATTATGGTGCTTCAACTTCTTGGTCTCTGAAGTGAGGATTAAATAACACTTGCCGTGATTTATTGTCGGGAAAGTGCTTTGAAACTTTAGTGAGAGTCTATAGATTAAAATAGTAGCCACTGTTCCATCATTTAAATAATCTCATTGGCAAAGACCATGCATTAATCATCATAGCTGAGTATTTTTATGTTCACTGAACATCTTTCATCTGAGAACATCACCATGGTTTATAAACATTAACTGAATGTCATCCTCATGACAACACCCAGACTTGTCCTTTACATGAATTGATAAACTGAGACCCGAGATAGTTAAACAGCTTGTTCCAAAACACCCAGAATCCGGGGCAAGAAAGAGGTTACTGCTAGGCGAGTTAGCAATCAAGAGAGAATCCTGTGTACATATTTGGTTGGATGAGACAAATAGATCAGATAGGCGGACCCATAAGGAAAGTAGCACTGTCTTCTTTCTCTGCTCTTCATAGAAGCAATCTGGGATTATTGGTGGAGTCTCAAGAAAAACCTCCACGAATAACAGTTTTCATGAATTATGAAAACTTTACAGAATAGTTGAGTTGCTTTGTGCTGAGCAGCTACTCTCTCTGCATTCCAAAGAAGCCCATTCAAGTGGCTCTATATGTTTTATGCGCCTAACAGTAAAAATAACTGTACCTTCCAGCCAGATAAAGAGGGAAGGCTGTTGTACCTTTATGGAAGACAGATGGGCGAGGCATACATTATAACAGCTTCCATTACAATAAGATATGATCCCTCTGTCTCAGCAGCTGTTCTGCAAACAGAGCAGGGACCTTTCATCAAGGCTGGCACTTGCTGACCAGGAATTGCCAGTTCCTCCTGCTTGTGCCCTGGGATTGGCGGATGAATTCCCACTTTGGCCAGTGGCTCACCAGCTGAGAGGTGTGAGGGACTCCCTGGCTCACAGACACCATGTTTTCTCTCCCCAGCCAGTCCTCAGTGAGCACCAAAGTCGATAACACCAGGATGTGAGGCACAAAGCAGATTTGCAGCCTGGTTGTACCTGCTGTGTGGTTTTGGGAAAATCACTTCACCTTTCTGTTTTTCAGGTCCTCAGCTATATGATGAGGCATTTAAAATGGAACTGTAATTTTCCATCTGTACCATGAAACCCCTGCATTTTAGGAGATTTTTCGGGAGCCACTGAAAAAGTCCCCAAAGGCAGAGCACCACCGAAAGAACAAAAAAAGTCTTCTTGCTCCCCCTCAGAAAGTTTGAAAACTACCAGTTCTGATATCTGCTTTTCCTAATTTTGAAAACATAAAGGAAGTCATCTGATCTGATATCCTATGGTTCCTTTATATCATAGTAGAATGGAACTGAATCATGTCAGGGCAGAGAGACCTGCCAGCAAAACTGGTCAGTCAGTGGAGGAGCAACTAGGAAGCTTCATCGAGTCAACCCTCCACGGCCACCAGTCCCCAGTTGCCAGGGCTCAACAGAGCTTTCCCAGCAAAGGGTGCTGCTTCCTCCTCTGTCACCTTCATCGTAAGGGCTCTCTTGTTCCATAGTCCCCACACCTCCTGTTCAGAAACTCACTGTAACCATCACACGCCAGTCTTTCTATAGTCTGCTTTGTGGGATGTGCTGGCAGAAGAGCCGTAGGCCTAGAAACATGGTGTTTTGTGTTTCTTTTTCATGCGTCTTCTCTAAATGAGGAAGAAAAGTAACACTTTATAGTGTCTGAAAACACGTATTAATTATGGTGGTAGACAACTTGGGGTTAATCCTGGCTACTATACTTCCTAGTAGCTTTTTGGCCTTGGGCAAGTTACATAACTTCCCTATGTTTTAGTCTACACGTCTATAACAAAACAAGGATAATAGTAACAACAATAATAACAGTAACATCTACCTACCATTCAGGATTGTTATGACAGTTAAATGAATTAATATGTATTAATGCATGTAAAGTACTGCCATTTAGTAAGCATTCCAGAAGTGTCTGCTAATTTAAAAAATACAAATGCACATATACATACATAGATCTGTGTTATATCTATCTGTCTATATCGCTCGATCGATCGATAGACAAATATAAAAAGGTACCTACTACTCTGTCCAGATACTAGGCCAGGCATTTTATCAACATTGCTCATGTCTGCGTATTTATTATATACCTACTAGCAATCATCTCACCCTTATGGATGAGGATAAAGAACTGAAACTTCTCACTGTTCCTCAAAAAGTTAAACAGAATTACCATAAGATCCAGCAATTCTACTCTTAGGTATATAATCCAAAAGAATTGAAAGCGTGAACTTGAATAGATCTCTGTACATCAGCGTTCATAGAAGCAATATCTATTCACATATTCACAACAGCCAAAAGGTGGGGAAAAACTCAAGTGTCCCTCAACAGTTGACTAGATAAACAAAATGTGGTGGAATCATATTGAGTTATAAAAGGTAATAACTTTTTTTATATGCTACAACATAGATGGGACTTGAAAACATTGCGAATGTATTCAATGTCACAGAATTGTATGCTTACAAATGGTTAAAATGATAAATATTGTATTATGTCTATTTTACCACAGTAAAAAATAGTTAAAAAGAAAGAACTGAAATTTCTCCCCAGGCAAGTAGTAGGTATAAAACTGGGGTTTTGTTTCCTATTTCCTAGTCCCAACATCTCACCACAGATCCTTCTACACTGAGAGACATATGTCTTAAACACCTCATCTGGCAAAGGTACCTGGCAGCCATATCTTAGAATGAAGAACCAACACAACCACTTCTACTCTTCTTTCTAGCTAAAGCACACATTTCCTGTGGTTGGAACAAATGCCCGACCACAAGGATCTAAGAGAGATTTTGCTGCTCACTTTCAACTTTGCGACAAGATGCCCTGGGAGGACCACCTGGGTACAGGTAACAGTGCCTGCAGTGGTGTCTGGAGTCGCTCCTACTAGGTCATGAAAGCCAACTGTGACATTTTCAGGAATTTTGTGAGGCAGTTGTTAAACACAGCCACTACTAAAAATTAAATTCTATAAACTCACAAATAAATTTTCTTCTAAACAAAGGTCATATATACTCATCACTTCCTACTTATTGTGCTACGTGTCCCTATTATCTACGCTCGGAGGTTACGTACATCTATTGCATCTGGATGATGGGCGTACTACATAATGATGTGCACTGTGTGTCCCTTCCCAGCTCCCCTTTCAGTGGTGTCACATTGGAAGCTCATTACCAGCCGTGGTGGGGGTATTTACACCACAGAAACTGGCAAATGCTACAAATCAGGATCTGACTTCTTGTTTTGTTGATTAGGTAGAGTTAATTATGGGAAAGTATTAATAATACAGATTAAACTTAAAATTGTGTTGTACCTACCACAAAATACCTATTAATTTTTGTAACTTTACAATGTAGAGACCAGGAAGACACCACCCTAACAAAGGGATCAAGGTTAACATCACCAGCAATAAGATGTATGTATATTATGTTCCCCTTGATGTCCTCAGTCTGACCCAACCTACTTTTCCAGGCATAAGAGCCACCATTTGCATCCTCACCCCCTTTGCCATGGCTAGTCTGCTGGCTCACTGTTGCCTGGACACACTTTTTACTTTCCTGCCTTTTATGCCTGGCCATCACTCCACTCCTGCCTGGAATAACTTCTCCCTTCATCTCTGCTCAGATGAATCCTGCCCCTTTGGCAGGTACAGTGTCCATTCTTTCTTTCTCTTACATGGAACTCTCCATGAAGGTCTCTGCAATCTTCCCTCTTGCAACTCCTGTATTACTTCCTGTATTATTATTTCCTACAGTGCCATTCATTTGGAGATTACATGATATTTTGGATTGTTGGATTGTGTTTGTGTGTGTTTATGTGAAATCCTCCCACATGACTTTAAGCCCCTAATAGCAGAGACTAACTGCTTCATATGCTTCTATAAATCATTCCAGAAACTTAGTATGTATTCAGTAAATATTTGTTGGCTGCTTTTAAAGACAAATGTCAGACACCACCACTAAAGTTCTAGATTTTGTTGCTTTCTTCAATGTTAAACTTTTTAAGCAAATTACTTGCTTCTAGGAACTTTTTACTTCTGAGTGTTTCAGATAGAAGGATCAACATCATTATGCCTTATTTGTATAGAACCTGTCATCCATTGGTTTCAGTACTGAAAACCACTGTCCACCTTCTAACAGTGACAGCAATAAGAAGACAGAGCTCAGCCTTAGGTTATCCCAAAGCCCACTCAACCTCATTTTGTAAATCTTTGTCAACCTCATTTTGTAAATCTTTTGTCACACTGGCTGGCTCTTAGTAGGCCCTCAGTAAATGTTGTAAACATTTAGCCCTTTGAAGTCACTGAAGAATGTTCCCCTAGAACAGCTTGGAAAGTGGTATGTCCTACAAACACTGACTCTGTTGCCTCTTCCATGTTTGCCAGTGCTTGGGTTGCACACCTTTTGCAGCTCTCTTGAGTTTTCCTCGGTGCAACCCAGTGCTGAAGAGAGTGCCATTCAGAGGAATCACAATGCCACACGACCAAAGGCAAGACGCACTTAGGTTTTCGTTGTGCTTCAGGAAGAGTGTGAAGCTGTTCTGGGAAAGGGCAGGTTGGTGGTGTGGGGAACTGCTCTGCTTAAGAGCTTTTGGCAATTACTTAGCAGTGTTTACAGGATTTATTTCTCAAGGTAGTTTGATTTACAGAAAAGTTGCCTTAAAAAAAAAAAAAAAAGCTGGCTAAAACAGGTTCCACATTTCATCTGTATGAGTTGTCCTGAATGGCATAAATTATTTTTCCTGAGGCTATTAGCTCAGAGTCTGAGTAAGACACTGGTATTTTATGGGAGCCGAATGCAGGGAGCTCATGCCTGCCTCTGCCCAGTTTGTCATACCTGCTAATCCCGTCTTTTAAAAAAAGAGCATCCTCTTGAACTCTCTCAGTAAAATGTCATGGTCTCAAAATGAGGACATTGCAAGGTCCTCGGGCCCAGGTTTCCTGCTGTTTGCTAGGATGCCATTCATCTCCTCTATACCACGTGCAGAGAGCGTCTCTGGGTCCTGGCTGAGGCCACACCTTGTGTCACGGTACACTGGTCAACTCCCTTCATTTTCAGTGTTCATTGCAGATGTCTTTCTTCAGCGCTGATCCCTTTATCTCTGTCAGTTGTAGTGAGGCCAATAGAACATTATGAGGACCAGCAGATTGCCGCTCCCGGGAGGGCGGGGAGAGAGCTAAATTTGCAGCCTTGGGTTGACTGGTGCTGTGCTGAGGTGAGGCAAATCTGCCAGCTCCTTGCACAACCAAGGAGGCAAGTCAGTGGAGGGTGAGGGCGCACAGAGACCTCACCCCATTCCTGTCTGCCTGCACAGACTTGTTCACACAGTTCAAACGGCTGCAGATCCGTTCATTCCGAAGGCTACTAACTGTTTCTTTTTTCCCCCGAACCACTTGCTGAAACCAACTTCCTCCACATAAGCAGCCATTACACATTCAATATCACTGCTAAAGAAAGGGGAGATTTTTCTCCTTCTACCCACGGCAGTGTGTGATTTAGTCACCAGTACTTCAAGGTCGGTCACCACAGTGCCAGATGATTGGACAATGAGTTGTTTCTTGTGGTGGTTGGATTTTTATTGGAAAAGTACCTAGAGCCTGGCTACAGGGAATTCCTTCCCTGGAGGACCATCTGAGATGCTTGCTTTTTAAAACCTTCTTTCTACTTTTTCTATTTTGGATACCTGTCAGGTCTATGTAAATATCACCATCTTTCTCTCTCTCTCTCCTCTGCCCAGACAGCAGTCACTTTATTTAGTTTTTCCTTCTATAACATTTTACTTAAAGGGGTTGTCAGTATCACAGTACTTCCCCGGAAACAGGGGATTAAAAATTCTCAGCCTTCCAGAACGGGTGAATACTTGCTTTGTCATGAGAAAAATCAGTATCTGCCACCACAGGAAGCCAGGCAGGGAGCAGCTGGGCAGAGACCTGCACTTCAGCTGAGTAGCAGGGTCACGCGTGTGACCCAAAAGGTTATGCTTTCCTGCTTGTTTTACGAAAAATCGATGAGCCGGGCAGAGGAACAAGAGCCCAGATAAGACAAGAAGCGTGTGCCAGGTACTCTCCGACGGAGAACCCGGCCCTGGGAGCAGCCGGCTGCCGGATGCAGTCCTGCTGACCCGGGGTGAGCCTCACACGGAAGTGAAGATCCTACTTCCGTGAAGAGAAGAGCAGTGGACGGTCCATCCACAGGCAACGGAAACCCAGCCTTTCCCCACCATATGTGAACTGCACCATTTAGATATTCTGGACAGTTCTCTCTTCCAAGGCTCAGGTTGCTGCAAGGACGTTTTGAGCCTGCTCAGTCATCTTTCGGTTGAGGCAGGGAAACTCAGTGCCTCCGCACTTAATATGACCTGAAAAGGTCTAGTATCTCCCCACCTTTCTAACCCCACTTAAAAAATTGAGATATAATTTATAGACATAAAATTCATCCCTTTAAAGTAGAGTGGTTTTTTAGTATATTTGCAGATAGGTGTGATCATTACCACAGTCAATTTTAGAACATTTTCATCACCTCAGAAAGAGAAATAATAATACCTGTGTAATCTGGGTTATACAGATGTGTGACTCTGTCATTGAGCTGTATGCTTAAGATCCATGCATTTACCTGTATGTATCTCAATTTTAAAAAGAGGGAAAAGAAAAGATGAAAACCAAAGTTGTAGACTTAGCACTCCTGTTCTTGAATACACCCTCATTTTATTCTAAACAGCCTTTCTTTTTTAAGGTTTCCCATATTTAATCAAATATTTTTTAAGAGTATAAAGAATATGTATGTGTGTGAGTGTGAGTTTTAAGAGTTCTTTGTATATTTTAGAGAACAGACCTTTATCAGGCACATCATTTGCAAATATTTTCTCCCAATCTGTGGTTTGTCCTCTCATTTTCTAGACACTGCCTTTTGCAGAGCAGAAGTTTTTAATTTTAATGAAGTTCAGCTTATCAATTATTTCTTTCATAGAGTATACCTTTGTTGTTATATCTAAAAAGTCATTGCTATACCTAGGAATTTCTCCTATGTTATTTTCCAGGAGTTTTATACTTTTGCATTTACATTTAGCTCTATGATCCATTTTGAGTTAATTTTTGTAAAGAGTGTGAAATCTGTGTCTAGATTCTTTTTTTTTTTTTTAGTGTAGACTGTGCCTATTTTAAATTAGATTGTAGGTATTTTTTATTGTTGAGTTCTAAGAGCATATTTAGATATAAGTCCCTCATCTGATACATGATATGAGAATATTTTCTCCCATTCTGTGAGTTGCCTTTTTACTTTCCTTTGTACTTTGGAACACAAAAGTTTGTAATTTTGATGAAGTCCAATTTATCTATTTTTTCTTTTGTCACTTGTGAATTTGGTGTCATATCTGAGAAACCATTGCCTAATCTAAGGTTAAAAACGTTTACTTCCATGTTTTCTTCTCATAGTTTTACAGTTTTAGCTCTTTGTTTAGGTTGATGATAAGTTTTGAGTTAATTTTTGTATATGGTGTGAGGTAGAGGTCCAACTTCATTCTTTTTCATATGGATATCCAGTTGCTATGGCACAATTTATTGAAAAGGCTATCCTTTCATATTAATTGTCTTGGTACCCTTGTCAAAAATCAATTAACCATAAAGGTAAAAGGATTTATTTCTGGATTCACAACTCTGTTTCATTGATCTATGTCTATCTTCATATCAGTATCACACTGCCTTGATTACTGTAGCTTTGTAGTAAGTTTTGAAATTCGAAAGTATGTGTCTCTCAACTTGTTTTCCTTTTCCATTATTTTGGTTATTCTGAGTTCCTTGATTTTCCATATGAATCTTAGGATCAGCTTGTCAATTTCTGCAAACAAATCATCTAGGATATTGGTAGGGATTGTGTTGAATCTGTGGATAAGTTTGGAGAATATTTCCATCTTGATATTAAATCTTCCAATTCATGAACGTGGGATGCCTTTCCATTTACTTGGGTTTTCTTTAATTTTTCAACAATGTGTTTCCTAGTTTTCAATGTGCAAGTCTTACACTTCTTTTGTTAAATTTAATCTTAAGTATCTTATTCTTTCTGATGTTATTGTAAATGAAATTTTCTTAATTTCATTTTCAGATTGTTCATTGCTAGTGTGTAGAAATTCAACTGAATCTTATACATGGATCTTATATCCTGAAACCTGGCTGAACTCACCTATTAGTTCTAATAGGTCTCTGTTTTGGTAGATCTAGCTCCATTTTGCATTACTCTCCCCCTTATCCTCTGAATTCTACCCTCTCTGATTTTCTTTCAGTTTCTCTAACATGCCAATCTCCCTCATGTCACAGGGCCTTAGCACGTGCTATTTCCTCTGCCTAGATCTCACCCTTCTCCTGCATACTTCCACATGGTTGACTCATCCTTCAGCTCTGTCTCCTTGAGCTACACCCATCTCCGTCCATATCTGGTCCTTTTATGTAAGTTGTCATAACACTGTATTTTTCCTTGACCAACACAGCTTATGTTCTCATTTGTGTTACACATTAACCAATGTCATTCTTCTCCAACAGACTATAAGCCCCTGTCTGAGTTTTCTCAGTATTATAATTCTCATCACTATGCCTGGCATATAGTGGATGTTAACAACTAAACTACTTGTTGAATGAAAAAAATTAATGAGTGGTTAGCATTGGAGAAATATGGCCATCATTAATAACTTTGAGCAGGGTGAAGCGGGGGTGGAGGAACAAATTGAAGGTAGGGCACATACCATCTGTATAACCAATCTGGCCTCCTTTTGGGGAGTTAAGTCCTGGAATGGAATTTCATTGTCTTTGGAGAGCAGAAGCATTTGAGTATGTAGCTGGTAACATGGATTTTTTTTTTTTTTTTTCCTGTTTAACCTCCTTACATGGTGGTGGGAAACCCAGAAAGGGAGACCCAGTCATCTGAGTCATTTGTAGATGAATAACCACAGTCTGACTTCTTATTTGCTTTTTACCGTCCCTGAGGTACAGCTGACTTGTTGGGGGAAGGAGGGGAAGAGGGTTTAAAAGATTCGTCTATTTTTCTTGCCAAGTTAATTCAGTCTAACAAAATAGGGAAATCCCCAACCAGCTGTTCCAGTGACTAGCAAGAAAAATATTTCCTTGGAACACTGCAACAGAAAACACACTTTGTGTGCTGGCGTCCTGAGACAGTGCTCTGGAGCCTTCCAATCACTGCCCACTCTGAGTTTTTCAAGATATCACTGACAATAGTTAGAACATGGTTTTGTTCCTTAGTTGGAATTCTCTTCAAAGTCTGGGTTCAACTGTGGTACTTCAGGTGGAAGCATTAAGGTTAAGGGTAATAGAGAACAGAGGGAAGAGTAACTAAGTGTCTGAAAAATGAAGCAAAGATGAGGAGGGCTTGCAGCTCTGTCAGTGTGGGATAACCTTCCTGTCCTATTCTTGAAATCCATGTTCCAGTTGTCGGGTGACATGGGAGGAAAATATTTGCATGTAGTGAAAGAAGGTTGGGAAGTAGAGATTTTTCACTTTAGCCTGTATTTTGGATAATCCTTACACATCTGAAATTGGGTTTTGTTCTAGGGGTTTTGATCTTTTAGCTATAGTGAAACATTACCTCATGAAGCTGCAAGACCATCATGGTAGGGAACACTCTGCTTTGTGTTTTCATCTATGTCATCTGGCACAATGCCTGGCTCAGAGTGTAGGGCTCAGTGAAAATTAGACCATCTTAAATAAGACAATACAAGCCAAATCAGTTTTGCAAATTAGATAGATTTTACAGTCCAATGAACTAAGCTCCTTTCCTATGTTTTTTATTTCATCCTGATGCTCATACCTCCATTCTGTCTCCTATACCACAGGGTGCAAATATTTAGAATATTTAATTTTAGTTGTTTAGAATAGGTAATTAATTAATTATGGATAAATTCCATAGGTAAATAAATCAGATCATTGTTTTACTGTCAATAAAATAATATTTAAAGGAAAATAATTCAAAAGTGAAAAATACATCTTACTAGCTGTGGTTTTTCAAAGACTTATCAAAGGAAATTTTAAAATCCTAGGCATTTACATTGAAACAAGAATGAAAAAGGTAGTTTGTAAAAGCACAACCTTCAAATGCGTTTATATACTTTCTTAGACGGATACATTAAGATAAATACCATGTAGAAGCTACCCTCTCTTATCTTCCTTCCTATTTCAGATTACGTCTTTAATAAAAAGAACTAAGTCACAATTTAGAGTCCTTTCTTCTGAACTTTTCCCGTCTCTGTCGCTAATGTAGATGCAAGTGTCTCAGACCAGAGGTTTTTGAATGTTCATGGGCAAGTTTCCAGTTGCTACCCAACAAAATTCCCTGGGACGAAAATGGTGGCAGACTTCCAAATCAGGATGACTTTACTTGAATTTAACCATTTGCAAACTGTTACATCTCTAAATGGATCAAGCCCTATTGAACTTGGATTTTCTTCCTTAATATCCTCCACTCTCAAAGCTTTACCTATCATTGATATGCTGTTTTGAGTCCATAAGTATTCACTGAGCATCGATTAAGGTACTCTTATAGATTCAAGGGAAAGAATAGTATTCTTTTAGGGCACAAAGCTCCTGTTCTCATGGAGCTTATATCCCGGTAGAGCTTATTATATCCCTGATCTGTTTAAGAGTTTGGGATATAGAGATTGCATTTGATTTTTTTTTCTTTAACATTTGCTGGTTATATGAACTTGAATAGTTACTTAATCATTCTAGGACTCATTTTCTTCATAGTAGAATGGAATAAAGATAGTACAGGTCTCCTAGGGCTGCTCTGAGGAGTAAATCAGGATACGGGTTGGGAGGTGGAAGGCAGAGGGAAGTAGAGAGAGAAGACACCCAGTGGTTTTTCAAGGATCTTGGCTCTGTATGGATTTGAGCAGAGATCAAGGAAGGTCCCTTATTAAGACGCAGAAACCTCTGCATGGTTTTAGGCTGTGAGGAAGGAAACAGTAGAAAAAAGTATTGAAGCATGAGAGAGGAAAAGGATATCAGGGGCATAGGAGAGATGAGCCTCGATCATGTAACAGGACTGTGATTCCAGATGTCATGGGACATTTTGAGTGTGGAGTCCAAATGCTTATGTAACCAGGCCCTGAAGAAATATCATTTAAAGTTGTTAACTGTTTTCCATCTTAAGAAGTAAGAACTTTGGAAGAGTAGTGTGTGATGTCTCAGGCATTTTCCATGCTAAATTATGTAGTATGAGGCTTTTTATCATGGAAATAATTAAATAACTGGAGAAACAGTATATCAGTGTTTCTCAAAGTATGTTCCCAAGGCCACCTACACCAGATTGCCTGGGTATGTATGAAAACTACCTACACCTAGGCCCCATACCGGGTGCCCCAAAATATAATATCTGGAAGTGGACTTGGAAAACATCATTTTTTATCTTGGTAAAATACACATAACATAAACTTTACCATTGTTACCATTTAAATGTGTAAATTCAGTAACATTTAGTACATTCACTATGTCATGCAACCAGCATCACTATCTATTTCTAAAAGATTTTTATCACCCCAAAAGGAAACCCCACACCCACTAAGCACATCCCCCCAGTTTCTGTCAACCACCGATCTGCTTTCTGTTTTTATGGATTTGACTGTTCTAGATCTTTCCTATAAATGGAATCATACAACATGTGACCTTTTGTGTCTGGCTCCTTTCACTTAGCATGCTTTCGAGTTTCACCCATGTTGTAGAATGTATCAGTGCTTCATTCCTTTTCATGGCTGAATAATGCTCCTTTGTATTATACCACTTTTTTTTTTTTATCCAGTCATTAGTTAATAGACATTTGGGTGTTTCCTCCTTTGGCCGTTGTGAGCAGTGTCTCTATGAACATTTGTGTACAAGTTTTTGTTTGAACACTTTTTACAATTCTTTTGGGTATACCCCTAGAAATGGAATTACTGGGTCATGTGGTAACTCTGTGTTAACTTATTAAGGAACTGCCAAGTTATTGCACGCAGTGGTCGCACCATTTTACATTCCTGTTGGCAACATATGCATGTTCTAATTGCTCCACATCCTCAACAGCCCTTGTTATCATTGTTGTTGTTTTTCTTATAGCCATGCTACAGGGTGTGAAGTGATATTTCCTTGTAGTTTTGACTTGCAGTTCCCTAATGACTAATGATGTTGAGCATCTTTTCATGTATTTGCTGGCCATTCGTATATCTTCTTTTTAGAAAAGTCTATTCAGGTCCTACGCTCATTTTTTTAATTGTGTTGTGTTGTTTGCCTTTTTGTTGTTGAGTTGTAGAAGTTATTTATATTTTCTTTATTTTATTTTATTTTTTTTGCGGTACGCGGGCCTCTCACTGTTGTGGCCTCTCCCGTTGCTGAGCACAGGCTCCGGACGTGCAGGCTCAGCGGCCATGGCTCACAGGCCCAGCTGCTCCGTGGCATGTGGGATCTTCCCGGACCGGGGCACAAACCCGCATCCCCTGCATCGGCAGGCGGACTCTCAACCACTGCGCCACCAGGGAAGCCCATAAATTTAAGTTTTAGAAATATAATTCTGGCAGCAATGTGAGAGTAGGGACTAGAATGGACAAAAGTCGGTCAGTAAGGTCAGTAAAAGTGGGTATTTTGGCAATGAATCCTTCCCATATCCTTTTATTCAGCCCTTAGAAACGTTCTACAGTGTTTGAAATATTGGTACAAGTTGGGTTTCTTAAACTGTTATTATGGAAAGCTTCAAACATATAAAAACTCTTTCACTAGTAAACAGACTCCATGTGTCCATCAGCACAGATTCAACTTTTATCAACATATGGCCAATTTCTTTTATCTATGCCCTCCACTCACATCTCCCTCCCCAGATATTTTGAGGCAAATTCCAGACACCATATTATTTCATCTATAAATATTTTATTATGTAATTCCAACAGAGAAGAAATGTTTTAAAAATATAATCTCAATGTGATTATCCTACCTAAATAAAGTTAACAATAAATTCTTAATGGTATGAGGTCTTTAAAACTCAACAATTGACCTAAATATTCACATATAAAATTCTGTCTTAGTTCCTATAGAGAAATAATACCTTTATTAAGGGATGGAGGTATGATCAAGGTTCCTAAAAACTAGTGCCAGCTAAAAATTGGCACTTGCCATCTGCCGCTACAAGGATTAAATCACAAGCTGCTGCGATCACTGACCCTCAGCACACCCTGAAAGGAGTTCAGCGTGGAGACCAGGAATGTGGCACTCTGTGCTCTGGGAAAAACTGGCAGAACAGACCTTCAGATAGTTAGACGTTTTCAGGAGAAGACTTTATGAGCCCAATTCTTGCATCTCCTCATATCTAGAAAAACACTAAAATCCTTCATGGTGAAAACTGCTCCTTGTGAGTAGCAGTAACCTTCACGAGACTAGCAGCAACCTTCTGTAAAAATATGTGCTTGATTGCCTGTATCCCCTTCACCACAATCACATATATACTGACCTTCCCGCCTGCCTCTCTGAAGCAGTTTGTCAGAGCTCTCTGAAATACTGTCTCCCGGGCTATAGCCCTCATTTTGCCCCAAATAAAACTTAACTCACAGCTCTCACATTGTGCAGTTTTTCAGTCGACACTAAAATGATGCTTCTTAAAATATACACAAAATATATAGCTCCTAGAGCCACATTTAGTTATTAGTTCTTCTATTATGTGTATTTAGTAGGGAAGTTTCTACTTTGTTATAAATTTGCAGTTTGAAAATAAGGTGTATAAATTGAGCTGTGGAGAAATTATCTTTGAGTTTTTTTTTTTACTCAATACTAATTCGTCACATTTGTACAGTGCCTTGAATTTTCCAAAGTGCTTTCATGCCTGTTATCTAGTGAACCCTAATAGCTCTGCTGTGCTAAGATGTCAATTTTCTAATATTTATAATTGTTATCAATTTTACTTTGTTGTGGTTTTCAGACTTAGATTGAAATAATAAACAATATATGCAAAATCCTTTACTTGTGAGTCAAGAAAGACTCTGTAGTCAGGCCTGCATGGGTGATGAAAGGGAAGTACTGTGGGTTATATCTTATCAGTTATAATTTACTTAATTTTCCATAGTATGGGAATATTTGGTAGTGATGTACACACATAGACGTACACATACACACACACACAATTACAATGATTTTATATCCATGGTTTTAACTCAGTAGTTTTCATGGGCTCAAAACCCACACATAAATTTCCTGGAAACCTCTTGGAAAGGCTTGTAGTAAGATTAAGAAACATGGCAACACTTGAATTAGGATAGGGTTCAGAGCTGAAACATGCTGATAAATCATCCTTAAGTGGTGCTCCATTCTTTTTTAATCATTTCTTCAATTTTCGTTAACATTCCCAGACATACTAGACATAGAAAAATTATCTTCAAAACATTCTGTAGCAGAAGAGCTTGGTGACTGTTACTCATAGTGGTTAATACAAATGTCATATTTAATATAAAGTCTTTCCCTTTATCCATAAAATACAGATAACTCAAATGCTCTTTAAATGGTCCCACTAAATATAATTTATCTAAATGCAAAGGATATTTGAAATACTTTCCCATATGCTTTTCTCAGATAGACAGTGAAAACCTGCCCCATGATGAGAAAGGGATGTAGAGATTGAGTGTGGGCTCTGGAGTAGCACAAACCAGGGTTTACAAACTGCTGGGTTTGGGTAAGTTGCATAGTCTCTCGGATTCTGGTTCCTCCAGTGTTGTACTGGAGTCTGTTATACTAGCTACCAAGGCCTAATTGTTAAGTATGCAAGAATTTTTTAAGCCAATGTTTAAACCATTGGCTGCTTGAAATCAGCCTTGGTGAGAGTATTTATACCACAGAATTGTGGTATAAATTGGCAAACTCTGTAAACCAGGGTTCCCTCCCTAAATTAGGTTCCTGGACCCAATTCTATTGTGTATGTGTTTGTGGGGGGAGGTGGTTTCCCTCATACCAATAAGCAATGCTTGGGACACCAGTTGGGTGTCCTACAATTCAACTTGATTCTGATACTATTTACCGGAGATAGCATCAGATTCCACAGGTTAAGGGTTTAGTCCAAGACTGCCTTCCTTCCTGCCCCACCTACTTCTGACCGACTGACTTAGGGGTTCCCAAGACCCCTTCCTCAGTTTTGATTAATTTGCTAGAGTGGTTCACAGAACCCAGAGAAACACTGTACTTACTGGATTACTGGTTTATTACAAAAGGATATAACTCGGGAACAGCAGGATAGAATTGATGCACAGGGCAAGGTATGTGGGAAGGGGCGCCGAGCTTCCCTGCCCTCTTGGAGTGGGCCATTCTCCCCAAATCCCTTTGTGTTCACCAACTTGGAAGCTCTTTGAACCCAGTCCTTTTAGGTGTTTGTGGAGGCTTCATTATATAGCCATGGTTGATTAACTCATTGGCACTGACGTGATTGACTCAACTTCTGGGCTCTCCCCCATCCCCAGAGGTCAGGGGGATGGGACTGAAAGTTCCGACTCTAATCAAGTGGCTGGTTCCTCTGCTGACCAGTACTCATCCTTAAGTGATCAAGGAGCATTCCGAAAGTCACCTCATTAACATAACAAAAGACACCTTCATCACTCTCCGCACTTTAGAAATTCCAAGGGTTTTGGGAGCTCTGTGCTAGAAACAAGGACAAAGACCAAATATATATTTCATATCATAAATCAAAATATCACACTCCCCCTCCGCCAGCATTGGTTTGTCAGCACACCACTGCCGCCTAAGTAGGTTTAAGGATAAAAGGAGTTAATGTCAAGCACTTTGCATTGTGTTCCCCATACAGAAAGCATTCAAGAAAGGCTAGCTATTATCATCATCATCATCATCATTCTATTAAAAACAAATGCAACCAACTCTCACTTGTTTACTTATCAAATCGATAAATCATCTATGTTCTTTTTCTCTTGCCCCAATTTGACAATTTCACTAACAGCACACCAGGGACTATGCTGAGACACATTAAAAAAAAAAAAAAAAAGTAGTGAAAACCTAATCAACTCACTGAAGTGCTTATTAGCATCTTAATCCTGACAAAATATTTGATGAGAGAGAAAAAGAAAACGATGAAAGTTGTGAAAAAGTGAAAACAGGGGAATATATCTAAATTCAAAATGTTTGCCCCCCCCTTCTGTCTCCCTTGAGACAGCTCATTGAAATTTCATTATAAGTGACAAGTGACAAAATAATGAACAATTCTTAACACTTGGTAGAAAAATCTGACAATTCTGGATATCTGTAACAAACTATGGAATTCCTGGTCCAGAGCATCTTAAGCCAAAAAGTGAATTATTGGTTCCAGAAGTAAGAATCTGGGGATGGGTCTGTTTTCAAACACAGCTTACTGCAGGGCTCTTACCAACTCATGATGCTGAATTTCTCTGCCTCCTACTGTGTTAGCCCCATTCGCAGTCTCCATGGGGCATCCCCCGCAGGTCCAGACTCCACCTTTAAAGTAGAAAGATCTTTCCAAAATCATGCCCACCGGGAAAGAGAATACCATTTTTCTTATAGTTCCTGCAAAACTCCTGACATTCACTCTGATTGAACTGTCACATGCCTGATCCAGTTTGAGAGCCCTAACAGACAGTACATAATAGGATGGAGATAATTCACCCTCCAAAAAATTGCAGTGGTATTACACTAGAAAGATGAGATGGAGGCGACAAAAAAATGCTAGGCAAGAAAAAACCAATTGTCCACTATAAATCATCTTCACTATAATTGAATAGATATTGACAATAACTCATGTCTACATGTAGAGCCTGAGTACACTTCTTGACAATAACCTTCTCAGGCTGGGTTTCAGCCTTGAGTACTTCTGATGCCATTAAAGACTTTAGTTGTAAAGAAGCATAAATAGAGGTAGTATATCCATAGGGAACTGATTTTGAAAAACCCAGGTGAAAGAGTGTTCAAAAGCAAATGCTAGTAAAAATTTTTATTACACCGCCTGTCAGGCAGATTTCAAATTGACAGTTCAGATAATAGGTGAATCTTCCTAGTATGCTCTTGGTGCCTTCCTTGTTAACTAAGAACTAGAGCCCCTCTGTTCTTAGAGGTCTGGGAAACAGTAACATAGCAAAAACTGAGAGACGTAAAAACTTTGGGTGTTCCGTAATGGAAACAAACCTATTGGCTTGTAGAAATCCCACAGAGTGTTTGGCTGTCAATTAGTTTTAGAATTTCATTCCAGGAAAGTAAGTTGTAACTCTAATGTTATGGAGAAGTTTAAATATTTACACCAGAAAAAAAAAAGAGAGAGAGAGAGAGAAAAAAAAAAACACAAAACCCTCTACCCTCAGAGAGTATCCATAGTTACATAGAGTTGTAACTCCAGAGACTTACATAGTTCTAGTATTTAAGGTAATGTATGGGGCTCTGCATCATGGTCTCTCCTGGGAAGCTGATGCTTCTGTTTCTCTTGGCTGAAAGTTTGTTCAGCCTGCACCCGGTGGCATCCTGATTCCTAACCTTTTCTTGAAACCACAGTCCATAATGCATGAGTCACAGAGGTTAAAATGCAGCCTTTTCTGGTTTATATCATATGCACATTCTGTAATAGTCTTGAAGTGACATTCCATGAGTCATATCCCAGCCTGATGTGCCCTAACAAATTGCATCTTCTGGCGATGGACATTGAGAACCCCACAGTGCTTATTAGTATGGAGTGATTTAAGTAAACCATTTTTCTATCCTCTGAGAACTTTCTTTCGTATGGTGTCATGCTCAAATGCGATTTGTTTTTAATCACTGTGGTGCTCACCTTTATCCTCACCATTAAATTAGAAAAAATTTTTAATTGAAGCATAGTTGATTTATAATGTGTTAGTTTCAGGTATATAGCAAAGTGATTCAGTTTTATACATATACATACATATATATATATATATATATATATATATATATATATATATTCTTTTTCAGATTCTTTTCCCTTGTAGGTTATTACAAAATATCGAGTATACTTCTCTGTGTCCCCTGTGCTATATAGTAGGTCCTTGTTGGTTATCTATTTTATATATGTATATAAAAATCCCAAACTCCTAAGTGATCCCTCTCCCCCTTTCCCCTTTGGTAACCATAAGTTTGTTTCCTGTTTCTGTGGGTCTATTTCTGTTTTGTATATAAGTTCATTTTTATCATTTTTTTTAGATCCATATATAGGCGATATCAATATGATATTTGTCTTTCTCTGTCTGGCTTACTTCACTGCGTGTGATAATCTCTAGGTCCATCCATGTTGCTGCAGATGGCATTATTTCATTCCTTTTTATGGCTGAGTATATTCCATATATATATATACACACACAGATACGTATACGTGTATGCATTCACCATTAAATATGATGTAATCATCTTGTGACAGTGCCAAGGAAACACCAAACCTAAGAAGAGTTTATTTTACCAAAAAGAGGCACATCTGTAAGCATTTTGGAGTGTGGGCATATTTCCCAAAGATTTTGAGTTTAGATTGCACTCTGTGTGGCCCTGAAAAAATATATCTTGGGTCTTTTGTAATTGAACTAGAAACTGTGTACCGATCCAGCTTTGTAAACAGTATCATGTAGTATTCATTTGGAAATACACAGAATGTTAATGAGGTGTTGCTGTGAAATCATCTTTTACTAAAAAATAAAATGTGTGCCCAACATCAAATGGTGAAGATCATTACCAATTTCTTTTCTCCTAGGAAAGAATGACACCCAAAGATTTCTGGATCTTAGAAAGAAAGGAATTCTCATTATTTGCAAAAGTAGCATTAAGGCAGTGCAACTGTGGCACCAAAGGACAAGTGCCACTTAAAAACATGGGAAAATTAAAAAGTGGCGTTGCCAGAAAATAAATGGGAGTCTTCATGATTGCTAAGCCCTATAAGTAATGTAAACATATCTGGCATCTGTCCCCATTTTTTTCCTGGGACCTTTTAAATGGAAGATCCCTAATTCATTCTTAACCCCCCAGAAGCTGTTAGGTACCCTGTGGCTTGTAGCCATCAGAATTAATTGCAGGTGCCTCTGTGGGTCTGCACTACAAGGCAAACGTGATCGTGATGGATTCCTAACACAACCTGCAGGCTTAGTGTAATTAGCTCCGGATCCCCTCCCCCTTGTTCTGAAGTGCTTCTAATTCTCAGTGGATTTCTGAAGCCACAGTTTGCCTTTCTTGAGAGAAAATTGAAGAAGCTCTATGAAATAGAAAAAAAAATCAACTGAACTCTTAATTTTTGGAAGGGAAATTGTGTGGGAAAGATAGGGGTTATATAATAAGTTAAAGCCTAAACCATTTCTGTAAAGATGTTTCCCTGAAGCAGGATAAGAAAAGTGAACTTGGTGGCGGGGTATTTACCCCTGAATTTATGAAGATTGACTCTTTCTGGTGTTCAAAAGTCCAGACTTCAATGTCATCTCGATGTACTATAAAACCTTGGCTTTCAAAGTGTGGTCCAAGGACTGGCAACATCAGCATTACCTGGGAGGTAATTAGAAATGGGGAATCTCACTGCCCAGCTCTGAATCAGAATCTGCAGTTTAACAAGAACCCCAGGTGATTTGTATTGACATTAATATCTGAGAACCACTGATGTATTTATGCTTGTGATATTTAATCATTTAAAGAGCTGTGTGTAGGAGGTGCTTATATTCCAGGTATGGTTGCCAAGTAAACCCAGATGAAAGTGGGTGCTCTGAAGGCAGGGGCCATGTCCTCATGGTCTTTGGATTCCCAGCACATAGTTCAGTGTATGACATGTTGAGGTGGATGGTTGGTTGAATGGATGGGCTAGTGGATGGATGGAAGGATGGATGAATGGATAGAGAATGGATGAACGGATGGATAGATGGAAAGATGGATGGATGAAAACCATAATACCCATCCTCAGTCTTGAGTATAAAATCAAGTCAAAGCAGAATTTGGCTTTTGTTATTACTTAATAATGGCTTGCTTAATATTATGATCATAGTATAGTATAACATGTCTGGCCAAAAAAGTCTTCTTTTAGGGACTAGACAGTTCTAGGCCTCTATTAACCTAGGGAGCCAGGTTTGGAAGGGTGTCTTCCAGAAAAGAAGAACATTGTCTCTTCCCTGAACTCATCTGACACTCTGCATCTGTGCCCTCTTTTGCTATGTTCCTTTTCACTGGCTATGCCCTATCTCCACAGCTAGAGTATAAACCTTTTAGAGACAAGGACCATGCCTTCAACGTTGACCCCCTGCACCCAGCACATGCCCGCTGACCTGAACCTGGTGCTGCTAATGAGGGGAGCCATATGATAACACGAAGGCATTCACTCAAAGAGGAACAATCTGTGTCTGCTCTTTCTTTCCTGAAATTCACCTGTTCACTGGTACCATTTCCTTTGGAAGTAGGAATAATGTTCTGTTAAATTGGTTCATTTTTTTTCTTGCAAAACATTGTTGGAAATTAGAGCCAGCAAAATGATAGAAGTAGTGAGTGGCTCCTGCTTCCCTGACATCGGAGGAAAATGGCATTTGTGCCTGTGTGTCGACGCTGCCCTCAGGACAGTGTCTGAGCAGCATTGCCAGTGCTGGCCTCAGCAAAGAGCAGCTGAGGAGGGGGCAATCCCATGACTCCAGCTCAGATGGATTCCTGAGACAGTGCTTCATGATGAGGAGGGTGCAGCAGGGCAGTAGAGTGAATGGAAAAAGCACTGGTCATGAAATCAGAAAGCCTGGGTTTGAATTTCAACTCTCCCACTTACTACTGGTATGACTTTGGGCAGTTTTCATAATGTTTATGAAAGTGCACGGTAAAATGGCCTGGCAGGCAGGCTGTGTTCACCAAATGCTAGTTCCCTCCACTGCTCTGAGCCTCAGTTTCCTCACTGTGATGCATATTGCAATCTTTAGTACTTAGCACATTGAACGTGCATAATGGATGCTTTGAATTCCTTCCCAGTTGGCTGGTTTCACCCTCACTATCTGGCACCCCTGTGCTGGACCTCCTTGGAGTCACGTGTTCTATTGGATGACTTCCATTTGTCCCTCACTGAAATGGTCTGAAATCATGGTCTATCTATCAAGCAGACTTTCTTTTAACACCTACAGTAGTTTCTGCCCACCCTTGACCACTGTTACATCTCTGGTGTACCCTGGCAACTGTATCTAGATCCAGAACTTGCCTTCTCCCAAGTAAGAAACTTGTCCCATTGGCCAGTGCTAACTGACCTGTAGACAGATATCAGCACCAGAAGGCTTTATTCTTGGGATACTTCTTCTCCAAACTTCAATACTTTTGGCACTCTTGAAACACATATAATTTTTATAAATAATTTTCTTTAAAAATAACTCAAAGCCGTATATAAGTTCATTATAGAAGAAAAATTTTAAAAAATACAGATGATCAAAAGGAAGCAAAAGACCAATCGCAATTCTATCACACACAGAGGATCATTACTGGCACCTTGGTGATACTGAATAAACTTTGAAATATTTATATAAATGAACATATACTGTAATATACAAATAAACCTACTTTATATAAATAAATTCATAAATAAATTCATATAAAATATATTAACATATATCATGTAAATATATGTTAATGTACTTTGAGTATATATGTATATACTTGCTCCATTTGCCACTAACCATTCTATAAAAACTATCAGAAACCACTCACACACACATATATGATCTTTTTTCATTACTATTTACTTAAAATATTTTTTTAATTTTATAAAATTTTTAAAGTTTGCTTTTAATTTACAGTTATTACAAAATATTGGCTATATTTCCCATGTTGTACACTAATACATCCTTGAGCCTATCTAAACCCAGTAGTTTGTACCTCCCACTCCCCGACCTCTGTATTTACCCTTCCTGCCTCTCCCTACTGGTAACCATTAGTTTGTTCTCTATTGTCTGTGAATCTGCTTCTTGTCATATTCACTAGTTTGTTATATTTTTCAGATTCCACATATAAGTGATATCATACAGTATTTCTTTCTCTGTATAAGTGATATCATACAGTATTTCTGTCTGACTTATTTCACTTAGCATAGTGCCTTCCAAGTCCGTCCATGGTGCTGCAAATGGCAAAATTTCATTCATTTTTGTGGCTGAGTAGTATTCCATTGTGTATGTGGACACCACATCTTCTTTATCCATTCATCTGTTGATGGACACTTAGGTTGCTTCCATATCTTGGCAATAGTAAATAATGCTACTACGAACATTGGGGTACATGTATCTCTTCCAGTTAGTGTTTCTGTTTTTTTCAGATATATACCCAGGAATGGAATTGCTGGGTCATATGGTAGATCTATTTTTAGTTTTTTGAGGAACCTCCATCCTGTTTTCCACAGTGGCTGCACAGATTTACATTTCCACCAACAGTGTACAAAGATTCCCTTTTCTCCACACCCTCGCCAGCACATTTATTTGTGTTCTTTTTGATGATTGCCATTCTGATAGATGTGAGGTGCTATCTCATTGTGGTTTTGATTTGCATTTCCCTAATGATTAGCGATGTTGAGCATGGTTTCATGTGCCTATTGGCCTTATGCATTTCCTCTTTGGAAAAATTTCTATTCAATTCTTCTGCCCATTTTTCAATGAGTTGTTTGGGGGGTTTTTTGAAGTTGAATTGTATGAGCTGTATATATATGTTGGATATTAACCCCGTATCAGTCATATCATTTGCAAATATTTTCTCCCATTCAGTAGGCTGTCTTTTCATTTTGGTTTCCTTTGCTGTACAAAACTTTTAAGTTTCCTTAGGTCCCATTTGTTTATTTTTGCTTTTATTTCCTTTACTTTAGAAGACAGATACAAGAAAACATTGCTGCGATTTATCTCAAAGAGTACACACACATGCTCTTAATGTACTTGGGATTTCATGACCTGCTCTTTTTTCACTTGATTATCACTCATGGTGCTATTGAATATAAATTATAGCTTAAACAAGTCAGTGCCTAGACCATTGCTTAGCCCACAGAACTGCACGATAAATATATATGGGATAAATGAGCGAACATATCCTAGTGTATTTTTAGTGTAAATTTTGAGTTTTCTATGTTGGAGTTCCTTTAAGTGGGGTAAATTTGTTGATAAGTTGTCAAGAAAAGTTTTACATGAAAGAAAAATCCTCATTCACTAAGGTGGACCACCAATAAAGGTGGGTCTTTACTAGCATGAATTGGTAGACCCCTGTCTATTGTAACGGTTCATCCCAGAACTGAACACAGATTTAGAATGGGTATCCTATTTGGACTAGCTCTGCACCATAAATCTAAAGACTATTTTGTCGAAATTTGGAGGTTTTAAGTGCAGTGTTTTCAGGGATTGGGCAGTTACAAGGGTGACGAATGTTACTTGGATCCCCTGCCGATAGGCACAAACCCTGATGCCCCTAGGGATCAGGCAGGGATTTTACACAAGGATTGGACTGGACATGATGCAGATGTAAACCCATAATAGACCCTCTGCCGAAATGGAGTGTCCACTCACTTCCAGAGGGCAGCCACTGCTGAACCCCACTCAGGTACTGATGGGGGACCCAGGGGTGCCAGAGCTTCTGATTTTTTCAAAAGGAGCCAAAAATTTGAATATTTATGTGAAGTTCCTAATTCTGAAATAATGGCAACTCATTTAGTTTACACTTATTTTTTAAACTACTTTATTGAGATATGACTGACATACAAAAAGCTGTACAAAATATATACAGCTTGATGAGTTTGGAAATAATACGTTTCCATGAAATGATCACTATGACCTGTGCCATAAACATATCCAAACCTCCTAAATTTTCCTCCCATCCTTTTAATTTATTGTTGTTGTTGTTATTATTATTATTTATAGTAAACCACTTAACATACACAAGTCAAACAATATCTACCTGGGAACTTTAAGCCTTAGAATTAGGCTAGGGAGCTGTTTAAATTATCAGAAAGACCTCAGATATTTGAATGCCAGGTGTAAGACTGCTTTAAAAGACTGGCTGTACCTGCCAGCAGCAAGGGGTGCATCATGTCATTCTTGTAAACCAGACCTAGATTCTCAGTGGCTCTTGCAGGAAGTCATAGCAGATGGAAGGAATCCATAGACACCAGTTCTGCTAGACAATTACTGTTGGTAGTGAGAGTCCAAGTAGAGGAGACTGCCAACATTTTTTACCTGGCTCAGTGAATTGGCAAGTAGATCAGAGAGAGGTCTTAATATATTGTGAAAAAGCTCTTCTCATTTCAGAAAAGGTCTCTGGCACTACATCATAAAGACCCTCTGATTTACCTTCTCTAGGAGGTCTCCTAGAGTTAAAAGTCTATATACAGCATTTCGAAAAGGAAGCAAATGTCAAAAACAGACAAATTGCAGCCAAGTGATGGGAAATGCCATTTCGGGTAATAGCCTTAATAGCGTTTGCACAATGGTCATTCAAATATATTCTTTCCTATAAATGCCCTTAACTCCACAGGATGGAGACATGGCTTTAATCAGACTGGTTCTTAGATCAGGTTATGTCAAGATACAAGCAGGGTATTATGTGCTGCCTGATCAACATGGGAAAGGAATCCAGAACACTTTCTTTCACAGCTAAAATGTTTTACGATGGAAATGGATAGTTAGTTATCTTTATTATCAGCATCTGCAAGTATTGGAGTTGATTGAAGAATGGAGGTTGACACAGTCACTGTCCTGGAAACTTTGAATTTAATTTCAAGGGACAAAGGGTCACCAATCCACAACTATAAGAAAACAGGCACAAGAAAGGTGCACCCCAAGTAAAGTGATACTCAATGGAGTGGCCACTTTGGGGGCAGTGAGTACACCTGACTCCTCTCCCAGTCCTGAAGTGGCAGGGTTACTGTCTAGCCTATTGCGGTTCAAGCCTGATCAGGTGGCCACTTCATGCACCATAGTCCTTGGCTCGTTGGTGAGGCCAGGTCAGAATTAGGCTGATCCCACCAGACTGGGGAAACCTCAGGAACTGACCTTTCCGACATGCAAGAGATGCTAGGAGTTACTCCATAGGAAATGTGCCTGAATGAGCACTCCTGTGGATCTTCCAGAACCACACCAAATACATGCTGAATGAGGCAGGAAGGGTTGCCTTCCCTTAGGTATTCTCTAAACTGAGCCCTAGTTAGGGTCCGTAGTGTATTCCTTCTGACCTAGACCATTCCTAAACCAAGCCCTTGAAGACCTCAGGAACTTAGGGTGTCCCAGATAATTTTGTCCTGTACTGGGGGAGGTGGGGCTGATTTTTAGTTTACTATTGGACACTTTGTTTTAGAAATGATGGATCTGATGATTGAATTTCGTTTTCCTTCATTTTGTGACATCCCTCCATCTGTCTGTTCTTTCAGTATACTTTTAGCAATTGACTACAATGTTCCAGGCACTGTGCTAGGTGACAGGGATAGAAAAAGTAACCCAGGCACATGCAATTCCTGTCCTTTTCGTGCTTACAGTCTAGTGGAGGAGACATTTTAAATACTCCCACAGGTGGTGAATAATTATAATCAGGATAAATGCTATGCATCCAACACTTCTTTTTCATCTCTCTTTCATATCCTCTCAGTCCCACATCTTATTCAACCATTGTTGTGGCAACACATTCCAGACAGCCTTTGACTAACTTCACAGAGGTATAATTTGACAGTGTGTGTCCTCAGCCAATGGCCACTTCTTGCTTCTTGCCCTACAGCTTCTCTAATGCTAAAGTGTGAGAACCTGCTCAGAGCTCACAATTATCCAGCCTAGGGTGGGGGTAAGTTAATACCCATGGGGACACCTTTAATCAGTGGGAGACTAAGGCTAATAAATTAATGCCTTCCCTTTTTATTCCATGGATGGGCAGTTCTGAGATGTTTTTCATAAATCTCCTGAAAATGTTCCAGCAGTGTCAAGTATCAGTTGCCCAGAGCAGTGGCTGAATCAGTAGTAATTTATGCTTGTACTGGCTTTTCTCCCTCCCTAGTTCATTCCCCTAGTCCCTCATTTCTGCTTTCTAAGATCAGTCTCCAATTAAACTACCTTCATATAAGCCTTTCTCAGGCTCTGCTTGCAAGGTTAAGACATGCTATGAAGAAGAATGACTCTGAGAGTATGTCTGTGTGTGTGTGTGTGTGTGTGTGTGTGTGTGTGTGTGTGTGTTTGTGTGTGTGAACCTAACTTAATCTGGATTATAAGGGAATATAATAATGCTTTCCCTGCTCTATTACTACACATTTTTGGTTACCTACCCAATAGTCATCTTCTTCCCTGCTAATAGAATGTTGATTTTATTCAGATATCTCCCATCCCCACCACCACCACCCAGGGAAGCTCAGAGATATACTCTATTTGGTCTAAACCAATTATGATAATCCCATTTAAATTACCAATGATTGATCTAGAGGTAAACATGTGACCCATTTTGTGCTTTTGAGACATAAGAAGGCTGCTGGGCATTCTAGAAGATTTTTTCTCATACTCCAAAGGTAAGAAGTAGACTCTCTCTGTATCTAGATATGATACCTAGACCAGTGTCATGAGGGTATCTAGCTTAAGGACAAGGACCAAGATAGCATGGCAGAAAGTTCAGAAGATCTTGGATCTTTGATGACATTATTGGATCACTGAATTTGCTAACAATTTCCTTATTGTTTTAGCCATATATTTTAAACTGAGTTTTCTGTTAGTGAAAAGATTACCTTACCTAGGGGTTGGATACCTGATGCTGCTGCCAAAAGCATCAGAACTGGAACACCTACCTAATGGTAGAAGAATGGATCATATTTTCTCTAGGGATACCTACTGACCACTTCTAAGAGATACAAAAATTTCTGGAGGACACCATTTTCCTGGTGGCTCTTTCTAATGCCACTTTGGCCCTTGAAGGAGCTGCTATTAATGAATAGCTAAGAGAAGAAAAGGAGTGAGGTTTTCCAGGAGGAAAAGGGGCAGGCTGTGAACTTAGAGAGTAGGAAAGGAGAGGTAGGACTACAAGAAGATCGAATGGCACCCGTTAATAACCCATTAGCAGCAAGCACACCTAGTGGCCAGATGTTGGTTTCTAAGACCATTCTCCAATAAAAGGAACCAGGGATCCTTAGAGAAATTAGTAGTTCTAGAATGGGGATAAAAATATACAAGATGAACCTAGGTATCTTAAGAAAGTGCTAAAATAAATAAAATAAAACAAAATAAAAAACTTACAATGGTTAGAGTAGGTCAAAAGAACAAAGGAGCCAATTAAAAGAGTTCCCAATGACCAAGGCTGGGACAATTTGACAACAAAATAAATAAAGTACTATTTAAATTATAACGCAAAATATAAAATTAATATCCATGAATACATACTGATATAAATATATGATTGAATAAATAAATAAGTAGGAGAGGAGAAACAATTTCCCATGCTGAAAAATTCTATGCATTTTATGTAAATACTCCAGCCTCAAGGAGGTGCATAATTCCCCACTCCTTAAGTGGGAGCTCTGCATAGTGACTTCTTTCCAAAGAGTACAGTATGAAAAGAGGGGAAAAGAATAACTTTACCATGGAGAAGCCTTACAAACACTGCCTCAGCCAAGTGATCAAGATCAACATCAGCAGTGTTGTCTTGATACTATGTATCCTTGATATGATGCGATGAAAATGGCACTACGTTTATGGTGTTCTTCCCCAAAACCCATGACCACAGCCTAATCATGAGAAAAACATCAGACAAAGCCCAAAAAAGGGTCATTCTAAAAAGTGACTGTCAAGGTCATTAGAAACCAGGAAAGTCTAAGAAACTGCCACAGCTAAGAGGAGCCTAAAGAGACAGGACAACTAAATGTAATGTGGCCTCTAGGACGAGATCCTGGAACAGATTAAGTAAAAAATTAAGGAAATCTGAATAAAGTATGGACTTCAGTTAATAATAATGTATCAATATTGGTTCTTTAATTATGATCAATATACCAACTAATGGAAGAGATTAACAATAGGGGAAACTGGGCATAGCACATATGGGAATATTATTTTCACAAATTTTCTGTAAATCTAAAACTATCCTAAAAAATAAAATTTACTTAAAAAATAGCTCCCTGGACTGCACTAGCAAATACTGGTGCTTAATAGTCCACGTACTGTGGGCTCTTCTTTCCAGTGCAAGATTTCTCAAGTAACTTTCTTGGTTAAAAGGGCAGTAATGTGAAAACTTAGGCATAATTTTACTTAAGGGCTACCAGATGGCTGTCATCTGGCAAAGGCATATCCTCTTGACTTTCTAGTTGAATACATGACCTTTAGATACATGTAGGGGAGCATTTAACCTCCAAGGAAGAGTGCTACTTATTATGCCTATTTAAATAATGTGATAAGTTTAACAGTTTCAAGTGATAAGTTAGTGCACATCATAAATATACAACTCAGATAGTTTATAGCAAATTTAAAGCAAATTTTATGTTCTATTATTCATTCACCAAACAATGATTGCCTACTATATGCCAGGCAATATGAATTTATATAAATATATAATTATAAGTATATAGTATATTTATATATATAGTATATTTATATATATTGTATCTAATATATTATGTATATATAAGTATATACATATATATATATAGTATATAATATATTTATATATATTGGGTTGGCCCAAAAGTTCATTCGATTTTTTCTGTAAGATGGCTCTAGTAGCACTTAGTTGTCTTTAACTTAATTCAAAACAGTTCTTTTAGATTGTATTGTGAGAGCTGTCATATTAGTGTGCATTTAAAAACAAACTTATCAAAGTTGGTGAATTTTTGTGTAGCCATTTTAATACTGAAGATGGAAGAAAAACAATATTTTTAGCTTATTATGCTTTATCATTTCAAGAGAGGTAAAAACGCAACTGAAACGCAAAAAAAGATTTGTGCAGTGTATGGAGAAGGTGCTGTGACTGATTGAACATGTCACAAGTGGTTTGCGAAGTTTTGTGCTGGAGGTTTCTCGCTAGATGATGCTCCACGGTTGGGTAGACCAGTTGAAGTTGATAGTGATCAAATCGAGACATTAATTGAGAACAATCAGTGTTATACCACGCGGGAGATAGCTGACATACTCAAAATACCCAAATCAAGTGTTGAAAGTCATTTGCACCAGCTTGGTTATGTTCATCGCTTTGATGTTTGGGTTCCACAGAAATTAAGCGAAAAAACCTTCTTGACTGTATTTCTGCATGTGATTCTCTACTTAAAGGTAACAAAAGTGTTCTGTTTTTAAAACAAATTGTGACGGCCGATGAAAAGTGGATACTGTACAACAAGGTGGAATGGGAAGAGATCGTGGGGCAAGCAAAATGAACAACGATCAACCATACAGAAGGCCGGTCTTCAGCAAAAGAAGGTGATGTTGTGAGTATGGTGGGATTGGAAGGGAGTCCTCTGTTATGAGTTCCTTCCAGAAAACCAGAAACCTTCCAGAAAACCTTCCAGAAAACCAAACGATTAATTCCAACGAGTACCACTCCCAATTAGACCAACTGAAAGCAGCACTCAACGAAAAGCATCCAGAATTAGTCAACAGAAAACACATGATCTTCCATCAGGATAACACAAGACCACATGTCTCTTTGATGACCAGGCAAAAACCGTCACAGCTTGGCTGGGAAGTTCTGATTCATTCGCCGCATTCACCAGACATTGCACTTTCGGATTTCCATTTATTTCAGTCTTTACAAAATTCTCTTAATGGAAAAAATTTCCATTCCCTGGAAGACTGTAAAAGGAACCTGGAACAGTTCTTTGCTCAAAAAGATAAAAAGTTTTGGGAAGATGGAATTATGAAGTTGCCTGAAAAATGGCAGAAGGTAGTGGAACAAAAGGGTGAATACGTAGTTCAATGAAGTTCTTGGTGAGAATGAAAAATGTGTCTTTTATTTTTATGTAAAAACCAAAGGAACTTTTTGGCCAACCCAATACATACATAAACAAATATTTATTTAATTATTATAGTGTATAATTATATATTATTATATTTATTTTATTATATGTAAATATATAAACATATAAATATGTATATAAATCATATGACTGATTCTTACAACTAGGTCATGTAGAAATTGCCTCTGGAACTGATTAATTCCAAGCTCTTATAAATTTGTAGCTTTACTTAGATACTGATATGGTCTGCCCCTGGTTAGAAAGGCAGTTGATAAATAATAGCGATATATTAAAGAAGAGATAATACTGTTGAAGTTGCTGATTACTTAACCACATGCTGAGTTCGGTTTACTTCCTATGGAAGGTCCAAAATTCTTTGGATGACTTGTTGGAAGGTTGGAACAAGACATATGCAAAGACACTTTATAATCATCCCCTGCCTTCTGATATAGACGTTTGTACCTGCCTCAGCTACTCATAAGCTCCTTCCAAGCTGGGACTAAACATTATCCGCTTTTGTATCTCCCATGTAACTACCAAAGGGTCTTGCATATGGTAGATGTTTCATTCATTTTGGTGAATGAATTAAACAGTGTTTACCTCTGCTGCTCCTGTAACTTAGCAGGAGACATGATGGGAAATCACAGCAAACTCGGAATATACCACTTCTCACTCACAAACATCAATGGTAAAATTTAGAAAGCGTTTGTTTGCTTGGCGTAACAGATTGATGTATCTTAAAGCACTGTACATTATGTCTTTTAATGTCCTTTGTTCATTTTTCATATCAATCACTGAATACTTAGAAGGTATTTCTTTTTCTTAACAAGTGTCAAAACATTTCATAGCAGCAGTTTACTTTGCAGAATTTTACGTCATGAATAGGTGACCTTAATGATCGGAGTCAAACCTGAAGTGCTGAAATTTGCTCTGTGGTGATATTTGCTTAATTGCTTTACCAGATGGAGGCTCAGTCAAGCTTGTCTTTCTCAGCAACTCTAATTTTTGATTCTATTATGCAATTAGACCAAGTCCTTGGTGGGCAAGACTTCTGTTCCAAAGGAGAGTTAGTTCCTAAGTAACACAAGGAACTAAGTTTTCCCAGGTCATAATTCATCCTAGTTGTTATGAGAATTAATGTGCATCTTGTATATAGCATAGTAATGCCTTATTTATAATTGGAGAATGAGGTCGCTCCCTAGTTCCATCCTCAGTTGCCCTTTCTCCTTCTCTACGCTCTTCACTGTACTCACATGGCTTCAAATGAAACTTCTACACAAGTGGTTCCCGAATCCAAATCTAGATCTCTGACCTTTATTCTAAACTCCAAATGCTTACATTTCCAGATTCTCACATGTTGCTTTTAGAGAGACCGTATTATTTTCTCTTGGAACCTAGTGTGATGCCTTACATGCTGTAAGGAAAGTAATAAATAAGCAAATGAATAAATGAATATATAATAGGGAGAACCAAAGCTGACTTTCTCATCCACTAAAAAGTTCAGCCATTTAAAATTGGAAACCTTCAATAATTCCACGCCCTTTTCAGCAAAATATACTAAAAATAATTTAACCTTTTTTTTAAACTTAGAGATCACCATTATGAATATCAGTTGCTGTAACATACAGGAACACTTAGCCCTTAGGCGTTATTAATCATTTGAGAGAATTTGCTCCTTCTCTAAGTGAATCCTTCTGTCTGCTAATCATATTCTTCACTGTTAGGATGTCAGCCATCATCTCTTGCTGCTGCCTGTATCTGTGCCCCCAGCATCCATCCCCCACTCCTTGACCCCCTACTGCACCTCTCCTTGCCAAATTTTATGATTTAAACTGCTATAAGAAACCCAATAGCTAAGTTTTTAGACATTTCTAAAACAAAACTAAACAAGCTCGAAGTAAGGCCCCAAGGAGTTATTTTATTAGAACAGTGTGTGGATTTGTTTAAGTCAGTTTTGTGCACTCTGCAGCCTTTTTTCCCTCCGCATGTCTTAGCTTAGCTGTGTTCCAGATAAACGAGGTTGATAGATAAGAAGCAGTTGCATATAAATATGGCACAGCAAGTAGTACTTCATTTGGTTTGGGACCTAGTCTCTGATCCTAGAGCAGATGCCAACCCTCACTCAGAAGAGAAATAAGATCAGTAAATTCCCCAAGAAAATATGATTTATTCCTTCCTTTCCTGTTTAAAGGTTATGATTTTTGCCTTCTTCTGTAAGACTTCAACAGTAATTTTTTTCAGCGTGTCTCCAAGTGTGGTCCTTGGACCAACTGCATCAGAAACACTCAGATTGCATGTTATTGTGCCGATTCTTAGTCCCAGCCAATCCATTCAGAATCATTTGGTAGTGGGTTCCAAGTTTTGTTTTCTTAAAAAAACCAAATACAGAGAACAAAACAAATTCCCCTGGTGATTGATTCTCAGGCATACTAGAGTTTACATGCCAAGCTCTCATCTCCTCTGCAGGCTTCACAGTTCTCCCCCGCCAACCTTCCTCCTACCTCTGAGCTTTCTTTTCCTGTTTCATACATTTTGCTTGTCCATTTTATCTTGAATTTTCTGCTCTCCACTTTCAGTACCCTCAAGTATCTTCCTTTGAACATCCTCTATCTTCTTAATTAATCTCTCTCTAATCAAGAATAAACGAGGTAACCATTTTCTTTTTTTTTTAATTAATTTATTTAATTTATTTATTTTTGGCTGCGTTGGGTCTTCGTTGCTGCGTGCGGGCTTTCTCTAGTTGCGCTGAGCGGGGGCTACTCTTCGTTGTGGTGCACGGGCTTCTCATTGCGGTGGCTTCTCTTGTTGCGGAGCACGGGCTCTAGGAGCGCTGGGAGCACTGGGCTCAGTAGTTGTGGGTCATGGGCTCTAGAGCACAGGCTCAGTAGCTGTGGTGCATGGGCTTAGTTGTTCTGCAGCATGTGGGATCTTCCCGGACCCATGTCCCCTGCATTGGTAGGTGGATTCTTAACCACTGTGACACCAGGGAAGCCTGAGGTAACCATTTTTTTTCTGCACGTGGAATTCCTGCCATCTGCTTGACCACTTTCCTGAGCCTGCATGTGTAAATGGGTTACACGAAGTGTTGGAAACACCTTTTCTGGAAGTTTTTAATAAGTGAGTTGAAGCACATTCTTGTTCAAAGGTAGAAAGAACCAGGCTTATCTATAGTCTTTTCATTGTAAATAATAATTTATTGTATTTCTGTCCTCTCCCCTTTATGACATTTCTGCTAATCTTTTGTCTTTATGTTTTGAAGTTCTTTTTGTCTTAGGACTATGTTTTATAATCCTTTTGTATCTCACATTATAGTGGACACTAGCAATCTGCAATACACTTATTGGGGTAAATATGTGTTGATCTGTATTTTGCATCATGGTTTTCTATATCCTAATCTAAGTCTGAGAAAGCAGACTCACCTATTACAATGAAATGGGCATAACCCAACACAAAACCAAGTGTAATTCTGTACTTATTTCAATAGTCTCTGATAAGAAACTCTTAAAACTTTCATATCAATGTCCTACATATTTGTATCGTAAACTACATACTGAATGGAATGGTAATAGAGATGTAGTAATATCCATAGAGGCAGGGAGCAGTGTGTTAGAAGCAGCATGGGAGAGAGTTTCAACCCTGATGGGCTTGGTATAATGGCCAAGTGGGCAGGTGATCTCTGATGAGTCCTACTGCTTCACCTTGATCCCTCTTTTGTTTAAGTATCTGGAGTCCTCCAAAAGGGGTCCTTACAATATCGTACCCTGACCTGTCCTCCTGTGAACTTCTTCAAACTCCAAATACTCTTGGTCCCTCCATAATAAAACCTTCTAATCCATCAGGTTGGTATTAGGGAGAAAGCAATCTGATGTTTGCACTTTAAAAAACAAACTTTACTGAATAGAATTTTGCCTTGTTGGCATCTGTGAAGGTCATATTCTTAAGCCCCTTTCTCTACCATCAGAAGACTACAGGTCGGCAACTTGCCATTCCACTTAGAAATGTCACAGTTTGGGGGAAGATTGAGCTAAATTCTGTGTACAGAATATTTTCCCTCTGAATCTAGATAATTCTTTTCAGATGAAGTCCTTCTGTAAGAGCCGTTTATACCAGCTGCCTTCCAAGAGTGAGTCAGGAGGACGCAGATGAATCTAGCTAGCCATGCATGTCTATAGAGGAAAGAAATTAATGTGACTGTAATTCCTTTATATAAATGACAGCATCAATTTCTCAGGCTATCAATATGGCCTTTCTGTTTTAGCCTCTAACCCTAACCCTGTTACAAAGAAGGCATGTTTAATCATTGAGGGCTAGACTGTGAAATTAAGTGAAAACAAACAATTCAATTTGAAGGTCCCTTCAACATTGGAAGGGACCTCCTTTGTACTAGAGCCTGCTGTGGCCCAGAGCTAGGAATGTGTTGTAAACCACCAGTGCTTAGAGAGCAGGAAAAAAAAATTACCTTCTGTAGACACAGAGTCAGAAGCTATGAATCATGCATTTAAGTAACAGAGCTGTAGGAAAATAGCAGCAGACTTGTAAGGAAAGATAATGTTGAATTTGACAATAGGCTTAGGTGGTTTTTGAATGACTTCAACCTAACATTGACCTGATGAGCTTCAGAAAAATAGTCTTGAACCAAAGAGCACTAACTTCCCAGGAGGGAAGGTTTCCGTGTTAATGGATATGCCAACGTCATTTAGTGAAAATGCAGGTCAAAGGCTTCTGAATGATGCCTATAGTCCTTTGAGGCTGTTTTAATTGAGCTTTTCAGTATCATGATTCATTGAAGTAAGAAGAAACCAGCATAGACTCATTTTTAACCTTATCCCACTTGAAAAAAAATTAATAATATATTCAGTTCATCTTTCCTGGGAAATCTGATCTTGTAGAAAGATCCTGGTGTTAAACCATTTTATAAAACTATGTTTCAAGCATTGCCAATTCACTTTACTTTCCTATTCTGTAGAATTTGACCACAATCAAAGATTTCCACTTTGGTCTATTTTATTGGCTGGGCTCCAAGTTTGGTACCAATTGCTCCTTCAATTTCAAGATGAGCTGACAATTTGAGAAGCATAGACCACTGCAAAGTAAATATCCATCACTCACCTCCACCTCTCTATCCTGCCCCATCCTGACATCCGTAGGCTCCATGATCTAAAAATGAATATCTTGCTTTCTTGATCAGAATGTAGGTATTAACCAGGGATTGCCTAGATCTGGGAACTAATGGAAATAGGTCAGGAGATTGGATCTAGATCTCAGCCAGGTGGACAGACACATCTCTGTCCAGGAGTCATGCATAATGCCATTTATCAAAGAGTGGAAGATGGCAGGAGCATTCAGGCCACATGGCACCCTGGAATCTTCAAGCTGGTCCAGGTATATATACTCTGGGACATAATTTCATGAAACCTCTGGTGCCAAAGTAGTTCAGAATAAGAAGGAGTGTAAGTTAATTGTGCACGGTGACTGCATGAGACACCTGAAGTGTTAGCCTAGATGAAGCTTATCCATTTTACTTTTCAGAAAAGATCATCCAAATCATTCTCTCTCTTTCTGTCTCTCTCCAAACTAAGTGCAATTTCTGTGCAGTGGCTAAATCATACTGGGTTGGGAAAATATACTACAAAGAAGATTGGAGTCAGTACAGACTTTCTTCCAGCATAAGATTTTATAACCTGAATTGGATTAAACATGGCGGATTAATTAAGAAACACAATTTGCATTATAGTGACTATGGATTGTTCTACTTACTATTGCTGCATCACAAACAACCCCAGAACTTGGTGGCATACAACCATTTATTGCACTCTTGGATTCTGTGGGTTAGGAATTCATATAAGACATAGTAAAGATAGTGTGTCTCTTTGCACAATGTCTGAGACCTCAGCTAGGGAGACTCAAGAGCTGGGAGGGATTCAATGACTGTGGGCTGAAATGATCCTGAGGCTTCTTTCTGACATGTCTGGTGGTTGATGTTGACTGTGGGCTGGGAGCTCAGTAGGGCTGCTGACCAAAGTGCCAACAAATAGCCCCTCCAGCATGACAGTCTCACAATAGCCAGACTTCTGACATGGTGGCGAGCTCCTACCAGAGTGACAGGAGGAAGCTGCATGGCCTTTTCTGATGTAGCATTATACAGCATCTATTCCACAGTCATGGGATGATTGCTTACAGCCTAGACTCAAGGGGTAGAGTCAAAGACCTCACCTCTCGATGTGTCAAAGAAATTTAGATATGTTTTAAAATTACTTAATTCCTATAAATCATAACTATCAAGAACTAGAGTCATAGTAGGAAAAAAAGCTATAGTGGTTGCAATACAACTTTGATCAAAAATGTATCTCAGTAACGATAGGTGATAAGGAAGATTAAGGTGAGGAAAGTTTATGAAATGGTCTATGATAATACTGATGGCCACTGGAAATGCTTGATAAATCAAGCTTGCGAAAGTCCAGGCTTGTTCACCGATATTAAGATTTTATAACTATACACTTAGAGATATAGTATTTTAAAGCAGCTCTATTTTCAGAATTCCCACAAGATAAAATAACTTACAATTGCAAGTTATAAACTTTCTAGGTTCTAATCACCTTTATCTCTTGAAAACCATTGTTTTATAACCAATTTTTAAACTTTTTTTTCTGTTTTTTCTTTTGCGGTACGCGGGCCTCTCACTGTTGTGGCCTCTGCCGTTGCGGAGCACAGGCTCCGGACACGCAGGCTCAGCGGCCATGGCTCACCGGCCCAGTCGCTCCGCGGCATGTGGGATCTTCCCTGTCCGGGGCATGAACCCGTGTTCCCTGCATCAGCAGGCGGACTCTCAACCACTGTGCCACCAGGGAAGCCCCGATTTTTAAACTTTTGATTGCGGAAAATTTCTTCTTGGAATGCACCTGTGTACTGATTGCATTATTATAGCTCTGTTGACTATTTGTACTACATACTCCATATTACCTCACACTCTACAGAAAGGCCCTCGTTTCTCTACAAGTCTTATTTGGTCATGTTCAAGGTTTACACTCTATTTTATTAAGTATCTCTCTATACCATACTCATATCTGCCATCACTTTTAAACATTTAAATTCCTAAGCCGGGATAGTCTTCTCATCAGAGCAAGAGAAAATGCATTTGTATTGGTGTCTTTGATCTTTGAGGCAATACATGAGTCCAGTTTGTCTCAGGTCCTCAGTTTCCTCTCTACAATAATGAATTTGGGAAGAAACTGGCATAACCTTGTTTTAGACAAAAATCTCTTTCTTATGGTTTTCAAATGATGAGATGAAAAAGAAATTGGCCCCTTGGTGAAGAGAGGAGGTAAAACGGGGTGACCTGCAGGGACCCCTGGAGATGAAGTGGGGTCTCAGGAGAGCTGATGGAGGACAAGTCTGACAGAGAGATTATGGACTGCAGCAGCTCAGAATAATAGGCGGTTTAAAGGATATAATTAACAACCTTCCTCTGAAGGGCAGAACAACAGCCTTAGAAAGAGAGGTCAAGGGCCCTTTTTGAGGGGCAGGACAGGAATAAAGACACAGATGTAGAGAATGGACTTGAGGACACAGGCGGGGGGGGAAGGGTAAGCTGGGATGAAGTGAGAGAGTGGCATGGACATATATACACTACCAAATGTAAAATCGATAGCTAGTGGGAAGCAGCCACATAGCACAGGGAGATAGATCAGCTCGGTGCTTTGTGACCACCTAGAGGGGTGAGACAGGGAGGATGGGAGGGAGACACAAGAGGGAGGAATATGGGGATATATGTATAAGTATAGCTGATTCACTTTGTTGTAAAGCAGAAACTAACACACCATTGTAAAGCAATTATACTCCAATAAAGATGTTAAAAAAAAAAGGCCCCAGGGCACCAACCTTCTTCCAAGCATAAGGGAAAGCAAATGTTTAAGTAAGCAGTTCACCTCCTAGTTACAGAGTGACTTCACTTACATGTAGGAGTTTGCTAAAATCAGGTACCGAGGCACTTACAGAAACAAGTTTTTCAACAGCTGTGATATTTTCCAAAGTAAGAATATAGGAAAAAATATGTGTGTATGTCCCCTCTCCGTGTGTTTGTAGAGAATAAGAAGCACAGGGAAATTATCTTTCGTAGGAAGAATAATCGCAGACCTGTTCTTGTCACTGAACTTCCAGTGGTATACTCCCCAGCTTGGATTCATTCCTTTTGTAAAGTCAGTAAAAGTTTTGAGTGAAAGCTTCCGTGGAAAGGCATTTATAATTCAAAAGTCATCATTCATTCAAAACCCAGACCTTGCTCTGGCTCCTTGGACAGCACTGCATTGGGACCTCCTCCCTTTGTTCTGCTCTGCATGCAGAGAGGAGAGGTGCAGCCAAGGAAGATGAAAATTTCTGACACTAATGCCTGGCAGGACAAGTCTGGCAACTTCCAGAACAATGCAAATTAAATGGCCAAATTACTCACTTTTCCCAAACTGAAATGACTTCTTCACCAGAGGTGTTTATACTTGAGGTAAACTTGCCAAACACCACTGTAACCCAGTGGGGGGCAGCTGTAGTTGAGCTATATTAAGTTTCCAGGTGCCGCTGGAACAGTATTAGAATTAGCCCACCAGGTTCAGTAATGGATGGTGTGAGGTGAGGGATACTCTTGTAGGCTTCCTGCTCAAGGGAATTTTGAGGTTTATTTTGAAATACTTAGAAAGAAACAGCACTTACTGTTTTTTGTCTTCAGAAATGGACAGTTTTTCTTGATGGTGGTTAAGGATCATGGTGGGATGGTTGTCCTTGCTTTGTTTGGGTGAATCACCAAGAACCAGAGAATGTCATGGTGGGAAGGCACCCTGAGGACTTAGGCCAACCCCATGTGTTAACAGTGAAGGGAGAGAAGCCTTGGGGAGCAGTAGCAGCTCTGGAATTAACAAGACCTTAGATGGAAGTCATGAGTAAGGCACATGTTAGTATTATGTCTTACATGACTAATTTTTCTGTGTCATATTCTCTTTTATGATAGACTTTTTTTAAATAAGCAAAATCTTAGCTTATATTTAAACAATAGCTAGGAAAAATCAACTTTTCAGTTGACCTCAGTTACTGCTAAAGTTTAGTTTCTGAGTTTTAGTCCCATGTATGAACAATTACATGTGATCATCAAATGATGGAAGCATTGTTGAGTTCTAGTTGGTTGAATTTACTTGTCTTCTAGTTGGTCTGAAAATCACTCATTCCTGAGTTATAACAGCTGTTGCTGTGAGGCAAGCATATGTGGATTTTATATTTTTCACTGGTTCTGAGTTTTAATTTATTCTAAATTATTATTTGGAGTCTACAATTGAAATGCTCCCAAATACACTGTATTCTTTTAAAATGTAGCTGAAAATATATGACATTTATACAATGATTGATAAAGCTTATTTACATGAATTACAAGGAAATAATGTATGATGCTTACATACATTTGTGTGTCAGGGAAGGTGAATGTTCATTTTTCTTTAGCCTATATTCTTCAAACTAAGGGTCAAAGCGTTGACTAATTTGTTTAGTGTGGTTTGTTTTGTTTGTTTTTGAAGGAATAAACATTTTATTTAAGATACTTTTTATACAAAAACAAATATAATTTTGAAGATGGACTATTTTAAACTTTATCATACATTAAAAACTACCAAAAATATTAATAGCAAAAACTTTAAGCACTTTTCTAAAACTACTGCAATTACATGGTTATACACACGTACACCTTTTTCTCTATTTACAATAAACGACTGTCTAATAGACAAGTCAGATTCCATCAGATTTTCTTATAAAACCAGTCTTATAGCAAGAGCAAGTAACTTGTCTGGAGCATGTGTAGTTTAAGAAGACAGAGTAAGAGGAAGCATGTCTATTGCTGAGTTACTCTTCCTTTCACCACAGTCACCAAGTTTGTTTTCTGGATACCAACATTAGTTAATTGAAGCAACAATGTTTAGTGTGTTTTGATCAATAGTTTTAAAAAGAAAAACAGAGGGCTTCCTTGGTGGCGCAGTGGTTGAGAGTCCGCCTGCCGATGCAGGGGACACGGGTTCGTGCCCCGGTCCGGGAAGATCCCACATGCCGCGGAGCGGCTGGGCCCATGAGCCATGGCCGCTGAGCCTGCACATCCGGAGCCTGTGCTCCACAATGGGAGAGGCCACAACAGTGAGAGGCAAAAAAAAAAAGAGAAACAGAATAGGTTGGGATGGCATGAAACATAACAAAACAGAAAATACCAGAATGCATGTAGTAGAGGTGAATACTGTTACATGTAACTAATTTTAGTCTCATGTGTAGATATGAAAGTGTTATTATGGATCACAGTGTAAAATTTATGTCTTTCTGAGGGTCACAATAAAAATTTTTTAAATTCTCTTTGACAGCCGTTTGTTCCTGGTCTGGACAGTGTGGTATTTGCCAAATCGGCTTTATCATCAAGTCTATGCTTATTGGATAAGCAATAGAGCTTGAAGAATATGCCCAGAAATCCAGATATTTTATTCTCACATTTTAAACCAACAGCTGTGGATACTTCTGGGAAGAACTGCTTGGAGACTCCTGGCACTATCCCATTCCTAGTCTCAGTTTCCTCCAACCTCCATGTCCCACATCACCTTTCAAACCAAACGCGGAGCAACTAGTTCTCTACTTGGGCCTCTCAAGGAGAAAGAAGCCTGCCAGATAGGGAAGGGCTTTGCCCAGCCTGTTACAACTCCTTGGTTATTTGCCTAAGGTTTAAAAAAGGAGAGGGGAAATGGAGGAGGAGCAGAAGAGTACACCAGAATAATTCCAGATGGATCCAAAGATTTCAACATAAAAGATGAAACCATAAATGTGCTGGAAGAAAATATGAATAGTGTCTTTATGTAAAAATTATTGAAGTGTAAAAAGAATGGTGCTCCACCCAAAACCAAAACAATAAAAAGAAAGCATAAAAGAAAAAGTCAGTAATTTCAACTACTCAAAAATAAAATTTTCTATTTTATTAAGTGAACGTTAAAACAATGTTAAAATTAAAAAACAAACTATGAAAAATGTTTACTACACATTATGAAGTAAAGGGGCTAATTTCTGCAATACGTAAGGAACTCCTGTAAATAGAAAGGAAAGAAACAATAATCTGATATAAAAATGAACAAATACATGTGAATTAAAGGTCTTTTAAATATGCCATATTCACTTATAGGAAAATGCAAGTTAAAATGGGATAGACATTATCATGTTTATCAGTTATCAGGTTGACTGGCAAAGATTAAAAACTCAGTAACACTATCTTGATTAAGGTGTAAGGAAAGGGATACTCATTTGTAGTGGGTGTACAAACTGATACAACCCCTATGGAAGGTAATTTAACAGTATCTATAAAGATTAAAAATATACATATAATGTGACCCAGAAATTCCATTTTTAGGAATTTGGCAGATAGATATGCTCACACACAATCAAAAGACATATATCCAATACTATTGTAGAATTGTTTGTTGCCAAAAACAGAAAAAAAAGGAAACAACCTTAATTCCCATCAGAAAGAAACTGGCTGAATAAATTATTGTATATATCCATTTACACTGGATTACAAATACAGTCATCAGACAGCTCTAGAGTACTAATGTATTAGAACAGTCACCGAGGTATGCTAAATGAGAAAAGTAAGCTATAAACTCTTTGTATAGTGAGCTAGAGTATGCTACCATTTGTAGAAGCAAAAGGGAGGGGCCCTTTATTCATACATGCTGTGTATGCTTAGAACATCTGGAAGAGCATACAACTAGGGAATATTCATTGGCTCTAATGAAAAGTAAGTGGTCACTGGTAGGCTTAAGTAGCCATAATTTACTGTGCACTCCATATCCTTTTGTAACTTTTGAATTTCGTACAATGTGAGTGGATCACCTAATGAAAAGTTATTTGATTTTAGTTAAGAGAAAATGGCCAAAAGAAAAGAGTATGAGGGAGAAGCATATAGAAAAGTACATGAGTTGTACCTCTAGTTTGTACTTCTAGTTTGGAATTTTCCAAACTAGAATTTGTAGTTTGGAAATTCTAGTTTGCAAATTCAAAATTCACTTCCAAATTGGAATTTAGTCACTAAACATGCAAAGATTTTCATTTTGGTGTTGTGTTAGCTGCCTGGGTGGCAGGTTCATGAAGCCATTTTAACAACTCAAGTCCTCCTCCCATTGTAGAGGGAAGCTCAGCTTCCCCACATCCAAGGATTTGGGGGGGGGGGAACATTTCTACTATGCACTTCTTGCTCTATTTCCCCGTTTCACTTGCATAGTTTATCCTATAATTTTGTGTCTTCCTGCCCTTTGCCAACTCAAATGTGTAACACAGCCTGTTATTTATTTTTATTTCTCCCTCAGAGTCTCACACAAAAAGTAATTGGTTGCAGGAGAAAGTTACCTCCTAGCATGTCACAATAGATGGCCAACATTAGATATCAAATTGCCCTGGTTTTGAAAGTTTGGGGGAATTTCTTAGAAACCTATTTTCCTCTAATATGCAGATTCCTACCTTGTCTCAGACCCTTTGTAACTCAGAGCCTTCCTGGCACCCTTTCTTTACTGACACTCCCTAGAACCTTAGGATGGCTGCTCCTCTATCATAGAGGGCAATCCATTTTTGTTTCTCCTGCCTTGTGGAATTCTGCCAGCAGCTTAAAAAAAATATCTTTCCCCAACCACATTACACTAGAAATAGGGGGAAAAAGTCTAAATGTCCAATTATAGTGAATTGGTTAAGTAAATTATTGTATGCAAATACAATGGAGAATTCTACAGTCATTACAAATTATCTGAAGTTCCATATTTACTGGAGTAGACAAATGTTTATAACATATTAAGTGAAATAAGGAGTTTACAGACAAGCACATATATGCATATGTGTGTGTATACCTATACAGTACATATATATGTATGATACAATACGTATATATGTGTGTGTACAGTATATATGTGTATATAGTATGCATATGATATGCATATGTAATATGTATATTCATGTATGTGTATGAATATTTACAATCCCATTTTTTTAATTATTATATTTTATTGAAGTATAGTTGATGTACAATATTATATGTTACAGGTGTACAATATAGTGGTTTATAATTTTTAAAGATTATACCTCATTTACAGTTATTATAAACTATTGGGTATATTCCCTGTGTTGTACAATATAACCTTGTAGCTTATTTTATACATAATAGTTTGTACCTCTTAATTTCCTACCCCTATAGTGCCTCTCCCCCTTCCCATTTTTTAAAATCCCATTTTTTAAACTGTACATAATATACATTTTTATATTTGCTGGAAGTATATATATCAAAATGTTAACTGAATAACTCTGGTTGGTAGACATTTGGAGGATTTATTTACATTTATATTATAACTGAATATATTTATGTTTTGAAATATTATAATCCATTACTTTTGGGAAAAAGAGAGTAAAAGGAAAGGTCTATGGGGCCAGGTAGGGTAGCACTGCCAAAAGTTGCCCAGGACCTGTAAGGGACTGACTGCTGCTCTAAGTAATAGGCTGATACATCTACAAGTAGCTGCCCTTGCCTCTGGGCTTTTATTTAACAATAATAATAAAAAAACCGCTCCCCTTTCATTCTCTCTTCCCCCAACACAATTTTACAATAGAATCTCCCTCTGTGCTCTAAGACAAGGTAAACTTTGAATAGAAAAAAAAGTACAGAATGCAGAATTTCCTTTCCTTTTTCTTACAACAGTGAGCAACTCAAATACTTTGTGCAATGTTTTCTACAACTTTTCCATTTTAAGGGGTGTTACAAATTGGCCCCTCTTCTCTTCCAATGTCCACAAAGATGGTGAAATCTCATCCTCTAGGCCAGCAAGAAGAGATCAGAACTAAAAAGAGAATGAAGACTTCTTAGGGGATTATGAACAGAGATGATAAGGTATTTAATGACCAGAAAGCCCTGGGAATCTACCAGTGGCCTATAGGACCAAACAGAAGGGAAACCGGATGTGGAAAACCAGAGTAGTCTTCCTGGTGGCTGCAAGCTGAATAGCAGCCTGGCCCTGGCCTGCACACTGACCAGGCTGGACAGAGATGTCCAGAGTCAAAGTGCTGCAGGTCAATCCTGAAGTCAGAACCAATTGGTCTCCCTTTATTCCAGGCACCTCATGTGAAAACTTGGCATGTTTCATCTTTAGGGAACTTAGAGATGATTTAATATGGTTTCCTCATTTGAAGAACCAAAACTAGCAGAGGTTAATGGATCTGCCTGAGTTCACAGAGCTGATTAATAGAAGGGCCTAGGCAAAGCCCATTGGGCTAAATAAATACATTTGGGATGGCCGAATGAACAAATGAATGACTATTCCAATACTAGCATGAAACTCATTCCAAATCTAACATGCTGGGCATTCAGATGATCCATACATTTTCTCAGTCATACAATAAGGAATTGATTGCTCACGATAAATATTCATAGAGGTGTGCCTCATTTTATGGGACGTACAGGGCTACTTTACAGGTAGATTTGACTAGATTTCAAATATATAAGAACAGCTCTTTTAAAATAAAATAGGTTAATTTTCTGAAAGATAGAATACTCCAATTTATCTGCTATATTAAATTTTCATACCTAAAATTGGCTTCGCATGGGTCTTCCTACACTAAGTGAACTGAAAGAGTTAATGGAGTACCCGTCCTTCCTGTGCAAACACAGCCTGGCCGCCCCACTGTAGAATGTGAATTCTGAGTGGTGATTACCAATGCACTTGCAGAAGCAAAGCTCAACTCTTTGCCTGTGTTGTCCATGATACCTTCCTCTGTAGACTGAGCATAATATTTTATAAGGTACCCTTCTGTGTGTAAGTTGCTTTCCCCTGCAAGGCTGAGAGGGCAGGATCACTTGCTGTTTTGATGGAATTAGTTGGAGGGAAGCATCTGGCACAGCCTCCCCCACTTACCACGCAGGAGGCCCTGTCGATGTGCAGCAGGGTTCACAAGCTCAGATGCCAACAGGGGCCAAGTAGGTGATACACATGAGCAAAGCAGGTTCAGTGGGAGAAGCAATAGGGATCGGTACGGGCAGTGGAGACTTGGACAGCTAGTGCCCCATGTAATGGGGGTGGGTTTTACTCAGCTCTAGTTCACTGTTACCATGTAGAAATGTAGGCTGGGTTTTGGTAGACTCTCCAATTTTTTTAAGGGGAAATAGAAATTACACATTTTAATGTAAAACCTTCCAACTTGTTAATGTTGGCAGCTAGTTCAAATTTGTATTAAAACACTGCAAATGTTGGTAGAACAAAAAAGTCCTTTGGCCCATTGGTTACCAGTTTGAGACTTCCAGACTCCTACAGTGATATTTAGTGAGTGGTATTAAATTGTGTAAACTTGTACATTTATTTTATAAATAAAACACAGAGAAAGACCACCCATGTTTTTATAGAAATCATATGCATCCTTTAATCTTTACCTTATTCACTTCTTTCCTAAAGCTCTCCCCAGCTCTCTGACATCATACATCTGTGCTGTCTGCACTGCACAGTTCATGCTTAACTCTGTGCATTCTTTCATCGTTTCTGATTTCACATGTGCAGACTTCATTCTTGCATTTAGACTTCATTGTAAACACTTCCAGGGCAAGAATCATATCTAATACTTCTTTTATGCCAACGTCAAAGCTCAATAAATGTTTGTAGTTGATACTTTTTTCAATAAGGGAAAAAGAGAATAGTCTTTGTTGACACACAAGTACATAGTTATACTAGAAACGAGCTTAGTGTCTTGAAGTTCCTGAATTTCTAGCCTAGGCAGACTAACAAGTTCAAGTCTGTGGGCACCTTGCCCTGCTGAGCTGAGAAGCAGTGGCTTGCCCTAAATTTTTAAGAAGAAAGCACTTGGCAAAATAGCTATGAGTTCATCATTTCTCTTCTAGAATAACAATATTGTAGGATGTGTTTAGTTCCATGGAGGTGACATGGTCCTTTAAAAGTATGACTCTGAGTGTGAAATTTTCTGAGCCAAATCTTATCTGTAGGAAACCTTCTCTCAATTTAGGCATTCAGAGAATGGTAGGCTCAGTTAAAGAAGGTCAGACTTACGTTTTGCATTCACAAGTCAGAGCTCTCTGGGCCGTTTTAGAGCGATTTGGAGGAGCAGAGGCACGATCTATAATCAGCCTTAATCCAGAAATGGGTGCGGCAGGGGAAGAAGTGGAGCTAGCATTGAAGCTCTAGAAATGACTGGCAGCTACCTTGGTACCCACATGGAAGTGAGGCTGTGGTGGCTGAGAAATGGCATAAACCTCAAGTAACTTTTTTTTTTTTTTTTGCGGTGCACGGGCCTCTCACTGTTGTGGCCTCTCCCGTTGCGGAGCACGGGCTCCGGATGCGCAGGCTCAGTGGCCATGGCTCACGGGCCCAGCCGCTCCGCAGCATGTGGGATCTTCCCGGACCGGGGCACGAACCCGCGTCCCCTGCATCGGCAGGCGGACTCTCAACCACTGCGCCACCAGGGAAGTCCTCAAGTAACTTTTTGAAGTGTCCTGGACATTAAAGTTATCTCTACATTACCAAGAGCAGGCTACAAAGCCACAACACCTGGACATGTGCGCCAGGGGGCCGATAAATGTGTCTGGGAATGGGCCTAGCATTTGGGTTGAATTGGCCAACACTGCTTGAAAGGGAAGAAACTGGAAGAAGTCTAGATCCTCTATGGATCCCTAAGTCCCCTGAGCTTGTTATGATGGGCAATACAAAGGTGGAGGTGAAGAGACCAGCTCTGATGGGAACTGACTCCCTGGCCAAAGAAAAACATTATATTCGCTCCCTTACTTGTAAATACTGATAAAATACTGAGAAGTACTGATAAAAGTGCTTTTACTGGAAAAGCCCTGTCTGCATACTCCTTATGCTCACAAACACCACACACCTGTGCCTCTCAGACACTTCTTTACAGTTCTTATTATTTCTCCCTATTATTTGGTAATCTAAAAAAAGAAAGAAATCATCAAATAAATAGATCACATTATTACATTAGGAAGCAGACTTTGGAGTGCAAAAAAAAATGTAATGCTTTGGTTACTAAAATGAGTGCCTTCACTTAGACAAACGATACTTGGGCCAAAATAAACATTAATTAACGTTGTTCAGAATGTTTAGTTGTAACTCTGATATTGTCACCTTCTGTTCGATAAAATTTATTGCTAAATCATGAAATCTCCTTTTGTACTAGTCACTATGTCGATCCAGTTGCATCTTCTTCATCTGCAAATTTGAGTTGCTAATAAAAAGTGAGGTAGAAAATACAAGTCATATATCCTTGGGATAATTGTGTTTACTCTGTCCAAAGTGAATATTAATTATAACGATAGAGTAATTTACATTTCCTCTCTTGATTGCCTCTTTCTCTCAACAGCCTTTCCATCCATTTCTTTTCTCATGAAGCTTCTTCTGGTTGGAAATTTACCAAATTTCACCAGGTAAGAAGTACTAAGTGTGAACCTGTAAACCTTGTTTCAAAAGAACCCAAGTTTAGGAAATCCAAAGATGGTGTCAGCTTTGGACAAATATCTAGAATACAAAGTGGGAAAGATCCATCAGGATTCCCAATCATTTTGGAGCAGTGGTTCTGAAAGTGTGGTCTCCAGACCAACAACATCACCATCTCCTGGGGAACTTGTTAGAAGTGCAGACTCTCAGGCCCTTTCTTATGCTTTAACAAACCTTCTAGGTGATTCTGATGCACCTATAAGTTTGAGAACCACTGTCTGAGATAGGTGTCATGGACCAAAGGTACAGAAAATGTCTCCTCTGGATTGATGGGATTTGATGGATTTGATATCTCTTCTTCCTTCCTTTTCTCCATTGCCTTTTCCTCCTTTCTGCAGGTTTATCCATTCCTCATTTAGCAAGCCAAAGTTGGCTCTGCAAAATCATACTTTCATTACAAACACACTGTTTTTATGACAACTTAAATGCTAGTATGAGACTCCATCAAACTAAGTATTCAGTAGAAGTTATCAACTAATTAACTGATTTAAATCCTTGTTTAGCTTTGAGAAGGAAAGCTTCTGAAAGTCACAGAAGACAGAGTTATAAAAGGGTGCCCATTTTCTAAGGTGGTTGCCTTTTATACCTGGTATCCATAGGACATTCTTTTTACAAGGAAAGTTAATATTTTTATGTGGGCTGAAGGTGTTGAATTGTTACAGCTGGAGTCGTTTGCAAAGGATTGTGTTGTCCAGAAGGAGCTCATGTTCTCGTGCAGTGTTCAGAATATGTTTGAGGTCTGTACATTATCCATTATCTCCAATTCCAGTAGCCAGTCTAGATAGCTGCCCAGCAGCTATTTCATGTCCAACCTTACTATAATTTGGTGTAACCCTGGGGATATTTATGAATTATCTGCTAAATCTAAAAAAATGTGAAGGAGGATGCTGTCATTCTGAAATCATTGCTAAAAGCTGCCCGCATAATGCCTTTGCTTAAGATACCCTTCATTTGCAAAGATACACATGGTTTCTTCTCTATAGCATGTAATTTCTTCGGCAATTCAGCAGAGTCTCTAAGACTCAGTTTCCTTATTTGTAAAGTGGAGATAATAATCCAATTACTTGTTAGTATTGTTGTAAGAAATAATGAAGATAATTCAGGAGCACTTAGCACACAGTGCCTGACAATAAATCTCAGCCATGATTAAGGATAATTTTATTCATAGAATTGTAAGTTCAAAAATGTCACATCAGACCTCATCCCATTAAAAACAAGCACATAGGGAAGAGATCAACTGTCTCTCCCTTGCATGACTCTACCACAACTACATTGCATTTTACGTGGAGATTTGTTGCTGTTGTTTTCAGCTCCCTGTTTTCTGTTCTCCTAGTTCCTTGGCCAGTGCTGGGACTCTAGCATGGGGGCAGGGAGAATTAGGAGCACGATTAAGTATAGAAATCCATCATCCATACCCCACCTGTAGGACTAGGAGAGCACAGAATAGTGGCTGCTATTAGCTCTTCTAATACCCACCAGCCCTTTGGAGCAAAATCCAAAAGTCTAGCTGGATGACCCATGTATATGCATCAGAAAATCAAAGGACCTGAAGAGGACCTTGAAAAGTGATTTACCTCCCTAACCTCCGTTTAACATACAAAGCAAAGGATGCATCCAATTTTTATAGATTTCAGGAGAAGGGAATTTCCCTAACCTTTCATTAAATGCTAATATAGATAGATAAAAGTTATATATAATTGTGAAATCTCATTTTGGCATAAGTTTAAATATTTCTTAGAATATGCTAGAAAGACCCAGTTCCATCTATGACAAATTACCCCTTAGATGGCTTTGGCGAGAGAAGGGATGCAGAGATAGGAGAGGAGATTCTCGGAAGCGAGGTATGTTAAACATTAGTATTACGTGAACGTCCAGTAAACAAGAGATTTCTGAGATTGAATTAGTGACCTTTGGCGAGAGAAAGGATGCAGAGATAGGAGAGGAGATTCTCGGAAGAGAGGTATCTAAAACATTAGTATTACGTGAACGTCCAGTAAACAAGAGATTTGTGAGTTTGAATTAGTGACATGGAGAAATGAGAAACATCTGGAATCTGTACTTATTTTGCTGGTCAGAAACACAGTTTTGAGGTCCTTTGTTGAATTGTTGACTTTGTAAAGACTTATTAAAAACAAATGTCTAAGGTGACTGCGAAGAGAACGTAGTTGAATTCGGAACACGAAGTCCTTAAAGGGAACACCTCCATTTCGAAGAGTTTTTACTTGCCATCAACTAAAGCTTAATGCTGTCTCCTCAAATGAATCCTTTTGTTCCATTTCAACACACACTTGAAGAGTCAAAGGCTTACAGACACATTTGAAATTTAATAGTACATTTTTGGAGAGAGAAAGGGGACTCGTTTTCTTCATATTCTTCAGTTATTTTATATGATTCTTCCATAGCCACCCCCTTCCTCCCCCATACAAATAAATATCTAAGAAAAGGGGATTACCTAGATGCTGGCCCTTACTTTTATTATGGACACAGCTGAGGTTTACAAATGAGGTTGTCTCCCTCTTTGGTTTCTGAGGAAGATTAGTTCTAGCCAAGGCAGACCAGGGAGTACAGCAAGGGCTTATTGGTTAAACCCCACTATGTTCTCAGATGATGCTCTCATGTGCCCTTGTTGGGGCCATAACTAGTCACTCACTAGAAGGAAAGCAGGTGTTCCAGGCCAATGAGGTGATCTCGTGTTGGAATTCTGAGGGGACCACCTCTCCGAATTATTTCCTGCCGATGCCCTGCCATGGCTTTTATCACCCCTTCTGCCTGTACGAGGCAAGGGAGAAGGAGGGAGGGAGGAATGGTGAAAAGGGACAGAGGAAATGTCTTGAGGTGTATATTCCAGGAATACTCACCTCCCTCATCAATTTGCTACTCTCCTCATGTACTTTTCAAAAAAGGAAATGTTGTGAAGAACCAGATCTCAGGGAGGCCACAGAACGGAATTGTACATTTGGCATCACAAGCTGTGCTAATGGAATTCTGGTGTCGTACTGAACTCCCAGGATGGTGCCGCTCAGCCAGCCTTGCGCTGGTCGTTGTATCAAGTTACGGTAATAAAGGCAGTCCCCATGTCTCCTATTTTTTTATACTCAAGGTATTAAATTCAGGAGTGTGGATGCCCTTACTTTACAGGAGGCAAGGTGGAGGGCAGATGACCACTTGCCAAGACCATCATCCTCATAAAAGAAGCAGAGGGACACCATTTGAGGATCAGACCACAGGTCTGGCCGTTTCTCTAGCCAAGTAGCCTGACCCTAAAATGACAACTAGGGATAGTTGTTGGGGGGGGGAGGGAGAGGGGAGATAAGGTTGCTTTCTATGAGGCATTCCCAGAATCCCACAATATTTAGCTATCGTTAACTTCATATCCTCGTCAACCTTTTTTTTTTCTAATCGGAACATCTCTTTGGATAACAAGTTTCCATAGAATTACTAGCCACTGTGTGACTTCATGATTTTTTTCACTTATGCAGAACTACCTTTACTAATCTTTGGGGAAGGTCCGTGCTGTGCTCACCCTGCCTTACTCTTTATGGTTTTGTAAACATCAGTCCTTTCTGCTTTCAGCCTTCATTTTTTCAGACTGAAAGGTGTCATAAGTCCTCCCTCACCACAGGTCCTATCTAGTTCCCTCTTCTGGACATGCCCTGGAGTTTATTGCCCGAAGTATTCCAAGCATAGAACAGAGTATATGCGAAAATAGAATATAAATATTCACAGAGCCTTTAAAATACCCCAGAAAAAGAGATCTAAAAATCTCTCTTTTTAGATTTATATGCATTTTTTATTACTAAAATAAAATGTAAACCTGTTGCTTTTATGTAAGGCCAATTGGATTTTTTTCATCATGGTCCAGAGCATATAAAAATAACTCTTTTATGGAGAGGTGATACCCCATTGGTCACCCTGAATGGCTACCAGGAACAGGCTTATTAGTTCTACTTTATTGCTGAGAATGGCTTACATTTTAATTTTAAGACTCAATTTATTATTTACATTTTAAAATACAGCTTACATTTTAATTTTAGGATCCAGAGACAGTCTAAAGTAAAAATTTGGAGGAAAAGAATTAAGGTGGATTAGTGATTCTACCTTATCTAACGGGATGATTTTTTAAAAGACAGGCTGTACTATAAAGGTGACCTTGTCTGCACTCCTAGGGCATCAGAGTTTTTGCATCAGCTCGCGGTGGTGGTGGAGGCACGTGGCTTTCACTTTCTCCCAAGGTGCTCCCCTGTGGAGGGCAGTGGGATTTCCCTTCTGGGGCCTCCAGAAGTGAGGGCTGTAGGAAAGTGTCCTCCATGGACTTGTGGGATGCCTACCAAACTGTTTCCTTGTTCACCAGATTTACAGAACTTAGAGATTTTACAGAACTTTCGGTCATAAAATATTTTCTTTGTGAAACCCTCAGAGATTTGCTTTCCCTCTTCACCACAATGGCAGGAATGCAGAGCTTTCCCATGATTTTTTAATGGGATTCAGCTGCCCAAACTGCAGTGCCTTCAGCTATGTCTCTGCCTCATTTTACATTTGCAGATGCCAGGAACTAACACTCCCTCTCTCTCTGTCTCTCTCTCTCTCTGTGTCACACCCAGCAAAAGCTCATGGACATGAGCTGCATCTTTATGAACATGGACCAATCAGTAGGTATTCCCAAATGGAGCAAATGTCACCTTATTTCAGGCAGCTTCTGGTCTGGTCCCACATTCTATAAGAAAGTAGATGTCCCTCGGAGACACCTGTCAGCACCAGGCAGCTGGCAGCGAGTGGGTGTGGCCATGAGCCAGAGCAAGTCCAGCTTGAGCCCTGTGGTCAGCAGTGAGGAGAAGAGCGGCCCACAGACTGGAGACCAAGGGGAGTCAGAACAAGCCAAGGGTCTGAGCAAGCCTGGCATCCAAGACTGAGGAGAATGGTCCATAGGAAGAGTATCAGGGTCTGCAGGAACCAGAGGGACAAGGCATAAGGAAGCACAAAGCAAGCTTATGTGCCAACATTGATGACAGCATTCTAATCACTTCCTGCTTCAGGATTTCTCCTCCTTCTTGTAGTGCAGACAGCAAACCCAGTATAGGTGGGAACAGGAACTGGAATGGGGAGAACAGGCACAAGGTGTTGAATGTATCTCTTAGTGACATCATGACAACACAGAGAAAGAAGACGTCTTTAAAAGCACAATATGGGGCTTCCCTGGTGGCGCAGTGGTTGAGAGTCCGCCTGCCGATGCGGAGGACACGGGTTCGTGCCCCGGTCCGGGAAGATCCCACATGCCACGGAGCGGCTGGGCCCGTGAGCCATGGCCGCTGAGCCTGCGCGTCCGGAGCCTGTGCTCCACGACGGGAGAGGCCACAACAGTGAGAGGCCCGCGTACCGCAAAAAAAAAAAAAAAAAAAAAGTTCAATGTGATCTTTGCTATAGGGGAGGTATATTCAAAGTGCTGTTGGGGTATAGAAGAGGGAGCAACTCAACTAATTGTATGGAAAGTTGCAGAAGAGGTAACGTGAGTTGGTACTTCAAGGATGAATGGAAGTTTGTTGAAGTGAGTACGATGCAGTAGTTCAGTACAGGAGCTGTGGGTCCACCCTGACTGGTTCAGATCCTGACTCTGCCACTTCCCAGCTACATAACTTGGCTTATGGACTTACCTTTTGATGCCTCAGTTTCCTCACCTCTACAATAGGTATGATACTAATAGAGCCTACCTCAAGGGTTATCATGAGCAGAAATGAGGTAAGGCACGGGGAGCCCTCCGAGCAAATTCTGTCATATGATTAGTCACTCAAAGAGTAATAGCCATTATTGTTGTTATTATTGTTCTTTACTAAGTGAACAAGCAGGAGAGAGATTCCTGGAGCTCTTAGAGCCTTAGTCTCTTAATTTACAAGATTCATTATCATTCATGATCATTATTATTATTAATAAGAATAAAGCTAAAATTTAAATGCCATGCCCTAGACACTTTATATATGTAGCTTGACTTAATTCTTGTGATAATGCTGAGAATCAAAAAGTTTACACTGAAATATCAATAGCACCATAAAGAATATGAAATGAAAAATAAGTTCATAAAGGGTGGGTGAAAGAGAATTACATAAGGAGGGATATTAATAACCTAACATAAGGAGGCAAAAGTCAAAGGGATTTCAGAATGGTGGCTTTAAGCCAAGTGAGGTCCCTGGTATGAGTTTGTTTTCATTTTTGCTTTGTAATTTTCATTGTTTCTTTGTATGTTCATTGCCTCTAAGCAAGGAGTACCCTTTACAATTTGCTTCACTTCTCACCACTCATCTCATGCCCAGCCCTGAGAACATTTGTGACATGCTAACAAGAATCTAGAACTTGAGTTGGGCAATTGCTCACATTCGTTGAACGATGTTTTCATGCCAGGCTCTGTGCTAGGTGCTTACAGACACATGATCTATATAACATCCTAAATGAGGTATTATTGTCCCCAGTCTTTGGGTGAAGAAACGCGTCAAAGAGAGATTAAGCCTTTAAAGAAGGACAGGATCAGAGGCAATAAAGCAGGAAAGTGCATGACTTGCTCTGAGACCTGTTCTGCTGGAAAGGAGGGTCCATATAGGGGAGTAGTATGAGTTTAGGTGGAAGTGGTTGGATGACCTTGAATACCACGCTTAGGAATTTGAATGTGACTACAGGAAGCTAATAAATGATAGGTTTCCTTTTCTTCTCTACTGCTTTATGAAAACTCACCTACAACAAATATATAGGCTACCACAGGGTTCACTCTGAAGTGGGAGGGGTGCCAAGAAGTCCTGAAGATGTTCGTTTCTCTTTGCAAAATGCCCCACTATACGCAGGGACAGTACTTCACCTCTCATGCCAACAGAAGGGAGGAGGGACCTTCCAGTAGATATTCTCAGTTGAGTTTTCTTCATATATTTATATCATTTTAAAAAAATGACGACCCAGCTTCCCTCCCTGGGTTCCAATCCTTGAGATCTGATGTTTAAGCCTTACACTGCAGAGTGCCCTCAAAATCAAGAACACATTCCTTAACCTTTGGTTCCAAGAAGTTCTTCATGAGGTTGCTCCTGATTACCTCTCCACCCTCAACTCCCTCCACTCCCATGATGTATCCCAACCATACTGATCCTACTAAGACAGATTTTCTGCAAAAAAAAAAAATCTTCATCATGCCACACACCACCCCCTGATCTCCATAATGCTTTGCACTTTGGGGTATGACTTCTCACCAGAAATGTGTTTTTTGTCTACTTTAGACCGTAAGCTCCCTGACGGTAGAGGTCCTTGTTCTCTACTGATTCCTGCATCTGACATCCAAGCACATAGTCAATGCTCAACAGCAGTTTGTCAATGAATGAGTAAATGATTAAATGAAGAAGTGTTCTAATCCCCTGGTCCTTACTCACTGTGGGACTCTGGTCTTCAGCTTGTTAGTGGGTTTTCCTTCTCTAATTGTCTACCTGTCCCTAGACCGCACCACCAGCTTGGTCACTGATTTCCACGTCACTCTCTCAGTCTAATGTATTCCCCACTCCATTCACAATCTGACACATGCACACACTCACCACCACCAAAAACAACAACAAAACTTGTCTTCTGTCTCCTTTCTGGTCGCCTCCCTTTGCCAAAACCCATTGTTACCTGTCAGAGTTCTGTTACCCATGAACTGTTCCTTGGTCTCACAGATCCCATTTCCCTCTTAAATCCAATGATTACGTTTCAGTGGACTCGACTAGAAAAAAGATACAGGGAAGGGAACCCTAACAATATCTTTTTTTGTTTTTAATTTTATATTTTATTTTTGACTGTGTTGGGTCTTCGTTGCTGTTCACAGGCCTTCTCTAGTTGCGGCAAGCTAATAGGGTGCTCTTCCTTGCGGTGCATGGGCTTCTCATCGCGGTGGCTTCTGTTGTTGCAGAGTACGGGCTCTAGGCGCGTGGGCTTCCGTAGTTGTGGCATGCGGGCTCAGTAGTTGTGGCGCACAGGCTTAGTTGCTCCGCGGCATGTGGGATCTTCCCAGACCAGGGATGGAACCCATGTCTGCTGCACTGGCAGGCGGATTCTTAACCACTGCACCACCAGGAAGTCCCCCTAACAGCATCCTGATGTTTTGGCATAGTTGTTGGCAGCTCCTGGAGTAAAGGGGATGTGTGTGCTTATTATTATTATTATTTTAATGCATAGTTAATTTGAGTTCTGTTTTATTTATTTATTCATTTATTTTTGGCTGCGTTGGGTCTGTTGTTGCTGCGCACGGGCTTTCTCTAGTTGCGGTGAGCGGGGGCTACTCTTTGTTGTGGTTCGCGGCCTTCTCATTGCGGTGGCTTCTCTTGTTGCGGAGCACGGGCTCTAGGCACTCGGGCTTCAGTAGTTGTGGCTCACAGGCTCTAGAGCACAGGTTCAGTAGTTGTGGCACAGGGGCTTAGTTGCTCCGTGGCATGTGGGATCTTCCCGGACCAGGGATCGAACCGTGTCCCCTACATTGGCAGGTGGATTCTTAACCACTGCGCCACCAGGAAAGTCCGGGATGTGTGTGCTTATAGTATGTGTGCGTGTTTGTGATATAATGACCCACAGCTGGGAATGGTCTGGCTAAGTCTTATGGAATGAATAGCCTGGGAAAAATGTGGATACATCTGCCTGCCCATTGGAAAGCGACAGGCCCTAGATGGGCAGTCCCAGCTGTAGGGGCTCAGGAGTTCTGCCCAGCAGACCAAACCTGATAGTCTAGTGCTAGTAATAATAATGTTAACAGCCTCATTGCTATCACCTATGTGCGTTCCCTGTGTTCCAATCACTGTGCTAAGTTCTTTACATAGGTTTGATCAACTATTTCTCACATCAACCTAATAAGTTGGGAGCTCTTATTACTCCTATTTTGTAGGTAACGAAGCTGAGGTACAGAGAAGCTAAGTAGCCTGCAAAGGGTCACACAGTAAATGATAGAGCCAGGATTTGAGCCCAAACATTCCAACATCGGAACTCCACTCAGTATGGAATCGTTCAAAGCAGGTGCCCCATGATCACTGAGAGTTAGTATGTGGAAGCAACACACGCATACACACAGACACAATTTGTTTTTACAATATAACTCTCACAGCTGGGGAAAACAGAAGGCTCGTTAGGTCTTAAAGAATATGAATGAGTAAAGAGAAAGGATAGTTAAAAGTATCTCTCAACAGGCTGTACTTCTCAGCATGTTTATAAATTTGTAAATGCATTCCATTATACATATAGGGAGAACCATGGAGCACAGGGCTGCCACACATGGTCCTGCATGCGGAAGGTGTTCCCTGGAATTGTTCAGTGCACACACTGATCAGCTTTACATGGTGAGCCCCCAGTGCCCATAAATTAATATAGGGGCCAAATGGAAGCCTATTATGGGGCTTGAGCTAGTGTGGACTTAAAAAACGAAATAAAAGAAAATGTGGAAATGATAAACCGACTGTCACAGGACCATGAAAAGCAGATGTCTATCCCAGTGTGGCTGCAGAGTCTCTCTGCCACCACGCCTTCCCATTCAGCTGCTATACCAGTGTACCACTTAACCTGCCACTGTGTCCCACACACATCCTTCCGTACTGCCCAGGCCGCATAAATGTTTCTCCTTCCTCCTCAACCTCTCCCCCATCTTTACTTACTACCCTCTTCTTCAAGACCTAGACATGCACCCATCCATCATTCATGTATTCATTCAACAAACATTTTTGGAGCACCTACCATATACCCTAGGTCCTCAAGTAGATGCAGAGTGACAAAGATGAGTATGGCATCCTCACTGTCAAGCTGCTCCCAGTTTAGAGGGGGAATTAAACAAATAAAGCAAATTCTCTCCAGGAAGTTTTATAATCATTCTCTCTCTTTTTTTTCCCCCCAGCTAGAGGAATTCTCATGTTTTGGAAGCATTTATTGTGCATATCCTTATGGATTAAGTAACAATTTGAAACACTTAAAGCAAAACAAATACATTGTAGAGAAACAGAGAAAATATTGTGAAAGCTGTAAATAAGTAGTTTATATGTCTGCATCTCTTCTGGGTTCATTTTGTAAGGAGGCAATAAAATGCTAAGTTAAAGCTCAATTTGGTTTTCTCCAGATACTTGCCAAATTTTTGACATCACATGCTACTGTGTTTCCAGGCTTCAGGAAGTCAGTTGAGCAAAAGAAAATTATGCTCCATTCTAGCCTGCAAATGATTCCTATTTTTTCATGAAATGTGTGAGGCTTGAACTAGACAGCTATACATAGTGTGAAAATAATTTCATCCCCAAAGACATAAAGTAACAAATTATCTATGGAACCACAGCAAGCAAAAGACTTTTTAAAAAAATCCTCTGCTATGAATATGAAATCCCAGCTGGCCATGCATGTTCCATTTGAGACGAGAAGGCTTATCTAATAGACTGTAAGCTCCTTTAGAGGAGCTGTGTCTTATTTATTTGTCTAGCCCAAGCATTCAGCTTAGGGCTAAGTAAGTGTCTGTGAATATGTTATACTACTGATCAAAGTGGAAGTCTGTGTCAAAGTGGAAGTCTCTGATGTCTTGTCAGACTCCCTAATATTCTGGAGAAAGTGGCATTAGAGTTTTTTCTGTTTGGGTTTTTTTTTTTTTGCAGGGGTGGGGTTGGTGAGCAGAAAGGGAATTGTTTTGCTTTATTTTTTTCAATTGAAGTATAGTTGATTTACAATGTTGTGTTAGTTTCAGGTGTATAGTAGAATGATTCTTTTTCCGATTCTTTTCTATTATTGATTATTACAAGATATTGAATATAGTTCCCTGTGCTATATAGTAGGACCTTGTTGTTTATTTTATATATAGTAATATGTATCTGTTAATCCCAAACTCCTAATTTTCCTGCCTACTGCTTTCCCCTTTATAAGTTTTCTATGACTGTGAGTCTATTTCTGTTTTGTAAATAAGTTCATTTGTATCATTTTTTTAGATTCCACATATAAGTGATATCATATGATATTTGTCTTTCTGTGTCTGACTTACTTCACTTAGTATGATAATCTCTAGGTCCATCCATGTTGCTGCAAATGGCATTATCTCATTCTTTTTATGGCTGAGTAGTATTCCATTATGTGTGTGTGTGTGTGTGTGTGTGTGTGTGTGTATACACACACATACCACATCTTCATTCAATGTCAATGTCAATGTTTTATTTTTGAGCTATGTCATATTCCAATGGAGACCAGGATGAAATCAATGACCTTGTCTATCAGGATAGTTTAGATATTGACCCACTGATCATCCCATTTGATGAGTAGGGCCATTGAATGATCTTATCTTCCCTGTGATCAGCACTCAAAATAATTGCATTCCCAACTGTAGTACACGTATTACCTTAAAGTTTTGCTGTACTTTCAACTCAGGAATTGTAACCAACCCCTTCTGTGGCTCTGGACCTCACATCTCTTCTAAAGGCTGTGCAAAAGCTACAAGCCTTCTCACCACCCTGTACTACTGCAGCGCTATGCCCTGGTCTGGATTCCCTGTGAGATCCATGTAAAAACAGGAAGTGGCTTCTGAAGCCGTGCTTGGTCGGAATAACACAATATATATGTCATCTCACCTTCAACAGAATGTAATCTGTAATGTCACAACCCTCTTCCTGTCCAACTTGGCATTGGCATTTTGTTTGACTTGGTGGCGAGAAATATAAAAACACTTCGTGAAATTTTCCTTGCAGAGCACTTGTTAAGGGAGCTTGGTTGCTTACGGGAAATTCATCCTGCTTAGCATGTGTGAAATGCCCTTCAGTCCATTAGTGAGAAGGTTCAAGGCAAAATAAACACATTTCATTTTGACCATATTTAGAACTCACAATAAAAAGGAGTAAAAAGATAAGCTGATGGAATAAGGAAATTTTTATCTCTATATTCCACACATATTTTTCACTTTCTCCCCTTTCCTGTAATAACTTTTTAACATAATGGCACTCATATACATTTTTAGAGGATTTTCATTTTATTATGTATTGAATTACGTAGTACCAGTAAATCCATAGACATTCTCATCCCCAGCTCTTACAATTTGGCTATAAAGATTCAGAAAGAAACCGAGACATTAAGGAGAAGCCAGGGGCTACAGCTGCAAGGTCTTATATTTGTTTATGTCATAAACGTCTTCATTTGCCAAACCAAAATTGTTTAAAATTGTGGTATATCATGTTGGTCCTCGCTGACTGCCTTCAAGTGTGTGTTTGGAAGAGCATCGTATGGTGGCCATGCTCTGAGTTCCTTTCTCCACACAGGCACCAAATCCTCTGAATTCTACCCTGTCATCCACCAGGGCAGGTGGGGACTGCCGCATCATCTCTATGCCAATGTTCTTCTAATGACGTAGTGACAAAGGGGCCCTTATTCATCTGAAACAGACTCCTCAATTTTAAACGTAGGCATTCGGTGGTAAAAGGAAGGCATTTTTTTTTAAAAAAGAAATGTTTTGTTAAAGATGTATATCACATACTCAAGAGTTGTCGTTTTCTAGTTCCTGCTTATACATTATTTCTGTTTTCCTATTTTTTGGTCCATCACATGGAATAAATGTGGTTTTTCTTCCTGAAGAGTTGAAGAAATACACTGTCCATTCTGAGAGTCATGGTTAGATGCCTCCTACAAGCCAACTCTTCCTAAAAGTAAAAAATATAGGGCTTCCCTGGTGGCGCAGTGGTTGAGAGTCCGCCTGCCGATGCAGGGGACACGGGTTCGTGCCCCGGTCGGGGAAGATCCCACATGCTGCGGAGCGTCTGGGCCCGTGAGCCATGGCCGCTGAGCCTGTGCGTCCGGAGCCTGTGCTCCACAATGGGAGAGACCACAACAGTGAGAGGCCCGTGTACCGCAAAAAAAAAAAAAAAAAAAAAACCATAAATATAGGGCTAATATTGGATTGATTTTTGTTCTCCTCTTGTTTTTCCTGATCCTCCTGCAAAACAAGTTACAGTAAGATAGAAACTAAGGAAACTGGCACGCGGTACATGAAAGACGTCAGGTGTATTTGGGCTTATTCCTCCAGAATTATATAAAACTGACCTTCATACCTGCTTCTCCTTCCTGTTAAGGCTGGATGGTAACTCATGCATTTTTTCAGTCATTTACTTAATTTATACATTCATTCAAAGTTCTAAATGAGAACCAATTGTTAGAACATGAAAAAAATAGAAAATAGTGATGATCCTTGCTATTTCCTTGGGGAGACGATATCTACATGCATGAAACAATTTAATTCTAAGATTTATTTAAAGTGTGTGAAATTTACTTGTAAAAATAATAATAGATGACATTTATATAGTGTTTACTATGTGCCTGAAACTCTTTGTGTTTTTTATATATTAATATGTATATTAATCCTCACAACAATCTTGCCAAGTTGCTTCTATAATGATCCCATTTTACATGTGGTGAAACTGAGGCATAGAGATGTTGACTAACTAGCAGCTAGTAAGTAGCAGAGCCAGGATCTGAATCCAGGTAATCTGGCTCCAGAGTCCGGGCTCTTTGGCCACTGCCTATCATTGCACATACATTTTTTTTTTTTTGAAATAGGAACGACTCATTATTTAATCATTTTTCTGAATCATCCGCAGAGAGGCATTGATTATATTTAAAAATTCAACCTAAAGGATGTATAAATATACATCATGTTAGTCATGAATTTTTAGTTTTTAAGCTTCTAGATAACACGGTTTTCACATTTTATTGTGATTAACATTTGTGGAAAAAGAAGTAAGGTACAAGATGCTAGGCTCTATATAAAACTTATATAAATCAAGCCATCAGAATTTTACTTATTTCTTTTTGCCTCTGTTTTTATAGTCTGTGACTGTTAAGAGTACATATAAATCACGTTTTTATTTAGGGGGAACCGTGCACATACATTTTATGTAGAATGAAAATGTTGTAGCCAGAGGTCACTCAGGGAAACTCTCAGTGGAAGAAGATATGGTGCTTGAGCAGAACCTTAGTGACGGTGTAAGGTTTAGGCTATGAAGAAGGTAGAATTGGACTTTCTGGGAAGCAAGAACAGCAGGAAGAAAAGCTGGGATTTGGAAATGATTATAGCCTGATAGGAGGAATGACTGTCTTGCACAATGGTGTGAGAAAACTTTTATAGGGAGCCTTGAGCACCAGGCTGAAAAGTTCAAACAAAAATCCACAAACAAGTATAAAAGCAAAGAATTGACTCATTCGTGCATTCATATGATTACAGCACTGGAAGGGACCTTGGTGAGCATCCATTCCAACTCCTCCTTTTATCATTGTAGAATCTGAAGATCCAGAGGTCACTCGCAGTGTCACTTACCTAGCGGTAGAGCTAGAACAGAGCACAGCTGTCCCGACTCCTCGTTTAACGTCATTTCCAATGTTTCAGGCCACTGTGGGAAGTTCACGGGGCAGAGGCATTTGGTTCAACTCAGAAGGAAGAGAAAGAGGCAGGGTGACCTGTGAGGCAGTATTGCAAAATTCAGGTGAAGCACAAGAGGCTCAGTGGAGATGGGAAACTTTTTGAGAAAGGATTGAGGGAATTTGATTGGGTATCACTAATAAAGGGATGGAAAGTGCCAAGGTGCCTCCACATTGGCATAACTTTGAAAGAAATAAAGAAATTGGACAGAGATGTCTCTTGGGCATAGAGATCATCAGTTTAGATTTAGCACGTGTGAGAGCAAGGGGACCTATTATACCCAGTCCATGTGGGATCTTCTGTAACGTGATGATCAGATTCCAAGGCCGTCTGCAATTTCTCCATTAAGCACTTGCCACCGTCATTACCATGTGAGCAAGTCCTTGCCAAGACTGTGAGATGACATTGAACTCAGTCTTGCTCCTATTTGGTGGTTTCTTCTACTGCCAATCAGCCTCCTGTGTGTTCACTTGCCCCAGAGGCTGAACAGCAGAGTGGTAAATAGGGTCAGCTCTAAATACAGATGGCCTGTGTTTGAATTCTACTCTACAACTCTTTCCTTGTGTGATTTGGGCAAATTGCTTCACTTCTTGGTGACTCAGTTTCCTCATCCCTAAAATGACACTGTAATCAGTACTTGCCTCCTAGCAATGTGAATTATTAAATGAATTAATACATGTAAAGCACTTAGAATAGAACTCAACATGTGGCAAACACTCAGTAAACAGTAGCTCTGATAGTGGCTATTCCGTGATTCATCTCTGCTCCATTACAGTCTCGGAGGGTTTTTTTTCTCTACAATAGCCTGGAGGGCTGGAGTTCTGCCTTCCCACCTGGTACCTCATTCTCTGTGGCTGCTGTTGTAACCTTAGCATGTTTCATTCATCCCAGGCATCGCCCTCTGCTTCTCCAACAAAGGTCACCCTAGGCCCCCTGCATTCTTACCACATCTAAGTCCCCCATCCAATAAACCACGTTTTCCCCTCACACAGATACAACTCAAGTTTGTTCCCAGAAGGGGGCGAGGGGTGACAAGGACCCCTTTCTCCATTTTCATGCAATCTCACAACATAAAATTGTGATTAGGCCCATCCAGCTTTTACCAAAGATCTCTCAGATTAAGCAGATCACGCTGTTCTGGAGTTCATCTAGCTAAAGGTTCAAAAGTAAATTCTCTGTTTCTGAAGCAGGACTGAGAAGGAACTAACCTAGGGGCAGGAAGGGAATAAAGACGCAGACCTAGTAGAGAATGGACTTCAGGACACGGGAAGGGGGAAGGGGAAGCTGGGACGAAGTGAGAGAGTGGCATGGACGTATATACACTACCACATGGAAAACCGATAGCTAGTGGGAAACAGCCATATAGCACAGGGAGATCAGCTCGGTGCTTTGTGTCCACCTAGAGGTGTGGGATAGGGAGGGTGGGAGGGAGACGCAAGAGGGAGGAGATATGGGGATATATGTATATGTATAGCTGATTCACTTTGTTATAAAGCAGAAACTAACACACCATTGTAAAGCAATTATATGCCAATAAAGATGTTTAATAAATAAATACATAAAAAATAAAGCAATTTTTTTGTTGAAAAGAAAAAAGCAAAGAGAGAGGCTGCTGGACTGAGATTCAAATCCAGGCTTACTAGCTGTGTGACTTTGGATCATATAGTACCTCTGACTCTTGGTTTCCTCACTTATGAAAATAGGACTATTAATACCTATTTTGCTTCTTCTAAGGATTAAAAGTTATAAACTTTTGGAAAGTGCAGTACCTGGCACATAGTAAATGCTCAATCAACTCTGGCTCTTGATACTATTATTATTATTATTATTACTGCCATGACTTCATCATCCCCCAATTATGAGTATACCCAATGTTTGAAAATATAAAGATTTTTCAACAAAGTGAGATCTTGTTTTTGACTTTCATAACTCAACCAAGTTGTGCCTGGTGATGACAGGCAATGTCCAACATTAGAAGGCGTCAGAGTAAAGTGGCAGCAGAACCAGAATCTCTTTGCTTTGATTTCATCTTGAATGTTGGCTCTTTAGGCTGGAGGTGCCAATGGCAGGGCCACCAGCCAAGAATTTCAGGCTTCTCTGTGAGGCCAGAGAATTTCAATGCCATGGGGTGCTGAGCTAGTACAGAAAGAGCTGTTTGAGGAGACTCATGGCTACTATGAGGTCTCAAGTCAATATGGTGATACTACAGCCTACCTTATTTTTCCATGGTCTTTATAAAGATATCATAGGCCACATAGTAGTTGTAGGCATTTCTGAGAGCTCCCTGAGGTACATGAATAAGCTAGACATGAAAATTTAAAGCCTTTTGGTTTCCTCTGCCACTGAATTTTAAAAGTAGGGTGAGATGACCTCTCTAGAAATACAGATGATGTGACAGTGACACCCCCAAATCCCTCGGGGGCCCTGTGCAAATGATACCTGTCCCTGTCCATGAAGATAAACTTGAGGGTCCTTCTAACCAATTTGAACTGCAGTGGCATTCTTATCCCTCCTCTGTGCAGTCAACAGAAAAAGGCAAAGTTCAGGTTTGCAGCAAAATGGAAATTAACTCCCCTGGTCCCCGCTAGTCAAGGGCTGTTTGGGTTAGAATTCTAGTGCTCTATTTTTCATGCAGGGTATCTTTCTTTTTTACTATGTTCTCTGGCATTTTTACTGTCTATATTACTCTGTTCTCATCTAATTTGATCTTAAACATTTTAAAAGATGAAGTTGCATTAGATCCTCACAAAACTAAGCACAGGGAGAAGTTTAAAATAAAGATGTTCTACAGGTCTCTACTTGGTTATGTAACAAATATTATAAATTATAAATACAGGGGGCAGAAAAGCTGCCCTCTGATGAAATCTTTTCTAAGATCTGCAGGAATAGGACCCAAACAGGGATTCTAGTTCTCGCATTCCCTTTTAAGTCAAATTTTAGTGGAGAGCCTTAGATCTTCTAAAGCTACTACTGCCCCAGCCTGCCCCCCATCCCCACGCTCTGATTTGCCATGTCTGTGCCTGTCACAGCTCTCACTTGAAAGGGTTCTGACCAAGCTAAGCTGTAAGGAACTAAGTGGAAGGGTGTAGAGAAGCTCACAGACTCTACCGAAAAGCCAGAGAACCAGACTCAGAACCCAGGTAGGGAACAAAGGAAGCTCACAGCCCAACTCTCATGTCACATAAACAGCTTGGCTCAGTCACCACCATCACCACTAGGGACTACACACCGTGGCTGGTACTGTTCACTGAACAGAAGGAACCCTAAACTTCCCAGGCTTCTCTGTGCCATTCACTCCAGTATCGAAGCGCCCAGTGGGAACACCCAGTTGGCTTCCCACCAGATACACAGTGGTGATGTCCCCAAACACAGGAAAGGGATTCAGATGATGGGCAGCCGAAAAATGATGTTCACTTTCCCTTCCATCTTCCTCTGCCTGCTCCCATTCTACCTTAAATTTAGTAAGGTAAACTTTTTTTTCAAAAAATCTTTTTTTCATCTTTATAGCATTATGATTCCCATTTCACAGATGGGAAAACCAAGCATCTTAATTAGAACTGCCATAACAAAATGCCATAAACTGGGTGGCTTAAACAAGGAGCACTTATTTCTCACAGTTTTGGAGGCTGGCAAGTCCAAGATCAAGGTGCCAGAAGATCCAGTGTCTAGTGAGAACCCACTTCCTGGTTTATAGATGACCCCCTTCTTGCTGTATCCTCACAAGGCAGAGAGAGCTCTGGCCTCTTTATCTTCTTAAAAGGGGCTCCATTCTCAGGACCTCATCTAAACCTAATTACCTCCCAAGGGACTCACCTCCAAATACCATCACATTGGTGATTAGTGCTTCATGTATGTTTTTTTGTTTGTTTGGGATTTTAGGGGGACACAAACATTCAGTTCCCAGTACCAAGCCTCAGAGAGGTTAAGTGACTGTAGAAGTTCATAGAACAGTATTTATCACTTCTAGATTTTTGTTCCATGTTTGGGTTTTAAAACACTACTACCCATTTTGTTTTGTCTTTTTGTCTTGTTGGTTTAAAAACTGTTTTTTGTTTTTGTTTTGCCAGTGGAACCTCTTTAAATTTTTCTAGCGAAACTTACAAGAAATCTCAATTTCTAAGGCAGAGAAAAGCAGAGCTGCTTGGGTTGAAGTATAAAGGAGAACAGAAGACCATCTGCTGAGACTCACAATCCTAGTTTCAAACACACAAAGCACCACAGAGGTTGGAAAACTGCTGTTGCTTCTCTCAGTGAGAGAGGTCAGTCATTCCTAGTCCATTTCCTGTCACTGCCCCTCTAGCCCCGGACTCAGGGACAGGAAATAGCTCTGAGTTTAAATAGAGAAGTAACTGTTCATACCCAAATTTGTCCATGGCTGCGGTCCAGCATTTCTCAAAACATGTTCCATAGAACTCTTGTTCGTCGGGATATTAATAAATAATAACTGAGAAAAATAAAAACGTTTTGTCAATGTTGAATCTCTCACCTTAGCTAAAATGTATTGAAAACATAAAAAATTTAAAATGTTTCTTACCTATGAGGAAGGACTCTCAGACAGTATTGTGACACTCCAAAGAAGAGGTACAGTGTCTAGAATTTTCCAAATATTTGACCAGAAACCTATTTTTTTGAATTGCATTTCTTAGGGCCAGTCTCTGGAAATTTTTTGACTCAGTTTTATCTTTTAATGCCTACTAAACATTTGGCTATTTTTGGAAGCAGGATGAGTTGGTTCTTACCCAGCCATTTGTCTTATAAGAATTCTTGTAATGTTTGTAAATCCCAGAGGAATTGCTAAATTCACTCAGGAAAGGTAGACACCTATTTGATCCCTTATGTCTGAAGGAACGGGTTTAGGTATCAGCATTTCTCTGTCAGGTAAGGGTATAGACAGTAGCTCAGAAACACTCAGAAAAATCTTAGACCTGGATACTCTCAAGACAGTAACAACCGTTATTACAATTTGCTAATTAACAGAGGTCTGTAAAGTGCAATTATGAAAGGCAGTGAGGTGAAGGGAAATTTGCTTTCAGGTTCAGTGTTTTTAAATCCTGGTGATTATTTATCCCTCAGAGGAAATGGAGGTGTCTCCAAAGGTCTGATTCAAATGCAAGAAGGAACCAAAATTCTGGAAAAGCAATGATTTAGCCCGGTGGAAGGCATTGAGCTGCCCAGGGCAATCTATTCCAGGTGGATGTCTGTGACTTATCTTTTTACTTCCTTGAAGTCAAATGTGTAACCTGATTTGTAAATGTCTACAGTCCCCTATGCCTTTTGCTTCAGATGAAACTTGCTCAGCCCGGAATCTTATCCCTTCCTCAACCACATCTTTATCTCACCAATTCATTTCTTACCTTAGATAAATTGCCTACCTAATGTGAGCCTCAGGGTTTTGTTTTTAGTATAAAATTGGAATAAACCTAACTGCTCTGTCAGCTGTCAATTCTGAGGTTGTGTTGAGAATCAGTCATGTTGATCAGGACCAAGACTAGCCTATACTACACCTCTGTGCTAATTAGAAGGCATCCCCTCTGGAAGTAAGGCAGCCTTCTGGCTCAGGCTTGGCTAGTGGCGTAGGCTAGATTTCAGCCCCATGCTGTACAACCTGCCCAATTGTACATCTTTTATCCATAAATGCCAAAGAATTATGTAAACTGAAAAGTGCTTTCATTGGATATTGTTATAGAGCAGTCAGGGGCAAGACCACAAGGATCTGGGTTCATTGCTGGCTCTGCCACAAAAGCTGTGTGACCTGGGCAAACTCAGTGACCTCTCTGAGCTCCAGTGTCCTCATGTATAAGAATGGGGATGACAGCATCTCAGATTTGAAGATTAAGTGAGATCATGCTTGAAAATTACCCAGAATATAGTAAGCACTCAATAAATGCTATTACTATTATTATTATTTAAAGCATAGAAAAATGGACTTTTAGACATTACTGTCATTTTTATTCTAACATAGATCCTACATTCTAGACAAATTAATCTTCTTCTCTATGTAACAATGTACATTGACCAATCTGCACCTCTCCCTACGCTGATTCTTACTGGAAGCAAGTCACTCTGTGAATCCATGGCTCTCCTTTCACCATTCCCTTGGTATTTTCCCAATCACATACATTATTCTACAGTATTGTTAGAGACTAGTTAATATCTCATGATATAATGCTAAATTTTAAAAAGCAAGGTACAAAGTTGTATATTCATGACCTCAATTTTATTTTAAAAAATTTAAAAAATATGTACCCAGGCAGTCCATTCTTTACACAAGCTTAATATACATGAATTTCAGTTACCGTGGGTTGGTTAAATAACAACAGTCTCTCAGCAACCCAGTTCAGATTTCAGTTACTTCAGCATATTATCTGTGAGGAATTGCATAAAGTGTAACTTCACGGCTAGCAATTTAGTCCACAAATCACTGTGTAAATGATGCATATATTTCAAGATCAGAAACCAATCATATCAATTCTTTCCAAGTCTGTCCATCACTGGCCACTGCACATCTGTTACTCAGTTCACGTACAGACAGCAAAGTGTGTGGTTGTGTTGCTTCCTTATCTCCCAATGATAGACTTACATGGCATTTTTTAAAAGTGAAAAATTGAAGAGGAAACTGGTTAAAAATGATGCAAGTGCAGCACAGAAATGAAAAGTGGTAACAGTGGATAAAACTTCTATCAGTGTAACTGGAGTTATAGAAGAAATGTTTAACCACGGGATGTTGACACTGATGCTGTTTAAGAGACTGTAGATATGGCCCCAGCCAGAGGAACTTAGGGAAGGTGAAACTGACAGAAGTGTACAAGAGGGAGAAAAGGATGGAAATGTCCCAGAGGAAGTGATGCTGGCAAAAAAAAACCCCCAAAACCCGATAACAAAACTTTACACTAAAGGAATTCTAAGAGATATTTCACATTATTGACAGTGCAAAGGATAAAATGTTGGAAGCTGATCTAAACTAGAAAAGAGTATGACCATTTGCCAAGGTATAGAAAAAATGACAGCTCTATATCATAACTTACACAATGAAAGATAGACAACCACTACTCAAACTGCTTTTGCAAAGAAATAAAACACTTTAATTCTGTGTTTCTAATATTTTAAATTACAGAGTACTAAATACAGATTTTACTATTTCTATTTCCCTGTACATTTATAACCAACAGTAAGAGAGTTTTAATGTTTTGACAAAAAATGCTAAAGGTCAGAGAACACTTGAGTTTTCTCCATTGATTATGAAAATGACCTTGCATGGTTTCAATTTGCATGGTCACTGTTACAGTCATATACTATCATGCAAAGTGACAATTGCCTGTACTTATATCTCCATAGAAAATAATGACTAGATGAAAGTGCACCAAAAAGTAAACGTTGGTATTAGAACTATAACTGATTTTAACTTTCTTCTCTGAAATTTTCAGTATTTTCCAATTGTTCTAAAATTAGCACAGATTACTTTTATAATCAGAGAAGAAATTATTAACAAAAAAATTGGTTTAAAATTCAGCTCCATTGGGAGTATAAGGCACCCTTGATTGGCCCTCTCTGCCCTTGGCTCAGGGCCGTTTGATCAAAATATAAGGTGCCTTGCTGCTGATTAATTCTATAAAGGCATTTGGGTTATTGTCTATGATATTTTTAATGATCTCAATAAAATAGACATTTCCTGTGTATATAGGTGTTACCTTCCTATTCCCTGGAGCCCTGAACAGTGTTCTGAATACCTAATAGGTGCTCAATAATATTTCTAACCCATCTCTCAAAAACCTGCCAGCAATTGCTGGGGGAAAATTACCCCAAAAGCAGCAAGGAACACATTAGATGATATTTAAATACATGTTAAGAAATTTCATATAAAAGTCTCTAGGGGGGCTTCCCTGGTGGTGCAGTGGTTGAGAGTCCGCCTGCCAATGCAGGGGACACGGGTTCGTGCCCTGGTCTGGGAAGATCCTACATGCCGCGGAGCGGCTGGGCCTGTGAGCCATGGCCGCTGAGCCTGCGCGTCCAGAGCTTGTGCTCCGCAACGGGAGAGGCCACAACAGTGAGAGGCCCGCGTACCAAAAAAAAAAAAAAAAAAGTCTCAAGGTGTTCTGCTCATATAATTAAAAATTAAATTTTTCTTCAAACAACATAATAGTTGAGAATCTAGAGGACTCTAAATCATGATGGTTCCAGTTTTGGTTTCCATAGTAACTTTAATTCAGCCTGAGTCTTGACACATTTCTTCGGATTACAGCAAATGGGGTTAAGTTTTTAATCTATGTATGCATAGAAAAGCAAAGTTATGATTGTTGTGGAAACCAGAATTTCTATTTCTTAAATATTGTTCATTAAAAACTCACAAACTATCACACAAATAATTTTTTTAAACGTATGTCCTTTGTTTATATATGAAGTGCAATGGAAGACAAAATTTGTGTCTTCCTGGTTACAGTACCTGACTTTTTTTTTTTTTTTTTGAGATTTCACTCTCCAAGTTAGTTCAGGCTCAGGCATAAGAGCTGAGGGATGTAGACAGAGGTGGCAGGTATATAATGCCATTTCTGTCACTCAGGTTACACAGTGCATATTGTAGTTTCTACCTAAAACACCTTTTCGTCTCCCATAGATAAACTGTATTTCACCGCATTGCCCTCAACTTAGTGGGACATCACTGAGGCCTGTGTCACTACACCGCCCCCTCCAGAAGGAGGTGAATTGGGCAGAGGAGAGCAGCCAGAGGGGCTCTAACGTGTTGCCAGCAAATCACTCCAGATTTTCCCTTTTGACAAAGAGGTTTTTGTAGTATAACCTCTAACCCCAGGCAAAGAAACTCCATCTTCCATATGAGACTGTATCATTCACCTTTTCCTAAAGAATGTGAACAAGTGAAAGCACAGACAAATTCTAATTTCAAACTATATCTAGAATTTTTAGCTTTCCTCACCCCCAGCCTTTTTAATAAACACCCGTCTCCTCCCAGGTTTACTGAATTTTACCTGTCACAATTTGGAAATAAATGACTGTTTGTAGAGTTGTGTCTGTACCAGCTGACAGTTGGCTGCTGCACATAAATTCCAGTGCCTCTCAAGGCTCTTTCTTCAGGTCCCTGCCCTCAGTCTTGGGTGGCAGCACACAAATGTACCAGACAGGGGGAACTCCTGCTTTCCAATGGCAAATCCAGTTGATTCTGTCTGCCCTGCCAGAGCTTGTGGGTTTCATTCCCAAAGACAATAATCTAGGTTAACCAGGACTCCCACTGCTGGATACCAGGACACTTGTTTGATATTTTAAGTACAAAACTGAAGATGGCAATTTGAAATGTGTTTAACATACATTTATGAAGCCCACCTCTCCACCTTTGCGAAATTTCCATTCCTTCTTCCCAGGAATAGAATCCCCATACTCTCTGAACTGAAGAGACGGCCAAAGAGCTTGGCATTCACAGGTGTACTTTTGGGGACAGAAAAACAGGGTGTGTGAAGTGGAAATAACAGACTGCATGATTGATGGAGCCTAGATGAACTCAGGGCATTTCTTGTACCTCTTCCAGAGACTTAATAAGAACAGGAAGTGAGTACACACTGTAACCCTCTTCCACAGCAGGAACCCAACTCCCCATTACAGCTGGATATGGGAAATAGGGTGGGGAAGGTCCCTGCTATTTAGAGGTGGCAGGACTTGGGTCAGAGCTGGTAAGCAAAAGCAAAGTTAATGGCTTTGAATTTTCATTCCTTCCATTGGAGAAGTTGCCGTCAGATTACCTGCTAGAACTTGTATGGAAGAGATAGGTGAGTGATACCCCATTGGGTTAACTCTGGATAATCCAGCCTCAACAGAAGAGGGAGTCTGGAACTGTGCCAGAAATGGAAAGAGGGCGTATGCGGGTGTTCTTGCAGTCTTAGTATCCCCATCCCCATTATATCCCTGGAGCCTATGTGGACCAGTGAACCAAGCTTCTTTGAATAGATGGACTAGATAGATGCTTATAAAATATGATTTTGAGAGTTTCTGAAAGACCTAAATTGCCAAAGCTACATCAGTCCCCTCACTCTGAGGGCCTGAAATTTTACCTTTTAGAGTTCCAGTTTTAGGCTCAGGAATTATTGCCAGAAGATCCTTTTGAACTCAGATTTGTTCCCTAGGAACATAATGTATATTATTAGCCCCCATTTCTCCAGAGTAGTTTATAAAACACCTGCACTTTCCCTTAACAGAGACTGGAGAAAAAGGGACTCTGGAATAATGGAACAGGAGACTGGTAAATGTTGATTGTATCAGAAAGAATGAGAAGAAAACCTGCTTCCAGAGTGAACATAAGTATGAAAGTATATTTAACAGTGTGAAGATTTGCCCCTGGAGTGAAGTGTCAGAAAGAAAAATAATGTTTAGAGAGGAGAGCAAAGGTTGAACCCTGACAACATCAAATCCAATTCTATCTGCCAAATCAAAGAAGGCTGTTGTTTGATCCTGCTGTTTTATGGAAAAGGCAACTGATCAGAATGAATTGAAGATAATACTTGTTACCTGTTGTCTTTTTTATAATAGCCTTTCTGACAAGTGTGAGGTGATATCTCATTGTGGTTTTGATTTGCATTTCCCTGATGATTAGTGCTGTTGAGCATCCTTTCATGTACGTTTTGGCCATCTCTGTGTCCTCTTGGGGAAAATGTCTGTTCAGATCTTCTGCCCATTTTTTAATTGGGTTGTTTGTTTTTCTGATGTTGAGTTGTATTAGTTTTTTGTATTATTTTGGATATTAACCCCTTATCGGATATATCCTTTGCAAATATCTTCTCCCATTCTGTATGTGGCCTTTTCATTTTCTGATAGTTTCCTTCCCTGTGCAAAAGCTTTTTGGTTTAATGTAGTCCCATTTGTTTACTTTTGCTTTCGTTTTCCTTGCCTGAGGAGACACATCCAAAAAAAATATTACTAAGACTGATGTCAAAGAGTGTACTGCCTATGTTTTCTTCTAGAATTTTTGAGGTCACAGTTCTTACATATAAGTCTTTAATCCATTTTGAATTTATTTTTGTGCATGGTGTGAGAGAGTAGTCCAGTTTTATTCTTTTGCATATAGCTGTCCAGTTTTCCCAGCACCATTTATTGAAGAGACTGTCTTTTCCCCATTCTGTATTTTTAACTCCTTTGTCATAGATTAATTGCCCACATAAATATGGGTTCATTTCTGGGCTCTCTATTCTGTTCCATTGATCTATGTGCCTGTTTTTGTGCCAGTACCATACAGTTTTGATGACTGTAGCTTTGTAGTATAGTTTGAAATCAGGGTGTGTGGTATCTCCAGCTTTGTTCTTCTTTCTCAATATTGTTTTAGCTATCTGGGGTCTTTTGTGTTTCCATACAGATTTTCGAATTATTTGTTCTAGTTCTATTAAAAAATCCCATCAGTATTTTGATAGAGATTGCACTGAATCTGTAGATTGCCTTGGGTAGTATGGCTATTTTAACAATATTAATTCTTCTAGTCCATGAACATGGTATATCTTTCCATCTATGTTGTCTTTAATTTCTTTCATCAGCGTCTTGTAATTTTCCAAGTACAGGTCTTTACCTCCTTCAATTTATTCCGAGTTATTTTATTCTTTTTTATGTGAATTATAAGTGGGGTTACTTTCTTTTTTCTCTTTCTAACAGTTCATTGTTAATGTATAGAAATGCAGCAGATTTCTGTATATTAATTTTGTGTCCTGCAACTTTACTGAATTCACTGATGAGTTTTAGCAGTTTTTTGATGGTGTCTTTAGGATTTTCTATGTGTAGTATCATGTCACCCACAAACAGTGACAGTTTTACTTCTTTCTTTCCAATTAGGATTCCTTTTATTTATTTTTCTTATTTGATGTGGCTAGGACTTCCAATATTATGTTGACTAAAAGTGGCAAGAGTGAACATCCTTGTCTTGTTCCTGATCTTAGAGGAAATGCTTTTAGCTTTTCACCATTGAGTATGATGTTAGCTGTGAGCGTGTCATATATGACTTTTATTATGTTGAGGTATGTTCCCTCTACACCCACTTTATTGAGAGTTTTTATCATGAATGGATGTTGAATTTTGTCAAAAGCTTTTCCAGCAACTTTTGAGATGATGATGTGATTTTTATTCTTCAGTTTGTTAATATGGTATAACACATTGATTAATTTTGAGACATTGAACCATCTTGCATCCCTGGGATAAATTCCACTTGATCATGGTGTATGATTCTTTTAATGTATTGTTGGATTCAGTTTGCAATTATTTTGTTGGGGATTTTTGTATCTATGTTTATCAATAATTTTCTTTTTTGTGTGGTATCTTTGTTTGGTTTTAGTTCCAGAGTGATGCTGGCCTCAAATAAGGAGTTCAGAAACATTCCTTCCTCTGTAATTTTTGGAATAGTTTGATAAGAGTAGGTGTTAACTCTTCTCTAAATTTTTGGTAGAATTCACCTGTGAAGCCATCTGGTCCTGGACTTTTGTTTATTGGGAGTTTTTACGCTACTGATTCAATTTCATTACAGGTAATTTGTCTATTCGTATTTTCTGGCTTTTCCTGGTTCAGTCTCAGGAGATTGTACATTTCTAGGAACATTATATTAATTAATGGTATTTGGATGTGAATGAAATACAAGTTCCCAATCTTGAGTTTACAGGTTTTTTTAGACTTTGCAGGGTTTTGTTTATATTTTGGTTTGATTCATACTTGTGAAAAATGTTTTACTTCTACTAGTGTTGAAATCATAGCCACCTACTGTTTTCTGTAACTATGAAATATTATGTCTTGTTGCTTGCAGAACTAATGGTCTTACTGATTTTCCCTCCTCACCCTTTTGATTAAAAAGCAGCAACAGCAGGAGACAAGGCATTGGACTGAGAGTTGCCCATTATTTTTATGTCTTCTCTTGTCACAGTAATTCTCAACCCAGACTTCACATCAGACTGAACTATGCAGCTTTTTCAAATTGTGGTATTTCCAGGGGGAGAGCCTGACTGGTGTGTGTGTGTCTGTGTGTGAGAGAGAGAGAGTGTGTGTGTGTGTGTGTGTGTGTGTGTGTGTGTGCACGTATGTTTTAAATTCCACAGGGAATCTGATGCACAGCCAGAGTCAAGAACTCTCACTTTATTGACGTCAGTGAATATTTGCAAACTGTTTAAGTCTGGGGTTGGGAGTTGATTTAAACCTCTATTTTAAACTGATACTTACAATGTAAGATCCTGCCAAATGATCAGATCAAAATATTTTGTGTGTGCTCCTCTCTCTGCCTGGTTGTTTCTCCTGCTGCTTACGTGAAAGTTGGAGATCTAAACTCCTTTATAGGTTACCCCTGTGGCTGAAGGTATAAAGTGTCAAGAATGACTTTTTAAATGTACTACTTTATACAAGGGAGGAATTGTTTTGCACCCTGAGGGTGGTGGCCTGAGCTGTGGCTGAGCCCCAAGCCTCACGGTTAAGCAGTGATGCTTCTGTGGCCTGTGAACGTAGCTCGCTGTGTGGACACATTGGTAGATGAGAGAGTCGCCTGGAGCGGAGCCCCACTGCCCTGGTTCAAAAGTTCATGGGCCCAGAAAGGGCGGTGGTGGAGTAGAGGCCAGACAGAAACGCTTTCTTTCACACAAGGGAATGCAGAGAAGCAATGTGACTCCTGGTTCGTCTGGGCAGACAGTGCCCTGCATGTATACACGGGGGTCCTCAGATTTCTTGCTCTGTCGGTTCAGGTTTATACACTATACAAATGCTTTCCCCTTCAGGAAAAATTGCATAGCATTTGACAGACGTTGTAAATATTCCTCTTGTGAGTATGCATTTAATATATCCAGTGAGACTAATTGCAATATGTAAAAGAGGGCATTGTTTCATGAAGTAACATAATGTATAGTGTACATATTCATTCAGCCATTTTCTCTGATATGTGATAAATACTGCAACAGGAATGAGCTCAAGACATAAGCTACGAAATGTGCGAGCACAGAGATAAGTCAGATATGCATCAGATCTTAGAGTGCTTACCTTATGATTTTAAAGATAAAGGGTGCTTATAAAGGGCAGAACATGGCACATGGCACACAGCACAGTTACAGTTCTTTGCTGTTTCAGAATAAGGAGACTGACCCTAGCTGAAGGCAGTCAGGAGAGGCTGTTTGGAGGAGATAGCCCTGGACCATGAGGGTTAGGTGGGATTTAGACAATACCTGGCTTGGGGGAGTGGCAGCTGGGCAGATTTCCAGGCAGGAGACAGAAGATCTAGGGCACATACAGCAAATTTGGCCAGAATGTGTAAAGAGGCACCTCTGACACCTTCTAGAAGGCCTTCTTGGGTAAGTTACTGAACCTCTCTGTGCCCAGTTTCTTCATCTGTAAGATGGGGATGATAATAGCACCTCCTTCATGAGGCTAGGTGAGAAACAAATGAGTTAATATATGGAAAATACTTGGAACATTCCTTGGTACACAGTGTTCTATAAATGTTATAGAGTTAAAATGTTAGATCTGAGTTATTATTAACGAGAGGGGTAAAGAGATTTCAAGACCTTGTAATGTAAGGCCTTGTAAATGTAAGGTCTTCTAATTCTAAGGACCCAGCACACAAACCCGCTAAGAGTTTTGAGTGGCCTCCTGAGGGAGGAGGCCAGCTTCCCAAGGCTACTGCACCACTAAACCTGGCGACAATTTGGGAGAACAGTGTGGGAAGAGACAGAGACCTGGGAACAGGGAAGGCTCTGAAAACAGAGGGCTGCTGCACCTAACTTTTGCTGTTAATATTAATATGGAGTTGAAAGAAAAGGAAAGAAGCCCTGTTAGGTCATAGCCTTCCCTCTCAGTGGAAAATTCCCTATTTTAATTTCCTTTGGCTCTTCTTTTGTGTCTTCTTTGGCAAATAAAGGATTTTTTTAAAAAGGAGAGTGAGAGGAAAACAGCTTTGCTGCAGAGAGAAGAAAAAATACAAGAAAAACAACCAAACCAAAACGAAAAAACAAAACAAACAGAAATCATCATTATAATCTGTACTCACGGACACAGAAAGTGGCCCCAAGAGCCAAACATCTATCCACCCCCTTCACATCCATGGCAGAAGCCCACGAAGAGTAACTGAGGCAGGTTGCTGGGTGCAGGGTGGGAGGCTCTCTCCCCTCCCTCACTTGCTGTCCCTTGTTGTTGTAGCTCATTGCCTTTCCAAGGCAAGCATGGGCTTCCTCAGTCACTCTTTGGCCTTTTTACTCCAAGCTTGGGAGTCAGGTTTTAAATGATATATGATCTCCCAGGTAAAATTCTCTATGTTAAATGCTGAAAGAAACGCCCCTGAGACCCTCCTACTTCACTGGGCATGGTTCCCTTTGGAGTCTGGCCTCCACTCTGCGTGACTGCCAGGTCCTCAGGCTTCAGGGAGGGAGTTGGGAGTTCTGGTCTCCATTTCAGCTCCCGTGGCCAACCTGATCTCCGTCACACAGATTCCCGACTATTCTCACCTGAAAAATAAAGCTGTCAGAAGACTTGAAAGCCCCAATCTGAAACCCCCTACATTTTATAAATACAAGGTGACATTGTTACCGTTCTAATTTTCATTACAGCACTCTCATTTTTTTTCCAGAAAAGGTATAAACAAGAAGACAATTTGTTTTGTATTTTTTTCACTTTCTTACCTCAAGCTCTCCTTTAAATTGCCAAAGGGAATGAGTTACTTGAACAGAGACAGAGTTATTATGGTGGATAGCAAAATAAGATATGCTAAGGCTCAGGGGCTTAATTTTTTGCTTCATTCAGTAACATATTTCAAAAGAGCACCAGTGATTGGAACATAATTTATTTATCAACAGGGTTCTAGATTACTCCCTTGTAGTTGACTCTGAAATCCATCTGACTCTTGCCGAGTGCTATAACCAAGGTGAGAAAGGCTAGAAACAGACCTGGCATTACGATTACCAAAGGGAGAAGAGTTCACCATGGGTATTTATCCACACTGGAATTTGGCAACCAAACTCTGAGTCTTTCTTCCCAGCTCCTGACACATCCATTTGTAAAGCAGGTTAATAATAGCATCATACCTACATCTCCACAGTTACAGCTAAATAACAGTTTCCATGATAAACCTTTATTTTCCTGCAATTTAGAATTTAAGACAGCAATTTTATCTACAATATCTAAGCCCAGAATTTATTTTTGGCTTTCTCAAAGAAAGTTGTACCCATTTAACTCTGCCTGGCATGAGGGAAAAATTTTTTTAAAAGTACAGAGTTTAGGGCTTCCCTGGTGGCGCAGTGGTTAAGAGTCCGCCTGCCAAAGAGGGGACATGGGTTTGTGCCCCGGTCCAGGAAGATCCCACATGCCGCGGAGCGGCCGGGCCCGTGAGCCATGGCCACTGAGCCTGCACGTCCGAGCCTGTGCCCCACAGCGGGAGAGGCCACAACAATGAGAGGCCCACGTACAGCAAAAAAAAAAAAAAAAAAAGTACAGAGTTTAATTAGCTAGGCAATTTGCATGTCTCTAAACCTTCAAACCCTGGCCATTGCCAGAGGCAGGGAGCCAGATGAAGTGGAACCACGGTCAGATACAGGAAGGCAATGTCAAGGGTTTGCAGTGACCCCAGTTGCTAATAGCCTGTGTTAGTAATACGCCTATCATTTTAATGACCTATTAGCACTTGTCATTGAAGTGAAAATTGGGTGATTTTTTAAAAAAAGGGTATCTGGGCAATTTTTAGAACATAGAGGGAAGGTGTATTTTTTTGCCCTTTGCTTTCAGAAACAGTCTGACACCCAGATGTTGACCTTCAAGCTGCCTCTCCTAGCCCTGGGGCTTCTCCTGGCATTTCCTGGGCGGACCCCGCCTCAGCCTTCCCGGAACTGGGGTAGAGCTGAATTCCAGCTTGTGGCCGGCGTTGAAGTTGGGCAGATGGCAGGCAAACATCGCTGCAAAGGGAAACCGCTGGTGTAGAGCACCTCGGTCCAAGCTTGGTTTTGTTCCTCAAGGCCACCTTTTTGCTCCCCCTTTCTGTGATACCTCTGAGGAGGCTTTCACTGCCTTGGAGTTTAGGATGTGTCTTTCAGGAAGGAAGGTTCTTGTGACTACCTTCCTCCGCCTCTTTGGTAAGAGGAGACCTTTGCAGGAGTTGTTTTCACATCAACACCTGTTGCCCTGTTTCCCGTTGCTTGTCCAATGGTTGCCTTAGAGTTAGTGGTGAAACTCCCTGGCCCAGTCACTAAAGCACTTGTGAAGGCATTTTGTTCAGCCCTTCACACATCTCTGGCTGTTTAAGAAAAGGCTCAAGAACTGCCTCCAACCTTGTTTTGCTGCCTAATACAATAGCACAGGTAAAACCATAAAGCAGGGACTCTAACTGGATAAAAGCCTTGGGCCCCTGAGGATGTCGTGAAGCCATTAGCCACAAAAGGCAAAGGGTAAGGCCCTATATCTGCCAGTATACAGAGCATACAGAGAAATGTCCCCAAATGCCTGGGCTTGATACCACTGGGCAGTTTTTAATAGTCTCCATCAGAGCTTAGCCATTGAATTTATTCATCAGCTCTTGACAGTTAATAGCCTCTGATTTGACTTTTTAATTTTCTTTGTCCGGCTTCCCCAATAACAGTTGACCCTTGAACAATGGGGAGGGGTGGTACAGGGGTGCCAACCCTTAGAGTCAGCCCTCCACATCCACGTGCCACATTCACGGTTTCTCCATATTCACAGTTCCATCCTCGGATTCAACCAACTGTGGGTTGTGTAGGACTGTACTATTTACTATGGAAAACAATCTGCGTGTAAGTGGACCCTCGCAGTTCAAACCTGTGCTCCTCAAGGGTCCTCTGTAGATACTAAGTACCCAATAGACTCATCATCTTAGCCTTCTTGGTCAGCCTCGTAACACCAAAATCAACTTCCTGAATAAAGAACTGGATATCCTGCTACTCAAAAATGTCTTCCCTGACATCCAGTTACCTACATCTGTATGTTTTCTTTCAAATGAAAATTCCCAGGGGGAGGATTGGTCCCTGCCAATCACTTCTTAATGTGAACTACTTCGGTCAGATAATCAGATGCTCCCAGAAAGAGAATCGAGGAAAATGGAAGTAATTTTTAAACCTGTGGGACTCAGGGAGAAGGTGGCCAGCCTATAAAGGAAGGACTTTGGGGCAACCAGATGTGTGTGTGTGTGTGTGTGTGTGTGTGTGTGTGTGTGAGAGAGAGAGAGAGAGAGAGAGAGAGAGAGAGAGATAGAGAGAGGGATTGAGAGAGAGAATGGATACCCAGGAGAAGGAAGGGTTGGAAAGAGAATTCTCATTGATTCTGTAACTTGGTCTGTGGCTCTGGTGATGTGCGCCAAGCCTGAATGGGTGATTTGGAGCAAGGGTGGGCAAACTTCTACCTGTCACCTGTTTTTGTATGGCTCACAGATCAAGGGTTGTTTTTACATTTTTAAATAATTTTTTAAAATCAAAAGAAGAATACTATTTTATGACGCATGCAAATCATACAAAGTTCCAATTTCAGTGTCTATACATAATTTGGTTGACACACAGCCACACTGATTCATTTATGTGTGGTCTGTGACTGCTTTTGTGCAGTAACGCAGAGCTGACCAGTTACAACAGACAGACTGTATGGCCTACAAAGCTAAGCTAGTTACTACCCGCCCCTTTACACGCAAAGGCTGCCAGCTCTTGATTTAGATAAAGTTTTCTGCTTGGTTCCTTTTTAGCATTAACGTTTTTGGGTGGCAGCCTTTTATCGCTCGTAAAGTGAGCAAACAATATTTCTTCCTTTTCATGGCTAACCATTTGGTATTGGTTTAAGTATGGTACATCTACGCAATTGAAAGTTCTAGAATCATTTATTGGCATAGAACTATGTGTCCAACCTTAACTCTTTGTACAGCATAATCCATAAAAAAGGTTCCAATCAAAAATACCTTCAAACATCCATACCAAAATTTAGACATGTTATATCCAAGTGGTGGGATTACAAGTGATTTTTTTCCTTCTTTTTGCTTCTCTGTATTTCCTACACGATTTTCAGTGAACAAATATTACTTTTATAAAGAAGAAAAATATGTAATGAAAAACTCTTTGCCCTCTGATGGATAGAAAAATAGAATAGGATATTAATACATTAGGTATTTTTCATCCTTCCCTAAGGGAAAAAAATTGAGTTTTCCTGGGAGATATTGAAGCAAGGGCCTTGGCATCAAACGCCCACTGGGGTTCAGAAACCAAGTCTGTGTGTCACTAGTTCTGTAATCTGGAGTGAACTGCTCACTCTCTCTGAGCCTCGGTTTTTCTCTAGTGTAGAAAAAAAATCCTCTTGGGGCTTTTTCAAGCATTAAATAAGACAATGCTTTCAAAGCAAGTTAACAACTCATGTAGTGACAGGCACATCAGCATTAAAAAGCTGCCAGTTTTGGGGCTTCCCTGGTGGCGCAGTGGTTGAGAGTCCGCCTGCCAATGCAGGGGACACGGGTTCACGCCCTGGTCTGGGAGGATCCCACATGCCGCGGAGACACGGGTTCACGCCCTGGTCTGGGAGGATCCCACATGCCGCGGAGCGGCTGGGCCCGTGAGCCATGGCCGCTGAGCCTGCGCGACCGGAGCCTGTGCAAGCTGCCAGTTTCCAGCATACTTTATGGAGAATATTTGCTATAAAGATGTCCTGCCTTTTGCAGCAGTGTCTTTGTGACAAGTCCCTAAAGTGAGATGTGTGGATCAAGTAGCAGGGGAAGGGGAGGCGTGGGCAGGAGGGCAGCAAGGGCACAAGAATGCCAGCTCTCCTGAGGACGAGGGAAATGGAGTGTTCAGAAGAACCGTTGGTTGTTTTTTTCCTTTGGTTAGGAAGCTTCCATTACAACCTGCAGCAGTCGGGAACAGCTAGATTGCTGCAGGGAGGGAGAGTGGGCGTGGGCAGAATGTGTGCATGTGTGTGACGGAGTGGGTCTTGGAGGAAAATTGTTCCAACGGTTCACAGTTGAGCTCGACGGTTTGGAGTGTCTGTTAGGAGGAAAGTGCCAGGTATTCCGAGATGCAAAAAACACAACTCCAGAGGAAGCTACAGTCCGTCATGGTGGGTTGAGAGAGGGGACTCTGGGGAGAGATTTTGGGCACTTGGTCACTTGTGCGTCTACCACATTTTCTAGTTCAAGTAAATAGCATTCCAAGGAGTGCTTGCACACTCAAGGCTTAGCAAGAATGAAGATTATTACAACAGTATTCTTACAATTACCTTGTTTTGAGGAAATGATTGGGCCAGGAATAAAAAAAAGTCACTAAAAACATCTAAAGATAAGTTAGGGGTCTAGATGCCAAGAGCTTAAGAGAATGGGAAAAGGTGAAGAGAAGATTCTAGGTAGGGCCCATTGTACTTCAGCAAACATCAAGGAGCAACCCTTGGGTGGGATAACACCAAATGTGAACTCTTCAGTGTGCCATGTTCTTCTCATCCTCTTTGTCCTTCTTGTTTTCCAGGGAATACTGAACTTTTCCCGGGAAAAGCTCACTTTCCACTTTTACTCTCTCCCAGGCCCTCTCCATAGCCATACATTCCCAGCCTCCTAGACTGGCGCTTACTGTTAACACTGGCATGTGAATCTCGGTCCTTGACATTCTGTCCTCGAAGCGTCAGTGGCCTACGTGAGCTGCAATCTCAAGATACCTGGGGGTAAAACAAAGCAAAACCTGTCAAAAACACAACCATTTTTTCATAAAGTTCACTCTGTCTCTCCCTGTCCTGCCTTGCCACTCATATAGTGCATTGCGCAGTCATTATTTTTTCTATGCTGTATACTTCTCTGCAGGTTTTTTTTTTAACATATATTTGCGTTATGTTATTTATTCTAATTTTAGGATGGGTCAGGCAGGCCTTTGCTACATCAAAGAGACATAAATCATTCTCTCTTAATGTGTTCATGCCTGAAGTATTTAGAGCTTGTATAATTATATTGCTCATGTCTTACTCCAAAAGATGTACGTTCTTCTTAAATATATATTCTCTCTCTGCATCTCTTGAGGATGCAGAGAGAGAATATATATATCATGTTGTAAAAGGCACCCCAGTGAGGTGTTGTACCCCCATCTGCAGGAAAGGCACCCAGTAGACCAAGCCTATGTAGGATTTATTTATGTTATACAGGATCTGGGAGAAGGCTCTTTCTATCAGCTGGGCCCCCTCTGTGATTGGAGGTGGTATGTGGACCTTGCAAGCATTGGTAATGTAATGTAAGTTATATTATATATCCGGAAACCTGTTGAAAAGGAAGGTACCTAGAGTCACAAAATAGTTTGTTCATCTGTAAAGGGGATTAAGGTGGGCCTGTCAGAAGGAGCTAGACCCTCTGAGTCCCGGAACTTGTGTCCTTCCCACTGCTGAAGCTGGATAATCTGAACCACTCCAGGGTGACTATAAATTACCCAGTTTCCACACCTTTGTCTCCAGAGGGTCAGAGAAAGTGGTGTCTTCATTGAATATTGACAATATAGCCTGAAGCGTGATGGGTCAGTTTCCAGAGGCTAGGGCAAGTGTGTTCCCTCCAGGGTAAGGTAAAGACTCTCCTGGGCCACATCCTTGAATCACAGCGGGATACCTGGAAGTCCTCTGCAGAGGAATCAAGACTGTGTTATGAGGTCTGCAATACCTTGCAACATCTCCTTGGGCTTCTGGCTCCAGGAAAGAAAGATCCTCGATTCCACACACATACTCACGCTCACACATACACACACGGACTCACACACATTCAGTAATACACACACATAAACATTCACAAATACGCAATGCACCCACACACACTCACACATATACACAGTCACCCATACAAACACACACATAAACACTCAGATGCACACGTATGCAGACACCAGCTGGGTACTGTGCAGGCCCTCTCCATAGAACTCTCTCTAACCCACAGCCCTCACCCACCACCTCTGCCCTCGTGACACACTGACCTTGAGCTAGTGTCCAAGTGACCCTGGCTCTCCTGGGCTCACTCCGTGAATTATCCCTATCCCGGTAGCTCTAGGGTTGAGTCTCTGAAACCAATGCTGAAGGCTGAAGACAGGGAAACCCAGGAGAGCAGAGGAAGGCAGTGCCTTTCCTTCCTTCATCTATAAAAATGTTGGCCCTGATGATCTCTTCCATCTCTCTGGCTCAGGACACACTCTACAACTATCAATGTCCAGTAGGCACCTTGTGGTAGGAGGTGTATTATGCATCCGGTTTAAAATTGAGTGGGGCAACTGAGGCACTTCTCATGACGATCAAAGAAGGAATTGGCAGTGTCACTGAAGCACCGGTTCTAATCCTGACTGACAAAGAGACAACAGGGGTCATCTCTCACTTTCTTTTTCTCTTTTGTAAACCTACCTATCTTTACTTATTTTTCTATTTTTCATTACTCGATAATACATGATTATCATAGTATTGTGAAAACTTCCAGAAATACGAGTTAAGCCAACATCTGTCTGGCATCTGGCCCCCTCCTGTAAGACAGCCTGTGTTAGCGGGCAGCGTATGGTCATCCAGACCGTAGAATGTCTGGTGGAGTTTTTTCCTGACACAAATGGTACCCACTGCATAAATTGTCTTATAACTTGCCTTTCCCCCCCTTTAATTATATGTCTTAAAGGTCTTTTTATTAAGTGATTTTTTTTTATCAAACAAGTCAATAAACTTCAAGGGGTGGGAGCTTTCCCCATGTCTGCCAAGTGCCACGCTGTGCTTGCGGTTCTGTCTGAAATTCCCGATCATGGGCTACTGCCTTTTCCCATCTGATGGTTACAACACTCGCTTTGCAGTGTCTCTGGGCTCCTGCCTGTCTGCTGTGGCCATGTGAAGGAAGCAGAGTCGTCTTACTGTAATTATTTGAGGTTCTGGGCAGTTTTCTGTGCATCAAATCCAGTAACACAAAACAGAAGAAAACCATTATGCCCCAAACCCAGCTATTTACTCCCTCCCACACATTGTTTTCTGGGAAAGGGAGATTGCAGTCATCTGGGAAAAGGATCGGCCGCCATCCTCAGCGAGGTCGGAGAGCCGTGATACACAGCGAGCACTCTGGGCTCCCAGGAGGGCCAACCCCTGGCAGATGGGACCTTTTTCCAGGAACACTAGCCCAGTATTAGAGCCACGCAGATGTGATCAGACTTCCCCCCCCCCCCCCCGCCCAGATCCCGTTTCCATCACTTACTAGCTCTAGAACCTTGGGTTAGATACTTATCTGTACATCTCATCCTTATCATCTAGAAAATGGATGTAGTAAAAATTACAGGGGGTTTCGTGAAGTGTAAGTGAGGGAATGCATGAAAAGTCCTTAACACAGGGTATGGCATGTAGTAATTCCTCACGAAATATCGCCTGCTGGCTGAGCTCTCCCCTCCCCTTCCTTCTCTTCCAGATCTTCTCAGTGGTTCCATCCACTTGCGTCTGCCCAGCTCATCACCCTTTCCCGGTTCAGGTAAGCTCACAATAGCTAGAAACCTGCCTGCTGCCCCAGCCTGGCCCTTCCCCTGGGGGGGTGCCCCCTGGGATCTGCGTCACTCAGCTTTTCCAAAACCCACAGAGCTAGTTACTACAGAGCCTCGCTCAACCCTGAGCCCAGCTACAGCTTGTCTTCACTCCCTCACGCGTTCATCGTTCATTCTTTCAGTACACGTGTGCATTAGCACCTACTCTGTGCCAGGCACTGTGAGAGGTGACAGAGGTAGAAAAAGACACAGTCCCAGCTCTGAAGGAAGCCCAGTCTATTGGGGGTTAGAGGCCAATCAACTGGCCATTACAATGTGGGGTGACAAATCCGTGCTCTGCTGGGAAGGTGTGTCCAGGCTGCTTCAAGGAGGGACATGCACACCAGGCTTGGGTGCCTTCTCCAATTTTTGACAGTTTCTCTAACTCTCCTTTCCAAATCTCCTACTGAAGTTTTTTATATCATCAATTACATTTTAAATTTCCAAGTCTCCTTCCTTGTCCTGATTATTCTTTTTTCATAGTAGTTCTTAAAAAGTGAGTAGGAGTCAGCCAGAAATGTGTATTTGGACCAGGACAGATTCTAACAACCTGAGCAGGAAACCTGGTTATGAATATCCCAATCTCCCAAAGTCGGGGTCTCTGTAACATCCAGGGAGACAAGGAACCAAGCTGATAAATGCAGTCATTCATTCCTTCATGCATTCAATCCAGTGAATTCGTTGCATCGATGTTATTGTTGTCTGGCGTTGCAGGTTATGGTTTGGGTGGTGCGGGCGTGGTCTGTGCTTTCAAGAGTTCACTGTTGAGTGGAAGAAACTAGCATGTGAAGAGTTATAACACCAAGGGGGTAAGCAACCACGTTCATCAGTATATGGATTGATTAGGAAGCCATTGAGGAAGAGACTGGGCTGGGGCAGCTGGCGGGGTGCCCACAGCAGAAGAGACGATTTTATTGTTGAGTCTTAAAGGATAAGAAGTAATTCACCAGGCAGAGAAGGGACCGAGGAAGTAGCAAAGGGGGAATGGCATTCCTGGCAGAGAGAAAGGCATGTATTAAATCAAGAGGTATTAAAGGGCTTATGGCTCTTGAGACTGGTGAGAAGTTCTCTGACCAGAACCCGGTGTTCACTGAGTCGGGGAGGATGGATGGGGAGAGGACACGGTGAGTCTGAACTGTGCAAAGTCTCGCCTGTCATGTTCAGGGGCTTTTTTTCTTTCTTTCTTTCTTTCTTTTTTTTTTTTGTGGTTCTTAAACACTTATCATGGACCCTTTTGAAAATATGATGAAAATTACAGGCCTTCTCACCCCCCAAAATGCACATACACATAAAGTTTCAGGGCTTAAAGGATCTGAAACCCATTCCCATTCCTCAACTAAGGCAGCGGGGAAGCCCCTGACAATTTTAAGCAGGAATGTCCTGTTCAGATATAGGATTGAGTTCTGGCTCTTCCATTTCCAGCTGTGTGTAGTGGCAGCAGCCTTGCAGCTCACCACGGGTTGCAGTGGCAATTGAGGTGGGCGGTTCTGTGCAAGCTTGGACATGTCCTCACGTTGGCAGTTGCGGCTCTGGGGACCCATACAAAGCCTCAATCCCAGGGCAGCTCCCGACCTAGAGGCCTAGGGGAGAGGGGTATCCATGCATAAATGCCCCAACTTCCTTTTTTCCAGGTCACCGTCCTTCCAATCACTTTCTTTCTTCCAGAAAATTCCAAACTATCTCATAAGCTGATGATTTGATAAACCTATCCCATTCTCTTTTTATACCTTTTTTTTTTAGACAAAGTCTTTAACGTATTGTGATTATCAGGAGGAAAAAGAAGTGCTTGTACTCAGTTGACAATGACTAATGAGACATCTGTTTAAAAATTTTTGTACTACTTAGAGTAAAAAGTTTAAAATTTAAGCCTTTAAAATACATGTTTAAATTTAAAACAAATATCAAATAGGGATTAAACATTGAGATAAATTAGAACCAGAATGGCTAAAATCCCTAAAACTGGGATTAAAGATGAAAACATTTAAAAATCACTTTTCATTGACCAAGTATAATGCCATGTGCTCAGAGTTCCACTACAACATTCTGTACAAAAGGCAAAATATTCGGAGTATGTGCTATGGTCCTAGGTTATGTAAAAAGGGAAATAGTGCTGAGTCCTAGTTTTGAAAAAGTGCATCCTCCTCCTGGTCCCAGTGTTCGAGATGGTTCAACACTGCAGGAGTAGGAGGCCAAGGGCTTACAAGTTAACACAGGTGTTTGTTTTTTAAGTGGACAAGTCATTGAAAAGAAAACTGAGGAAAATGATTCATGGCTGTGACCTTGACTTCTATCAACCTATGGTTGTGGCATTGTGTAGAGAGAATTGGAGTCCCCAAATCCTCTGCTTGCCTAAATACAGACATATAGGAGAAACTGGATTTGGGGCGTGAAGGTAGGAGAAGGTGCCGGGACAAATAAGATTATTAAGAAGAAATCGAGTAGTCTTTCTACTGCTTCTTGTCTCTGTGGTATAGGAAACTCACTTTTTGTGGTCTCTGAGCAGGATATCCAGAGTCTGTCATGGCCAGGAATCTCTTGGGAGAGGGGCAAAGAGCGAGAAGGAGGATAGGGAGGGGCGGAAAGGAAAACACAAATGGGAAATTTTAAGAACTTCTAAAATTTAAATTTTCTTAAAAGCTTTGTGAGGTCTTATTTTGTTTCCATTGTTGTTGTTCTCTTTTGTTTTGTTTTGTCTAGTTTTACCAGAATTTCCCATAGAAATGGATAGAATGACCTGTAAAAAGAACTCCAGCACTAGGGAGAGAGGACTGCTTAAACATCTCATCAATTTATGGTCGGTTTCAGTGCCTTCTTCTGTGGCTTTCCAGGATATTGGAATCACCAGGGAGGCATTAAAAAAGATGGATGCTTGGGTCTGTCTCCTAGAGATTCTGATTTAGTCATGAGTGTGACCTGGACCTCAGGATTTTGAAGATCTTTCCAAGTGATTCTAAAGTGCAACCAAGGTTGCGAACTACTGTTTTTAGTTACTATCTCTTATATATTACGTGAACACAAATCACCTGGGTTTCTAGTTAAAATGCAGATTTGAATTCAGTAGGTCTGGAGTAGGGCTCAAGAGTCTGCTTTGCTAACAAGCTCCCAGGTGATGCAGATGCTGCTGGTCTGAGGCCAAGACTTTGAGAAACAATGGACTAGAGATCTCTGAGGTCCTTTTGAGGTATTATTCTACCAAGATGTGGATTTCATGCTTTTATATATCACTCAGTTAGGACTCAAACAAGTCTGAGCATTATGGTATAAGTAGTTGATGGACTACTATGCAGCCATGGAAAGTTATGCTTATGAAGATTATATACTAATAATGGAGGAATGTTTATGTCATAATGGAAAATGAAAACATGATGGCAGATTAAAATGTTATATGCTCACAAATATGTCAGACAGAAAAAGTGCATCATTGTCATAATGTGGTTCTTCCCACTAAAACATTCTATTTCTCTGTGTAAAATACCATCTTCATGTCTGTTGAATAACTCAGGGAGCACCTCAAATTGTAAGTAGTCATATGAGACAGGGGAAAGATGGCTAGGGCAAGTACCAGGACAAATTCTTGAGTAATCTCACCAGGTAACTAGCTAGCTATGTGACCTTAGACACATTGCTTAAATGCAGTGGGGCCTCATTTTTCCCTTTTGTAAAATGGGTATTAATAGAAATGCCTACTTCATGGAACATCATAAAGATGAAATGAGATAGCAGGCACTCAATAAGTGATGACTCATATCTAAGCATCTTGATTTGCTCATCAGGGAATGAGAGAGTAGACTAGAAGATTTCTAAGGTTCCTCAAACTCTAACTTGTGGGGCTGGAGAGCTTTACTTTTGGAAGATTTATAGAAACAAGATTACTTGGAATTGCTCTGGATGTCAAATAAGTTCTTACAGTTCTTAGCACTGTACTAGGCAGCAAGGACAAAAAGTGAATAACTAAGAGGAGCTCACAGTCAAACAATTTAATACAGTATGATATGTGCCGTAATGGAGACATATACAAAGTGCTTTGAGCGTCTCAAAGTGGATGTAGTAGAGATAGTGATAACGTGGGTCTTGAAAGGCAAGGGGAGGAAAAGGCATTCAGGCAGAGGAAAGCACATGTTCAAAGGCTTGGAGACATGAAAGAAGATTGTGTGTCTGGCGTGGCTGGAGCGTATATGGGTGGGGTGGGGGGTTGGGAAATAAGGATGAAATCTGGATTGAGACAGTTTATGGAGCACCTTTTTGGCTACAGTGAGGACTTTATGACATACTCTTTGAACTAGGGAGTAATATAATCAGATTTGTGATTTTAAAATAAACTCTAACAGTGGTGAGGAAGATGATCTTGAAAAAGGGAGGCAGGTGGGAGGTTATGACAATAATCCAGGCAGGGGTAACAGAGAAACACAAAAGGGTGTATTAGAAAGATTGATAGGCCTTAATGATTGTTTGCATGTGCTGGCTTGGGCAGGAAATGAGAAGAGGAATTCAAAGATGCCTGTGACCCATATAGAAAATCAGGAGGGCAAGGTTGGTGTGAGAAGTGCTACTATGGATACATTAGATGGAGAATCCACGAAGACAGTGCAGATTCGTGGATATGTGTGCCTCTAAGACTGGAAGCAGAGGGGTTACAGGATCTGTGTGCCAGTGGTGAAGTGATGGGTGCGTCAATGTTTGTCTCTGGAAACACCAGCAGTGTTAGGGGTTTCCAAGGCAACCTGTCTCTAATGTGGACCAAGGACAGCCTTACCAGCATCACAGCCCCCTGGTGCTCTGTCAAGGCTCTGTCAAGGCCCACTGAGACAGAATCTGCAGGATGAGAGATGAGCATTTACATCTCAGCAAGTCTCTCTTTGCTCTAAGAAAAATAGCCCTTTAAATACTGATGAAAGCTATGGACACAGTACCATCCAACAGAAATATAATGTGAGCTAAGTAGGTAGTCTTGGTTTTTCTAGTAACCAGGTTTAAAAAAATAAAAATAATCAGGTAAGATTAAGTTTAATAATATTTTTATTTAGTCAAATACATGCAAATATTATCATTTCAACATTAATCAGTAAAATAATTATTAATGAGATAGTTTGCATTTTTTTTATCACTCTAAGTCTTCAAGATCCAGTAGGGGTTTTAACACAGTACACTACAATTGAGGCTATAATATATCAGGCACTCAGTAGCCATGTAGTAATGGCTACTGCACTAGACTGTGTATTTACAAATACCTCCCACTCCCCTGCTTTGGAAAAAAATACATACACACAGAATTTTTCTAGAATTTCTAAGAATGCTCCTAGCTCCTGAAGCATATCCATGTTTGGTTAAGAACTCTTGTTTTTCAGGTCTTTGGGTTTTTTGAGACTGATTCTGAAAATAGATGGCTTTCTTCGATATTGTGAGGTTAATTTTAAATGTTCTAGTCATGTAGAATATAAAGTACAGTACAGTGCAGAGTGATAAGAATTCATTCTTGCACATAAAAGAAAGGATTAAACAAAGCTTATTATTTTAAAATTCTGCAGTGGACTGTCTACTCTAAAAGTTGGATTTTTACATTCTCACAGGACATACTATGGGTTGCAGACTTGATTTATTAATTCTGTGGATATTGTTTCTAGGCTGGACAGAAACAAAGAGTTAAATGCAACACTTTCTAGGTGAATCATTTTAAACACACTTTTTAATTCAGTGAATTTAAAAAATTGGTTTAGGTGGTTTCCTTTCCCCTCACCGTGGTTATAGACATATTGCAGAGAAATGGCCTGAGACGTCACTCCTTTTCCAAACTCCCATGTGTAGTCGCTTTAAAGCAGCACCATTATAATGGAGACTTCTTTCTGAGTCTCAGGCAGAAGTATTTTTAGAGAAAGCATCATGCTGTATTTGAAAGAATGACCCTTCCTGTAATTGGCCTGTTGGGATGTTTGGGTTGTGGTCTCACATAATTACAGACCCGTGCCAGGGGTCTGAGGGCCATCAGCATATTTCCAAGGCCTCTAAATCAAGGTTATTTGGTTAATTGCTCACAGGTGTTTTCCTGTGCTCATGAATACACACAGTCTATGAATTTTACAAAACTTGGCAGAAGGAAGGGCTGTGTGGCCAAGGAGTTTCTTAGATTTACTCAGCTAATTAATCAGGCAGGGTAGGGATTTGGCTATTCTCTTGAGGGAGCTAAGCGTTTGGAGTATGACTGAGAAGTAACCTGTATTTTTGAAGGAGAGTTTAAGAGGAAAACAAAAGGAAGCAGAAACACTTCAGTAAGCTGCTGCCGGTGAGAGCTCAGAGTGGTGGCGTAGCCTATTCCGGCTGCTTTGCAGAGCTGCATCAGCTCTGCCTCTGCAAAGAAATGGTGCTGGATTCTAAAATAAAGTGACTGTGTCAGGGTATGAATTTTAATTTCTAAAACTGTGTCTAAAGTACAAGCCACACTGTTTATTCTTCTTTCTTCTGATTTCTCATGATCATTATTGTTTGGGCAATGGCCTTGGAAAGTGTGGAAATTCTGAGGAGAGGATTCCTATACTGGATTTGTTTAGAAATTCATCCTAAACAAGTGAATATGACATTATTCTGTAGCATGCTGTGAAGTCCAGAAGAATGTCTCAATAATTGCCCTAGGTCATTTCTATGATAGTTATTCATGGGAAAAAAGCATGGGGGCCTGGTTAAATGAAATTCACCTACAGTCAGTTAGACCACATCATTCTGCCCAAGAAGCTAGATAGCAAATTGTTTTGCAATTCATTTCAACAAGCGTAGGTGAATCCCTACAAAAAGACAGGAGGAAGAGTCCAGCTAAGAAACCTTGGTATTCAGGAAGAATATTACCAGCATACAAAGAACTACGTGGAGAGTAGATAGGCATGAGGCTGGAAACAGAGAGATGACAAGCTCCATGGATACCTTTTCAAAGATGAGGGGGACTTAATCTTGCTTATAATCTAAAAGAAAAGATCCAGTAGAGGGGAAGAGATTAGAGATACAAGCAGGTCCTGGAAGATCTTGGAAGATATGGGTATAAAGGACATAGTTTTTCCTGAAATAGAGGGATGACTCAACCAGTAAGACCAGAGGGCAGGACAACAGGGTGGTGGCACATGTAGAAAAGCTTGTGAGCAGATAGGAATTTGAGATGTTGGTGTTTACTGCCTCACATTTTCTGATGAAGTTGGAAAGTTCTCTGCTTTAAGGCAATGGTTCTAATCCTTAGCGGTACACTGGAATCATCTGGGGAGCTTTAAAAATAAACCAAAACTGATGCTTGGATCCACTGCCAGAGAATCTGATATAATTGGCCTGAGATGCAGCCTAGGCCCTGGGATTTTTAAAAAGTCCTGGGGTGATTTTAATGGGTTGCCACAGTTGAGAACTCCCGGCTCAGACTAGAGTAAGGGGGCTGAGGAAAGTAGTGAAGAGGTCTAGAACAGCTGCTGAGGTCTGGAAAAGGGAGCTGAGGAGAAGCAAAATAATTGTGAGGCAATCTTAAAGCCAGGTGAGTCTTAAGATCATACCTGTATAAGAGCCCCAGTCCACACACGGGCTGATTTCTTCCCCCAGCGGCAGTGTTATGTCAGCCAAGGAGGCTATCTGCGGGACTGGTCCCGAGGTGGGCTTTACACAGGCTCCAGGGAACAGAGGCATGAGAAAGGGGTCAGGTCATTTCCTGCAGTTTAGGCTGGACTTCGAAGAAATCGAGGCAGGAAGCAGCCCAGCCCAATGCCACCATAATCCTATATTTCTACTAGTGGGAGTTCTTCTCAGCAGGAATTTAGACCAAAAAAACCAACAAGTAAACAACCCCACTGGGAAAAGCCAGGGAACCGGACACTCCAGCACTTACATAACTAATTGCTGAATAATCTAGAGGTGAGTGTACACGCTTACTATAAATACGTGTGCCACTGCATGTCAGGAACTCATTTCATGCCCATCCCTATTTGAAAATCACCTCTCATGCCCATGAAATAAAAAACCAGGATGTGGGTGATGGTGCGTATGGCTCTGCCATTTGTCATAGAAGGCTTGTCCCAGATCACAGGAGGGCTGTCTACTAGCCCCCATTTTCCCCCTGGGGACGGGCAGCATTGCTCTCGCTAAGGCAGTGACCTATTATTGAACCATTTTGCATGTGCACAGTGAGTCATTGTTCTGGCAGAATCCCCCGCTCTCCACACACATTTTTACCCACCTTTGGAATGTGGGAACACTGACTATGTATATAATAGCCTGGCAGAAAAGTGGCTCTGTCAGAGATTTTCCTACTGAACAGCAGGAGGGGAAGCCAGGAACAGGAGAAGGGAAGGGAAGAGGGAGTGTAGGGAGAGCAGTGGCAGGGGACATAGAGAGAGAGAGAAATTTCAAGATGAACCAGAAATCATGCTATCATGTAGAAGAGTGAAATTAGAACACTTCCTAACACCATACACAAAAATAAACTCAAAATGGATTAAAGACCTAATGGATTAAGACTGGACACTATAAAACTCTTAGATGAAAACATAGGCAGAACAGTCTATGACATAAATCACAGCAAGACCTTTTTTGATCCACCTCCTAGAGTAATGGAAATAAAAACAAAAATAAACAAATGGGACCTAATGAAACTTAAAAGCTTTTACACAGAAAAGGAAACCATAAACAAGACAAAAAGACAACCCTCAGAATGGGAGAAGATATTTGCAAATGAAGCAACTGACAAAGGATTAATCTTCAAAATATACAAGCAGCTCATGCAGCTCAATATCAAAAAAACAAACAACCCAATCCAAAAATGGGCAGAAGACCTAAATAGACATTTCTCCAAAGAAGATATACAGATTGCCAACAACACATGAAAAGATGCTCAACATCACTAATCATTAGAGAAATCCAAATCAAAACCACAGTGAGGTATCACCTCACACCAGTCCGAATGGCCATCATCAAAAAATCTAGAAACACTAAATGCTGGAGAGGGTGTGGAGAAAAGGGAGCCCTCTTGCACTGTTGGTGGGAATGTAAATTGATACAGCCACTATGGAGAACAGTATTTAAGGAACAGAGATTCCTTAAAAAACTAAAATTAGAACTACCATATGACCCAGCAACCCCACTACTGGGCATATACCCTGAGAAAACCATAATTCAAAAAGAGACATGTACCACAATATTCATTGCAGCACTATTTACAATAGCCAGGACATGGAAGCAACCTATGTCCATCGACAGATGAACGGATAAAGAAGATGTGGCACATATATATACAATGGAATATTACTCAGCCATAAAAAGAAATTGAGTTGTTTGTGGTGAGGTGGATGGACCTAGGGTCTGTCATACAGAGTGAAGTAAGTCAGAAAGAGAAAAAGAATACCGTATGCTAACGCATATATGTGGAATCTTAAAAAAAAAAACAACAACATGGTTCTGATGAACCTAGGGGCAGGACAGGAATAAAGATGCAGACATAGAGAATGGACTTGAGGACACAGGGAGGGGGAAGGGTAAGCTGGGGCAAAGTGAGATAGTAGCAATAACATATATACACTACCACATGCAAAATCAATAGCTAGTGGGAAGCAGCCACATAGCACAGGGAGATCAGCTCAGTGCTTTGTGACCACCTAGAGGGGTGGGATAGGGAGGGTGGGAGGGAGACACAAGAGGGAGGGGATATGGGGATATATGTATACATATAGCTGATTCACTTTGTTATACAGCAGAAGCTAGCACAACATTGTAAAGCAATTGTACTCCAATAAAGATGTTGAAAAAAAAAGAAAAGAAAAGAAATCATGCTACCTGCAGTATTCCTCACTAATGAGAACCCTGACTGAGTAGAGCTCAATGTCAGTGAGATAACCAACATGAATACGTATGTAAAAAACATTTAACATGATGAACATATATATATGTTTAAGACCCTGAGCAAGTTACCTAACCTCCATTTTCTCAAATAAAAGAGATATTACCTACCTCACAGGGTTGTTATAGGGATTAAATGAGTTAATATTATTGGAGCACTCCTGGAACATCATAAGACAACAATAAATGGTAATCATTGCTGTTGTTAATATGTTTTTTCTATGTATTAGGCAGCTCTGAACTTGAGGACGTTAAGTCACCTTTCCTAACTTATTTTTCTTTTTGAAACCTGTTTTTTACTATCTGTAAAAGGGGGATAAAATCATCTGGTCAATAGGTCATAAATGTAAGGGAATTAGAATACTCATGCACCTTAAAGTAAAATAAAACATGCAGTGTACAAATGCATTATAATGACGATCTCTTTATTCACAAATAGTTATTGAACATTTATTATATGCCTGCACTGAGCCAGGACATGCATGGTGTCTGCCCACATAGGGCTTAAAGTCTGCAGGAGAAGCTAGATATTATATATGATAGAATAATATAGTATAGTATATGTTATATTATAATATGTATTATATTATAAAAATTTACAATTGTGGTGAGGGTTCTGAAAGAGAAGAACCAGTTGTTATGTTTGAGCATTACAATGGGAACTATGTTGGTCTGGGTACAAACCTTTGCTGAGGATTGATGTTGAGTTAAGACCTGCCTGATAAAGAAAGTAGAGATGGGGGTGGCGGTGGAGGGGAGGAGGAGGAAATGTTCCAGATCAGTTTACACACCAAAAGAAGAGTAAAGGCAGTTAGGGTTTAGGGAGCCAAGGGAAAAGTGGCAAGAGATCTAGACCTGCATTAAGGAATCTGGAACAAAAGCACAACTTGCTCCTGTTTACTTCTCTAAAAGGTCACCCTGGTTGTTATGAGCAGAACAGATTGGAGAGATGCAAAGGTGGAAGAAGAGAGACCAGGTGGAAGGCAAAGAAATGATGGTGGCCTGGGAAGACTGGAGTAGATGGAGATGAGAAGCAAATTAGGCAGAGTTGAAATATATTGTGGAAGTGAAATTGGCAGGACTTGGTGATGGATTGAATGTGAAGGGTGAGAGGGCTGAGAGGTGCCGAGAATGGCTCCCAGGTTTCTAGCCTGAGGTGTTGGGTAGATGGTGCAGCCACCCATGGAAATGAGGAAGTCTGTCGGAGGAACAGATTCGGTGGGGAAGATGATTAGTACTTGTGATTTGTTTTCAAAATCATTTCATTGAAATGCAAATTATTGTAATCCATTGCGATCAGTAAAGAATTATAATACAATTATGATGTATATTTTATGAAAAACTGACAAAGTTTCATCTGCTATATATATATAGTTATAATAGTAAGGAAATCTGGATGATTCTTGGACTCCCTATGTTTAAGGAACCTCAAGTAATTGGTTGTGAGGCAAAAAATATGATCAGTCATCTGGTGGTTTAGTACCCCCTTGACCATTATTCTGGCATCATTTAAACTTAAAGATTACAGCTCTGTGCACAAAACAGAAATTTCTCATGACAGGAAGTTCTGTACTAAAACTTCCTGGTCTTGATTATCTATACAATGAAGAGTCTTCTCGTATTTATATTAGAAGATGAATATTCATAGTATCTATACGAAAGCTGGGCAACATAAAGGAGCCCTTATCTTTCATATGTACACAGGAGGCCAGGGCTCAACAAGTGACCGACTGATACAGTATCCCTTCCACAAGCTGTGACTGTGAGTGACTGTTTATTAAATCGCACAGTTGAGCTTTGAGGTACAAGGAGGAAAAGGAGGAGAAAGAAGAGAAAAGAAAGAGAAGAATAAGGAGGACAAGGAGGGAAGGGGGAGGGAGAGAAAGGAGAAAGAAAAAATAAGAGAAAATCTTGACTTTCACTTGAATCTGTTGCCAATACATAAAGAAAAAATACCATTTGGAAGAGTTATCATAAACATAACAAGAAAGATTTCTTTCCAAAGACGCCATAAAACAAACCTCCCTACCATCACTACCTTCCCTAACTACTCTTAAAGCACCAGAGACAGATGGGGAGTCAGAGAATATTCCAGACTCAGAGCATAAAGGTTTATAGCTAATGCACAGTTTATGACTGGAGCCTAGGACACAGATCAGTCCAGATGTCTGGAGAGTTCATACTTTCCAACAGCTGGTCCCCGTACCTACCAAAATTACATCAGCAACTTGGTATACTTTTCAGAAAGTCTGAAATATCTCATCAGCTGGATTCCACATGCTTTCTTTAGGGATATAACATTACTCCATGAAAACAAGTGAAAAGAAAGACGAACTTGAGAAAAATAGTCAAGGCCTTTGCTTGTGACAACTGTATTTAATTTGCCCCAGAAGACAAACAGATATTTCCCCTGTAGTCAGTAGTGTCACCCATGCCCTTTGCACTTTCGGTGGTGACTGGTAAATAGCGACGTGATTGGGCAGGTTAATTCACCTTTATGAGCCCCACGTCGCTCATTGTAAAGCAAACTGCCTGAACTAAATGGTCTCCATGAGGTTTCTTCCAGGTCTTCCTTCGACTTTGACTTGCCTCCCTGGGAACACTGTGTTTAAACCCCATGGGAATTGGCTTAACTTGCTCTGTGGAGGTCATCCAAACCTGATTTCCACTCAGCTTGTCCTGTGACTTCTACTTTTAAGTTGGCCTGGGAACTTCTCCTCTAAAATTTACAACTGGATGAAATAAATCCATCAAGGGCGGCTAATTAGCATGAATATAGTTGCCAGCACTAACTTATGAAGGAAGTTCTGTGAGGATAAAGGGAAATGATTCACCCCAGACACAAGAAAAGTTCCACTGATTTGGCACACGGTTGGGGATTGGGTGCCAGGACATAGGGTAGAGGGGTAATTACTAGGTCTTTTTCCCTGAGAAAGGCAGGATTCCAAAGTGGAAAGGGATAAAAGAGGCCCTGTGTCCCTGTATTTAGGATGAAGTTAGACTTCACCAGTCAGACATTGGCCTGTGCCCATGAAGGCAGGGCTTCTGCAGCCAGCAGCTGAGAGACATCATCTTCGCTTCTAGGGAAATCACCTTCCCAGGAAGCCTTGCCCACACCACCAGCCTTTCTCTAGCTGGATTTCTCCAGCTTGCTGAGCAGTAACTGTCCAGCCCCAGCAAGATCTGGCAAGACAGGGTGAGACACAGACCCAGGCCATGGCCACTGTCACTCCCATCGGCCTCAGCAATTTTCCAAGGGCTCCCACTGAACATGAGTGACCACAGCTGCTATGGGCCAACGTCTGCAAGCCGTGCCCCAGACATATTGTTGGTTGCAAGCTGGCACCAGCCTTAGAGAGCTGGGCCGTGCACCCACACTTGTCCTCAAGTTCTGACTTTCCCAGAGAGAGTTCCCAAGCAGGAAGTAGTAAATTCAGGGAGAAGCAGGATCCGGGCCAGCTGACTTGCCAGTTTGCTGAATAGAATCAACTTTGCTGCAGTGGGGCTTTCACATCGCCACATTCCAGCACTGTAGTATAATTACTTTAAACACAAAGTGGCATCTAACCATGCCACTGTTTATGTGTCCAAATCATCACTCAGAGGAAACGTTTTGATGTTACCTCGACATTGCATGTGACTTTGGCAGGGAAAATAAGCCTGGTTATTTGCGCTTGACGTCTGACTCCAAGGCTCTGAAGTGGTGTGTTGGATCTGGTAGCCTGCCCACAACGGAGCTGTGTTGTCGTTCTCACTGGTCCAGCCTGCAAACCAGCTTCACATGGGGGCAGAGATTTGCTGCCTTGCTTGTCTTTCTCTAATAGTGATGAACTGACACAGTGTGACCCACCAAGGCCAAGCTGTTGCCGGGATAACGCTTCCTTAACTCCACCAGCACATTCAGATGCAGTGTTTCACCCAAAGGATAGGCACCGACCTATGTTTTTAACTAGGCCTGAATGTCCTGCTGCTCCACCCTGTAGGCTGTTCAAGAAGGTGGGTGGATCTTCACGAAAGCGTAACAGAGAGAACTAAAGCTACTGGATTAGATGGTGTTACTTACAGATTCTTGGATGTCTAAAATGAAAGAGGCCTTACACACCTCTGACAAATTTTTTAAAGTGTGAATTTATATAATATCAAAACGATGACTCTTAAGAAGATAGAAAAACACAAAACAGGAACCTTCCTTGCAACGCACAATAAGTAGGTCCATGTGATTAAGACCTTAAGACTGGGAAACTGGGATTCTACCAGACCTACTTGGGGCAGAAAGGCAATGAAGATGCTAAAGTCAGAACTGAAAGCTCCTACCTGGGACCAGCTTGTGTGGTCACAGAGGTGCCCAACATAAATAGGGTGACCATACACTTTACAAGGCAAACCAGGACTGTTTTTTCAGAATGAAAAGGAAATTATTAAAATTTAAACCTGGACCCATATCTTACGTCACTCACAAAAATTAACTTAAAGGCTTAAATGTAAGATCTGAAACCATGGAACTCCTGGAAGAAAACACTGGAACGAAGCTCTTGGACATGGGTCTTGGCAAGGATTTTTTGGATTTGACACCTGAAGCCCAAGCAACAAAATAAAAAATAAACAAGGGGGCTACATCAAACTAAACAGCTTCTGCATAGCCATCAACAAAATGAAAAGACAACCTAAAAATGCAAAAAAAATATTTGCAAACCATATATCTGATAAGGGGTTAATATCCAAAGCATACAAAGAACTCAAAACCCCAAATAACCCAATTTAAAAATAGGGAAAGGACCTGAATAAACATTTCTCCAAAGAAGATCTATGAAAAGTCAACAGGTGCATGAAAAGGTGCTCAACACCACTAGTCATCAGGGAAATGCAAATTAAAGCCACAATGAGATATTACCTCACATCTGTTAGAATGGCCATCATCAAACAGACAAGATATACAAGTGCTGGTGTGGATGTGGAGAAAAGGAAACCCTTGTGCACTGTTGTAAATTGTGCACAATTTACATTGTACAAGGTGCACAATGTAAATTGGTGTAGCCACTATGGAAAACAGCATGGAGGATCCTCAAAAAATTAAAAACAGAACTACCATATATGATTCAGTAATTCTCCTTCTGGGGATATATCTAAAGGTAACAAAAACACTAACTCAAAAAGATATCTGCACCCCTATGTTCATAGTAGCATTATTTACAATAGCCAAGACATAGAAACAACCTAGATGTTCATCGATGTATGAATGGATAAAGAAGTTGTGGTGTATATATATATACAATGGAATGTTATTCGGCTACAAAAATTGAAGAAATCCTAATATTTGCGACAACGTGGAAGGACCTCGAAGGCATTATGTTAAGTGAAATAAGTTAGAGAAAGACAAATACTGTATGATCTCACTTATATGTGGAACCTGAAAACAACAACAACAAATCAAACTCAGAGAAAAAGAGATCAGCCTTGTGGTCATGGGGAGGGGGAATTGGAGGCAGGTGGTCAAAAGATACAAAGTTCCAGTTATAAGATGAACAAGTTCTAAGAACTGTAATGTGCAACATGATGACTACAGCTAACACTGCTGCCTGTTATATAGAAAAGTTGTTATAAGAAGATACTAAGAGTTCTCATCACAAGGAGACGTATTTTTTTTTCCTTGATGGTTTTCTTCCTCCTTTTCTCTTTATTGTAGCTAGAAGAGAAGATGGATGTTAGCTGAACCTATTGTGGTAATTATTTCACAATTTATGTAAATCAAACCATCACGCTGTAAGCCTTAAACTTATACAGCCATGTACGCCAATTATTTCTCAATAAAACTGGAAAAAAATGTAAACAAGAATAACAGGCATAACCTGGGACTTTCTGGCAAACCAGGACGTACATCCAAGTCATTCTCCAGCAGCCTTTTTCAGTGGTACTGCATCTGGGTGAACCATGAGACCAATGAAGCATAAGCTTTGAGTCCCTCACTTGCATTGGTCCCTGTGAGTGCTGGGAGTGGACCGAGCCTGTAGTGTTGCAGGTGTGAAGGGAAAGCCAGACACAATCTGGAAGCATCTCTATGGAAGCAATGCTGGTAACTCCCCTAAAGATATTTTAGGAAACGTCCCAGATCTCCAAGGCTTTGGTTACCTGTTATGATTTCTTTCCTAAGTCATTATTCACTTCTGTACTTAATTTTGCATAATACATAATTTTTTTCTTCAAGAGTATCCCCCTTTCCACCCCTTCACCTCCACCCAAGTTATTTAAGCCTCAGGTTTCATACTCTGTGCTTCGGTGGGGCAGTCTGGGGAGAGAAGTAGGGATCAACATCATCCCACAGGGTGCAAACAGGCTATTTCTTACCCTCACCATGTTTATACTAATGAAATTAGGATAAAATGATCATTAAGGGCAGCTCAAGAGAAGACAATCAACCTCCCAGCTGGAGCTGAGGGCCATAGCTGATAGCAAAGGGGTAGCAGTAGTCTTGACTCCTAATCCTTAGTTATAGGAAGAAATACAGAAGAAAATGATTTATCGTATGTTTGTGAGCTTCAAGTCTTTTTTATAGTCCCCATTAGTAGAGTTATTTCCCGCCCTAGAGCTTCACTCAGAGTCAGTCCCTGACCCAGCTTCTGCTGCTGCCCAACCCCCAGCTCACATAAGCTCTGTTCCTGTTCCAGGGTATTTGCTCCTATTCACAGTACCCTAAAGATTCATCCCAAACCGAGCTTTGGGAGTCCTTCAATCTAATTCTTTCTCTGCACTGACTTATTTTGTGGCTCTGCCATTTTTCATAAGATTCTCAGTTTTCTTGGATGTGCAATGAAAGTAAATAATGCCAGCATCTCCTTGAAAAAAATAGATCAAAATTTAAAATCAGCTGACCTCTATGTGTTAAAGCAACACCTTACGTGCATGGAGTATGAGAAAAGAATAGGTGATTGTTAAAACAACACAAAAATGATCTTGATGGACTTCCTGATCATACTTCAGGAAATGAAGTGAGATACTCTTGTTTTATCACCAGCTGGATACATTGCAGAATCTTTGCCCCAAGGAGTTCAGCATTTTGAACCAGTCTGCCCTCATGTTTCCTGACTGCCAATCAAGGAAACGTCCTTTTGGGCTCCTGAATTCCACAGATCCAAACACTCAAATTGATTAGATTGTGAAAACTAGAGGCTGGCTGGTGACTCTGAAAGCTATAATTCTGCAAACCTCTTAGCCCTCTTCCAGCTCTGTCATCTTTCATATTTTTGCAAAGGTCATGCACATTTTCTCATGCCTCTGGACATGCTGTTTTTCCAGTTAGAACGCCTCTTTACAACTTCTCCATCTGGGCCACTCCTCCTTCCTTCAGAGTTTCCCTAGCTATCACAGTTTCCAGGAAGATTTCCTGAGCACTGCTGCCCTCCGCCCATCACCATTAGCACCTAGCTCCTGATCACATCATAGGGCTCTACACTGCATTTATTATCTGTCTACTCCACTGCACTAGGAGCAATCTGGGTGCAAGGACTGTGTTTACTATAGTTGTAGTAGACAGTCAATAAATGTTGAATAAATGAGCAAATGAATGAAAGCAAGAAGGTATTGTAGATCATTAATAAGGCATGAGCTGTGACTTAGTGGCTCTGGAAATAGATTCAAAGAATTGCCTATGAACCTTATTTTGATGTTTCCCAACTTAAGAGACTGTAGCCCTTTTGGGGAACACCGTATGGGCAAAATATTCACAGATTAGGATAAAAGAAAATTTCAATGGTCTGGGAGAATTTGAGTGATATATAAAAGGGTAACTTGGACTCTCTTTCCTGGCTTTGAATATTGTTGGCCTCCTAAAAGCAAGATGGATTTGTAGGGTGAGTGTGTATGGTGTATTATCCCACGATGGAATATATGTCTCTCCCATTGCTCTGTATTTTTAAAACAGCCTCTGCTAGGCACAGCTTAGCCAGTGAATGCGAGCAGAGTCCGAAGCTGCTTCTGTCCAGCCTCAAGAGCCCCGAGGGATGTTTTTCACTTGCCCTTCTAAACTGCAGCACTGAGATAGCTAAACATCAGCACCAAATATTTTATGCTCAGCAAGTTAGTAAAATGAATTTTTAAGGTCCAGATTAGAGCCAAGGGAGCTTGGGAAAATTTGTCTGGAAGCCTAACTTGCTTTGTTAAAACTCACTCACAGAATTGCTCACCCCAATCTTGCACAAATTAAAAACTGTGTAATTATACACATTGGAAAGTGTTCAAGTTGTCCAGGTAGTAGGAAAATCGTAATGACAATAATTACATTGTATCTAGAAACTATGCTTGAAGACTATAAAGACAGTTAAAGCTGTTTCTCCTGTTTCACTAAAAGATTCCAACATTGTTTGTAATTTTACAACCACGTCATTTACTGCCCACCATGTCTCCAGCATAGTATGAGCTGTGAAATAGGTATAGGGATACGGAAGTGAAGCAGGGCAGTTTGGGGGCACTTTCATTACCAAAATCAGTACTTGAAACACTTGGTATCATACCTCCAACAATCTGCATAATTAGAATGGGATGAATTTGTCTGTGTTGGGAGAGGTGGTGATATATTTTTCCCCATTCAGCAGAAACTAATTCAGAAGAAGTTCAGTAATTTCTACTGTTGCATTTTCAGAGAAGAAATGACTGAAACTGAAAACAGAACCCAGAAATTCTGATTTCTAAACCCATATTTGTCCCATGACCTTTCTGGGATTCCCCATACTTTTTTTTTTTTTTTCCCCTGAATGATGGCAAAAAATAGACAAAGCTCTACCCATGACAGGAAGCAGTACCTGGATAACTATTCCCTGGACCTGGACTGGAACGTAACTTCTTTAGTGTCATAATGAACTGCCGTAGGATAAATCACTATAGCGTTTGAGTCTTTTTGCTCCCTAGCACAAGCCCCATCACACCAACCAGGTAGGTGTCCTCACTGTTCTGGGATTCGGCATGCTCATTCCTGGTTCCAAGGATGCTCTTCCCTCTCTTCTCTGCTCATCCAAACTGTGTCTTCTTTCAGGTTCAGCGAGGCCTCACGTCATTTGAGGAGGCTCCCCACTATTCTCATCAGCTCATAACTGGGCCCCTGTCTAAACTCCGCTAGCACTTACTGTCTGAATCATTCTTCATAGAACTTCATTCTCTTCTCCTCTCTTTACTGAATTGTGAGCTTCTGGAGAACAAAGTCCATGTCTTACTTTGGAGGATTCTCATTTCCTACACTTGTTAGGCATTAAATAGGCAACTTATAAATGGTTGTTCAAGCAGCCCCCAAAATCATCTAATCCTTAGTGGTACTCCAAGGCTTGAGGAAGAATGAGAAAGCATGATGGAAAGCACATGAATTTCGAGTCAGACAGAATTTTTTAATCTCCCTCGGTTCTGTTTTTTTCTTTTTTTCCCCTGTAAACAGGAATAAGAAGACCTAACTTGCCAAGTTGTCAGGATTAGAAATACTGTGAAATGCCAAGTACAGTGCCTTCTATATAGTAGGCTGTCAATAAATGGAAGCTGTTATTGGTTATATACCAAGACCTGGAAAATAATGATTCTATTTTATATTCGTTTGCCAAACAGATGGAAGAGTTTTGAGATTTCTCTTGTCGAGGGAAAATAAAAATTATTGAGTAATATTGTTTGAACTCATGATCAGAGAAATCTGTAGGGAAAATGGAAAAGGTTGCAGCATGTTACAGGCTGTGTGAATATTTTTTTTACTTATCAGCATCAGGTTCAGAACTGGGGTTTTCTGCAGTGAATATAGCAGGAGTCACATCTTCACAATGAAAGGTTTTAAAGCCTATTCCTCTGCAAATCATTCACTCTGTTCTCAGGATTTGTCAGTCTTCTCTGCTACTCTTGCCTGATGTCAGATTAAGAAGATAAACAATTCTGAAACACACCAAAGGGAGATTTTCAAGGAATTTGAGATGCAATGATTTACCTTTAGTCAAGTGACTAGTTTTAATTACTTAAAATATGTGCATATAGCCACCGTGTGATAATGTTCTTGACCCATAATCTCCTATCTTCTCCTCAGTGGAACGGATGCCAAAATGTTTGCATTGAATGTAAACCAAAGTTGCTACTTAATTAGTCCTAATGACCTGGTAACCTGAACACAAATGGTCCTTTTTAGGTGAGTACCCTAAAAGAAGAGAGTCCTGTTCAGGAGAGTCTTACAACCTGGTGAACAATTTATAAAACACTGAAGAGGAGGCCCACGCGGCTCAAGGACAGAAATCTATAGAAACCGACTAGATGCCTATTCTTGAGGGAGTCATATGTCCTTGGCCCCTTGTGGCGTCTCCATTTGTAAAAATGAGGGTGACAATTTTTACAAGATATTATCATGAGGTCTACTTAGATGTATAATGTAGTGACTGAGGACTCTGGCTTTGGGGTCGGAAAGACCTGGACTTGAATCCTGGTTGTACTACCTCTCAACGGCCACTTAGAGCAGAGAACCTCTTTATGTCTTACTTTCCTCATTTGTAAACTTGGGGTAATTATTGTTCCTATCTCATAGGGTCATTATGAAGATTAAATAAGATGCGTAGAACATCACAATAACTCAATAATTATTAGCTGTTATTTGCAGAGTACTCTAAGCTTCTTATGGAAAAAAAAAGCCATATAATTCAAAATCCAGACTCTTCAATCGGCAGATAGGTTTGGGAGGGCATTTTTAATTTTAAGTAGATTTAAATAGGCTTCCACTTTAAATAAGTACTGTATGCCAAATTATCTCATATTTTCTGTGTGAAATTCACACAATTTCAGATTTCTTTTATATACCTGTAGAGGTTTTTTATATGCCTGATTATTTTTCATAGGCCTGTAGAATTACAACCATCAAGACTAGGAGTGCATCACTTTCATCTGCGTAACACTGCTCCCTCGTGATCATTTTCCTGTGAAATACTGGAACTGGATGAAGTAAAAGGGAGAATTATTAAATTATCAAGTCCTGAACTAGTCAAACTTCACTATTTTTTGAGATTCTCACCCACATTCACTTCTTCAGTAATGTAAATTGCAAATTAATAATCTTAGCTTCTTAGGTATATGTTTGTGGATGAGACCTAGAAAGGAGTTTGATAAGTAATTGAAAAATAATAATTGGAAGATAGGGTTTTCCTTGGTTTGGACTGTTACATACAGGGGTTAAGACAGTTCAGAGGATCTAGCCAGATAGAACACCCTGGTGCACAGATGACCGAGGGACTAATAGATGAAGAAGCACAGCTCAGAGGAAGTTGGAAATCAAAAAGCAGGAGTGGGATAGGGTGGGGCAAAGAGAGACTGCTGGCCAAGATAGGAAGTGGCAGGATGCGCGTATTGGGTGCTGGTTTGCAAAAGGTCAGGCCATGCAGGTGTGTGCCGCCACCTCCATTCCTGACATCAATGTACAGAAGTAATTCCGGTCTGCTTATCTGCCCTCTGCACCTTCTCTTCTGCGGCTGACATCACCCAATCCTGCTTCCCTCCTCTGCTCACAGCTTACCCAGTTGGGAAGTTGGAGCACTGGGGTTGTTTACTGTTAGAATCAGAGAATAATGAATATGTGAGCTGAAAGACAGATGTGTCCCTATTTCTAAGAATACACCCTGATTATCATATTCGCCACAACCTCTGAATGTTACTTTTGATAAGGAGATCATTTCTTGAATTGCATAACAATAAGCATTCTTTTTAAACAGCTTTATTGAAGTATAATTGATATATCATCTATTTTAAATGTACAATGTAATGACTTTTTAATAAATTCAGAGAGTTGTGTAATCATCACCACAATCCAGTTTGAGAACATTTCCAACATCCCCAAAAGATCTCTTATGCTTGTTTTCAATTAATCCTTATTTCCACCCCAACACTAGGTGACCACCAAATATGTCCCTATATATTTCCCTTTTCTAGACATGTGCACGAAAGCATCCAGTATGTCCTTTGCACCTGGTTTCTTTCACTTAGTGTAATGTTTTTGAGTGTTATCCTTGTTTGTAGCAAGCTTCAGTAGTTTGTTTCTTTTTAGTGCTGAATAGTATTCCATTGTCCATGCACAATTGATAGACATTTGAATTGTTTCCAATCTTTTGCTATTATAAATAATGCTGCTATGAACATTCATATATATGTCTTCGTGTAAATATATGTTTTCATTTCTCTTGGGTTGATTCCTAAGAGCAAAATTACTGGTGAGGTTTAACTTCTTAAGAAACTGCCAAATGATTTTTCAAAGTGAAAAATACATTTTACATTCCCACCAGCAATGTAAGAGGGTTCCAGTTTCTCCACATCCTTGTCAACACTTACTATTTTCTGTCTTTTTAATTATACCCATTCAATAGGATCATAAGCATCCTAAAATGACCAGAGGTCATTTACCGACTTGAAACAGGCCCTCTGATGTCTGTACAAACATAAAAGGAATGCTTATTTGCTATTTCTTGTTTTGGCCAAACAAGTAGAATAAGTTCAGACGCATACACACACACCTAGCACTTTATGTGGGCAGGGGTGGAGGCTCAGCACTGACTATCTTCTCCCCCGGGCCAGTGGGCCAGCTGCTGCTCCAACTCCTCCTCTGCTCCAGCAAATTGAAGCAGGTCCCTTTAGGATAATCCTCTCATAGCCCATGGTGTTATTTCAAAGAAAACAAGCAAACAAACAAATTCAGGGAAGTAATTTATTCTTTATTTTCTTCCCCAAATGGTGAGATTGGGTGATAAATAATGCAAGCAGAGGAGAAGAAGAGAAAGCAGAGAACCCAACATTTGTCAACTGCCCCAACACTGGAAATGAGATAAGCATTTTCATATTTTTCACATCATGAAATTTTCATAATCTTTGATATAATTTTATGATCACTATTTCATGGGTGAAGAAGTGAAAGCTCAGAGAGGTGAGGTAGATTGTGTAAGGTCACACAGCGAGTAAAGCTGGGATTCAAGCCCAGGTCAAGTAGTTTCGAGCCAATTTTATTTCAGTATGCCAACTGAGAAGAAATAAATAAGGGAGGAAAATTCTCAGAAACAGGGAGAAAAAAGGTCATGTAAATGTTAACTAGTGAGGAAACATAACAGTGAGATTTACAATGGTCTAAATTATACAGCCAACAATTAGCTTGTGGTGCAGGGCTTCTATTATTTCCACACTTTGGTGCCTATGCATATACAAAGTTCAAACCCTGGGGACTAGGAATCAAACTCGAAGCTTCAGGGAGGAGTGGTATTCCTGCTTATTCGATTTTCTCCCAGCTGAAAAAAGATTGTTCATTCTGAGCACTTGCCCAGGTAGTGCAGAGAAAAACCACAGAGACATTTTTACCACCCAGGGTGAGAAACTGAGAAGTCCCAGAATTAACCTGGTACATTTTTTGACTAACAGTTCTGCTTCCCTCGGGTAAGCGGAACCTTTGCTGATGTCATCACCACCCACCATCACCTGGCATCCCTGAGAGGTGGCGGTCATAGCAGTAGAGAAATAGGGTGGAGCATTTAGAAGAGGTTACTTGGAGGAGCTGTCTCAAAGAAACACATTTACAGATTCCACAGTGGAGGCCTCCTTAATCTCTGTCTTTAGGAATATTTGATTTACGTGTCTCTTACTCCATTTTTTTCCATAAATGTTTATATGGTCATCATGAAAGAAAAAGTGGTAACTCATCTTTAGGATGCCTAGTTTCAGGGGAAATAGCACTGCCTTCTTTAGTTCTTCTAGTCCTTAGAGCATCAAGTTAGGGGTTGTTCATGCTTAGGTTGGGAATGTGGTAAGAGGGACAGGGGACGAGAGATGAGAATATGAGTAATATTCTGTGAAATTACGTTTGCTCTAACAACCAACACAAACTCTAGTATTCGGGGACAATTTGGATTTTTGCCAATTAAGTCTTCAAATTTTAGGGCTTTAAATTAAATCCTGACTCTGGCAGCAAACTTGTTACTCAGCTCATATTACATACTTAATAGCTCTTATTTTTGAATGGGAATAAAAATACCAGTTTACACCACAGGATCTCAGAGTGAGGGGAAAAACTAGCAAAAGTGATTACAAGGTACTTTGCCAGAACCAATGTTTATTGGTGTACCTAATAAAAGTGGTAATAATAGTACAATAGATCAATGCACTTTCCGAACTACGTTTTAAAACATGTTAACAGGTGATCTGTGGTGGGGAAAAAAACCCCAACTCCATAATCAAATATATTTGGGAAACACGGAGTGAAATTTGTGTAACACCAAAAAGACTTTAATATATTAAATGTGCATTACCAGCTTTCAAGAGGAGGATGCTACAGGGGGATTTTCTGAGCTGCTTGAAAAGAGAAACTTTTAATCACAGAAACATTTCGTGAAACATTTTGGGGAAAGATGACACAGAAAATTTGCAATTGCTTTAGGAGTATATTTTCTTGTCCTACCCAAAGGTCACATATCCAGGCAACTCTCCGTTTCACCCATCTTCTGTCTGATATCTCCAACCAGGACCCAGATTGGTAAACCCATAGAGCATAGAAAGATGTTGAAAGAGGAATGATATCTATGACCCTTTCTAAATCTGAATTATCTTCTAAAAGCCTAGAGAGCCAGCCTGATTGAGACACTGATTAATGGTGGTCTCATGTGAAAAGGGAATTCTTCATTAAAAACAAAAACTAACAAACAAACAAACAACACTAACTTGTGTAATAATAACTACATGCAGTGCATGGAACTTGTTTGGACCTGGATTCTAACAAACAAACTATAAGAAGATGTTTTGGGGATAAGTGGAAAGTTTGGAGGCTAAGGAATTATTATTAGCTGTGTAACCAGATAACTGTATCTGGTTTTCTAAGGACATACACTCAAGTGTTTAGTGTGAAATATCATGATGTTTAGGATTTGCTTTAAAATAATTCAGGGAATTCCCTGGCAGTCCAGTGGCTAGGACTCTGCGCGTTCACTGCCGAGGGGCTTGGTTTCAATCCCTGGCAGGGAACAAAGATCCTGCAAGCTATGTGGGGCAGCCAAAAAACAAACAAAATTTCAAAACATAGAGGAAGCAAATATGGCAAAATATTAATAACTGTTCAATCTAAATAATGGGATATATGGGGATTTTTTTGACAATAGTTTTCTGTCAGTTTGAATTTTTTGATGACAGTGTTTTTTTAAATGAAGATTTATCAGTTCCAGATCTACTAAATCAAACTCTCTGAAGATTGGGCCTGAAAGTCTGCTGTTGTTTCCCTCCTCCTCTCTCTCACTCTCTTTTTTTAAATCATATGTAGTATCAGGGTTTTTTAGGAAAGCTGAGTTGCTAGCTTCCTCCAGATTGTTATAGCCTTTGCATGTTGCCCCATCCTTCACAGCCCAGTACTTGGCAGTGATGTAGGTGTGTAAGGTAGTTTGAATATAGGAGAAAGCCTATCACCCAGATATATAGGGTGAGGCTACAGATGCTAACTGAAACCTCAACCATCTCATTAAACAAGTTTAACATGACTTGTTTTTACTGATTAGTTTTGGTGTTTACTGTTTGTAATATGAACACAGTGGCACATCTTTGAATTAAAAATAAAAAAGTGAATAATTATTTGCCATAATTAGAAGGTAACCATAAAGTTATAATAAAAAAGTATTGTATTTTACAAATACAACATTTTAAAGCAAACAGTATAAATAATAACCCTAATCAATTTCTAACACATTTACCTAAAAATAATTTCCTTAGAGAGAATGGCCACTATGAGTGGTCAGCATAATAAAGTTATATATTATACTTCACGTGCTAAATGACTGTCAACCTTCAGAGGTGACATTTTGATGTATCTTTTAAAAGAACACAGCGACGAACACAGAAATTCAGTACCTGCAGAATCCATGCTATTAAACCATATCAGCTGTACTTTCAAAAAGCCATATTGTCGTACTTTCTAAATGTTATGGTAGAAGGTTTACATAACGGGCCTGAGTGTCATGCTGTGGTGCATACGGTCTGCAGAAAGTAGTCACCAGCATAATTAGCCATGTTCTAAGCCATCACATCCATTGAATATGGGTTTGTGAGCTGTGTTCATTTTTCTAAAATATTACATTGAAATGGACTCATAACTGTTCTTTTTAAATGCTTGTCTGTTACCATCTAAAATCATGTGGCATACCACAAGGAGTACCCTTAATACACGTTGGGAAACATCAACCTAATTTAAGAGCAGCAAGATTATATCAGATCCTTTGCTAATAGGAAAGAAAGGGGAGAATGATTCCTAAAGGGGAAGAAGTTACGTCGTAATTATATTTGTATGACCTGTAGCTAGCACAGTGCCTAAAACATAACAGGCATGCAATACATGTCTGAGTAAATTAATGAGTGCTCATCATGTCTCCGAATTATCTCTAGCCCCTACTCTCAAAACCAATTATTTGTCAAGGTAAAGGCTTTTAATCAGAGCTCTTAGCCCATGAAAATTAAATTGCTGAGCCTGGCCCCTTTGTAGGAAATGTAAAGCTCATGAAATTCAAGTACTCTTGGGAAATTCAAACAGATTTTCATTTACCAATGTATATAATCGAGGCAAAAATAAATTTAGATAAATTTATTTAAATAATGGATATTAGCTTTTGACATTTCCTAAAACACTGGAAAAGGAAATGGAAAATCCTATCTCACGGATTTGGAGGCAGTTTAGTGTAACTGAAAGAATGCAGACAAAAAGCCCAGGCTCAAATCCTGGCTCTGCTACTAGTTAGCAATGTATAACCTGGTAAAGTCACGTAATCTTTCTGAGCTTCAGTATTCTCATTTATAACATGAAAAGGTGAGATTAAACTATCTATAAGTTTCCTTCCAGCTCTAAAATTCTATTTTCCGATTCTTCTCCCAGAGACTCCTGAGCAGTGCTTGGTATGAAGCTTCAGGTCTTTTCCAGTACTAAGTAGGCAGAGCATGGCATGGTCCAGTGTATGGACCCAGAGCCATTCTGAATTACTTGAGCCCAGGTACTGGCAAACAAAATCATTGGCATATAAGTAAAGGCTCTCGGGTTTTCAATTTTCAAACAAATAAATTCAGAAAACAATTTAAAATGCTCTCATTTCCTTTAATATTTTAAATTTTATCACAAGGCAGTACATTTAGCTGTTAAGGACTACTCTCGGCAATCAGATTGTTTAGGACTGAATCCTAACTTTAGAACTTAGACAAGGATAGATGTGCTACCTAACCTTACCTAATCTTATTTTGGTAGTCATTTTGCAATATATACGTGTATCAAATCATCACACTGTACACCTTAAACTTACACAATGTTATATGTCCATTATATCTCAAAGCTGGGGAGAAAAGATCTTAGGACAAGGGTCTTCTCCCATGACTCAATTACCTCATCTTTTTTAAGTGATTACAAAGAGAAAAACAATGCTATCTACTTCACAGGTTTGTGGGAGGCATAAAAATTAAATGAAAAACAATACTTGCAAAGCACTTAGGAGAATGCCTGACATGTAGTAATCACTCAATAAAGCAGCTACCATTGGTCTTTTCCAAATATCCTTTATCTAGGAAACAACTGTTTTTTCCTACTAAAGAACACAATAAAAGAGTTCATTTGGTGTGTACCTACCCCTTTGCTCTGAGCTACTTACATTTACATCTGCAGAATAAGTGAGGAAGGCAGGCAGGGATCATAGCCTGTCTGCTCCTGGTCACTCCTACCCTAGAGTTCTGTTCCACTCTGCAACCAACTAAATCACTTTAGTCAAGTCATCAAATTTGCCTAAAGTTAACCATCTGTCTAGCTGTGTGCTATTGGCCCATTCTGGGCAGCTCTACAGAAGTTGCCATGTGAAATGCTGACTTGCGTTGAAAATGATGGTTCAGGAAGTCCCTGTCCTGTTTTGCAAGGCCCATGAGATAATGCCTGTGGTTTAAATGCTGCAAAATGCTGTTCAAAATGCTGTCACTTATTATACGTAAGGTCTAATTTGAAGATAAAATCTAAAGGGAAAAGGCCAGAATGTGGGATGTGACCTCTGGAAGGTCTCTCATTATTACAGGGGACTGTGCTCATGTCCCATGGGTCCTGGAGTGGTTGTTTCTCTGTCCTGATTTGGCACAATGAGAGGGATGGCCTGAGGGGGAAGAGGAGAGACCCTGTTCCCCAAGAGGGCTGGGGATGAAAAGATGGAGACACCATAGGGAAGAAAAGGCCATATTCATTTTGAACTATTTCCTCACATTCATAAACATTTTAAGTAAACAGTAATTGTATTTTACAATTAAAAAAATAAATGTTTGTTTTTCTTTAAAATTACTGACAGGAAATTTATATGAATATGTCTCCTATTTAAGGGAAAGAATGAACATTTGAATTCACAACCATTAAATCAAAATCCTTTGAAATCTGGTTTTACTCTACAACTGACGTGCCCCCATTTCGTATGTTAATGAATGATGTTAAATGTATGTGTCATTTCTTTATTTTAGAAACATATTTTTGCAATTTTTTTTTTTGGAAGCATAATGCATAAGAGTGATACCACTGGCTGGAAATAGTTGCTGGGGGAAAAAACTGACATCAAGCAAATGGCATGTAATCAGCCAGAACAGTACAATTAGCAATAACATTTTGCCCAACCGCACACACTTGCAGTGCCCGGTATCTAAAAACAAGCTTCAAGGGAATGGAGAACAGGGAAAACATTCTTTCCTTGTTAATTAGCATAAGTCACAAAGCTAGAGGGATTTTAGTTTGAAGTAGGAATTACAAGTAATGGGGGCAATATCAAAAACTGAGGCTAAAGATTAAATTCACAAGACAAGTTGATATCTTTATATCTTTGGGAAGGTAATCCATAAATCCATCTAAAACCATTTAAAAAAATCATTCCAATTTAACTCATCTCTCCCCAAATCTCTCAAAAGGTTTTAATGCCTGGCTTTTCCTGAAACTCAAGGACTTTTAGTTCTCCAAGTTGGCGAAGAGTAATGGGGAAATCTCTGATTTAAGAAATGGAACGTTTGCCAAATTCTTTCCGTGGGTTTGGAGTGAGATAGGATAGCATGGTGCCCGATCCTTATCCTCCACATCAGTGGGGACAGTAATTCGGTCCCTACCACCCCATTCAGACTGGGAGCCTCCAGCTGTGGGTGGTTCTGCATTGTTCGCATTCCTCCTAGAGACTGTCGGGGCAGGGCTGACGGTCACTCTGGGAGCCACAGCTGACAGAGGAGGCTCCTGTCGCGCGTGCTACATTTTACAGCTCGGCTCTAGCAATGATAAACAAAACCATAGGAACGAAAGGCAAAGGTGATTCCAGGGACTGCCATCAGTTCCCTACATGGACCCTGCACTGTCCAACTCTCTCCTTTATGTTGTGTGTGTGGCTCAGATGAAGTAACTGGAAACCCGAAGGGGAATGCAGAGACAATGGCAACTTACCTGAGAGCTTTGTCATTCTTCCTTCAGTTTATCAGTTTAAAACCCGGACAAACTTAAGCTGTTAGGGTGGAAGGGGTGCCATCAGGCACTGCCCTATTGACACCTTCTTGTCAAATGATATATAATTCTTTATAAATTCATTTAGTTCTTTATAATTATTTAAAAATAGATCTGTCCACTGGCAACAGGGCTGAGAATTTTGTCCCCAGCCCTTCCTGTCTCAAATCTGGGTTTGCACACCTTTGAGTGGGCACAGATCTTGGGTATTTCTCAAAGTTTTCTGATACCATAGCTTGCTGTCTGAAAAATCAAACACTTTGCTAAAAAGTGGACACTCTAGTGTCAGGTTTTAAAAATTGTATTGAATGCAGATGCAAAATGTGACTTTTCCATTTTGCTTTAAAAAAATTATTTACAAACTCTAATACTAAGGGGCATTTTGTATTTGGGTATGTTGTCTGTGCCCTGGTTTCCTTATTTGTGAAGTAGGAATTGTGATGGTACCTATCTCAGGGGGTGACTGCTATGATTAAATGAGATAATAAATTTAAAACCCTTGCCACAGTACCTGCAACACAGTAAATAATAAACCATCAACTGTCATTTTATTTTATTCCTGGAAACCACTCTTTTGAAGTCACTCGTCATTCATAGAACAAAACAGTATCTATCCATGCAGGCTTGCACTTATCCATGAGGTGTCGGTCACCTTCCAAAGCCCTGGGGCTTCCCTGGTGGCGCAGTGGTTGAGAGTCCGCCTGCCGATGCAGGGGACACGGGTTCGTGCCCCGGTCCAGGAATATCCCACATGCAGCGGAGCGGCTGGGCCCGTGAGCCATGGCCGCTGAGCCTGCGCGTCCGGAGCCTGTTCTCTGCCACGGGAGAGGCCACAACAGTGAGAGGCCCGCGTACTGCAAAAAAAAAAACAACAAAAAAAAACAAAGCCCTGAGTGGGCCAGTGCAGTGGGCATGAAATATATAGATGTTTATCAGGCAGCATTAAAAGAGCAAAGCTATGAAATGGGAAGAAATAAAAACTGGGATGCTTATATATTCTGTTCAGTCTATATTCTCAGAGCTGCCCTGCAGCATATTTACAGAAATGTTAGTTAAGACTCTGATTCATTTACATGCTATTAGATTCATGTGGAAGTTTCTGGGGACTTAATGTTATTGTGATGTTTCCGGAGATGCGTTATTTATGTTATTCACATTATTCACTAAGACTGGTAGTCTCTATTGCTTTATCTTTAGTTGAATGACTTTGTAAAAATTAATAAACAGAAACCTCAGTTGAACTAGAGTTGGGTTAAAATGCCCTACAACGATAGCAGAGCCCAAAAGGAAGAAGAAAGACTTCCTCTTCGTGCCTGGCGAGAGCTCAGCCAATGAGAGACTCAGCCAATGAAAAGCCACTATACTTTGAACTCTCAGTTGCTCCAATGGACTCTGTTTACTATAAACCTCCCAACTTCCTTTTCCCCTTTATGAAAGAGATCTCCTCTCCCTGTTGTGTGGGACTTGCAAGTGACTCACCATGGGTGCAGACCCCGAATGGCAATGTTTTGCTGGTCCTGAGTAAGCCCATTTTTGCTGGAGAAATAATTGGCAGTCTATTTGTTTAAGGTCAGCAGCTTCCTATTGACCAAACTAATGATCACAGTTTTAGTTACTCCAGTCACATCACAGAAAATTAAAAATAGGCAACCCTTTGTGAATTTGAATTGGATGCACTGACATCAATGTCCTTATTGTGATAAAAAGATTACTAACACATCTTAACACATTACCTCCCCACCAACACACATTTTTATTCATTGGATAAAATGAATTGGTGGAGTAACAGGACCTAAAGTATTTTGGGGCTTTCAAATGAAACATTTCAAAAGTATCTTTAATCTGGCCTCTTCATTTAAATCTTACTTTAGCATCGGTATTAACAGAGCAACTGGTCACAAATGAGTGTCAGAACCATCTGGAGAGTTTGTTACTTTTTTTTGAGATTCCCAGCCCTGTCACTAGTTCTTAAATGGTTCTGATACACTTATGGGTTTGGAAACCACTATTTAAAATAAATCAGCTAATAAGTCTAAGTGGAAATTGGGCGATATTTGTAAAAGGTACTTACTGATGTCTTTTTAAAGCTATTTTTCTTGGGTTTTGCTTTCATGAGAATTTGAATATACTTGAGTACATACATATATATTCTTTATTTTAAAATGCTAGTGATATGAAGAATAATGTAAGGAAATATAGAGATAAGGAAGTGGCTGTAGTCAATATGATTTATGCAATTTTTTTTTTTTTTTTTTTTTTTTTTTTTTTTTTTGCGGTACGCAGGCCTCTCACTGTTGTGGCCTCTCCCGTTACGGAGCACAGGCTCCGGACGCGCAGGCTCAGCGGCCATGGCTCACGGGCCCAGCTGCTCCACGGCATGTGGGATCTTCCCAGACCGGGGCACGAACCCGTATCCCCTGCATCGGCAGGCGGACTCTCAACCACTGCACCACCAGGGAAGCCCCTATGCAAATAATTTTTGATAGCCCTAATAATCCTTTCAAAGTTCATTTCTATGTAGTATTTGTCAATAGCTATTTGTTCAAAACAATTTTTACTATTTAATCTATTAAGTGCATTTCTATCACACTATTTTAAAATAAAATTTAGCAAATTATTTAAGTAATTACAATTATTCATTGTGAGAACTAATAACTAGTCAGGTCTGGTTAAATTATAAAGTTTATACTTTATTAATATAACTTTTCCTTAAGACTAATTTTAGTTCAGTAAGTTGATTCTTCACTGAAGTGAAAAGCTTTAGTGTTTCCAACTTTTTTCTTCTCTGACATCACTATCATTTAATATGAATTGAGATAAATCTTGCCATAACTCGGCTGACAAAGAGGATGTGTTCTACCACCTTAGAAATTTTATAGCCAGAGATAGAAATTATGCTAATGCAAACAATGCTTTCGTCAGATAAAAAGATTATCCTATTTTCTTTCCCTCTCAAAAATCACTGTATACTTAATAAAGGTGATACAGGAAGACATAAAATGTGTATCAAGTCTTGGGGCTGAGAAAGAGATCCAGGTAAAGTTAGAAGAGTAGATGGAGAAACCGAGCCTAAATACCTCACTCTGTTGGTCCCAAATGATCCCTCACCTCCACTCTTTTCAACAGACCTTCAGTAGGCTCAGCCAGCATCCCTAGATGGGAACCTCCCCTCATCCCAACTCACAGGGCACCTAAATGTACCAGTCAAGTTCACCCTTTAGATCAGCGGTTCTCAACTAGGGGCAATAATGCTTTATCATGAGGTACCCTACACTGTAGGATGTTTAGCAGCATCCCTAGCCTCTACCCACTAGATACCAGTAGTATCACCCATCTCACCATGCATCCCCCACCGCACTGTGACAACTAAACATGTCTCCAGACACTGACAAATATTTCTGGAGGGGCAAAAGTCACATACTGATTGAGAACCACCAGATTAGAAGTGGCAAAATAGGGGGTTGAAAAGTGCCTTATATCAAAAATATATATCTCCCCCCTTAAAAATGCTGAACTTCCTGTAATAAGACCTTGTATCTTTCTTCCCACAATCGCAGAATACAAGGCTTAAACTTGTACCTATTCTTGTATAGGTATCAGTCTGAGGTTAACTTTGTGGGAATACTTTCAGCTAAAATGCAACTAGTCAGTCAATAATGACAAAAGGTTGGACTTCCCTGGCAGTCCAGTAGTTAAGACTCTGCATTTTCCACCGCAGGGGGCACAGGTTCCATCCCTGGTCAGGGAACTAAGATCCCACATGCCATGCGGTACAGCCACAGAAATACATACATACATACATAACGTACATACATACATACAAAAGGTTGGTTTTCAGAACCTTCCCAGGTCTGCTCAGATCACCTCAAGTGGATCACTTTTCAGAAGGAGGACTAAGAACAAACTTCTAAACCTTGATGACTTTACCTGGAATTGTTCATCTGCCTGTCTAACACATACGTGCTGCCTTGTCAGGATTGGTGCTAGATGTAGTGTGAAATATACAGTGACTTCAACATTCTGTAGGTGGAAAGGAGGGTCTAGAAGAGGGTCAGATATTGGATATTTAAGAGGGAGAGTGGATAATTGAAATTTAACTACAGGATGGGAGACTAGGTGTCGTTTACCTCTGTGTCCCCAACACCTGGTACGCAATAGGTACTTAATAAGAATTTGCTAAGTGAATAAACGAATGATGGAGAAGGCCCTCAAGCAGCTGGGGGGACTTGAGATACAGAGCTTTGGTAGGAGGAAATTGACTGAGAAGAGTCAGGAGAGAATGGCCTAAGAGGAAGATAATGGAAGCTTGGAAGTGGAGAGGACTAAAGCCCAAGTGAGAAGATGCCTGATCAACTCTGCACCAGAAGTAAGGCAATTTAGGGAGAAAGCATGAGCTTGGAGTCAGATTTCCTGAGTTCAGATCCTGGCACAACCACTTGTTTTCTTTAAGATCTTGGGCATCTGTAAACCAGGGATAATGACAGTTCCTCCGGCAAAAGGCTGTCATGAGGATTCAATGAGGTAATACTTATAAACCTCTTAGACCAATGACCAGCCAAGGGTCAAGCTAGATCGACTCTTGAGAGAAGGATGAGGGACTTAAGAGCCATAAAAATCTGAATGATCACTGTGATGAAAGGAAAAGGAAGCCAACCAGGAATGAGTAAAAAGTTGACCAAACATCTGTGAGCACTCCACTGACACAACTGTTGTCTTGGTGATGTGACTGACATTTATTTGATTTTCCTTAATCTCCTCAGTGACTTTAAAGCAAAACGCAAGAACGCTGATGATTGAGTTGACCTGAATTTGGGGATTGTTAAGAAAGCTGCATTAGAAGGTCAAAGAGATATGGGACGTTGAGACTAAGGGGAGGATATATTCAAAATGGTAAGCCCAGGCATTAAACTCAAAGGTTAAGAAGGGAAGCCCCAAACAGCTAATAAACTGAAGGAACTGGGAGGTGGGTGCGGGTTGGTGACTGAAAGTCTCAAGGTCAAACAACGGCTCTGGTGGGAGAGGTGGAAGGGCAGGATGTGGTGGACAAAGCAGTTTCCAGTGTTCAGAGATGGAGCAGCTCCAGATGACCCAAGGTCCAGTTAAACTTCACATGGAGGTGGGGGAATCCAGAAAGGAATGGAAGCAAGGCCACTTCGTTTCCTCTTGATCAACTCAAACCACTGTGTTCCCAAGGGTATCTCATCAAAATGTTTTGTTGGCAAGAAATTCAATAATTGATTAACTGCTCTAGTAAAATCCCTCTAACGTTCTTCTTGCTATCTCAAAAGGCTGTAGGTGAGTAGTTAAAGGCAGGGGGAAGGCTCACACAGAAATAAAGTACACATCCAGGAATATCAGTAGAGACAGAACATTGATAATTATACCATATGTTTATACTTTAAATATAAACATTAGGTAAACTGGCTGATGTATGATGTCCCATTCAAATCAACCAAAAGTCTTCTTAAGGGATTGATTCTTTCTCATCATTACCTGGGATATCTGTCCAAGAACCATCTCAGCAAATGTTAATCCTCTCCCATTCTCATCTCAGTGCCTTCTCTCTTTTCTCCACCTCACTCTCAAAGCAGCCGTGTGCGCTTGTGTGTGTGCGCGTGCATGCACACACGCACACACACACACACACACACACACACACATACATAAATACATACCCTCCCTACGCATAGTTTATGGGATTCAGTCATTTAACAAATATGTACCAGACACTGTTCTAGATGCTGGGGCCACAGCAGTCAGAGAGGTTAGATCTGTGCTTACATGAAGCTTATATGCTAAATGGAGAGATAGTTGACAAACAAGTGAACATATTCATAAATAAGTTCAGATTGTGAAAATGCTACCAAAAAAATAAGTGATGTGATAATAAAATATTTTATATTCATTTGTATATTAAGTCTGTACATATATAAAATTATCATGTAGTAGGTATATATCCCCATTATTTAAGAAATTGGGGTGAAAGTGACAAAAATTATGATCCAATGTAGAACTATAGGCAGAAGAGAAAGTCATTAATTTGCTGATTCTGTTTTTCTGCTCAAGAAATCACATAGAATATTTGGCTTAATGACATATGAATCACAAATACTTTATTAAAAGTTTTTAACAGAAAGCAAGTTTAAGAAAGCCTCTTCCCCCCCAACCCCAAATGGTTTTACCTTCAAAGCAAGATCTAGTGCAGAGTGCTACCAACCAGCACTTTATTCTCCTGGCCTGTCAAAACTAAACTTCAGGGTCTGAGGTCCTTTGAGAACAATCTCAAATCCGTGATTCCTAATTCCAACTCCATAGTCTAATTACCAGTGTCCCTTCTTCAAAGAACTAGAGCATAAGAATTCTGTTTAGGCTAACAGAATGATATATTAGACTCCCCTTGAAAAAGAAAAATGGAACCACTGCTTTGCCTGCAGAAGAATTTCTTAAGATTTTTTTGGCATTAGATTCCACAGGCAAGCCAAAAAAGAGTGAATGTAGGTTTTGTTTCTAAACTAGGATCAGGTGAAAGGGAAACATCAATCTAATGTGCGTGTTCACAAATACTTTTTCCCTTTTATCCTACCAGTTAATAATAACCAGCACGCCAGGACCTTGTGTTATAACCAAAATCCCAACCACTGCAGATGGGTAGGGCTGTCTCTTGGAGGCCCCACCAACAGAGTCCTTTAGCCTCAGTGAATCTCCTGTGAAATGCCAGAGCAAGCACATCTTATTTGCACTTTTATCCATCATTCTTTTTTAAGCAACTAAAATCAAGTTTAAGAGCATGTTTGTTATGCCTACAGTCTACTCAAGGTAACCAAATTAAAACAGACTGAACAGATTTTAAACCTTCTTCATAAATGGACTTTCCCTCAAGAAAGCCAGAATCAGCCAGGCTGTAAGTCTGTATTCGTTTGGGAAGATGGACGTCCATACCTCCCCCGTTCTAGTTCAGTGTGTTTCATGTGTCTCAGGCACAAATCGATAAGATGGCATTTAAATATGGAAGAGAATTTCAGTGACATCTGTACTGTTATCATTTGTGTTTCAAAGTGACACCACCTAGAATACTACCCCAGATAAAGATCATCAGAGTGTGCCCGAGGCATAACTCAAGAGTAACCAGTCTGTCACCAGAGTCCTACTTCTTATCCTTTCTCATCTGTCTCCCCCAATGGGGAGTCGAGGGCGTTGCCTTCCATCTCTGGGGGGTAGGAATGTTTTCTTTCAGCTTTTCGGAGAGTAATCAAGGAATCGGAACTGAAAAACTGCTCTGGGACCTTAAAGGCCCATTATATAAACACACAGGCGGCATACATCAGCAGGTTTTATACTGTAGGCAGTCTACCCCTTGTCTTGTCCCTTCTACTAGACAGTTTTTGGTATGAGGGCCCTTCTACCTGTCCTCAGTCTTCTCTAGAATGTGAAGCCCATGCATAAGGCAGCAGTGCTCTTTTCACACTTAATTCCAAGATCTCAGTGCAGTTCTCTGTGCTGGGCTCTCCTACCTTGTGTAGCTAATACCTCCGCTGTACCACTTAGAACGGCCTCTCCTCAGGAGTAAAGGGCCTGGCCTGCCCGTCCCCGGTCTTCTGGAAACTTTTGTCTGGAGTATTTAAGAATTCAAGTCCTCAAGGAATTGGAATGTGGTGTCTGTGGTGAAACTAAAACCATAACAGAATAGAAAGAAGTTCTTCAAATATACCTCCTGTAAACTTTTACATACTGTATTAAAACCAGACTTTGTCCCAGGATAATCAAGTTAACCTATTTAAAAATAGTGTCTCAAAATTTGATGTCCAAGAGAACAGAATTTAATGAATGCAGATGTTTTTCAAGTTTGTATCTCTAAATTGGGTAAAGGTAAATCTTCCTGAATTAGAGGTACATAATATTAATCCCAATGCTGTGCTGTCTCTGCAAGATACAATTGACCCTTGAACAACCGAGGGGTGTGGGGTGGGATTTAGGAGAACCAGCCCTCTGTGCAAAGATCCAAGTATATAGTTGGCCCTCCACGTATACACATATACCCTCAGTTCCTCCATGTGTGTGGTTTCTCTGTATCTGCAGTTCCATATCTGCAGATTCAACCAATAGCGGATCCTGTAGTACTGTAGTATTAACTATTGAAAACAAATCCACATTTAAGTGGATCTGTGCAGTTCGAACTTGTGCTCTTCAGGGGTCAAATGTAATTTTTTCTAGTCCTGGTTAGGGATTCCTGGTACATAATAATGAGACAGCTGGATTAAATGACTGTTAATCAATTCTCCTGCCTTTCCTTGAGAATTAAAATATCTTTTGGTGTTTTTATTTTACAGAACACAATTTATATACTAGCTGAGAATAATAAAAAGGGCACTTTGAGTTTTAGTCAGTGAAAACCAGGACTATATCACTGCACTATTTGTTTCCACAAGTGATTCTTTTTTTCTTTCAAAGTGATATACATTAGCTAAAGGGACATTTAAGACCTTAGAGTAGGGCTTACTTAAATTTATTTTGCTTTAAAATGCATTTTGTTTTGCTTTTTCAATGAACTTCAGTAATTACCAAAAAGAAAAAGGAACCTAATTTCTTTATTATGATCTTCAGCCAGAATGATGAACAGTATTTAATTTAGGGAAAGTATTCTTTAAAAGCTAATATGTCAAATTACTGGCTTCTCCCTTTGACTAGAATTTATATTTCAGCATTAAAACATACGGTAAGTCCCAAATTCCCTTGAATTATGTATAAAAGATGAAAAATAACTAAGCTTTTTTCTTCTAACATACTGAACTCATCTTAATTCTTAACGTACTATTCTGCTGTTTGGAAAATATCAATACTTACAAAGGAATGTAAATTATAGCAGTTCACATCTCTTAGTTTTCTATATAACTGTGTTTCTTCCATGAAAGTGTGTAACTATCACCCACCAAAGCTTAAGCCTCTTCAATTCCAAAATGAGGCTATGGCCACTGTCCTTTAAAACCATGTCTCCGTGCACCTGCTCATTCTGTGCTCTCTTCCTAAGATACCCTAACCCATGGTTCCCACATGTGTCTCCACTTAGAATAATCTGGGAATTTTGAAAACACTCCCAAGCCCAGGTCACATCCCAGGCCAATTAAATCACATGCCTGGTACACAGGCATCAGGAGTGCTTTTTAAAGTCCCCAGGTGGTTGCAATATGCTGCCAAGTTTCAGAACCGCCCCCTCAGCCAACTTGTTCCCAAACTGTCCTTCATCCTTCCCATCTCAGTTGACAGGGTATGTCTGAAGCCCTCCCTGAAGGTTCTAGGCCTTCCCATTACTCCTCCTGCATATCTCTACCACAGCAAGTAGTAAAAAGTATATTGTATCTGTTTACCTGCTCACCTGTTCCCTCAAACTACTCCAAGGGTCTATGTTTAGGTCTGAATCCCAGAGTCTCACCCTGTGCTTAGTGTAAGGCCGTACTCAATAAATAAATTCATGGAACGAATAACTTCTTCCTAATAAAAGTAAAGCAAAAACATACAGTTATGTTAATATTTATATGCTATGGAGAAAGTATTAGTTTAAGATGTGTTTTAGGATAATGTTTCACTTGATGGGCAATGTCTCATATTTAGGAAAACATCTCATCATACCAATGAAAATAAATCTATAACTCAACATCAAAAAGAATCATAAAATATAACTTTGATTACCTACAAAACTTCATTCTTTATTGTAATAAGCACAGAAAAATGTTTCCTGTGATAAGAAACATCTAAAACAACCCATCCTTTCTTAGTTCCATTTCCATCTTGAGTGGATTATGCGTTGTTTTCCAAAGCAATCCTTTCCGAATTTTATGATGTTTCAGGGGTTTATAAAACTGATTTTTAAGAGTTTTAAAGTACTTAGTTGGGACTTCCCTGGAGGTCCAGTGGTTAAGACTCCGTGCTTCCAACGCAGCGGGCAGGGGTTCAATCCCTAGTCCAGGAACTGAGATCCCACATGCCATGTGGCGCGGTCAAAATAAATAAATAAATAAATAAAGTACTTAGTTTACAAAGTGTATCATGTTAAGAGTCTATGTTTATCATGGTATTCATGCTGTTAACATGATCATTATGATTAAAAAACTTCATACAGTAAGTTTTGCTATAATCAAGTTCTAGACAATAAACCCAAGCTTAAACGCATGTTTTAAAAAAGGGGTTTATATTTTTTATTTTTTTGCCTTATATATCCTGAGAGGTTTATTGATTTCTTTCTGTTTTCAATGTAATTGTAGCTTCTTTTTATTAGTAGGAGTGATAATATGATTTTTTTATTGTGGTAAAAGATATATAACATAAAAGTTACCATTTTTCCAGGTTTGTTGAGATATAATTGACATATAACATTTTATTTGTTTCAGGTATACAGCATGAAGGTTTGATATACTTATAGATGGTGAAATGATTACCACAATATAAGTTAACATCTATCACCTCATATAGTTACAAATTCTGTGTGTGCATGCGTGTTAACTTTCAAGATCTACCCTCTAAGCAACTTTCAAATATACAATACGTTGTTTTAAACTTTAGTCACCATGCTGTATGTTACATCCCCGGTACTTATTTACCTTATAGCTGAAAGTCTGTACCTTTTGAACACCTTCATCCATTTTGACCACTCCCACTTACCCCTTCCTCTGGCAACTGACCAATCTGTCCTCTATATCTATGAGTTTGGGATTTTTTTAGAGTCCACATATAAGTGATATCATATTTAAAATATTTTGCTCCTTGGGTTACCTATTCATTTCATATTGCAGCAATGTTTTACAATCTAACAATATGTTATTCTTTATCTGCTAGATTTTTATGCATGAAGCCTGAAAAAAATCTGATTTAGGAACTGTTTTCCAAGACAGTATTAAATTCCTCACTTGTCTCACATCAAATTAATTTAAGACCTTAACAACTACTGTTCAATATGCACTTATTCTGAATGCATATTAAAGACAAAAATGAGAGAAAAAGTATAATCCTCCACTTTTTAAATGCCAACATTGTAATCAACTACTAAACAAAAATTTAGTCTGTTAATTAAATACACATAATTTAAAAGGCAGTCATTGGAACATGGTTCTTGTCCTCCTTCCCGTAACGGGAGTCATGACTTTAAATCATGAGTGCAATAGGCTTAGAAACTGTTCTGCTTTATCTGAAATGAGCTCCGAATGTATTTTCAATTGTGGAAAGACAAAAAGATTACCGTTCCTAATATTCAGTTCTAATGTCATGGTTCCCAAGATGTAAAAGCTGTGAATAAGACAACTATTCCAAGGAACCTTCAGCTGTGAACACAAAACGGAATTTCTTTTGCCATGCAAACAAGGCACACAGGCATACTTTCAACCAATAACAGCTAGCTTTATACATTTATGTTTGGATCAAAAGAGCAGAACAATTTTAAAGCTGGCTTCTGTTAGCATCAGTCTGATCTGGGGTGGTGTCCTTTCTTAGGTCCTCTGCTTCCTTGTCTCCTTGTCACATCCAGACCCACCCCATTGCTCCTTTAGTGAGGGGCCCTGTGGGGCGTTACTGCCGCCCCTGGCCAGGGCTCACCGGATCAGCAGGCAACAGAACACCTAGGAGGGTATAAGCCCGGGGGGCTAGGGGTGGGAGTGTTGGAGCTCTGTGGGTCGCGGGCCTGGGGGCCAGGTGGAGGCTGGTTCTCTCTTCGTCTCCAGTCCCCAGAAGCTGGTCCAGTTGGCGCAGGCTGACTGGAGAAGCGTAACTCACCCTTCCCTAGAACCAACAACTAAAAGTGGCAAAGAAATCTCCATCTCCTGTCCTGAGTCTTAGTGCCATAAAAAATATCTTCCACTGGCCCTTCGCATCACGCGCTGACCCTCGGCTACCATCGAGAGCGGGCAAATATAATTTCTGAGAGGTCACTGGCACTAAAACCACAGCGGATAGAGAGGCCTTGTCTACCTGAAGACGTGGAGAGGCAGAGTTAGCGGGGGAGGCTTGGCTTCCTCGGCGGCGCCCCCTCCATCCAACATAAAACCCGCGAAAGAGCGGCGTCCTGAGTAGTGGGTGGGCAGGTGGGTTCGAGACAGGAGGACGGGAGGGAGCAAGGAATCACAAAGCCTCCTCCGCTGGGGCCGCCTCCTCTCTCAGTGGCCTCCCCACAGTCGCTCCGAATTAATAAGACGAAGATCAGACCAAATTGCCGCCCCCGGCCAGCCCAACTGGGATCCGGAGGGAGCGATCCCGGGAGCGGGGGTCCGCGCGTCGGAAGGGGCCATTAGGCCAGAAGGGGGGTAGATGACAGTGTCCCCTCGCGCCTCCGTCTCCGTCACGCGGGAAAAGGCCTAGATCGCCGCGGTCCTAACACAGAATCCGTCTGCGGCTCGCCTCCCTCCCTAACCCCGGAAGCGTGGCGCCCTCGGCTTTCTCCCGCCCCTGACTCGCGGCACCCCTCCGCAGGACGCTTGGTTGGGCCCGGGGCGGGGCCTGCAGGCGCTCCACGTGCTGCTGCAAGCTCCGCTCCCGCGGCTCTGCCACCGCCCCCACCACCTCTGGGTCGACGGGGGTGGAGTTTCAGGGGGGCGGGGCGGGAGGCGTGGGCGAGGGGCGGGGCGGACGCGGAGCGCTCGTCCGGCTGCCCAGGCCAAGGGGCTGAGAGCAGTGGGGCAGGCGTGGCGGCCGCAGGAAGGCACTGAGAGCTGACGGGAGTCCGACGCCTGGTGCTGCGAGCTTTCTCTGAGGTAAGACCAGGAACCCGGCTCCCCAGGACGGCCCCCGAGCCCGGCCACCGCGCCCCGGCCGCTCACTGTGCCCCTTGCCGGCCGGGTGGCGGTGGCTGGACGGGACTTCAGGAGGGCTTCTGGAAGTCGCGAGCCCCAGCCCAGGCGGTGTCCCCTTCTCTGCGTCTTTCTTCGCCTTCTCGTCGCTGCCTCGGCTCTGGGCGTCGGGCACCAGGCTGGAAGGTCGCTTTTCCGCGAGTCGGAGCTCGCCCACGCCGGGAAGGGAGGACGGGGCCCCGGGGCAGCTGAGCCGGGCGGCGGGGGAGGAGCGGAGCTCCGGGGCCGCGTCTGCGGCGAGGGCGGGAGGCCGGCCGGGGCTGCGGGCTGCGCCCCCGGGCACGGTGCGCGCGCTCGGCTTCCCGGTGGTCGCCGGCGCCCTGGGCTGGGGGCGCCTGCCCTTCGCGCCCTGTCTCTGTGACCCGGCGGCGGCGCCAGCCCCCGAGCCCCGAATTCCTGGGTGCCGCCTGTTGTGCGCGCGCCGGCCCGGGCAGCCCGACTGCGGGAGGGGACCTGAGGCGCGAGGTCTGCCTCATCGTCCCTTAGCCGGGGGAGCCGGAGACTGAGCTCGGGCTCGGCGACGCCGGAAGGGGGCCTTGGTGGGATGCGAGTGGGGGGCGCGGCCTGCAGAATTTGGGTTCCTGGAGGAGCTGTCGGAGCGCAGGCCCGGCCCGGGGCAGAGGAGACCCCCAGCTGCTGATCGGGGAGGGCCAGGACCTGTCAGGGATGGACAGCTGGGAGCCACCGGGTGAGGTCTACAGGGATTATAGCAGCACCTCCAGTCCCGGGACAGCATAACCTAATGGTGAGGGCGTTTTCTTGAAGGCAGGAAAAAATGGAAAGCTGTCAAAATAAAGCCCATTTTAAAGTTGAAATGAAAGTTGGAGGATTTTCAGGCCGTGCAGTTGTGTAGCTAGTGTCCAAAGAAATATTAGCTCCTTGACACCCCTTTCGTTTGGATTTCTTAGCAAAAATATGTTTTGCCAGTATTTCCCTTAGGAGTTGTGCATTGCCCGCAGTGGGGAAGGAAAACTTAAGCAAGCGTTCTCGGGTTGCTTTTAACTTGCCTGTGCTCTCCAGCCTTTTTGAGTGTGCAGAAAAAGTATCTCGCTGGATTTCTCATGTAGGATTCCGGCTCTTCTTCTCTGGGGCCCGTCGATGTTTGTTTATTGGTTTTATAAGCATCTATTTAAATTTAGTCCTTGAACGAAATACTCCCCGTTGCCACAGGGTGTAGTTTAGGGATTAGAGAATACTGTTGGATAAAACTGCTAGTGGCTTCATTTTGCAAGAATGTAAGTCATTTCCTTTCTGTGATTTCAGGGAGTTGATATTTCACAGCATCACAACTTTGTGGGGAAAATTTTCCGTAATACATCTGTCATTAAAAAGGCTTTTGACTTTTGGATTTCTCTTCTTAGAGCAGAGCATAAATTTAGGCTCAGCAGTGTTAAAGTATCAGAAGTTTTTCAGAATCTACAGCATTCTGAAACTATTGTAGAAGGTAATTTTGACAAGCACCAAGACCTGCAAACTGCCTGCAGGATAGAGAGTGGGGGAGGGGAGAAGACCAGAAGAGAGAGGCAGGAAAACAGATGCCTGGGCTGTTGTCCTTTGTCGTATAAAACTTCTAGCACTTAATCATTTTTCCTTGGGTGTGGTTTTGAGAAATAAAAGTATTATGTTAAAAATGAAAATACTCCACAGTATGAGACAGCTGACATTTGAATGCTCTTTCAGTGTGTTTGTAAACATATTGGATTTACATTTCATATTAAAATGGACTTCTGGGATTATTAGATGAGAAGGGTCCCCCAGGGGATATCTAGTATCAAGTTATCTGCAGGATATCTTTTCCAGAAAGCAGACTGCCTGTAATATGAACTAATTCCCCCCCCATCCCCCTTTGAATTGCTTGTAAGAGTGCCTGAGATCTGACACTGATGGACCACAGTAATCAGCAGTTCTTGCAGGGCCCCAAACATTTTAAGGGACAGGAAATCTTTCTCTGTTTCTACCCCCTCCTTTTTGGTGGGGCAACAGGGGTAAGCTACCAGCTTCAAACACATAATTTGAACTTGCAGATTTAAGATGCTCCTGGCTCTACAGGAAAACTGAATGGGCCAGGATGAAGACGGCTGCTTTTGAAAGGGAAATGTCAATGTGCTAGGTAATAATTTTTAGCTACAAGTTCTTTAGAAACTCATTCAGCTGGTCTAGTTGAATTGAGCCGGGGCGGGGGGGGGGGGGGGGGGGGGGGGGAGAGGGGACGGGTTGTAGAGCTTTTCTGATTTCTGAACTTTGTTTCCACTTTTAACTACACTTAACAAAGCTTTTGGCTTTCAGAACTTATGACATAATAGACCATGTAGCCTTTTACTGCAGATGCTTGAAATGAAAGTTTCAAACAGAATTGTTTTTGACTGAGCTGTCAAGTTCAGAGTTTAGTGTAAATGAGTCCTGTCTCACAACTAACTTTTTTGATAAAGGAATTCTTTGTAGTTTTCAACTTGAATGTTGCAGATTTTGATTTCTGAGTCTGTGGGGTTTTTTTTAAAAAAAACTAAAACCTGCAAACAATTATTTTAATACATGAAAGCCGGTACCAAGAAAAGATTAATTCAGTCCAGATGTAAAAATGTATGTGAATTTTAGATTTGGATGATCTCAACCAGTTTTCCCTTTTGTTGATGAGGCTGCCTGGATCCCAGATGGCATTCACAAATTATCCCTTAGGTGGTTTTCTGAGTTCAGAACTAAATTTCACCAGCCTTCTCTGAAGTCATTTTAATATTTTTTCAAGTTTTCTGAAGGATAGAAAGCTTTCTGCATTTATAGAGAGATGGATTTTTCATACTACTCATTAATACTAACCTTTTAAATGCCCTGGTTTGGTAGATGAAGCCTATGGGGAAACTGGAGGTATTCAGTATTGTGTATTCTTCTTCTTTTTTTTTAATTAAGAGGTACAAAACTCCAGTTATAAGAATTGTGTATCCTTATGGGCAAAGCATAGAAGATTTGGTTTTTGTTTATGCAATTCCAACTTTCTTCTTTTAAAGAAAAAAGTTTTAAATGTGTTTACAGTCTTCAGTAGAATCCTGTTGTAACAGTTTGTGGTCTCTGATATAGCAATTGTATGATGAGCCTCTACCATTCTTTCTCAACAAGAAACAGCAAACACAACTAATAAGAAGACTCCAGTATTTTTTTAGCTTGTACTCCCAACACCAGAGTTATAAAGGATGTGTGTTATATATTTAAAATTATAATTTTTTAGGAAGTCTTTGTATGATTATATAATTATACATTTTGGGTGTTTGAGTACATTGTGATTGTATATAAAACAATCCAGTGTAGGAGGGGGGGAAGGAAAGATTTACTGAAGGAATTTATGAGTGGTGAAATTTTAGTTAAAATGTATCTTTCCTGAAACCCAAACAGGAAAAATGGTATTGTTGGTCTCTGTAGTTAAACTTTGATATAGGGAGTAGTTGCAAGGGCTATTTGAATTGCACATTCCTCTGAGGAAGAGGCTTTGGGGGCCTATAAAAATAAGTAGAAACAAGTTAAAGGGATAATTTGAGAGGAAGGAAGAAGTAGAATACTGGGCATTGAACTGCAAGGAGAATCTAAACTTAGAAGGATGAGTACTGAGAACAAGGCTGAAGTAGGGAAAGCTTTCTATTTAAAAGTAAATTAAAGAAGAAGATCTTTTTAGCTGAGAAAAAGGATTAGAATTAAGGTGCCCTATAAGGTCTGTATACAACATGAAATAGTGCTACGGAGTGATATTTATGCTGGAAACCTTGCCTGCATTTGTGTTGAATCACTAGTTTGGTGTTAAATATTGCATTCAGGGGCTGGATGCTTATTACCGTCCTCTGCTCCCCCTTGCGCCCTTATACCCCCACCCCACTTCCCATTTCATAGGCTGGAAACATTTTTTGTCTAAGTTCTAATGATACGAGAAATATTAAATTAGTCCTCCAGCATTTGGGAGAACTGCTGATGCCCATCCGCCATGCTGTGGGACCAGAGGGACTCTACAGCAGTATTGGCTGAAGTTATCATAAAGTTTTGAGTGAAAACATGCAATCTGTGTTTCCAGTTACCTTATATGATTTAGTGGTGTAATTACTTCTGATGCAACTTTGTGTATATCACTTTTCATATGTATCAAATGGAGCAGTCATGCAGTATACCGTATTGATCAAAGAGGGATCCTAGAACATTGGGGAGGGGAAAGAAATCACTGATCTGACAGCTGGTATAACGTAAGGAGGAAAGTGTGGTGCCGAAACATTCACAGATGAACCAGACACAGAGCAAAGGAGAAGGCAGTGTTTCCTGGAGCTTCCTTGGAGTTGTCTGTAGCACAGCGTTTTCTGGAATGCCTTTCCCCACCTATGTGGCCTTACCTAGCAGAGTTTAATCTATACAGCAAGAATCTAGGTAGAGATTTGGTCATTAACCAAGTCATTTCATTAATGTGGTAATTGGGATAATTCTGATCAAAAGTATCTATTTTGAGCCTCCATATTCCAATTAGATTATCCTGGGATATTTTCAGATGTTTTCTAACAACTGCCTTTGTACATATATGTTATAGAACTTTGAGCAGAAATGTTTTACTGGTATATGAAGATAGAGGGAAAAGCAATATGTTATACTACCTTATAGCCACAGTTTCATGTGAGGGAGGAAATCATTATAAAAATCAAGGAGATTCTGGATGAAGATTTTAGGAAATTAACGTCATTTCTCACTTAGCTTCTCAGGTGGTTCTTTGTCTGATTCACATTAAACGAAATGTAATTAATTTTCTCCCTACAGGTAGCAGTACTTATGCTGTCCAGTTTTAGTAGATGGCTTTTGTTTGGAGGGAGTGGGTGTCCCTGTGGCTTTATTTCTTTGAACTTGTTCCTGAATAATTACATACAACCAGAAAAATGCAGAGATCAGAAGTATACAGCACAAAGTGATCATATCTAGGCACTCAGCATCCAAATCAAGAAACAGAACCTTACCAGGCACACACCCCGCCCCAGCTCCAAGTTTCTTGCAGTCATAATCCCTGCCCCAAGGATGACCACTATTCTGACTTTTATTGCCGTAGGATAGTTTTAACCTGTTTGGGGGTTGCATTTATTTATTTATTTTACTTATTTATTTTTGGCTGTGTTGGGTCTTAGTTACTGCACACGGGCTTTCTCTAGTTGCGGTGAGCGGGGGCTATTCTTCATTGTGGTTCGTGGGCTTCTCATTGCAGTGGCTTCTCTTGTTGCAGAACACAGGCTCTAGGTGTGCGGGCTCAGTAGTTGTGGCACGTGGGCTTCAGTAGTTTTGGCTCGCGGGCTCTAGAGCGCAGGGTCAGTAGTTGTGGCACACGGGCTTAGTTGCTCCGCGGCATGTGGGATTTTCCCGGACCAGGGCTCAAACCCGTGTCCCCTGAATTGGCAAGTGGATTCTTAACCACTACACCACCAGGGAAGCCCCTCTTGGGCTGCATTTGAATGCAATCAAGTATAAGTTCTTTTTCGTGTCTTTTTTAACTCAACGTGGTGTCATGTCCAAATTGATTCAGGTAGCAGTACTTGTTTTTTCTTTTATTTCTGTGAATAAATATACCTAGTTTATTCATTCTGTTGATAGACATTTGGGTAGTGTGGGGCTTGACCTTTTGATGGCTCAAGAAAAATCAAGCAGTTTGTAATTGAAAGAAGAGTAATCTTCAGGTTAAAAGAAAAAAATACATCAGAAACGTTAGAGAAAAAAATACAATATCACACAAAAATAAAGGCTGAACTCAGTCCACAGAATCCGTGTTTCAGGGACACATTTAGGAATATACCAACTGGATCTTGCCGGATTTCACTTGAGAATTGAGAAGAGGGAAAGGACCTTAGGTGACAGCTAGCCCCTTCTTTTTTTTTTTTTTTTTTTTTTTTTTGCGGTACGCGGGCCTCTCACTGTTGTGGCCTCTCCCGTTGCGGAGCACAGGCTCCGGACGCACAGGCTCAGCGGTCATGGCTCACGGGCCCAGCCGCTCCATGGCACGTAGGATCCTCCCAGACCGGGGCACGAACCCGTGTCCCCTGCATCGGCAGGCGGACTCTCAACCACTGTGCCACCAGGGAAGCCCAGCCCCTTCATTTTTTAAAGGTGAGGGGACTAAAGATCCAAAAGACTGAGTGACTCAGAGTCTCACAGCTAATGACAGTGCCGAGAGTAGAAGCTGCTTCTGACTTCCAGTCTGGTCTAGACTAGTGCCATCTGAGGGCTGAAACTCAGCTCACTACTCTGTTGTCCAAGCAGTGAGTCCACTGGCCTGGAGCATGGGGTGCCCTTTCCTGATCCACACAAAGATATCCTATGGCTCGGTTCAGATAGAAGACCTGCCCAGAGAAAATGGAGCTGTGGCCCAGTGAGGCAGAATTATACTTCCTCAAGGCTGCTCTGCCTCTGCCCCCAGTACAGAGCCCTTGGAATTTCTGTTTAACCCCTTTCTCCTTCTCTCCTCTCTCCAGTGAGACTTTGGGTTATAAGCGCCAAGTAGGTGATATCTTGAGGTCCCTCCTGGCTCATTGTTTTATTCATCCATAAACAATCTAGGATTGACCCCAATTTCAAAGGACTGCTCTCTAAATATTTTCAGAATAGTTTATTCTTAAGAATAAATATAAATATATATTTTTTGCCTCTTCCTGACATTATGTCACCCCCTTTCTATACACTTTTCTCCTCCATTCTGCCCCCCCCACCCCCTTTAAGTTATCTTTTCTTAAATATCCCTGGAAACATCCAGTTTCTGGTCTCTGTCTACCAAAAACAACAGTGAAATTCTGATGCTGAAATCTGTGGCACTTATTGTAATAAGTGCTCCGCTCCCAGGAAGCACTTATTGTAATAAAACATAGGATTATGAGAAATCTGATAGGTAAAACAAAGTGCTTGTGAAGGAAGTCTGTTGGTATAGATATTTTCTTTCATGTTTCCCTAAAGAGAAAAAGGACATTTTCGTGGTTCAAGAAAAGACTCAGAATTTCAACTTAGGCTCATTAGGAAGGTGAAAAAAAGGTAAAACAAATAAAAGAGAGCAAAACCTGAAGCTTCATAAATGGGTAGTAAATAACATATCCTGCTCAAATGAGATACAGCTTATAACAGCAAAATTTTAGCATGTATAATCTTAGCAAATAAGAGATAAGTAAGAGATACCTGGGGGAAGAGTGCTCACCATAGGGCCTGACAAATTGCTCACTGAAATTACTACAGAAAAGAGTAATAAGTTTTGAAGACAAAATGGAAGAAAGGCAGTAAAATATAAACGTTAAGAACAAGATTTTTGAGATTAGTTCTCTGGGGTCCAAATCTAGGCTCCACTGTTTTCTAGTGTGTAACCTGGGGGAAGTTACTTAACTCTCTGAACCTCTTTTTCCTCATCTGTAAAATGAAGATAATAATAGCAACTATCTCATAGGGTTGTTTTGATTAAGTGAAATAGCACATGTAAAGCAAGTGCCATGGTGTGACACATAGTAAACAGTCAAGAAAAGTTGGCTTTTATTACTTAAGACAAAAAGAAATGATGTATACAAAGATTTCTAGCCCTTGGAAATCCCTAAGCTTTTGTTTACAAGTAGTTGTTCACAAGATTTTATTTTGTATTTTGATCGCATTAAGTAGGCAACAAATTATAGTATTTCTAAGTTACAGATATTGGGCAATCTATACTGCTGCACTAAGAATAGCTGGCATGTCCCACTGATCACTAATTGAGTTATTTTTCCTAATTCTCCTATTTCCAGCAGTCTCATTCCCGCAGCTTCTGCCTGCTTGCTAATTATTTCTTTCCAGCTGCCAAAAAGTAAATTTACAGATTAAAAAAATTCTCTTTGTGATGAATAATGTTGTACAAAGTACTTTTAAACTTAGAGTACCAGTGGCCCATGTCTTTTTCTCTTGTACTCTGCAGATTTCATGTGAGTCCTTTTTAAGAAAGCCACTATTATTGGGATAAAGCAATTGTTTATTCCTCCCAACCCCACGCACCACCATTGGCACAGTTTATAAAATGTGGGCCAGACCCCTTTACGATTTTCTGTTAGGCCCAAAACTTAAGATTTTTAAACCATTCATTCAAAGAAAATTAATAGTCTGAAAGTTTCAAAGGAGTTTTTAAGAAAAACAAACTTAAGCACATTAGAAAGACACATTTACATCTAAATAGCATAATTACAAATCCAGTCAAAATAGGCACAGGATGTTCCAGAATAATCATGGGTGTCATTCTGCTCTGTTCATTAAAAGGGGGGCCTACCCCAGATAACCCTGTGCCCTGGTAGGTGTTGTATAATATCTTAAACTTAATAAACTTAATACTTCAAAAATGTTCACCAGGTCCCTCAAAAAACAGGTTTTGCTTCTGTATGAAGTATCCAGGACTGTGTTGAATACTTACTGCAAGTCCTGCCAAAGGGTTTCTTGTCTTGGTGGGGGAACAAAATATATGTGTTTAGAGAGGTATTAGATATTTCCCAGTAAGTGCTAAGTGGACTCCTGGAGCAGAACCAATGATGCCCAAAGGTAGGATGGCCCTAGCTTCCCTGGGGCTGCTGGATTTGGGTTGGGTCAGGAGGTCAGGCTGGGATCTTTGTATTCCTCAAGTACAAAGGACCTTTTCTAGGAGCAACAGACATGTTCAGGATTTGGTAAAAGTCTCAAATATTAAAAGAAAATTATGAAATTGAAACTATTAAATGTTTAATTAAATTCATTCATTCATTCAACATAATACATGCCTACTGTGTGCTAGACACTGTTCTAGGCCCCGTAGCTACGTCAGTGAACAAAATAAAGAAAATAATCCGGCCTTCATGGAGCTTATATCCTATTAGGAGACAAACACTAAACATAACAAAGCTATAGTATTTTAGAATGTAGTGTGTTTGGAAAAAGAAAAAGCAGAGCAAGGTAAGGGACATTAGGAGCGCTGGAGGAGGGAAGCAGGGCCTTTGGCAATTTCAAATAATATGGTCAAGGTAGGACTCATTGAGAAGATGACATGAGGGAAGAAGTTGGCCATACAGAGACACCTGGGGGAAGAGTGTTCCAGCAGAGGGACCAGTGAAGGCCTTGGGCAGAAGTGTGCTTGGTCTGTCCCAGGACCAGTGAGAAGGCCACAAAGTAGCAGTAGATGAAGTTATAGAGGTTTGGGGAGCTTATCACGTAGTGTCTGCCTGGTGGACCATTTTAAGAACTTTGGCTTTTACTCTGAGTGAAATGGGGAGTCACTGGAGAGTTTTGAGCCTAAGAGTAAGGTGATTTGACTTGCATTTTAATAGAATCACTGGCGGCTGTGTTGAGATTGAAAAATGGAGTAGGGTGGTCCCGGGAAGCAGGGATACAAGTTAGTCGCTGTTGGCAATAATCCAGTTGAGAGATGCCAGTAGCAGTGGAGGAGGTGGTGAGAAATGACCGAGGTTTATTTTATAGGTCGAACCAATAAGATTTCCTGATTTGAGGAGTATGAGAAATAGCGATCAGAGGAAGGATAACACCAAGGCTTTTTGCATAATTATGGAGTTGCCATGAACTGAGATGGGGGTCTGATGGAGGAGCTGGTTTGGGAAAGATAACCAAGCGCCGTTTTGGACATGTTATATTCAACTTCCAAGTGGAGAAGTTGAGCAGCTTGTTGGATTTAGGAATCTGGAGTTTAAGGAAGACGTCCAGGCTACAGATAGAAATTTGGAAGTCGCTGGCAGGCTTTGGATGAAATCATATAGGGAATGTCTGTAGACAGGGAAAGCAGTCCATGGACCAAGCCTTGGGTCATATCCATATTTATAGTTTGTGGAAAAGAGAAGTCTCATAAGAATGTATCTTAAGCCAAAGGAATTATGCACATATTTCTGACATAGTGGACCTAATTGTTTCCATTCCCTAAGTAACAGTGTTATTATTAGTAGATATTAATTCTACTGACCCACACCATGGGAAGAAGGAACTATGAGTTACTTTTTCTGTGATGAGGGGCTTGGGCTGAGCCTGAGGCACTTCAGGCTCTAGAGAGTGAGTTGATAAGGAGGAACCAGTAGAGAAGACTGAGGAGCAGTCAGGGGACAGGAGGGAAATTAAAAGCATATACCTGAAATCCAGTAAGGAAAGCATCTCAGGGAGGAGAGAGTGATTCAGTGGTGTCGTGTCAAGTCAAGTAGCTTGAAGACTGAGAGTTGCTCATTAGATTTAACAACCTTGAGGTCACTGGTGACCTTGACAAGAGCTGTATTAGTGGCAAGGTGGGGGACAAAAACCTGGCTGGAGTGGGCTCAAGAATGAAAAGCTTCCGAAAGATAATTCTTATTTTTAGTTCAGTTTCTTATACTATTCAATATTCTATGTGAGTACATTTTAATATGTCTGATAAAATGTGGGGTGGGACTTCAGAATGCTGGGGGCCATGAGGGTCTACAACAGGGATGGGGAGCCTTTGCGTTTCCCACTAGTAGAGTGTATGGTAGGATTGTTTTGTTTTGTTTCTAGTGACGACATGTTCTTTAATTCAACCCATTAATCATTTCATATGAAAAGGATAAAACAGAGCCCCAGTGAGACATGTGTTTTGAGTTGGCTTCTTTTTCAGCAACACTGATAGGTTTGAGCTGACCAGTCTATATACATCATGGTACTCCACCAGCCTGAAAACCTTCATTCATGGAGTGGATGGCTCAGGTTAGGGGTTCCCAGGGGCCAGAGCAAACTGAGTAATAGAAGCTTTGCTTGTTTAATATTTCTTTTATGCTTTGATGACTTTCATTGTGAATATTATTTCAAGGCATGTGATTAAGCAATTTTCATAGTTCTGTATTGTATATCATAATTATGCACTAAGAATTTTCTGGTCTGGGAATTACCTTTGAATTATAATTATAACTTTCTGTAATACTATCATCAGAAAGAATCAACAGGTCTCTGATACTAGTTATCTTTTCTTTCTCTAAGCTTATTAAAATGCTAAAACATAGGCCTTTAATGCTTAAATATTGCTTTTGGGTAGTTAAAAGCTTATAGTGATAGGTAGAATTAAAACATTGTTACATATATTTGAGTGCTGCTTGGTAATGAAAGTACTGTATAGTAATAGTCTTTAGAAAGTTGCTGATTATGGGAAAATGCTGGAAAGGGTAAGGACTTTTCATTTGTAGTGGATTATGGCACATGTTTTTTGAGAAGTGGAGATCCAGTGATTATATGTGTGTTTCTAGTGGGTTGTGGTATACACATATAATGTCAGCATTCTCTGAGGTACTGTTCTGTCAACACTGTTTTATTAGTATCAGTTTGAATGTTGTTCCAGCTGAAACTTATAAGTCACTCTACAGTTAATTAAACGAATGAAATTGGCCTGTAACAGTGAAATGCTTAACACAAGGCCAATGTGAAATAATTTGGCAGTGCTGAGTGTTTTACATGGTTAAATACTGGAGCGTGCAGAGGTATAAAACTAAGCAAATTATGAAATAAATGCTAAGTCTCTTAAGTCATTGACTACAGATGAACTCCAGATCTCTTAGCGTGGAGTTCGACGTGCCAAAGCAGAGTTGCAAGCCTGTGGCGCACCAGCAAGATTGGCTACAGACATGTTTTGGTTTTAACACAGTGTTGAAAACATCTATTTTCCAGCATTTAAAAATTGAGAAACTTTAAATTAAAAAAAAGTGAATTTTACACATTTTCTTAAAAAACTAGAAGGCATGGCAATGATCTGTTGGGGCAACATAGCAGCTTCCCTTTTTATACGGGTGTGTGCTCAGCAATCCCCCGTTGTCCCCAACAGAGATCCTCTTGCTTCCAACATTGAGAGCAAGTGTCTGTTGACATTTTTCATCCTGCAGGCTTCACTCCGATGTTAACTGTCCCTGTAGGCATGTGAGTTTGCTGTCCTCCTGTTGTAAATACTTATTTTCCAGTGTCATCTCGAAGCTCCTTAAGTCTAGCCAAATTGTTCTGCCCTTTGTCCCGTCAAACACATACACAGTTAGTCTGGGTCATGCTTCCTCTACCCCTTCCACTGAACTGAGCTGTTTATTGCCTATACCACTTGATGGAAACAGAGCACATGCTACATTGTATAAGTCATCCTTTTATATATATTTTCTAGCTTCTCAACTGTATTAGAATTTTCTTGAGGGCAACAACTATATCTTAGAATTTACTAGTGCCTATCAAATTTATTTTAGATTTAATAGATTAACTATTGTTTAGATTTAGCTTCCAGTGTATGGTAATATATGATTATTATGATGCTGTAAAAAGATTAGAAAGTATCAAAATCTTGTATAAAGTCTGCTTCCTCAAATAGGACTTTAATTTACTATGTCCATTCCTTTGTAGCTTTGTAATCACATTTATGTAATCTAATTGAGTATTAATTCACTAAACACCTCATTTATTGCCAATTCTCTGATTCTGTTAGGTAGATGAATGAAGTTTCCAAATTACATTACATTATATTACAACATACCATTTTATTTATTTCAGATATGCTTCTTTCTAATGGCTATTATTGTTTTACATGGCTTATTTTCTCATTCATTTGACAAATAGTGTGTACACTATACGGAAGGCCCTGGAGATGTGTGAACTTGACAAGCATGATGGTACCTGCTCTTCAGAAACTTTTAGCTGGAAAGGCAGATATTAAATAATTGAGTATATAATTGTTCAATTTTGATAAGTATTAAGAAGTAGGGCGTGTTCTGAGACCTTATAACAGAGCACTCTGGTCTGGGGGCAGGGGCTGCAGTATGGCGTACAACACGACTGAATTCTAAACTCCTTGACTTTCTCATAATTCCATAGCAGTTTGTAAAATATTCTGAAGGTAAAAATTTAACCTTAGAAACAAATAAATTAAGGGGTAGTTTATGTAACAAAATAAGAGCTTAAAAAAAAAAACTTTTCCAAAGAATTTACCATTGGCTGTAGACATTGCATTAATGATAAAAATTATAATTTATAGCCCTATAGTCTTTGTTTAATACTTGAGTTGAACTCTGTTTAAGTAAACAAAAGGAAAAAGGGAAATTGAGCTAGAAATTTCTGATCTGGCTAACTTGCAAAACAACTTTTGTTTTATGAAAGTAATTATTTCAAAGGCATTTGTAGTAAGAACTTTTCTTATGACTTTCAAAAATAGGATATAAAAAGTAAACTGATTTATTCCTTCAAGAGTAACCAGGGTATTGTACCTTAATTTTATACTTCTAAGCCCATGACTGAGAAAAATTAATAGTTTATCAGTCTGATCTTGGAGTGAGGTAATGTGGTGTCGTGGAAAACCTCAGCAGTAAAGTTAGTGACAAGTGTGAGCCAAAAAATAGAGTGGAATTTTGTGTGGTTGCATATATTTTATCACAACAGTCAGACATGCTTTAAGTGTTTTTTCCTAAGGAAAATAGAATTTTATACTTAACCCATCTAAATATAGTGGTAAAGTTAATTTTTTGCATGGTTTATTGTCACACTGAAACAAAGGTCAGCCGCAGTGGTGCCACTTCTGAAATCTTTGTTAAGAAACTCATGTCACTTGCTAATTATAAAAGGAGATTCAGAAAAATCGCCATACTTAAGGAAGGTTTAGTGCAAATAAACCCAAGATTTTTAAATGTGATCTTAAGGAAATGCAAGGAAATCAGATCAGGGCATAGTTTTTTAAGAAATGTCAAGTGTCATGTACAATTTAAAATAAATTCCAAATAAATCTGTTTAAAATCTTTTTAACTTCAAATATTCATTAACTGAGCCCACATTCATTTTAAATCTGTAGAAAGGATGTTGAACTGATAATTTGTCATTTACTACATTATTTGCCGTTACTGGTGCCTGGAGAAATGTAAAGATAAATTTTTGTAAATGTCAGTTGTCGAATAAAACCTAGCAGGAAAAGCTAATGGAAGTTATTTTATTCATAACATAGAACGAAACTTCCTTTATTTATTTTTTATTTTATTTATTTATTTTTGGTTGTGCTAGGTCTTAATTGCGGCTTGCGGGTTCCTTAGCTGTGGTATGCGAACTCTTAGTTGTGGCATGCATGTGGGATCGAGTTCCCTGATCAGGGATTGAACCTGCGTCCCTTGCATTGGAAGGCAGATTCTTAACCACTGTACCACCAGGGAAGTCCCAGAACAAAACTTCCTTTAATAATTGACTTATGGATTCTTGAACTAGACTCATGTTTCTGACCAATACGTTTTCAGGAAATTTGTAATCAGTATATTATAGATAGAGGAGTTAAATTAATGCATTTTAATGTATAATCTGTTTTCTACTGAGAAGACTTTGAAATATATGCTCAATTGGCAAGGGGATGGGAAAGGATATAAAATTTTATTTGGGGGCTTGGGTAGGCTGGTTAGTGGTCATCTGAATTCCATTTTCTAGTGCTTTGAATCCTGACCAGACATGTTGTAGTGGGACTCCTGTTTGTGTATCTTTTTCTGGTATGATGTTATTTTCTGCATTACTAAGGTTAGTCACATCTTCCATGTAGGCAGTAAGCTGTTTGAGGACAGACAAGATGCTGCATTTCTCCCTCTCCTGAATTCTTCCATAACTCCTAGAAAAGTCCTGGCTCTTGACTTAAGCCCAACAGGATTACAGCTTTATTCTTTCTGATCTCTATAAGGTGAGAGAACCATCATGTAGATTTGAACCTTCAGCAAGTCAGGGAGGCATTTGACACATTAATAAAAGTAACAGAGGGCTTCCCTGGTGGCGCAGTGGTTGAGAGTCCTCCTGCCGATGCAGGGGACACGGGTTCGTGCCCCGGTCCGGGAAGATCCCACATGCCGCGGAGCGGCTGGGCCCGTGAGCCATGGCTGCTGAGCCTGCGCGTCCGGAGCCTGTGCTCCGCAACGGGAGAGGCCACAGCAGTGAGAGGCCCGCGTACCACAAAAAAAAAAAAAAAGTAACAGAAATGTGTTTATGAAAACCCATATGCCTATTTCCCAAGTCTGACATATAAGTAAAATATAACTCTTCCCGTAACAGTCATGTGTATTCAGATTTAATGTTGACATTCAAAAATATACATTGTGTTGCTTAAATTTTCAAAAGCCTGTGAAAATACAAATTTTGTTTCTTAAACTTTCAAAAGAGCATAAGATTGGGTTTTTAACATTAACAATAGAATGCAGTGATAGAAATTATCTGTGATTTCTCGATGCAGAAAAACAAGGTCTCTTTTGAAATGCCTTAATTTGGGGTTTCTTCCTGGCCCGCGAAAGAACAGGGATTCTTGTTTCCTCATGCCATAAGTTTTCTGTGAGCATACGGAAGGTAGAGTGTACACAGATTTCCTCTGCTTTTCTGGGGTTGGCCAAGGCATAAGTTTAATCCATTGAAAATGTCCACTTGACCATTCCTGCAGTTTTTTCTCCTTGGCTTGACAGATGGTGGTGTCCACTCATGTTGTGGTGATCTAGTTGTCCATGAGGAGGTAATCTTAACTTGACATGGACCTCTGACCATTTGGGTTGATATGCTTGGCCCTGTGGCCTAGGAATGAGATGATAATGGATGTCATATTTTATTATTAGAGGGTTTATATTGGTCTTACCTTTCTTTCAGATTAGGGACAAAAAACACAAAATGTTGGGATTATTTAATATAAAACTTTTGTGTTGCTGGGCCACCCATCTTCTCTGTTGTTGCCTTGACTTCCTTGGAAATAGGAGTTTTAGCTTCCCCTGACCTCTAGTTCTTCATCCCTCTTCTATGTTCTGTTCCTGCTTCATCTGTCCACCTGTGTGTTCTCTATTCTTACAGAAAACAAAATCTCTGCATATGGTATGTTTTATATTGGGATAATGAGAAATTAACTAAAATCATGTATAGAGATTCCACCCCTTTCTAGTTTATTTTACTGTGTGTGTGTGTGTGTGTGTGTGTGTGTGTGTGTGTGTGTGTGTGTTTCCCCCTGAGTATATTAATAAAGTTACTTTGTGAGTACTTGTATGAATTTAAACCTTCCACAAGCCAGGGGGAACAGTTTGACCCATAAAGCAAACTTAAAAATGTATTTATGAAAGCCAAGTATGTACCTTCCAAGTCTGACATATGAGTAAAATATGAATAAAAGTAACATGTAGTTAAATTTAATGTAGAATTGAAAAATATTTTGTTTAAATTTTCAAAAACTATAAATAAAGATTGAATTTTGAAGATTACCAATAGATTGTAGCTATAAAATAGAACATTTTCCTCAAAGAAATTGAGATGTCATTGATGAGGTTCCTATGGTAATTAAAAAAATAATATTATATATTTTAAATGTTTGATTATGAGAATAATTATATATAATCATAAGAATAATTACAAATGGTGTTTTTTCAATTCTCTGAGATGCTAAAATGTAAAATAAAATAGATTTTCATAAATGTTTATGCACCTTAATTAGTGAGATTTTTCTGCCTAAATGTAGATAGAAATAGAACCATACAGTATGATTAAGAATTCTGACTACCATTACAGTTTGGTATTATAATAAATTACAGTTCAGAAGTTAAATTATATCTGATATTTGAGTGAGGCCATGGATCTTAAAGAATTATTAGCAACTGGAATATACTACTAAGATGAAATAATGTATTTGAAAGTGCTTTGTAAATGATATACTGTATAGACACACCTCGAAGTCTTAATCACAGTTATCTGGATAGTCATTTACTACTGATACTGTAGGAGAAAGAAGAGTGTAGAAATTATCATAGTGTACCTGGGCCAGCCTACAGCAGGGTGTTTAACCTAGACTGTAGGTCATGAGAGAGAGACTCTAATTCTAAAATCAAACACAAATGTCCTGTATGTGTGCATGGACACATTTGTAGGGCAAGGATGCATACTATTTATCAGATTATATAAGAACCATGATTCATATACTGTATGGTATTTTTTACTTAAACATTAAAGGAAGGTGGGAATTCCCTGGCGATCCAGTGGTTAGGACTCAGCGCTTTCACTCCCAGGGTTCGATCCCTGGTCAGGGAACTGTGATCCCGGAAGCAGCGCAGCATGGCCAAAAAAAAAAAAATTAATGGAAGGTAAGCATTTATTTCCTTTAACCAGATTTTCTAGCATCATAATAATATATATCTGTAGGACATTTTTTATTTTACTGATAAATGGAACCTTTACTTGGTTACTTTATTTGGTCCTCAAAGTAATAGTCTCTCCATTTTACAGATAAGGAGGTTAAATGACTTGTATGATTTGACACCTTTACCTGTTTCAATTTGTGACAAAACCAGAACATGACACTCTTCTTCTAACTCTGGGACCTGTGCTGGTTTCTTGCCACCTCAGTCACAATTGCCCTGTTGATAAAACATTTCTAGAGTGTTTGTAAACTATGGTGCAACATTTTGATTTCTTTTTTCTTTTTTTTTTAACTACCTATTTAAGTGAATTTAGTTTCTGCCAGATACTAAACGTGTGGCCCTTAATTAGCTTACATTGATTTTGCCATAGAGAATTTTTGTGTCATTCTGAACTAGATAGGATAATCTTTTCAAACATTCTACTTCCCATAATAATGCATTTAACTTGGCACAAAATTCCAGATCATTGGATTTTGTCTGAAGAAAACAAGATATGCATAAAATTTCACACTATCAATCCTTTTGTTACCTTGAAAAAATCTCTATTAATTTGTAGGGTTGGTTAGTAAAGAGAAATTTTTTTTTTTTTTACTATTTTGTCTGATGGTTATTTGATGTGTTCACTCTTTTTTTTTAAATTTAATTTTATTTTTTATACAGCAGGTTCTTATTAGTTATCCATTTTATACATATTAGTGTATACATGTCAATCCCAATCTCCCAAGTGATCCCATCACCACCACCACCCCGCTGCCCCCCTCGCCCCACCGCTTTCCCCCCTTGGTGTCCATACATTTCTTCGCTACATCCGTGTCTCTGTTTCTGCCCTGCAAACCGGTTCATCTGTACCATTTTTCTAGGTTGCACATATATGCGTTAATATATGATATTTGTTTTTCTCTTTCTGACTTACTTCACTCTGTATGACAGTCTCTAGATCCATCCACATTTCTACAAATGACCCAGTTTCGTTCCTTTTTATGGCTGAGTAATATTCCATTGTATATATGTACCACATCTTCTTTATCCATTCGTCTGTCAAGGGGGACTTAAGTTGCTTCCATGCCCTGGCTGTTGTAAATAGTGCTGCAGTGAACATTGGGGTGCATGTGTCTTTTTGAATTACGGTTTTCTCTGGGTATATGCCCAGTAGTGGGATTGCTGGGTCATATGGTAATTCTATTTTTAGTTTTTTAAGGAACCTCCATACTGTTCTCCATAGTGGCTGTATCAGTTTACATTCCCACCAACAGTGCAAGAGGGTTCCCTTTTCTCCACACCCTCTCCAGCATTTCTTGTTTGTAGATTTTCTGATGATGCCCATTCTAACTGGTGTGAGGTGATACCTCATTGTAGTTTTGATTTGCATTTCTCTAATAATTAGTGATGTTGAGCAGCTTTTCATGTGCTTCTTGGCCATCTGTATGTCTTCTTTGGAGAAATGTCTGTTTAAGTCTTCTGCCCATTTTTGGATTGAGTTGTTTGTTTTTTAAATTTTGAGCTGCATGAACTGTTTATATATTTTGGAGATTCATCCTTTGTCCGTTGATTCGTTTGCAAATATTTTCTCCCATTCTGAGGGTTGTCTTGTTTGTAGTTTCCTTTGCTTTGCAAAAGTTTTTAAGTTTCATTAGGTCCCATTTGTTTATTTTTGTTTTTATTTCCATTACTCTAGGAGGTGGATCAAAAAAGATCTTGATTTATGTCGAAGCGTGTTCTTCCTATGTTTTCCTCTAAGAGTTTTATAGTGTCCAGTCTTACATTTAGGTCTGTAATTCATTTTGAGTTTATTTTTGTGTATGGTGATAGGGAGTGTTCTAATTTCATTCTTTTACATATAGCTGTCCAGTTTTCCCAGCACTGCTTATTGAAGAGACTGTCTTTTCTCCATTGTATATCCTGCCTCCTTTGTCATAGATTAGTTGACCATGGGTGTGTGGGTTTATCTCTGGACTTTCTATTGTGTTGCATTGATCTGTATATCTGTTTGTGTGCCAGTACCATACTGTCTTGATTACTGTAGCTTTGTAGTATAGTCTGAAGTCAGGGAGTCTGATTCCTCCAGCTCCGTTTTTTTTCCCCCAAGACTGCTTTGGCTATTTGGGGTCTTTTGTGTCTCCATACAGATTAAAGATTTTTTTGTTCTAGTTCTGTAAAAAATGCCATTGGTAATTTGATAGGGATTGCATTGAATCTGTAGATTGCTTTGGGTAGTATAGTCATTTTCACAGTATTGATTCTTCTAATCCAAGAACATGGTATATCTATCCAACTGTTTGTATCGTCTTTAATTTCTTTCATCAGTGTCTTATAGTTTTCTGCATACAGGTCTTTTGTCTCCCTAGGTAGGTTTATTCCTAGGTATTTTATTCTTTTTCTTGCAATGGTAAATGGGAGTGTTTCCTTAATTTCTCTTTCACATTTTTCATCATTGGTGTATAAGAATGCAAGATATTTCTGTGCATTAATTTTGTATCCTGCAGCTTTACCAGATTCATTGATTAGCTTTAGTAGTTTTCTGGTGGCATCTTTAGGATTCTCTATGTATAGTATTATGTCATCTGCAAACAGTCACAGTTTTACTTCTTCTTTTCCAATTTGTGTTCCTTTTACTTCTTTTTCTTCTCTGATTGCCGTGGCTAGGACTTCCAAAACTATGTTGAATAATAGTAGTGAGGGTGGACATCCTTGTTTTGTTCCTGATCTTAGAGGAAATGCTTTCAGTTTTTCACCATTGAGAATTACGTTTGCTGTAGGTTGGTCGTATATGGCCTTTATAATGTTGAGGTAGGTTCCCTCTATGCCCACTCTCTGGAGAGTTTTATCATAAATGTGTGTTGAATTTTGTCAAGAGCTTTTTCTGCATCTATTGAGATGATCATATGGTTTTTATACCTCAGTTTGTTAATATGGTATATCACTTTGATTGATTCGCATATATTGAAGAACCCTTGCATCCCTGGGATAAATCCCACTTGATCATGGTATATGATCCTTTTAATGTGTTGTTGGATTCTGTTTGCTAGTATTTTGTTGAAGATTTTTGCTTCTATATTCATCAGTGATATTGGTCTGTAATTTTCTTTTTTTGTAGTATCTTTGTCTGGTTTTGGTATCAGGGTGTTGGTGACCTCATAGAATGAGTTTGGGAGTGTTCCTTCCTCTGCAGTTTTTTGGAAGAGTTTGAGAAGGATGGGTGTTAGCTCTTTTCTAAATGTTTGATAGAATTCACCTGTGAAGCCATATGGTCCTGGACTTTTGTTTGTTGGAAGATTTTTTTTTTTTTTTGCGGTACGCGGGCCTCTCACTGTTGTGGCCTCTCCCATCGTGGAGCACAGGCTCCAGACGCGCAGGCTCAGTGGCCATGGCTCACAGGCCTAGCCGCTCTGCGGCATGTGGGATCTTCCTGGACCGGGGCATGAACCCGTGTCCCCTGCATCGGCAGGCGGACTGTCAACCACTGCGCCACCAGGGAAGCCCTGTTGGAAGATTTTTAATCACAGTTTCAATTTCATTACTTGTGATTGGTCTGTTCATATTTTCTATTTCTTCCTGGTTCAGCCTCGGAAGGTTATACTTTTCTAAGAATGTGTCCATTTCTCCCAGGTTGTCCATGTTATTGGCATAGAGTTGCTTGTAGTAGTCTCTTAGGATGCTTTGTATTTCTGCGGTGTCTGTTGTAAGTTCTCTTTCATCTCTAATTTTATTGATTTGAGTCCTCTCCCTCTTTTTTTGTTGAGTCTGGCTAATGGTTTATCAATTCTGTTTATCTTCTCAAAGAACCAGCTTTTAGTTTTATTGATCTTTGCTATTGTTTTCTTTGTTTCTATTTCATTTATTTCTGCTCTGATCTTTATGATTTCTTTCCTTTTGCTAACTTTGGGTTTTGTTTGTTCTTCTTTCTCTAGTTCCTTTAGGTGTAAGTTTAGATTGTTTATTTGAGATTTTTCTTGTTTCTTGAGGTAGGCTTGTATTGCTATAAACTTGTCTCTTAGAACTGCTTTTGCTGCATCCCATGGGTTTTGGATCGTCGTGTTTTCGTTGTCATTTGTCCTTAGGTACTTTTTGATTTCCTCTTTGATTTCTTCAGTGATCTCTTGGTTATTTAGTATCATATTGTTTAGCCTCCATATGTTTATGTTGTTTACGGTTTTTTCCCTGTAATTGTTTTCTAATCTCATAGCATTGTGGTCAGAAAAGATGCCTGATATGATTTCAGTTTTCTTAAATTTACTGAGGCTTGATTTGTAACCCGAAATGTGATCTATCCTGAAGAATGTTCTGTGTGCACTTGAGAAGAAAGTGTAATGTGCTGCTTTTGGATGGAATGTCCTGTAAATATCAATTAAATCTATCTGGTCTATTGTGTCATTTAAAGCTTGTGTTTCCTTATTAATTTTGTTTGGATGATCTGTCCATTGGTGTAAGTGAGTTGTTACAGTCCCCCACTATTTTTGTGTTACTGTCAGTTTCCCCTTTTGTAGCTGTTAGCAGTTGCCTTATGTATTGAGGTGCTCCTATGTTGGGTGCATATATATTTATAATTTTTATATCTTCTTCTTGGATTGATCCCTTGGCCATTATGTCGTGTTCTTCCTTGTCTCTTGTAACATTCTTTATTTTAAAGTCTATTTTATCTGATATGAGTATTGTTACTCCAGCTTTCTTCTGATTTCTATTTGCATGGAATATCTTTTTCTATACCTTCACTTTCAGTCTGTATGTGTCCCTAGGTCTGAAGTGGGTCTCTTGTAGACAGCATCTATATGGGTCTTGTTTTTGTATCCATTCAGCAAGCATGTGTCTTTTGGTTGGAGCATTTAATCCATTCACGTTTAAGGTAATTATCAATATGTTCCTATTACCATTTTCTTAATTGTTTTGGGTTTGTTTTTGTAGGTCCCTTTCTTCTCTTGTGTTTCCCACTTAGAGAAGTTCCTTTAGCATTTGTTGTAGAGCTGGTTGGTGGTGCTGAATTCTCTTAGCTTTTGCTTGTCTGTAAAGCTTTTGATTTCTTCATCAAATCTGAATGAGATCCTTGCCGGGTAGAGTAATCTTGGTTGTAGCTTCTTCCCTTTCATTACTTTAAATATGTCATGACAGTCCCTTCTGGCTTGTAGAGTTTCTGCTGAGAAATCAGTTGTTAACCTTATGGGAGTTCCCTTGTATGTTATTTGTCATTTTTCCCTTTTTGCTTTCAATAATTTTTCTTTGTTTTTAATTTTTGTCAATTTGAATACTATGTGTCTCAGCGTGTTTCTCCTTGGGTTTATCCTGCCTGGGACTCTCTGTGCTTCCTGGACTTGGGTGGCTATTTTCTTTCCCATGTTAGGGAAGTTTTCGACTATAATCTCTTCAAATACTTTCTCAACTCCTTTCTCTCTCTCTTCTTCTTCTGGGACCCCTATAATGTGAATGTTGTTGCATTTAATGTTGTCCCATAGGTCTCTTAGGCTGACTTCAGTTCTTTTCATTCTTTTTTCTTTATTCAGTTCTGCAACAGTGAATTCCACCATTCTGTCTTCCAGGTCACTTATCCATTCTTCTGCCTCAGTTATTCTGCTATTGATTCCTTCTAGTGTATTTTTCATTTCAGTTATTGTATTGTTCATCTCTGTTTGTTCTTTAATTCTTCAAGGTGTTTGTTCTTTAATTCTTCTAGGTCTTTGTTAAACATTTCTTGCATCTCCTCGATCTTTGCCTCCATTCTTTTTCCGAGGTCCTGGCTCATCTTCACTATCATTATTCTGAAATCTTTTTCTGGAAGGTTGCCTATGTCCGCTTCATTTAGTTGTTTTTCTGGGGTTTTATCTTGTTCCTTCATCTGGTACATAACCCTCTTCCTTTTCATCTTGTCTTTCTGTGAACGTCGTTTTTTTTTTTTTTTTTTTTTTTGCGGTATGCCAGCCTCTCACTGTTGTGGCCTCTCCTGTTGTGGAGCTCAGGCTCCGGACGCACAGGCTCAGCGGCCATGGCTCACGGGCCCAGCTGCTCTGCAGCATGTGGGATCTCCCCGGACCTGGGCACGAACGTGTGTCCCCTGCATCAGCAGGCGGACTCTCAACCACTGTGCCACCAGGGAAGCCCTGAACGTCATTTTTGATCCACAGGCTGTAGGATTCTAGTTCTTCTTGCTTCTGCTGTCTGCCCTGTGGTGGATGAGGCTATCTAAGAGGCTTGTTCAAGTTGCCTGATTGGAGGGACTGGGGGTGGGTAGAGCTGGCTGTTTGTTGCTCTGGTGGGCAGAGGTCAGTAAAACTTTAATCCCCTTGTCTGCTGATGGGTGGGGCTGGGTTCCCTCCCTGATGGTTGTTTGGCCTGAGGCTACCCAACACTGGAGCCGACTGGAGCTCTTTGGTGGGACTAATGGCAGACTCTGGGAGGGCTGACACCAAGGAGTACTTCGTAGAACTTCTGCTGCCAGTGTCCTTGTCCTCATGGTGAGACAGAGCCACCCCCAACCTGTGCAGGAGACCCTCCAACACTAGCAGGTACGTCTGGTTCAGTCTCCTAAGGGGTCACTGCTCCTTCCCTTGGGTTCCGATGCACACACTACTTTGTGTGTGCCCTCCAAGAGTGGAGTCTCTTTTCCCCCAGTCCTGTCAAAGTCCTGCAGTCAAATCCCGCTTCCCTTCAAAGTCTGATTCTCTAGGAATTCTTCCTCATGTTACCGGACCCCCAGGTTGTGAAGCCTGATGTGGGCCTCAGAACTTTCACTCCAGTGGGTGGACTCCTGTGGTATAATTGTTCTCCAGTTTGTGAGTCATGCACCCACCAGTTATGGGATTTGATCTTATTGTGATTGTGCCCCTCCTGCCATCTCATTGCAGCTTCTCCTTTGTCCTTGGATGTGGGGTATCTTTTTTGGTGAGTTCCAGTGTCTTCCTGTTGATGATTGTTCAGCAGTTAGTTGTGATTCCAGTGCTCTCGCAGGAGGAAGTGGGGGCACATCCTTCTACTCTGCCATCTTGAACCTGTTCTAGTAAAGGGAAATTAAAGATTTTTTGAAATGATTGCACATCATATATTTAAAGGTAAGACATCGGTTGCCTGATTTCTCTTTAGAACTTCGTAATTTTTAAATTGCAATAAAGAACACTCTGAAGCTTGAATAAAATAGTGCTAATGTTTTATGGAAGTGCATCTACCATATGCTCTCCTGCAGGAAGTTTTACTTACATGTGGACTTTGGAGAAGAAACCTAATTTAGCATGAGAACATCTGCAGTTCATTCTTTCATTCAACAATCATTTATGTGCCAAGCAGTTTGCTAGAAATTCAGTGATGAACAGTGCATGGACCTGTCCTCTAGAAGTTAGAGCCTGGTTGATGAGAGGAGACAGACAAACAAATGAACAGTTATACCATGTGACAAGTGAAATACTACCTATTAAAAACTCTGCTATTGCAATTTTTAACAAGAAATTTTCTTCTGTCTCTCCAGAATTCTTGCTGGATGGTAACCTTTGATAAACATAAAAGGCCAACCTTTGTTTTTACTTAGTATCCTTTAAAATTATAGTCTATTTCCAAATCACCGTGACTTCCTACATTTTAATTCTAAGGTCTGGTTTAAACTTTTTGAAGCCATGGATTTATCTAATGTATTGTTTATCTAATGTATTGTTTCACTTTTGTTTATGTTCTGTGTCATGCAGTGAATTTAATGTATTAAATTGTTTTATCTAATGTATTGTTTCACTTTTGTTTATGTTCTGTGTCATGCAGTGAAGGGTTTGAGGTGATGTATTACTAACATGTAAGGCACTTTAATGAACGTGTAGATTCATTAAAATTTTTTTAAATCAGCATTTTTTAATGATATGAATTACATACAATAAGAATAAACTTCACAAATTTTAAGTAGATAATTTGATGACTTTTGACAAATGTATATAATCATGTTACTAGTGTCACAATCAAGATAAAGATCATTTTTGTCTTGCCAAAAAGTTTTTTACAGCCACCTTTTAGCCTCTCCCCCACCACCACTTCCTCTCTTCTCTGCCTTTCCCCCTTACCTCCCCATCCCTGACAACTACTCATCTTTAGTTTTGCCTTTTATATAATTTCATATAAATGGAATCATATGGCATCTAGTTTTTTCTGCCTTGCCTTTATATCTGACTTCTTTCACTTAGCAAAATGCTTTTCGGATTCATCCATTTTGTTGCATGTATCAGTAGTTCCTTTTTATTGTTGGGTATTATTCAGTTGTTACAATACGTTTATTCATCTGTTATTAATGGATATTTGGATTGTTTTCAGTTTGGACCTGTTATGAATGAAGTTACTATGAACATTCATGTGTAAGTCTTTCGTGACTATCTTTTCATTTCTCTAGGGCAAATATCTAAGAATGAGATACCTGAGTTGCATGGTAAATGAATTTAATTTTATGAGAAATTGTCAGACTGTTTTCCAAGGTGACTGTATCATTTAACATTCCCACCAGCGGTGTCTAAGAGTTCTAGTTGCTCCAAATTCTCAGCAAGGCTTGGTATTCAGTCTTTTTAATTTTAACCATTCTTGTGAGTGTGTAGTGGTATCTCACTATGGTTTTTGTTTACACTTTCCTAATGACTAATAATGTGGAGTATCATTTCAAATGCTCATTTGCCCTTTGTATATCTTCTTTGGAGAAGTGACTATTTAAATCTTTCAGCCATATTTTTAAGAGAGTTGTCTTCTGTTAGTTATAAGAGCTACTTATGTATTCTGGATTTAAGTTTTTAATCAGAGAAGTATTTTAAAAATAGTTTTCTCAGTCTGAGGGTCGCCTTATCATTTTTACGTGATTTTCAAAGCAGAATTTTTAATTATAAAGAAGTTCAATTTATATTTTAATGTGTCATGGTTTTTTGTGCCCTAAAAAACCCAAGAGCACAGAGATCTTCTTCTAGAAGTTTCTGTAAGTTTTATAGTTTTAGCTTTTACATTTGGATCTGTGATCCTTTCAAAGTAATTTTTATATATGCGTTGAGGTCGTTTTTTTCCTTAAGGATATCTAATTATTCCAGCACCACTTATTGAGAGTTCACTCTCTCACTGAATTGCCTTGGCGCCTTTGTCAAAAATCAAATGACTTTTTATGTATGGCTCAATTTCTGGACTATCTGTCCTATTCCATTGATCTATTTGTCTGTCTGTAGGCCAATATTATACTGTTTTGATTACTATTCGTATGCCTTATAATAAGGCTGACAGTCAGCTAGTAAGTCCTCCAACTTTGAATGTGAGTAGTGAGAGCGGACATCCTTGCCTTGTTTCCAATATTAGGGGAAAACCATTCAGTCTTTCACCATTAAGTGTAATATTAGCTGTAGACTTTTCATAAACTGTCATGACTTTCTACACTCTTGGAGCAAATAATTTCCACATTGTAGACAGATTAATTCGATTGGAAGATGTTTTCAAAAGACTCTTTAGAGGGAATTTCAGGATTTTATCTCCTGAATTCCCTGAGACTTTCACTGAAGTTGCAAAGCCAGTAGATAACTTACAACTTTCCAAATCTTATATCTGAAAAATAATTCTCATCCAGCTTTCCATAGAAAGCCCATGACTAGGACCAACACCATGTTTTCTTAATTCACTCTTCCAAATGAGAAAGTCATGAAGGGAAAGAGGCACTTCTCTCCTAATGACTTTTTGAACACTTGAATAGTTTTGCCTCTGGATCTAAGATGAGATGATTCCAAGGCAATTGTTGGCAAAATATAGCCTGTTTTTGGTAGGGTTAAGGGAGTAAAATGGCAGTGATGCACTACTGGTTTTACACAACTGTCTCGTCAGGAGTGATGGCTGAGACCTTGGAATAGGCTGCTCATCTGGTTTCTCCAGGACAAAAGTCTGTAGGTCAGCCTCAGAACTAGTTGCCATTCCAGCATGATTAGAGCCATATAAAAAACTCAGTCCTGAGCAGAGGTAGGGTGGTTTCTGTTTTTTGTTTGTTTGACTGGTTTGCTTGTTTGTTTTTAACTCTAACCTTCAGGGCTGAGCTATGGTTCCATTTTTCATGGAGGATTAACCATGTTAGTGTAGGGCAAGGTGTAATTCTGGTCTCCTTCCTCCACACCCTTTAAAAACCATACTTGAAGTCTTTCTCACAGCATTAGAGGATGATTACTGTAAGAAGGAATGCTCTCTTTTGGCAATGTGCAGGGGGAATGCACAGCACAGAACCAGAAAATCCAATGAACAGGTAGGTCAAATGGGCTATTTAGTGACTTACTATTGGGTTTTGTTGACTTCACACACCAAGGAGCCCAGAGGTTCACTGTTAAGTGGCTTTTATATCTATTCCCTTTGAAATATGTGGGTAATAATTGAGTAGACCTTGGTTTTTATCTTATTTCAAAACCCTAGTTGAGAAGAGTTCCAGAAATAAGGCCTGTGTATTGGTATATGGGAAATAGAATGTTAGTACATAGGTAAGTACCACTAGAAAATCTCAGATTTCATACTTGATAGAACTGGCAAATTCATGGTAGTTGTCTTCCAGAAGCTAAGGGGATTAAACACTGGATGGCAGGTAAAGGAGAGCCAGCTTCTGATTGACGATTCCCTTGGGAAAAACCTAAGGCCGCAGCCCTGGCTCCCAGTGAAGTTCCCCATAGCAATCTTAACAGTCTTGGATTCATGTTTCTCCAGAATGACACAAGCCACTTCTCTCTCCTTAGAGTAGATTGGCTAATGATTTGATGATGCCCCAGAGGAATGGGGGGTGGTGGTGGTGGAAGTGGGTGGCGAGATGTTTTTAAAGTTTAGATTATTAGTGTCTGGTTAATGGTAACTGAAAGCTTTGTTAGGAATGAGTGTCTTTTAATGTGTTGGAGATGTATCCCTGCATGACAATAGCAATGGTAAATATTTTGTAAAGCTATAATAAAGAAGTCATACATATATCTAAAAAAGACAAAAACTAATTCAAAAAGATACATGCACCCCAATGTTCATAGCAGCACTATTTACAATAGCCAAGCCATGGAAACAACCTATAAGAATCCATTGACAGATGAATGGATAAAGAAGATGTAGTATACACACACACAATGGAATATTACTCAGCCATAAAAAAGAATGAGATAATGCCTTTTCCAGCAACATGGATGGACCTAGAGATTATTATACTAAGTGAAGTAAGTCAGACAGAGAAAGACAAATATCATATAATATCAATTATATGTGGAATCTAAAAAATATGGTACAAATAACTTATTTACAAAACAGAAACAGATTCACAGACATAGAAAACGAAACCATGGTTACCGAAGGGGAAAGGGGAGGGATAAATTAGGAGTTTAGGATTAATAGATACACACTACTATATATAAAATAGATAAACAACAAGGATTTACTATATAGCAATGGGAAGTATATTCAATATCTTATAATAACCTATACTGGAAAAGAATATATATATAAAAATAACTGAATCGCTTTGCTGTACACCTGCAACTATCACAAAATGGTAAATCAACTATACGTACTTCAGTTTAAAAAAAAGAAGCCATATATAAAACAAACATTTATCATTTCCCTTAAGGATTTTTCAAACTGTAAATCAGAGTTTTAAGGAGGGTTTTTAATGATTAAAATAATCATTGTTTTTCTCTTTTTAAATTGATATTTTCAGATGCCTTTTATATTTATGTGATAGTTTTGTTTCTAACTTACATATTCACAACAAAACCCCTAAAGGAATGTTAAATAAGACTTTTGTAGCACTATAAAGCCGTGTTAGAATGTCCAGAGGAATCTTTTACTTGAAAGTCTGTAGATTGTGCTTTTGATCTTTCACTGTAGAGGGTGCCTGGCCCTGTGAGTCTCACTTCACACCATTCTGCACGTTTGACACATGCACAGTATGTGTGCGTGTGTGAGGGTGTGTCCAGGTAATGCTGCTCATTTGGGTGTGTCCGGTTAAAACAATTTCAGCCCATAATTTTTATGTATAAGTGTAAAAATTGGATTCTTAGCATTTCAAAGTCTTTTTCTGGCTTCATAAACTTTTTTTTTTTACATATAATTCTACAACTATTAGGATAAAAGGCAGGTTTTACTAGCATTTGGGTATGTTTACTTTAGTGAATCATTTTAACATGTTTCTTAACTTTCTATTTAAATATATGAAATATGAACTTTGCAAAGAGACTAGTTTAAACTAAATTGTTTTCTACCCATGGGAGTTTTTGAATAGAACTTAGAGAAGAAAAATTCTGGAAGGAAAACACACCAGCTGCCTAAAACTACCTGGTATCATCTTGGCCCAGTCATTCTAAGTGTCAGTTTCTTAACCTGTAAAATTAAGGGTTTGGACTGAACCATCTTGAATATCTGATTCAGTGGTAAGGTTTTCATTTGATTGTACTTTATTGCATTACCTTTTCACTTAGTAGTAGATAGAAACCCATGCATAATCCACTGTCGACTTAAAGGAAAACACACTACATGAGAGTTGTGAGTTTAAGTTTTATTCAGTTAAGTTTTATTCTCACTGGGGACTATATATAACCCAGGAAACAGCCACTCAGTAGCTCTGAGTTAACTGCTCTGAAGAGGTAGGTGAGGAGCCAGTATGTATATGAATTTTGGGGCTAGGAAATACAGATAGTCCAGCATACATCTTGGTAAAAGATTACTACAATCACAAAGAACAGATATCACAAGTTAATGATTCTAGTGCTTTTCTATGTATGGGAAGATGCAAGAAGCTGGGTCTTTGAAATTCTTCCTGAGATTTGCATCTAACTATCTAGGAGCTTGTTTATCTAAAGCACGGAATGCCTCATCCTGTTTTTTCATCCTGAATTCCTTTCAAGATGCATTGTTGGTTAGTGACTACGTGGGTTTTGACTTAACCCTTGTATAACTGGTTGTTACATATCTTTTTAAAGTTTAATCAGTGGTATGTGATTATTCACAGCATTTTAACATCAGTACCTCCGACTTTAACTTTTCTAAATTGCGAAATACACACATAGAAGAGTGTTTATAATGTCTATGTGCATTTTAAACAGTAATAGTTATAAAAGAACACCATTGTATTTACCACGAAGCTTAAGAAAAAGACTATTTCTGTAGCACCTTTGAAGTCCCTGACCCTTTCCTGAAGACATTCCCTACCTCAGCCTCCCCCACCCCTCAGTACCACTATTACAATTTTGAGGTTAATTTTTCATTTGCCTTTCTTTATAGTCTCACCGCATATGTATGTATACCTAAATGAATCATTGTTTGGTTGCCCGTTTTTGAACTTGCTATTCATAGAAAAGAATCATAGCATATATAGTCTTCTGCAACTTGGCTTTTTTTGTTCAACACTGTTTTTGAGATTCATACTTGTTAATGTGTAGCTGTAGTTCATTAATGTTCGGTGCTGAATTGTGTTAATGTACCGTACTTTATTTACCTATTCTACTGCCAGTGGACTTTTGCATTTCCAGTTTGTATGTTTATTTCATTCTTGTTATTAAGAACCATTTCATGACATGTAAAATCCTTTTTCAATGTTATAAGAAAGCTAGCAGCTTCTCAAATGCTTAATTCAATCTTTAAAGAGCTCCATAAACTACCACCAGATAATGAGAATTTCACAGCAAAATTATTATCTAGAAAGCTGCAGTTCTGTGTCAGAGGGAATTGAATGCATCTACCATGAATGAAGAAATCAGAGATTTCATTGTGGAAATTAGAAGCAGATGCTTCTAAGTTGGAGGATTTTCCCTGAGAACAGCACTTTTTGTTGGCAATGTCATGCTAGAAATTCATCTTGGTTGAAAGGAATTTTTGCCCTAGTTGCTAAACCGATATGACTTTTGAATACAGATGGCTATGAAAAAATGAAGTTTCAGTGGTTTAAAATTTATGAATTTTTACCATTGCCTTTGTTCTTCTTGTTGGTTGCTTATCTAGCATCTGCCTTCATCTCCCAACTTCCCATGTTTTTGTTTTGATGTCCATGTACTTCAGGGGAAGTTGATCCCATCTCTAGCTCTGGAGGTGGGCCCTGGGAGGCTTCAGCTAATCTAACTATTCCATGCCCCTGCCCAGTGATAGGGGGCTTGTAGCCTAAGACATCCAGTCAGAGTATCAGTACTCGTTTGCCTCTACATTCTGGTTGATTTGGCTACTCTGAGAGATGCCGGCCCTGAAGTGGAGCGATTCCAAGGTGCCAGGAAGAAACTAGGTCCTGGATGACATGTTTAACTACTACATCAAACCAGCCACAAGCTTACCCGTCCTACTTCTAGGCTTCCAGTTACTTTAATTTTTATAAATTCCCCTTATATCATTTAACTAGTTTAACTATCAGTAGTTAACACTTATATAGTGTCTACCATATGCCTTATAACTCCCTTTAAAGTAGATACAGTTATTATTTCCATTCTAAAGATATGGAAGCTGAGATATAGCAAGGTGAAGGGACTTGTCCAAGGTCATACAGCTAGTAAATAGTCAAAGAGTCCAACCCAGGCAGTGTGGCTTCAGAGTCCAAGTTCAATTTGGATATCTTGGGTACTTGCAACTTAGTGCATCCCAACCAATGTATCTTTATATATGTTTGCTTAACCTGATACACATGGAGAAAGTTGGCTTAACCTGATACACATGGAGACTTTCCTAAAAACTGTACTTTGTTGACAGTATTGACATTACATTTGTCCACTAAATTTAAAGACAAGAAAAAAGGTGTGCTCTTTCACCTATAATTAACATACAGAAAATATTCAGGAAGCTGTGACCAATACTGACTCCCATTGCTGGGGTGAGGGGAGTGCTTCTTAAAGAACCTAATTTTAATCTTAATTGCTAGGGAATTCATTCACATTTCTGGTGACTTTCTAAATAATTTAGTCAACATACCTTACTGGGTGCCTGTTACAGACCCAGTACTACTCCAGGCATTAGAAACACAGAGATGCTGCCAGAGCCTATCCTTGAGGAGGTTCCAGTGCTATCTGGGGAGACAGACTTGCTAACAAGTACAAAGGTGATAAAAGTGCAACTTTTTTCCTCAGCTGCCTACTGATGTGGAGACGTGCTTCACAGACCAGTGTCTTGAGTTTTCCAGAGAGAATGAATATTCTTTGCTTTTGTTCTTTTGGAGGTGGGTGGAATAATAGGCAAGGGAGGATATTATAGGCAGAGGAAACACCATGGTCAAAAGCATGGAAATATGAGAGCAAAACTTGTTCAGGGAACCATAAGGAAAAGAATTTCAGTAATATAAAACGTGACTTGGAGAATGGCCACACTGAGGAAGGAGGGGACCTGATGGTGAAAGTTTGCTGTGCCTCACAGTTCAGATGCGATCCTGTGGAGGTGCTGTGGCCCTGAAGAATGTGAGCTGGTGTGTGATATGCAAGATCGGATGTACAGTTTAATGAGGTCACCCTGACAGCATTGCGGGGGTGGTAGATTTAAAGAATGAGACAAGACAGAACATTTAGAAATCCAAGTGAGAACACAGTGAGGAGGTATGGCAGGAGAGAAAGCCACTAGAATGATAGACTAGACAGAAGGAAGGGTTTTTTTTTTCCTTACTAAGGTTATTTTTTAAATGTATATATAGCAACTAAATCTATCCCAACCTTTCAGCCATTGAGGATCACTTGTTATCCTTCTCTCCCACCTTCCTTGGCTTTAGATTTGGAAAAATTGTCTATCAAGATAAATTTAAGTCATTTAAGTCATTTGTTTTCACTTTTTTAATCTGACAGGTGAAACTAATTGTGCTATGAAAAGAAGCACTTAAAAATGATATTGAAGTTACTTAAGTGAATGCGCTTTTAACTTCCCTTGAGATATCACCATGGGTACATATGCCAATTTTATTAGACTTTTTGAAATATTTAAAATAACTCTGAAGATTCCCATTACTTCTTTTATGAACTCCAGGAGGGAAGCCACTGTAATTGTTGATTAAAAGAATTATGCTTATAACTGTTCTGTTTAGGGAGAGTATACCAGAATGGTGCTTTGCAGAAATATGTTTTTAATCTCAAGTGGTGGTTTTATTTCCCCAGGTATCACTGTTATCATTACCCTTTGCTTTGCCTCTATAATTGAGTGAATAAAGTGAGTATGGTCATAGAAAATAATGTCAAAGAAGGGGAAAATTCAAAGGTCTGGCAGTCAGAATACCACAGTGTGCAAAACCATTGCCAGAGCTAGAGGAGGTGATTGGTTGCATTAACTTAGAACACAACTTTGAAAAAAACGACCCACTGTATGATGTCTTGATGAGCCAGAGGCCTCTCAGGGTACTGAAGAAAGTGCCTTAAGATGCAGGGGAGCTCTAAGTCCTGATGTCATCCATCTGGCCTTTTCTGGGGCGGGGGGGTGGGCAGGCCTCTCTCCTGCCTCCCCTCTCGGGGCCTTAACTGTGTTGCTTTCCACCCTTGCAGTTCTTCCTTCTTCTCCCAACCGCATACAAGTCATTCCTTTCCCTCCATGAAATTGGCCTGAATGCTGCACTCTGCTCAGGTCTCAGTCTTTTCTCAAATCCCACAACCATTATGTTACCGTGCAGTTTAGCATTTAACTTAAAATACAATTGTATTACTTTCTACTGTTAATTTCAGCTCTTCAGAGAGATTATAAGGTCTCTAAGGGCCAGAATTTAGAAATGGTATGAGAGACAAAAAGTAGTAAACTTTAACAGTGTTATAGGACTCAAATGCCAGTTGGCTTATGATTGTTCATGGACTAACAGACTACTTGCAATCTTTTTCTTTCTTTTTTTCTCCCTACCTCTTAGATTTAGAGGCTTTCTTTACTTCTTTATTCCTGCAAGTTCTGTTCTAAAAACATACAGTGAAACAGGGTAATTTTTGGCTGTAGTGGGTATTTGTGATTTGGGGGGAATGTACTCAGTAAATGGTGGGGTTTTTTTTTGCAGTACGCGGGCCTCTCACTGTTGTGGCCTCTCCCGTTGTGGAGCACAGGCTCCAGACACGCAGGCTCAGCGGCCGTGGCTCACAGGCCCAGCCGCTCCGCGGCATGTGGGATCTTCCCGGACCGGGGCACGAACCCGTGTCCCCTGCATCGGCAGGCGGACTCTCAACCACTGCGCCACCAGGGAAGCCCGGTGTTTTTTATTATTGATGTTATTTTTGACATAAAATAGTTTACTAATCCATTGCTGTTGTTAGACTATTTAGATTTTTTTTTCCAGTTTTTACTCTGATGGATAATGGTTCCTTAAGTACCTTTGATCAAAAGTGTGGTGCTCTGTTTGAATTATTTCCTTCTTATACATTTCCCAAGGTTGGCTTACTGGGTCGAAAGGTATGAACATTTTTATGCTTCCTACTAGAGTCATGTTGGTCACAGTGATTTACAGTGCTAACTACAGCTTATGAGTACATCCATTTCACTCATTTTTCTCCTTATTGCAATACAAAGCTTCCTTGCCTTTGTCTATAGCCAAGGACTAGCCATATAATTTTATTCATTAGAGTATGATAAGCATTACTTGGCACCAGTTCAAGTCCACTTTAATTGGAAGGTTCTTTTCCATTCCCAGCCTCAAGGTGCAGCAAATCTCATTGGTTAAATACAAAAATGAAATAATTTATTAGCTACTAACAGGAGGAAAATACTATGTCTTGCAAAACTCAAGATATGATTAATGACAGAATAGATAGATTAGAACCAACACATATTACCAAAAAGCAATTCCTCCACTTGCTTTCCATGATAGGAAGTCAGTAACATTACCTAGTAGTAAATGAGTAACCCAATTAATAATCTTCCCAACAATTCCATTTCAGAGGTGAAAAAATGGACACAAGGAAGTGAAGAGACTTGCCCAAGGGGCATCCAAGTGGCAGGTGTCAGAGCTGGCATCCAAATCGGAGCAGTCAGGCTACATACAGAGTCCAAGCTTAAGCAGCACGTTATATTGCCTTTTTCCTGACTTAAACTTTCCATTGATTCAATAGCTACATTTCACGTGTAGTTATCACTTGTATTATATGTACATATTTACATACATATGCTATTTATGTAAAAAGATATATGTATACTTACATATTTAAAATAACTACATATATTTACATACCTGCAAACTTCTCATACAATAACTATATATTATAGTATTTATCACTTGTATTATATGTACATATTTATATACATATGCTATTTATGTAAAAATATATACGTATACTTACATATTTAAAATAAATACATATATTTACATATCTGCAAACTTTTCATACAATAACTATATATTATAATAACTGCATTTCAAGTGACATACACAGCCACTTACATAGTGTGTATAATGTTACAGTCAGGTTATAGTCCATACTAGATTGCATGTGGTAATTAACTTAATGATTTTCCCCTTACCAACTTTTGCAAAATTGCTACAACTATGCTATAAACTGACCAATTCCGAAATTATATATCAACGATGCTTTCTAGCTATTTTGTTTGCAGAAAAAGCATTTTTTTGCAGCTACTGTAATTTATTATAAGTGGAAAACATAATAAAAGCATATTCAGCACAATTCTGTAAAAACACATAGTGGTCTTTAATAAGAGAGGATTATTCACCCATAAATTAGTATTCCAGATAAGATATTCTCTTGTTGCTGAAAATTACTGTTATGAATTAATTGCCCTGTATACTTTGTTTGCCTTGAATGAATTTATGCATTATACCCATAAATCACTTGCTGTATGTAATGATCTTAGAGAATGATGGTATCTGACCAGCAACTCAACCACCTAAATTTTTCATCTACTCAGATTTTTTTCCTGCCTCTCAGGTCTTCTCTGCTAATGGTGAATATTCACCATAGAGAATATTCTCCTTTGTTTTAGAATCGAGAAAAACTTTAAAACTTAGGGCAATGTTTTTTTCAAGTAAATATTGATATGGGTAGCCAGTGATAGTAGGCATTCAGTGAATTAATGAATGGATGTATCAAGCAGTATATCAGCTTGTTTGGATGGGCTGTATTCAAAAAGACTCATTCAGTTGCAAGTGGCAGAATTAGCTGAAGAGAACGAATAATTTATTCACTCACATATGGAAATTCCTAGGGGTAGTTTCTGGCTTCAGACACAGCTGGTTGTAGCAGCTCAAATGATGTAACGAGGATGCTTTCTGAGCTTCTCTTTCATCTGTGATGTCTTCCTTCTTCAGGAAAGTTCTTACCATGTAAAGATGATTGCCAGCAGCTCCAGGCTCATATCATTCTCACAAATAGCAATCCAAAGAGAGGAGCAGCCCTCTCCATTTGTATACTTTTTTATGGAGGAATTCTGGCCTTGAGTTATATGTTCTTCCTTTAGACCAAGCACTGTGACTGAAGATGACGTACCCAGTTTGGCCAGCCTTGAGTCACATCCCTACCCTTCCAGAGTAGAGTGTACACTGTGATTGATAGCTCCACTGGAAATATCTGGGATGGGAGAGGGACACTCCCCAGTGGAGAGATGGTACCAAGCAGATGAAAACAGATGTTTTTTTACATTCCATCCTTTAGTCAACAAGCACACACATTTGAACCTATACACTCATACATACTTTCTCTTTTTCAATACATAAAATTTCAGAGGAATTACCACCTTATATAATACAGCTGTCCCATTTACAACCAACAGTAGACTTAACTTCCCCACCCCAAATAGACATCCCAAAGTTTAGCCCTGATGCTGCCTCTGGCTCTAAGCTCTAGATCTCTAGGTGATACGTGTTTTTGTCAATCAGTTGTAGATCTTCTCATGAGCTGGCAACTCATGATGGTTATTTTAATGAGCATCCCCCCAACAACCTGATATCTAGTACTTTATGTCCATTGTCTCATTTAATCTGACCAATAATCCTAGTAGGCCAGTAGTACGTATTTTACAGATGAAGAGTCAGGCTCACAGATTAGGTTCCTTGCCCGAGTTCATACAGCTCTTATTGTAGAATCTAGGTAGGATTCAGGTTTGTCTGATTGGGGAGGTTAAGTCTGTCTTCTTAATCAGTATTCTGTCCATATTGTCTCTAAACGTCTGATGTTCAACCGTATGGGAGGTGATCTTCAGCTTTTCAGTCCCTCCTTTATCTACTAGAACAATGGTTAGAGGTGGGAAAGAGACAGCAACAAAAGAGTCTGATGTTCTTTCCAGAGGGTTTGGCTCCAGATAGCTGATAGATGTCAGCTACTTTCTTTTTTAGATAAAACAGTAACTGCAAAAGAGTCCATAAAATGTACAATTTACTTACTCTTTTTTTTAAAAAAAAATTTATTTATTTTTTATTTTTGGCCGTGTTGGGTGTTAGTTGCTGCGTGTGGGCTTTCTCTAGTTGCGGCGAGTGGGGGGCCACTCTTTGTTGCGGTGTGCAGGATTATCAGTGTCGTGGCTTCTCTTGTTACGGAGCACGGGCTCTAGGTGTACAGGATTCAGTAGTTGTGGCACGCAGGCTCAGTAGTTGTGGCTCACGGGCTCTAGAGTGCAAGCTCAGTAGTTGTGATGCATAGGCTTAGTTGCTCCGCGGCATGTGGGATTTTCCTGGGCCAGGGATCGAACCCGTGTCTCCTGCATTGGCAGGCGGATTTTTAACCACTGTGCCACCAGGGAAGCCCTACTTACTCATAAAATTATATGAGGAAAATAATTCTGTGGATCCAAAATGACCCTTGTAAGCAAATGACTCGTACTTAAGAAAGAAAATATTCTCGTAATACAGAGAGCATACAGACAAATTGAAAATCAGGTATCATTTGTTTCCAGGTCAGTTTTTATATTTCTAGATACTGGGATCAAAATATAGGACTCGGGCTTCCCTGGTGGCACAGTGGTTGAGAGTCCACCTGCCGATGCAGGGGACACGGGTTCATGCCCCGGTCCGGGAAGATCACACATGCCGCGGAGCGGCTGGGTCCGTGAGCCGTGGCTGCTGAGCCTGCGTGTCCGGAGCCTGTGCTCCGCAACGGGAGAGGCCACAACAGTGAGAGGCCCGCGTACCGAAAAAAAAAATAATAATAATAATAGGACTCGCCAGCAACAAGTACCTGGTAATAATGAAAGTCTACTTACATGAGAAGCTTGGCAATATACTCCATTAAAAATTGAAGTTTCGGGCTTCCCTGGTGACGCAGTGGTTGAGAGTCCGCCTGCCGATGCAGGGGACACGGGTTCGTGCCCCGTTCCGGGAGGATCCCACGTGCTGCGGAGCGGCTGGGCCCGTGAGCCATGGCCACTGAGCCTGCGTGTCCGGAGCCTGTGCTCTGCAACGGGAGAGGCCGCAACAGTGAGAGGCCCGCGTACGGCAAAAAAAATAAAAATAAAAAAAAAATTAAATTGAAGTTTCAAGAAGGCTAAACTTCAAAGTGGTTCTGAAGCTAGAGGCCATTAGACATTCAAGACGTTGAAAAATTTGACTTCAAGGTTCAATCCAGATTTCTGAGTTTGGAACTTAGTTGCTGACCTTTAGTTGGAAAATGTTTATTTGGTAAGAATTATACTACTACTTAAAAAATAGCTGGATGGTAAAAGTAGCCCATAGTGACTCAATAAGGAAACTTTCTCTCAACAATTGGTTCTCAACAATGGGTGATTTTGCCCGCAAGTTGACATTTGGCAATGTCTGGTGATATTTTGTGTTGCCACAACTGGGGGGTGGGGGGATTCTCCCTACATTTAGTGAGTAGAGACTAGAGATGCTGCTGAACATCCTGTAATGCACAGGACAGCCCCTCACTACAATGAGTATTTGGCCCCATAATGTCAATAGTGCCAAGGTTAAGAAACCGTGCTGTATAATCTTCCTTGTCCAAAGACATGTGTGTAGTAAGCCATACAACCCACTTTTAATGAGCATGTACTATATGCCTGCCATTGGAGATTAAAAATACACACACACACTCTCACACACACATACACACATAGCTAGTGACCCTGCTCTAAGAAGATCTGAATAGAGGAGATAGACAAGAAGAATAACAACTACAAGTTACTGAGTCATCCATGAGGCAGAACTTTGACGGAGTATGAACTAGTCCAGGGTCAGCTCAGGTTCAAGAGAAGGAGAAACAGATCTCGCCTCTCCATGGGAAGCATGGCAAAGAGTTTTCAGTTTTCTTTGATATACCATAAGTATAACCATCAGCACTTGGCACATAGTAAGTAAATGTTAGCTATCATTATTGCTATTATTTTACCTTTTCTGAAGAGTAAGTGAGCTTTGGCATTTACTGTCCCTCTACTTGGAAAGCTCTTCCCTGGGATGGATGGATGAATGAAAGGAAATAAGGAAGGAAAGGAGGAAGGGAGGGAGGGAATAAATTACATCCCTCTCTTAGTTCTGGTATCTGCTAAAACATCAACTTGTCAGAGATGCTTCCCCGGGTTACTGTGTATGACATAGCAGTCCACACTACCACATTATCTTCATCAACTCTCTCACCTACTCTGGGTTTATTTTTCTTCATAGTACATGTCACCATCTACGCTATATTGTCTGTCTCCATTAGAGTGGAATATTTGTTTTGTTCATTGCTGTGTACTCAGCACTCACAACAACACGTGACACATAGTAGGTGTTTAATGCATGTATGCTGAATGAATGAATGAATAAGTGAACAACAGCAAGCCAACTAATTTTACCAAAGGCATTTTGGTATCGCTTTTAGGATACCATTCATTAAAAGACCATGTCCTTTTTTTCCAAAATGATCTTAGCTACAGTATTCATATACCTAATGCTGTCATCTGTTATGTCTTTTCATAAGAAATGCCCATTGGAGTCTGTGTGCTCTTGGCAAGCAGGGACAACGTCATCATCTTAAGCACCTTGGCCCTGTTATATCCCTAACTAGATGGTGAATTCATGAGTATAGGGGCACATCTTCTATTGCTTTTGTGTTCTGCTTTTCACCAAGTAAATACTACAGTGCTGTGTGTATAACTTGAGTTTCATTAATGTGTAGTGGTTAAATTAAAAGATACGGCTGTCTGCAATCCAGTTTTTCAAGATAATGTTTGCCTTAGTTTTGTTAGGTAATAGAGATACCTTATTGACTGTGTAAATATGCCTATTAGACTTGCTTGCATTATAGTAATTTTCTTATCAAATTAACCACCTGTTCACTTTTTTTAGGGCGACAGTCTCAGAATTGAGAATCCTCCTTTGCCTGCATTCAAAGTGAGACTATACATATTGTATGGGTAGGAAGTTTCTGGTGACCTAGGGTTTTTTTTAATAAACTTTTTAACTTTAGAATACGTTTAGATATACAGGAGTTACAAAGATAGCACAGAGTTCCTCTGTAGCCCACAGGTACCCACTTTCCCTGTTGTTAACCTCTTACATGAGTGTGGAACATTTGTAATGAACCAGCATTGATACATTATAATGAACTAAAGCCCATACTTTTATTCCAGGGTGACCCAGTTTTAAAGCCTACATCCAATAATTTCTAAAAAATGAAAATCAATATTGAATGTCCATACTAGGTGGTAGCTTCCTGATTCTTAAAAGAAATGAAGTAACTTTGTAACCAATGGGGCTTGTCAGAAAGTAAGGAATTTACAATAATGTGGGTTTAAAATTCAAGTGGGGAAATCTTATAGCTTAACATTTTATTTGTAAGTTGGGTGTTTGTAAAGATGGCAGGATGGGGTTTGATCAGTATCTAAGCTGTTTTGTTGTTGTCTGGGAAATATGGTACTATAACATGGTTTGTTCTTCATAAATAATCTATCCCAAGATGGTTGAACAGACAAGGGCTGCCCTGGAGTAGGAAATGTGCCCTCCTGGGACTGAGTTGGGATTTAGCTTAGGATACAGAATAAGTAGCCAATGGCTCAGAGGCTAAATTCTATGATTAAAATTAGTTTAAATTTAGTCGAATTCTTTCCCCCAGGACTCTCCAACTTAAGATTAAATCTTATACCGAAGCACATTAGAGATATGGGTATTTTGCTATTTCAGTGGAACCTTTTAATCAGCTTTAATGCAGGCCTGGGTAAAGTAAAATCTTAATACTATCTCTCTTTCAGGGCTTTTCTAGTTTGCTGTCCTCAAAGCAGAAAAAGGAGCAATGAAGCAGCACCGCTTCTTAAAGACTCTGCTTTTATAAAATTTTCTTCAATAATCCTCTTCTAGTCTTTTTTTTTTAATACTGCACTATCTGAACCATAAACAAACTAGTAAATAAAAATCATATCCATGAAATTTTAAAATTATTTTAATGAGGCTCTGGAAACATCCCAAAAATCAGAAGATATTTTTCCCTAGTTTATTTTTTAAATTCTAGAAATTACGTCTGTAGAATTATCCCCCTTTAATTAGTTTAATTAGAAATGGAAAATTATATGAGTAACTCAATTTGAAGTATAGATTTGAATAATTATACTGAGATTAATATCATTTAAGGGTTTGAATTTAAACAAGTTACATTTAATCATAGCTTATAATTTCTTGAAAAGATTTTAATGTCAGAGAGGAGGCCTAAATTTTGGAATGTATCAATTCATAGGGAAAAATTTTGCCATGAAATATAATATTTGACAATGAAATTGTTTCAGAACTGTATTTCTCAGGTGGTATGCCTGAGAATATTATTCTACAGGACCTTAATAGATTTTTCTTGTGGGGAAATATTCTGTGCCCAAGTAAGTTTGAGAATTATTAAGTTAAATTTAAGAAGTTGCCCGTAGGACTTCTCAGAGCCTTCAGTGCTTTCTGAATTGCTAAGAGAGGTTATACAGGATATCCTGTTTCCTCACCTAGTTACATTTTTTAGGAGAATATTCTGAGTACACAAATTTGACCTGATTTAGGAATTCATACCTTTGAAAATGTTGAGGACTTTTTTTTTTAGTTATAGTGATGATGTGTGCTATATTTCACATAGTTGCTTATCCCTAATTCTGTACCTCAAGATATTTTCCCAGTATCTTCTATGAAGGTGTTATATCCACCCCTCTGCTTAGCAACTTCTTTCTTTTAGCTAAAGTGTTGTTTCCATATGTGACTGCATATCAGAAATACTTGGGGAGCTTTTTTAAAAGATTAAGATTCCTGGGCACTGACCCTGGAGATTATGAGTCAGTAGCAATGTCACTGTGCTCAGGATTCTGTATTTATTACAAACACCTAGGTGATTCTGATGCAGCCGACACTGGTCCTCCAATTGGTGCGTTGGAACTGTTAAACTAAAAGTGTGCGTTCTGCAGATTGACGATTGGATTTGGAGTGCAGTTAGTTTGTGGTCATAGAACACGTGGGCTAACCATCCCATACTGGAGAGAACTATAGCACTGACCTCTGGTGACCCTGTAGGGTGATGTACTGGCTGCAACCTAATGTGAAACAATTGCTATTATGCTTTAAGAGAAGCAGAATACTCCTAAGGGGCTTTTGGTCACCTTCCTAATAAGGAAATACTTACTGTATATGTTTTTACTTAGTTTGAGTAGCTCCCTTGTGGATGGTATTTCATTCATACTTTAAAAAGAAATACTAGTTTATATTTACTCATGGTGCCATGTAAGATATATTCTGTCCCATCTTCAGGGGGGACATCAGGGGACAGATATATTCTGTCCCCTGCTGATAACAGATGGAAATTGAACCTTAAGCAAATAAGACTCATGTATGCTTTGATTTATGTCAGCAGTGATAATAGCTCTTCTATTAAAACTGTATGGTTATACTTTCTGCCTGGAAATTCCTACATATCCTACAAATGTAGCTGGAAAGGAACAATATAAATAATTACTAATGGTTTGACAGACAAATAGTCTTAACATACCTTGGTTGAATAGTGTTATATTAGCAATAATATATGAAACACTAGACACATTCATTAAATATAGAAAATATCCACCATTGTTTTAAAATTATTCTTCAAGGTCTTGCCAATGCAATGAGACATGAAACAAATAAAAGTGTGATTATTGAAAATTGGAGATAAAGTCTTCATTACTTGCAAACAAAATTCTATACACTGAAAATCTGAGAGAAGTTAAAAAATAAAATGACATGGTTTAATAAACTGATTACATATGAGAGGTATCCAAAATCCATGGTATACAAATATAGTTTATACAGTCATGTTATTTCTATGTATTAACTGGTTGGTGAAATAACATATAGAAAAATTAAGTTTGCATTGTCAGGTTAGAGAATCAGAAGAGAGAGCAGCACCATAAAAACTCAGGAAGAAAAAAGTTGTAAAGAGGGCTTAACAACCTCAGTAAGTGTTGTACATAGAAAGATCAATCAAAATGAATCCTGTGGATTCTCTTGATGGTCTAGAGATCACTGGCTTCCTGTAGCAAAGCCATGCTGGTGAAGAGAAGGAAGTGGAAGCCAGACCTCAGTGGTTGAAGAAGGAATATAATGTAAGAGCCAGGACATTTATTTGAGTTTGATTGTAATGGAAGAAAAAAAGAAAGAGATTGATAATTTTGTTGTTGTTGCAATTTTGTCATTTTGTTTGTTTATTCCAGAACCCTTCATTTTCTCCCATGTGAGACTGGAAACTTCTCAAAGGCAGGCTTCTGCTTCTGTGAGCCCTGTAGTACACAGTACTGCCTTAAATGTAGAGGGTTTATGTTTAATTCATTACTGAATGAAAGTTTATTTTTTAATAGTTATTTTATTTATTTTCCTTATTTTTTTTTTTGGTTGCGTTGGGTCTTAGTTGCAGAGCATGGGATCTTCACTGAGACAGTTGGGGTCTTTCATTATGGCGCTCAGCCTTCTCTCTAGTTGTGTCCTGCGGGTTTTCTCTCTCTAGCTCTGGCATGCCGGCTCCAGGGTGCGTGGGCTCTGTAGTTGAGGCACGCCGGCTCCAGGGCGTGTGGGCTCTGTAGTTTGCAGTACGCGGGCTCTCTCATTGAGGTGTGTGAGCTCAGTAGTTGTGGCACTTAGTTGCCCTACGGCATATGGGACCTTAGTTTCCTTAGTTTGGGACCTTGATTTCCTGACCAGGAATCGAACCTGCATCCCCTGCGTTGGAAGGCGGATTCTTTACCACTGGACCCCCAGGGAAGTCCCTGAAAGTTTTAAAACACTTGATAGCGGGCAAAGCACAGAGTACGTTTCTGTACATTCTCATTGATTAAGCGAGGGAGCCCTCACTGTGAGACGTGCTGTACCTGTGCCAACGAGACCAGTCGTGCTGCTGCTCCTCTCCTCGTCTCTCTCCTCCTCTCTCTCCTCACCAACCTTACCGCCTTTATTCACAGCCTCCTTTTGGGCATTTTTTTACAGCTATGAAACCCACATAGTCGAACGTCGTGATGCTTCTTCTGTAGGGCGTGTGATGAGGAGCAGAGTTTGGCTTTGGAGTGCTCGGAACCAGAGGAATTGCCGAGGACTCGGAGCCCAGCCCTGATCACTAGAGAGCCCACAACACAATGAACAAATTGAACTTCCATAACAACAGAGTCATGCAAGACCGCCGGAGTGTGTGTATTTTCCTTCCCAACGATGAATCTCTGAACATCATCATAAATGTGAGTAGATCCCACTTTAGAAATGTCTAAATGATGATGTTCCCACCAGTGACCACATTCAAATTATGACTTGGCTAAGGATGAAATCATTACAGAATGAGACCATTAATAATGTGGGAGAATTGGGGTATTAAAGTGGTCTACACAGGTATAAACTTTGAATTATGGCTTAAGTTTAGCTGCTTTCAGCATTCTCTTGTCTGGTAAAAATAAGAGAATTTTGGTTATTATATTATAGAAACATGAACACTTTGCTATTTTTAAACCTTTATTGAAATACAATTTTTATGGATATCTGAGTTTGCTTTTTAAATAATTTTGAGTTGTCACCTACACACATGAAATGGCAATACATAATTGCTAGCTTTTTAACACGCGCTTGATCATTGTTTTAATAGTAACCTGTAGCCTAAGTCTAGGCAATTTCAAGAATAGGCTGTGTATTTGAGTACTAAACTGTTGCTTATGGTTCATGAGTCAGAGTTAACTCTTTCAGTTAACCTGGACATTGAGGAATATGATACTTTTTTGTATTTTTTACTTTTAAAGTTGGCTTATAATTTACTTACAGTGAAGTATAGGAATCTTCAGTGAGCAGCTCAGTGAATTTTTACAAGTGTATACATCCATGTAACCATCATCCAGCTTGAGATATAGTAGATTTCTAGTACCCCAGAAAGATCTTTTGTGATCCCTCCTAGTCAGTAATCTCCACCCTAGGGTAATGACTATTCCCACCTCTATCACCATGGAGTAATTTTCTTGTTTCTGAACTTCATGCAGCTAAAATTATGTGATATGCTCACTTTTATATCTGGGTATATTTTATGTACTCAACATTTGGCCTGTGAAAGTCATCCATTCTATCACATGTGACAGTAATTCCGTTTTCATTATTGTATAATATTTCATTGTATGAATATGTCCAGTTTCTTTTCCAACTATTATTGATGGATATTGGGTTATTTTAAGTTTGGGGCTGTTACAAATGAAACTATTTGGAACATTTTATGTATATGCACATATGTATACATTTCTGAGCTTATACCCGACAGTGGATTGTGAATCATGAAGTACACATATGTTTAGCTTTGGTAGAGACTGCCGAACAGTTTTATGTAACCACAATCATGCCTAGCATTTTTCAACCCCTCTCCCTATTATCAACTTTCATATTCTTTCACTGATTGTATTCTGATGGAATTAAGGGGAAAATTGCCTTAGTGCAAGCCTTGAATTAGTTTTCTTTGCTATATGCAACTATATTTTTAACCCAATTGCTGTATAAAAGAATATTTCTAAATGTTATAATGAAGCTATATGACATTTAAATAGCTCCATTAAAAGTTTAAATAGGAAAAGGTTCTGCTTATTACCATAATTATTTTGGTTTTATTCTGTCAGTCACCACAGTTTCTTCACAGATTTACTAATGTAACCTTGTTTTTGCTCACAGGAATTGTCTGAGCGTCAAACCTGCCTGTTGAATGAACTTTATCAATCCGTTAGGCAGAATTTCCTTTGATTAGCTACATTTCTACTCAGGGTACCTGAAGTTGTTTTGGTTTTGTGAAGTGATAGGCTGTTATTTTTGGCAACATTATCATTCTTTGTCAGTATGGGCACTGTCAGAATATATCAAAATGTAATTTACATGTATACATGAATATGCTATTTGAGTTCTTTTATACAGTTATATAAAAAGATCAATTAAAATTTTTAAATATACATAAATATAAGCATAAGCACTTAAGAAACTTCTCTCCATTCCACTTCTTCGGTCTTTTCATCTGGTGGAATGTGTATACATGTGTTTATGTGTGTGTATGCTTATATACAGGATATGGGGCAAAACCTTACTGATCTCAGGTAAGTTAGAAGGAAGACTAATCTGACTTCATGAGGAATACTAGGAGCTGACTATAATTTTCTAAGAAATTAATTTGTACTAAAATCTTAGCTGAGGAAGATAATTACAGAGAACAGACTGGCAGATAGCCAGTCCATTCGTTCCTGTAGATCAGTGATTTTACAACTTGATGTCCATCAGAATTACCTGGAGAGCTTGTTAAATACCCAAACTATTGGACTCCACTCCTTGGAGATGCTGATTTAGTAAGTCTAGGGTAGGATGGGGATGTAGGTGGAAATCTGTACTTCACAATTTACTCTGCAACCTTGGGCAAGTTAGTTTTTTGGCTTTGGTTTCCTCTTCTATAAAGTGGAGATAATCTTACTCTCCTCACAGGGACATTGTGAGGATATAAAGACATAACATGAATAAATGCTTATTACAGTGCGTGGTACCTGGGAATTGCTCAGTGAATGAGCACTTAATAGAGTAGCACTTGTTTTCATTTCTTTGAGCTGTGGTCTCACTGTTAATGAAACTCAGCTGTGGAGTCTGACTCCCACATAGACCTGTTCTTATTCCAGGGTCCATAGACGGCCCTGCCATGTCCCGACTCCTCATTAGCAAGCAAGCTGTTGGACCAAAGGACGGGGAGGAGGAACTGGGTTAAGTAGTATGGAGTTCCCTCCTCGCTAGAAAGCCAACTCAGGGCTGCCAAAGGCCTGTCATGTTCTACAAAGTGTTATTTTTGTCTTTGGAAAATAGCAGCTGATATTTGTAGAGTTGTGGTAGAACAAATTAACTGTAACAAAACTATTTCATTAATGGTCTCATTTTTTAAATCATTTCTAAACTTTTTTTTAAACAAAGAAAGTTTGTTCCCTGACAAATGTAGTTGATAGAATGTTGCCTTTCTGCATGTGGGGTAAATTTAGTGTTTTGGTCATTTTTAATTCTCCATGAGTTGAACTAATAGGGACTGTTCTAAATGATTTTAATCATCAGGTAATAAATATGGGAACTTGGAAATTTTTGGAAATCAAATGATGGTAAATGTAGGAGCCACAAAATTTTTGAGTGATATAAATTATGGGTAAGAGGTTACACCTCTTCACTGAGAAGAGAGTGAACAGTTCTTTTTCTGGAGCGTATTTTAAACATTCTTGCTCAATATCAAACCATTGACATTGAGAATCAAATGCTGTTTTTATTAGAAAGTTCCATATAGAGTATATTTTTAGATAATGCTTTCATTCTTATTCTTAATACCTCATACTCTATGGCACTTTTTAATGTTCCCATTGCTCCTGAAGATTAAAGAACTTGAAAAATTTCACAGTCAGCTAAAATGTAGCCTTAAAGACTCATAATATGCAAATGCAAAAAACTCAAGCTTGTTTTCACAGCAGGTAAGACTTCACAGCCACAACCTTACTTAATTACAGTTTTTAAACAAGAACATTGTTATTTCCTTAATAGTTGTTAAAGAGCTTTATCAGTTAGGCTCCAAATACTTGATTTAAACTAGCGGAACAATAATAATTATATAAGGTGTGGGGGGGAAATGCACAGCATTATTTGAACAGCAGTTACACAAAGTTACAACATAGTTCATTTTGCATACACCGTGTGGTTTGGAATTTTTCTTTTAACGTTTTATCACGTTTTACCCAGAGTGCTTTGTATATGACATTTTATTTTATTTTTTTATTATATTTTTAAAATTTATTTATTTTTGGCTGTGTTGGGTCTTCGTTGCTGTGTGCGGGCTTTTTCTAGTTTGAGCGGGGGCTATTCTTCATTGTAGTGAGCGGGCTTCTCATTGCGGTGGCTTCTCTTGTTGTGGAGCACGGGCTCTAGGCACGCAGGCTTCAGTAGTTGTGGCACGTGGGCTCAGTAGTTGTGGCTCACGGCCTCTAGAGCGCAGGCTCAGTAATTGTGGCACACGGGCTTAGTTGCTCTGCGGCATGTGGGATCTTCCCAGACCAGGGCTCAAACCCATGTCCTCTGCATTGGCAGGCCGATTCTTAACCACTGCGCCACCAGGGAAGTCCCATGGCATTTTAAAATACAGTCAAATCTAAAGATTAAAGAAGTCCTAGACTATATGACATCTGAAGTCTCAAATTTGTAGTATCTAATTCAATTTTATTTAACATTAGACACTTTTTCCATTACTTTATCATTTTCTTTATTTAAGCTTATTTGTAAAGTGGAAACACAGTAATATAGAACTCAAATCCAAAGTCTTTTTAGTGAACGAAGATGATACTGATTTCCTATTGGCAAATGTATTCCCCCAGTGGTATTGGTGGATGCGTATTGATACATTTTCCCTAAATTCTTACGTGGCACATTACTAAATGATCTGCTCAGTGGGTCAGAGAGTCGTCTGTAGTCATGGAACAGAAGGAAGGTGAGGAGTCCACAGGAAAATCAGATCCCTAGCTTTTGTTCATCAGACATTTACTGAGTGCCTGCTGTATATCCTGAATATAAAATAAGACACTGTCCCAGCTTCACTGAGTTCCTGTAACTTCTAAAACAGCCTAAGTGGTACTCTCTGGCCTTACATAAATACTTTTTGCACTTTCTAGTGGATAAGGTGCTTCAGATTATTTGCCATTTAACAGTGAATGTGGAAAAGAGCTGTAAACCTATTTTTCTTACTCCAGTTGACATTGTCACCATTTTGAATTGTTTGGCTTTCAATTGTCAAGAGATCTCAACATGTTTTTATTTTCTGAGTCTGAGTTACATATTAAGGTATGATAAGAAGTCATTAATTCAGAGTTAACTAATTTAGAATTTGTAATCATTAAAACTGTAACTGTCATCATTGTTGAAGAAAGAAGTTGCAAGTTAATATTACAAATACGAGGGGAAATGCCACACAATATATGTACCTACACTGATAAACTGTCATGTTGCACATATTTTATTAATATACATATACAAAAATATTGTAATACAAAATGAGCAAAGGTGTGAGTTGCTGCCTCTGCCACTACTAGTTACATGACTGCAAGCTGCCTGGCTTTTCTTTTCTACTTCTATCAGATGAAGAAATTGACCCACGTGGTCTCTTAGTGTCAATCCCAATACTAATAAGCTTTAGTGGTTCTGAATTCAACAAGGCAGACTCATTAGAATTATTGTCTCCCAAAACACTTCATTAAACATTTGAAAAGTCATTAGAACTGTATCTTTTAAAGACTGTTATCGTTCAACATGTGACTTTTCAGAATAACTTAACCCCAGAGTTCCAAATTAATATGGTTTTATTATGTTTGAATTATACTAGGACTCAGAAAAAGAACCTGGTTTAGGTACTTACAAGATGTGTCAATTATTAAAGTAAATAAAAGCTAGGTATTCACTCATTGTGCAGTATGTGAGCATTTTGTTTAGACCATCAAGAGGAAAACTTCCTTTGTAAAGATACTTGCCAAATTAATAATTTTGATAATCTGATTAGGCTATTTGGGGTTCCTTCTGAAATACATATTTATCATGCACCACAGCTATAGAGTAAGGCCTTATCCATGTATCCTAAGATTTATGAGTCTTGTACAAGATTGCAGTGGTACTTTATTACCAGGTTGTAGAAATTTGGATTGTGATCATTATTATTGAAACACAGCTGCAGATTAAAGTGATTTCCATAAACCAACTGTCGTTTTGCTAGTGTCAGCTTGTCCCTTCAAGGCATGTATTTAAGATGCATTACGTTGCCTGATTGTGGCTCACTGTCTGGACTTCGCTGAATTGTTATCTTAAATGTGTGTTTGTTTTTGTCTTTTTTCCTATAGGTTAAAATTCTGTGTCACCAGTTGCTGGTCCAGGTGTGTGACCTACTCAGGCTAAAGGACTGTCACCTCTTTGGACTCAGTGTTATACAAAGTAAGTCTCAATCCCATCTCTGATGGAGTTAGCCAACTGTCCCTGAGGAAATGACATTTTATAGCTGTAACTTAAATTGAGCATATTGTTATGTAATTATGATTGTCAAAATACCCATAAACTGATCATGATTTTTAATCTAGTACTCATATTTTAATATGAGTACTGTTCTGTATTTCTTACAAGTTTAGAATTTTAGGTCATGAATTTATTATGGTTTGAACTTAAAAATTTGTTCCTCTTTAGGAGTCTGGGTTTTATGTGTTTGCTCTTTTATGTTTTAATGAACTAAGATTGATTTTTGTTTCTTTGCACTCAGGGAGCAGCTGGCGCTAGTAGGAAATTGGATGTTTTTGTAATTTAATTTGTTTTATAATTTTTAACATTAAAAGACATTTAGACATAATAAAACTGACTTTCCTCTATTCAGCTTCTCTTGCTGTTGAATATATAGTATAACAAAGTGATCTATTAATTTACTCTTATTTTCTGTTTTTCCTTCCTTGCCCCTTCTCTTTTTTCCAGTCAGAACACATGACTTAGAGAAATGGGATCAGTTTCTTCTGTATACTTTATGTGGAGAAGATTTTCAAGCAAAGGGCTCCATATAAGCTTTCTCTGCCAATAACACCTTAGTTAGAGTTAAGTTCCCAGGGTTTAAGTGCAGCCATTCCTTAAAGCGTTCTTCTTTCAAATCATATTTTAAGATTTCTCTAAGTTAGTCTTCTAGATGCCAAAAACCTTTCAAATCTTTGCTCAGTTTTCCAAGGAGACCTTTTTTTGTGAAATTTATCTATATTTTATATTTGGATATGAATTATTTTATACTATTGGAATTGGTTTCAATTTAAAGGCTTATGATATCTTGAGAATCTGGTTAGTACCATAAAGTGCTTAGGTTTACCGTGTTGGAAAGTATATCATGATCAACTGATCAACAAGTTCAGCTCCAAAATGTGAGTGAGCAGTTTTCAGTTGTCTAAAAAGACAGCTCTGGAGAGGCCAGAGAGCATGGAGCAGGAAGTGAGGAACCAGCCATTTGCTCTTCAGCTTCTTCCTGTGGTAGTGAAAGCAGTAAAAACACAGATGCTCAGCTCTATCCTTGTATTAGTACACACCTCAGTCATTCTTTCAAGGAAGGGTCTGGGGGTATAAGATGCCCTACAGATTCTAAGTAACCTTACTTTTATTTTGTACTCAGAGTTAATTCTTACTACAGCTACAGCCAGACTGTTGATCTTTGTTGTTGAACAAGTCAATCTCATAAAACCAGTTTACAGCTTCTTTAGGTTTCAGAATAAGAGTTTTTCAGATGTCCTTTTTGGTATATGTGCTGCCGAAGCGAGCACTCAGATGTCCTTTTTAAAAGAGAGATTGCAGGATGGCAAAAAAACATTGGAACAGGAATCAGATGACCTGGTTCTGATTTTGGTTCTACCACTAGCTAGCCATGTGGCTTTAGACATATCCCTTGCCTTCTCTCCATTTCAGCTTTCTCTCAGGTCTAATGGAAATCACTGTTCCACCTGTTTTCAGGATTGATGTGTGCTTGAGAATTCCTGAAGTACAAAGCTCTGGTCAAACTGTCAGATGGTAGAGACACAGTGATAGTTTAAAAAAATATGTATGTGCCATTATGGTGAACAGTCTGTTCTATTCATTATGTTGCTTCTTCAGACAGGAACTCAAGCCAAACACAAATCAGATTCAACAGTAAGGTTGTCTGATCTTGTCCATTTCATGTTTAATTGGTAACATAAGAGAGATGGGAGATAGTTTTAGTTGACGTGATAAGTGGATTTTAGGAGCGTCCTCTTGGTTTGGGGACCTCTTCCTTACCCGTTTCGTCCAAACTGGTTGACTTAATATGCCATTCATAGACAAAAAGTAACTTTACCCTTCCTGTTCTCTTATGATGCTTTTCCAGTCAAACTCCAACATTCAGTCATGAGTGACAGTGTGGTCAAGTGTGTTATCCTTGAAGCAGTCAAAGAGACACACTTCTCTTCCAGAATGAGTACATTTGTATCCAGGGCTTTCCAAGAGCATGCCCCCATAGTGATGGTTAGAGGAAAAAGAAGGAGTTTTTTTTAAAAAGATTGAAAACTGTACAAGATAGGAAGGCTTTTCATATGAAATATCTCTCTCTTTAAAGAGTCCATTTGGGAAATCAGAAAATTTTTACATTTTTTACCAGCTTGTTTTCACATGTTTAGATCATTTTTATATGGGTTTTTTAGCAGTCTTATTTTCTGTTCATCTTAAGGACATCATTCCCTTGAAGAAATATTTTGGCATTCATTCTTGTTTTGCATAAGATTCTTCTCCTCTTCCCACAAGGTCAATCCCAAAGGCAGTGCGAGTAATGCTTTATCATTTCTTCATGCTGTTTTATGTGGAGGAGACAGAGAAGGAATAGTCTAAAAGACTTCTCTTCACAAAGCACATGGGTCTTAAAGACCATTCTTCACAAAACACATGGGTCAGGCTCCTCACTTGGAAATGGGTTGGTTCTCATCAGTGTTTTCTAATTTCTTACGTAACAATTAAGGCGGTGTTTCTGCCCTGTTTCATTACTTTGCACTTAAGAGATGAGTCCTCTGTGAGCCAAACAAGAGCATGTTTTTCTAAAACCGAGTAACACCCACAGTGTTGGAAGTTAAACTGTAAGTTATAACGACCCCAGAAACTAAGTAAAAGTAAGAGTTGGAATCTAATACTTCTTCTAAATGTTAACATATTTTTAACGAGACATGTTCTGTATTGCAAAAGCAAAATAATTCATAAAGCTTGTCGTTAATGTCTATCCCACAGAACCTTTTATCTTTTAATATCCTGTTGAGTTTTCTTGGTAATATGTGAATTCAGAGTACATTCACAAATCTGGAGGCTTTTTTGAAAAACCCATTTCTTTTCTTTTGAAAAAATCTATCCTTTATCACCTTGTCTCCTTTTTTTTTAATGTGCAGATAATGAACATGTGTATATGGAGTTGTCACAAAAGCTTTATAAGTATTGTCCAAAAGAATGGAAGAAAGAGGCCAGCAAGGTACGACAATACGAAGTCACTTGGGTGAGATTACATTTATGAGCAAAATTCTTTTGATTTTTTAAAAGGTTTATTTTAATTATTATACATTAGAAAAATATCTTAACACTTTATACAGTAAATATTGGGAAAGCGAAATGAATTATAAGTTCTAAAATATCACATTAGTGAAGTATTAATAGCTTATAGCATGTAGCAATAGATTTTGAATATCTGCTAAAATAATATTGGATAATAACCTTTTAGTAATCTTGGGATAATATTTTGAAATGAAAAGCATGGAAAAAGTATTTGTTCCTGTTCTTTGGCCACGTTAGTTGTCAAAACTGATGGTCTAGAAATTATTAGTCATTTTAAAATCCAATTTTACTATCCTTACATTTGATATTTTGTTACTTTATTGAGCCAGTGCCTTCCATTTGCATAGGGGAGCATTCACTGGGAATTTACCTAGTGTTTTCAAGATCACCCCCTCGCAAATCAGTAATAATCCCCAGTGTCTAATCCTCAATCCTCCAATTTGTATTTAAGAATTCTTGGAGTAAACTGGAAGGCTACTTCAAAGCCAACTACAAAGTAAGGAACCTGAAGGTCTAAATAAACAAACAGCATGTTAGCATTTGGTATGTGGAATGTCAGACGAACAGAACATTGTAATGAGGAGCAAATGGTCACCACAGGGGACAGAGCTGAGAGAGGAGCTGGATCTCAGCTAGAAATTTCCACTGGCATTTATTTTTATCTTCCCGTATGTTGTCATTGGCATTACAGTGAATGAGTATCAGATATAGTTATAAAACTTCCCGTTTTCACATAAACTTGGTATCCATCTAGGACAACTGAGACAACTGTCTACCCGCTGCAAGCCCCTACTCATTAGAAGTAGATCAAACCTTTTAGTGTTTAAAAAGTTACTTGTAAATAATGGTATTTGTTGTTTTTGAAACCCACTTTTGAAGTAACTAAAAACAGCCTGATTTTTACGCATGTCTTTGTTTAGGGTATTGACCAGTTTGGACCCCCTATGATCATCCACTTCCGTGTGCAGTACTATGTGGAAAATGGCCGATTGATCAGGTATGAGGACAGGGAGAAATTCCGAACCGTTATTTTTCTACAGTACTCATCCTCTAACATATCAGATAAAGTACTTGTGTTTATTGTTTGTCTCCACCTGCTAGAATATAAAAGAGCAGGGATTAAAAAAAAATTTTTTTTTACGCACGCATGTATCTTCAGTCCCTAAAACAGAGGTACAGTAGACACTCAATAAACATTTGTTGAATGAATGAGTGATAATGTTAGACTATCAGTGAAAATGTTAACAATCTCATCAGCTCACATTTTCTCTACTCCACATTTTCAATAACAAATCAGTCACCAAAAAGATAAGAAAGAACTAGCACTCGTGTAAAGTGGAAAGTTGGTTAATGGATTATATTCTTTTCTGGTGGTGGTGTGAGGAGTGGAACAGCAGCAGGAACTCGTTCCTATAAAAATGCATGGGTGTTTATATAGCCTGGTTTTCTTTTCACTTTTGGGGTCTTGCTTCTGTTCTTGGCAGTAGCTTTAAAGCTAAGATTACGCCCAGTGGAGGTATCCTGTGAGAATCTTAGATGCAGTTTGGCAAGGGCAGGTAATTGATTCTTTTTCTGGAGGCAGGTGCATGAATAATACTGTGCTCATGATACAGACTCAGAATTCCCCAGTTTAGAAGCTCAGTTTATTATTTATATAGGAGGATTCAGTGCTGGAAGACTTTCAGAGGTGATTTTGTTGGCTGATAGAAAATACTAGAAATGTGAACTCTGTGTTTTACTTATTTATTTTTAAATTTTGAGAAACCCCACGTAAAAGGGACAAAGATACATGTGGCTAATGAGTTGTATCTGAGATTTGCTCTTAATATTTATGTTACTGCCACATGCAAATTAAAAAGTAAAAAATATTAGCCCGTAAAGAATGTTTTTAAAGCAGAGAAACTTTTCTAGTTATTCTCAGTTTATATAAAACTTTTTCTAAGTTTACTTAATTGGAATGGAATGTGCTGGAAAGAAGGAAAATATATTATTTAGCCACTAATTAGCCCCCTGGGACTAATGAATGTTTAATTGATCTCCATGCTTCTGCCCTTTTCCCCAGTGATGAGCTAGTCCAATCATTGTGTACTCAACATTATAAAAAGAAGTGCTCTGAAAAGTCATAAGGGAAAAAAAAATTACATAAATGCTTTATTTTTAAATTTTAAACTTTTCATTTTTAAACACAGTCTTGATTAAAGTAAACCCGTATGTTTTTATTATCATCAACTAATGAGCTATTAATCTCAGGTGAACATTCAACCTAAAGTAATAGGGAGACAAATACTCATTAAATACATACACACACACACATTTTTTTCTTGCATTTTTACTTTGATCACAGAGGCGTCCTGTTTGCCTGTGACATTTTTTGGAGCTTGACCATATTTTTCCCCAATCAGCACTTCTTACTCAGTGTATTTAATGGGGACTGTATTTATTTCTGACCTCAATGGATTGTAATGAGTGCACTATTCGTATTTCCATTTGTGACGACTATCATGATTCTTACAACATGTGCCTATAAAATCACACCCATAAAGTAACAGCCACTTAATTAAAAAAAAAAGATTTAAGGAGAGTTTTCAGCTTATTCATTCTTAGAGGGAAAAAAAGACTATTCATAGTTAGGCAAATTCTTTTCTAGTAGGGCATATAAACAGAAATATTTTGAAAAGGGCCTTAGTGTATTTGTAATGTGCTCAGATGAAAATCAAAACAAAAAAGGACAGCATAACATTCAAGCCAGGATTGTCTCCTCAGATTTGTCCTTATTTGTGTCATGTGTGCAGCATTATTGTAGCAAAATTATTTTAATACAGACAACAGATGCCTAGGCTTCTAATACTTGTTCAATGTAGTATATCCCACATTGGAGTGGAATGATTCAGATCTGTTTTCCATTCTCTGAATGAATCAAATGCTGTTGGCCATAGGAAGTGTTATTTTTGCAGTCTGGGTAATCTGACTTGGGGTCCTGACACCCTGCGAACTTGGTGAAGCAGCAGTTAGGCAGCAATCCGGTATTAGCTACAACCTCCCCCTTTTCAGTGAGTGAGGAGGGAGGGGGGAGGAGGGAGCAGGAACAGAAGAGCTCTTGTCACCAGATGGATAGCAGGATTGGGGTTGTTTACATGCCTTTAGATTGTTCCATCAAAATGTGAGTTCTGTTTTATTTTCCTAGTGACAGAGCAGCAAGATACTATTATTACTGGCACCTGAGAAAACAAGTTCTTCATTCCCAGTGTGTGCTCCGAGAGGAGGCCTACTTCCTGCTGGCAGCCTTCGCTCTGCAGGCTGATCTTGGGAACTTCAAAAGGAATAAGCACTATGGAAAATACTTTGAGCCCGAGGCTTACTTCCCATCTTGGGTAGGCACTGTTTTCAAATTCTGAAGTGTTTTCTCTAGCACATTTCTAGTTCATTGTGTGGGTAGTCATGCTGCTACAAGAACTGGGAACCCAGATGTTTGATGGCCAGTACACCCTCCATGACGCACAGATACACATTTCATACTTGAGAGCGTGGCACCTACAGTCTCTCGATGGACTCAATCTGCTTATGGGTTATGAGGAAGAGGATTGCTATCCATCGTAAAGATGGTGGAACTTGGTATTTGCCAGCCTTCTTTTGGCATTTACATGGCCTTGACCGTCTTATGTCCTCTTAATTCAAGCAGCATTTTTTCCCTTCGAAGGGAGAAACACATTACTCTTTAAAAGGTGAGATCATTCACAGCTTCTCCTGTGTTGAGGAAACAAATATAAGTAAACTGCTTGATCTGACCGCCATCTCCTTCACTCTCAAAAGAGGAGCAACCCCCTTATTTCAGCAAGAAAACTTAGGTTATTTGAGCACTGACGGTCTCAGAGGTCCTTTCTCCATCCCCACCCTGTTGATATCGCTTCCCATTCTTCCTCTAGGTCTCTGCCGAGACATCTCTCTCTCCCGTATCTTCAGCCTCTACCCCAACTAACTCTTCTTAAGTCAGGACATACTTTGTTTGCTTCACACCTCCCCATCCTCAGGGAAGAAAGGAGGGAGGGAAAGAAGACCTACCAATCTCTCCTTCCCTTCTCAGTAAAGCTTCTTGAAAAAGTGACGATGTATATTTGATTTTTTAGCTTCTTTACTTCGACGTGTAATCCTCAACCCACATCCATCTGCCTTCTTTCCTCACCACCCCCTCCACTCATGGTGCTGTCCTTAAAGCCAGCAGTGACCTTTAAATTGCCAAATCCGGTGGACACTTTTCACTTCTTTTCCTGAATTTCTCTGCTGCATTTGACACTTAGTCACTCACATCCCAGGAGATCTCCTCCAAATTAATGCTTTTTACAACCACCTATGTACTGGCACCTCCTGAATCTGTTTCTCTCCCCTATGTCTGTAAGACAGCTGTTTACCCATAGGCACCTCACACTCAGAATGTCCCAAATCAAATTCATCTTCTTCACACCTCAATTCTCTGCGTTCCTACCCCTGTGTTCCTAACCTCAGCCAGTGGCACTGCCATCCACCCGATCACCTAGAAACTTGAGTCACTCGGGGCTCTTTCTTATCACCCTTCTTTCTCCCTGCCCCACCCAGTCAACGAGAACATCCTCTAACATAAACCCTTGATTCCGCATCACCCAGCTTAAGAAATAAGATTCGCTTGTATTTTTGTTGCTCTTAACTTCCTAAACATTACCACGTGTCCTCCCCGTAGTGGTTCTTCATGTTTCCCAGGCTTCAGCTCTCATCAGCACTCCTGCAGTTGTCCCTGCTTCAGGCTTTACTCACAGCTTGCAGAGGAGTTGTTTTTGCTTCTGATTTAAACCTTCATCTTCGGAGTGAAGCCCAGGCTCCCAAGCATGACCTAGGAACTTCCCAGCATGGGTCCCTGCCAGCCTTTCCAGCTTCCTTTCTGGTTGTCCTGCACCTTGTGTGTTGTGTTCTAGCAACACCCAGCAATTCCTGTGGTGTTTCACACATTGGGCCTTTCTGTCTGCAGCTCCTTTAGCTGGTGAGGCCCACTCCCTGTTTCACCTGGCTACTCCTGCTCATCAGCTCAGGTGTGGTTCCCTGGGCAGACTGTCTAGGGGCCCAGTGCCCCTCCTCTGGGCTCAATAAGACCCTGAACATAAGTATTTTATTTTCAAATTCTCTGTTTGTCTCTTGCACCCAGTGATCTAAGTATTTCTTAGCATATTCTAAAGGACAGGCATAAACTTAACCTTTTCTGTTTCTTCAGCATTTCACATCACGGTGCTCAATATAAGTTTTTGTTCACTGGCTGACAGTGCTTCAGTTGTTCAAGAAAACCCACAAAAGATGTCAGGCTATTACATAGCAATGTCTGTTGGGCCAAAGTTAACCTGTATTTACATTCCCTTAGTTATCATCAGGTACTCAGTGACCCTTGGTCTTTAAAGCAGAGCTTCCCATTAGTGTGCCATGGCACCCAGGGTGCTGAGATACCAGCTTCCTCAACCCTTGCGATCACCAAAATCATCTACTTCATTGCCCTTACAGATATTATTTTCTAGGGGTTCTTTGACCTGAAAAAGGTTGACAAGTACTGATTTAGGTGATCTCCATGTAAAAGGAACCTAGAAAGAAAAATCTGTAACTTGAGTTCTCAGCAAAACTTGATTATTGGCCAATAATAACTCATCATGTTTAATTCTCCTTAAAATATTCATAGGAAGAAACAAAACATCAGTAACTATAAAAACAATAATAAAACTAAAAATTCTCTAATTTTCAAATCCTGGTCATTTTAAGCACTAAAATGCTTTTTGTTCACTTTGCATAATTCTTTCCATATTTTATAATCTTCGTGAAATCAGCTAAGACTTTTATCAACACCTTTCTTTGAACCTGCAGCTTCTGGATACTATATATTTTTGATATCTAAAAGCTTTGACTACTGTCTGTTGAAAACTGAAGTTGCAGTGAATTGTAATGAATATTTGAGTGAAACTGTTTTCTCATAAGCATTTGAGTAGAGTGTTCATATCAGCCTCTTATGCAAAAACCAGAAATGTTTCTGAGAATTCCTCGCAGTCCCCTGCTTTCTTCGGATTAACATTTAGAACCTCCCACTCTGTGGCTGTAATTTTAGAAGAGTTAAGTAGAATCCGGGCCCTGAAGATGTGCTGACAGTGGCTGCATTTCATGGTACCAATAATTCTGCAAGTATAAGCAGTGAGGTGGACAAAATTGTGCAAGTTTGCATGGTTTTTCTTTGTTGGTGATTTTAAAGCCAAGAGAACATATTTTTCCCATTTCTTGTGATTTTTCTTCTTAGATATGGAGTACTACAGCTAAATTGACTCTGTAGCTTCTAGTATTAGCTGATTCAGCCAGGTCACATAACAGATGATCAAAAAAGAATAAGCGTGGGAATTTTCTAATGGAAATCAGCCAATTCACATGGCCTGTTTTCGGTTCTCATCATTTGGGAGATGAGGGTAGTATTTGCATCCCTCCAACAAATGTTGCATTGCGCTCCCATTGTATTCCAACAGGTTGTTTCCAAGAGAGGGAAGGACTACATCCTGAAGCACATTCCAAACATGCACAAAGATCAGTTCGCACTGACAGCTTCTGAGGCTCATCTTAAATATATCAAAGAGGCCGTCCGACTGGATGATGTTGCCGTTCACTACTACAGATTGTATAAGGTACAAAACTGCAGTAGGTCTGCAGCCATACCTCCTTGATCAGGAGACGTTTTTATTTAAAGTTGTCCTTTTAATTTTTTTTAATGGGCTTTTAAAAGAATTTCATTTCAACCGCTGTTTGTCATCATTGGTCAGTCTTGGAGTCAATGATGCTTTTCCTCAGTCCTGGGAGCAGAATGGAGTCTTTTTAATGGTCCTAGTATTGAGATAACAAGTGGCTGTAAATTGTGCATCTGGCTTTTCAGCGATTATGAAATAGTTATTTTTCTCCTTCCCAAATCCGCATTTCTGCCTTGGGGAGTAACATTTGCAACTTGTTCGATCAGTAATTTTTAATACTCCTTGAAGTGAAGCCGTACCTGCATGTATCCATTAGTAATAAGAACATCGCCACAATAGCTAATGTTTATGGAGTATTGTGTTTATGGGGCCACTTTATATTTATCCTCTTTAAAAAATCCTCATAACTATAAGATAGGACTGTAATCTTCATTTTACAGACCAGGATACACACCAAAGATCACAAAACTAGTAAGAGCCAGGATTCAACCCAGGTCTACTTGACAAGAGCCTGTGTGCTTAAACCACTGACTCTGTGCTGTCACTCTAAAGTTTGATACTGCCTTTCTCCTGTGTCCTTGTGTTTTGTGTTCTTGTGTCTCTAGCCTCATTTTTCCATCCTGGGTCAGAGGTCACAGACCCAAATAATAACTGGGGTGGGCTCTGCAGGGAACCACTGGCAATATGTTCTGTCTTCTCTCCTGCTTCTCCTTCCCACTCCTCTCCCTATTTCACAAGTATCACTTCCATGACAAGAACCCTTGAATTCCCATTTAAGTATTCAAAGGTATATTTATTCTCCAACCAAATAGGATGAAGTGGTTCAGAGTGTGATCTGTTGGGCCTAGCTTTCTGGGATTAAATCCCAGCTTCACCCCTTACTGTGTAACCTTAGGCATGTTACTTAGCCTCTCTGTGCTTTAGTTTCCCCATAGATAAATGGGGATGGTAACAAAGCCAATAAACTCTGAGGTTTATTGAAGACTAAAGGAATTAGTGGGTGAAAAGTGTTTAAAAACAGTACCTAGCACGTGTTAGGCATGAAATTAAACGTGTTGCCTTTACCATTATTATTGTTATTATTAGGTTTGTTATCTCTCCTACATCCTTTGTGGTAAGATTAACGTAACTAGACAATTGGAGACTAGACCGTAGTTTGGATATATTGCTGGGTAATTTTCCTGGCTGGTTCAAAAGACTTAAAAAGAGAGCAAAGGATGTTATTTTTTCTCTTTCATGCGCAAGAGATGCATTGTTAATGCCCTGTCATCTTTCAAAGGCATAGAGTTCCACAAGATCTCTTCAGCTAAATTCCTGGAAGACTGAGTTCTTTTTTTTCTTTTAAGGGAGTTCATTGTGACACCTCAATTTATCTGAGAAAATGCAAATAAATGACATTTTTTGACAATAAATTTATATTTTTAAATGTATTAGAAGTATGAATGATATATCAGAAAGACTGTGGCTTTATAAACCCTCCATCAGCATTCACTCTTGCTGGGATCCTAGGCAACTGTTGCTACAATCCTGGGCATCTGTTAAGTGGAAATGATCCTATACATATCACAGGTTGGGAAGATTCAACAAGATGGTGAATCTGAAATAACCAGATGGAGTGCCTGGCACATTAGTGAATGCTCAGTAAATATTGGTTGCTTTTTATTTTGTAGGGAAGCTTTGGTATTTTAAAGAATCCTATTAAGTTCCTATTAGGAATCCTTTAGTGAAGTAGATATCTCCAGTTTATCTTTCATGTAAAAATTAATTTTTCAATTTGCTTAAAGTGCACTACTTTTATGTGTCATAGAAAATCATTCTGGTCTGCTTAAAACAAGATAACTAATACTAGTGAACTGAATGAGGTGGGGAAGTAGATATGTTTTCCTTATAGGCAGAATTTTCATTCTTTAAAGAAATCACGTGGCCGCCATTAAAACTGCTTCATTTAAGTCCTGTTAATAAAATGGAGACAGAAGACAGGAAACTTAAAACAACAAGAACAACAACAAAAACCTCTGTGCCTCTTTCCCAGTAATATGCACCTCATACACGCACTACCAGCATTTTTATGAGCACAATCTTATTTCAGGAAGCAATCAGAACAGCTTGAAAGGGAAATTGGCCTAAGCTCATAGTGATGGATTTGTTTCTCCTGTTAAACCTGTACTGTGTGTGCCTTTCTTGATGTAAAGAGTATTAATGGGAAAAAAAAAGCCCCAATAGTGAAAATAGGCTGTGGCTTCTCTTTACTATGCCAGGTAAGGATGCATTTTCTAAAAATATTCCTTTCCATGATCATGCAAAAACTGGCAGTAAATGTAATAAAGATCTGCATGTACTCATTTATTGTTTTTATTGAGAAATCTCATAATGAAAATATTTTAGTTACTCAGCAATTTTGTTTTCTAGTTTGAACTTTATACCTTATATCCACTTGTTACAGATGAGCACTTAGAAGATGTGGCCAAGTTCAGAATACATTCTTAATTGTACAGTTTTTTCCCTTATACTTGTTGTAGTTTTTTTTTTTTATGGTTTAGCTGGTAGAATGTATATCATATTGGCAAGTGATAATTGAACTTCTTAAACATAAGTATTTTCTTTCAAGACTAACTGAATGTAAAGCTTTTATAACTTTATTAGATATCTTCATGAAAGGGCATTAACTATTCAGGCTTGCCTCTGACTTTGTTTTCAGAGTTGGGAGATTTAACCAGTTTTAAACATATAAAGTCTAGTACATCTCAGAATATAACTATGACTTTATATTCAAGATTCTAACTTCTGAAAAAAGATTAAGCATAAGAGAGAAGATTAAAGAAATGATGTAAAAGCAGCAAAATAGTCTTACTGGAGTTCTCAGTAACACAAATATTTAGAATATTGTCAGATATGAAAGTGTATATAATATAGTAAAAACACTAAAACTTTGAAATCGCAGGGATTTAGAAAGTAGAAAATACCATTACTGATTTAATATGTGCCCATGATTTTCTTAAATCTTATAGAAAACAAGGAATGCAGAAAGACAAGCAAAGTTATTTTAAGTCAAAAGCTTTCTAATCCTGAAATTTATCTTTGGTTCTTTTCTTTGGTGCTGAATTGTTCATTATAGAAGAAAAATATACTTTTTCATACAATTTTATTCCTATAGGATAAAAGGGAAATTGAAGCTTCTCTGACCCTTGGATTGACCATGCGGGGAATACAGATTTTTCAGGTTAGTTAATGAGAAATAAAGTGTCAAATGGCATCCACTACGTCTTACTCTGGCAGTGTGCCTGCCTGGTCCTGTGATAGGTTCACTGGTCCATTTCCAGCCATTGATTGGTCATTACTTCCTATTTGTCTAGCACAGATGTAGATAAGGTGGGATAGTCAAAGTGAAGCAGTCTGATCCTTGACACTAATAAGTCCTCTAGAACAGAAAACAACAAACCAAAGATTGGCCACAGTTCATCACTCACAGATCATTAATATCCAGACATTTTTCTTTGTGTGTCATTAATTTTTAATATTCTTTTTTATCATCTGGTGCATCTATAACTGTGGAAAGAAAAATGACTTTTTAATACAGTGACTGACCAGACATTTCAATTTCCGTTACAATTTTTTGATAAAACCTGTCCCTTGAGTAAGTAGTTACCATCATCCTTTTACAAGTGGGATGGTTTTATGCTACAGCCATAAACAAGGGAGAGAGATGCCTCCCTCTGTGAGACCTGGGAGAATATAAGGATGCCTTATCTTCGATATAGGCAAAATATCCAGTTATGAAAGTCTGAGTGCCTTATCTCATCTCTTGAATGCCTGAGTCTTCTGGACTTTTTATTTAAATTTAGGGATAGGCCAGAAGGGAAAAGATTGCCTTAAAAGGGCAGGTTAACACAGTCACTCAGGAACCAAAAGCAACAGAATTGTATCACTCCTCTTTTAATTACTGTCTGCATATCTCCAAAGAGAGTTGGGGACCTCTTTCAGATGTTAATTACTGTATTTTAGTTTTCTGGGAAAGAAGTTAGAGCTATTTTAGAATATCTGTCAGTTTCCTCAGTAGCTCTCTGTGCATTACTTGTAAGAGTTATAAGTAACTCTTATAATTCTTTCCACAGAATTTAGATGAAGAGAAACAATTACTTTATGATTTCCCTTGGACCAATGTTGGAAAGTTGGTGTTTGTGGTGAGTTTAAAATAACTGACTTAAAATACTCAGTTTTTTGTTTTTGTGGACTTGTATTGTTTTTTGTTTTGTTTTTTTAAACAAAATATTGTTTCAGGCACAAAACTTGATATTTTCTCAAAATTGAAGATGAAAATAGTTAGCTGTCTTATATTCTTATGCATGTGGTATAATTATAATCCTTGCCGCTTTTCAGTAGTGAACCTAAAACACAGAGTCTTATAGCAAAAGAAATTACTAATTTTAATTTGTGTATATGGTCCCCACCACTCTACCCTAAGTTATTCTAGTTTCAGAAGAAATGTGATGGGGAAAAGTTCAAGATGAATTCATCAAACAGAATTGTTTTTAAAAATGTACAGCAGAGGGATTAGAAAACAGAAAGCTGTAATCAGAGGGTAAATTACTCTTAGCATGGGGGTTGGCCATTTCTTGTGGAAGTTAACTTCTCTTGAGCAAAGAATAAAGAGTGATATAAAAAGATGTTTCTATTAATATCTGTCTGTTGAAACTCATCATTATAAAGAAAGTACTGCAATTCTTAACAGGAAAAGTACTTTTACTTTTAGATTATTGAGAATGATACACTTTCTTTTGTTGGAGCAAATTCTTGATTTTTCCCAGCTGTTTCACTGTTTTGTCAGCTGTATCCATTTGGGCGAGGGTTCAAAGAATTACAGTTAATTATATGTATTTCTAGTGGTCGTTAAAATTCATAATTTCGCTTTGTTCAGAAATTATTGGAAAAAATACACAAAGAAAGGAGGAAGATAAGGATTAGGACACATGTGCTTCTTTCTTTCCATCAGGAAGATGGCCTATATAAATAAAGGGCTCTGTTGCCAGATAGCATTTGGGCACTGACTCCACACTGCCCTGGGAGTTAAAAGACCTGTTTCTGACTTTACATTGGGCACAGTCCAATCTGATTTCACTTCACTCATACATTAAATGGGGCCTGACCTGCCTCCTACTCACTGGCTCTTTCTCGTTCAAGCTCTTTGGGAAAGGAGTGGAGCTATTTATAAATGAGCAAATTATTACCCCACTTGCCCCCTTCATGTCCCCAATTAAGAAGTAATAAAATACATTTATAGAAATTGAATTCCTTAAGGGTCCTGCACCCAGTGGTTCCTGAATCTAGTTGTGCATCACTCGCATCTGAGGAGCTTATTTAGATTTCTGGGCCTCATCATCCTCACCTAAGAGATTTTTGATTCAGTTGGTCTGGGGTGGAGACCAGGAATCTATTTTGGCAAACTTCCCAGATGATTCTTCTTGCAGCCAGCCCAGCCCTGCCTGGTTGTGTGACCCTGGGCAAATCACTTAACACCTCTGTGCCTTGGTTTCTTCATTCCAAAATGGGGATAATTGACTGTCCCCGCCCCCCACCCCATAGACTTGTGAGGATTAAGTGAGTTAATACATGCTTAGTGCTCATTAAGTGTAAGTTATAAGCATTCTAGCATTGACATCCAATGTTGGTTCCTTTTAAAATGGGAAGTCGAGAGGTAAATTCCATCCATGTCTGAGTTACACAAACCCATATTGCTTTGCACTGACTTTAAGTGTGTAGTTAGAATATGCCTCCCTCTTTGTTTTATCTCTCCTCTCCAGCTGAGAATCACTGTGCCTGGAATATTCCTTTCTGTAGTCCTGCTGCCCTATTCATTGTCAGGAAAGTTAAAGGAGTTAGTAACATTCCATAACTGTAAGGAACTTTTCCAAACCCTTGCCCTCAACTTACAACTTTATGTGAATGATCCCAAACCTAGTGAATGAGATTCCTCTACTGACAGAAAGATACTTACGCTACTTCCATCTCTTATTTCTCCTTCCTGTCTCATCCCTCTAACTGTCCTTCCGGCTTCCAGCTCCCTCTTTTATCCAACTAGAGAGTTTTTCATTTTTTCTAAACCCTAAATAGATATCCTTTATTGTTCACTATCATAACTCCTTTATTTCCTTCCCAGAATTTATCATAAGCTGCAATTATTTTATGTGTTTATTTACCATCTCTCCCACCAGAATGTAGTGACATAGGGGTAGGGACTTTGTCCTCTGCGCTGTTATTTTCTCAGGGCCTAGCAAAGTGTTTGGTACATTGTAAGTGTTCAACAGATATTTGAATGCATTACGCTTCTAGAATTTGTTGTCTTGTTTACTGAGTTAGGGTGTTGGGATTACATTTAAGGATGCTTTTGTGATGGGCCCTTCTCTTCTCCATTATGTAAATGGCCTGGCCAGCCAGAGAAACCAAAGATGGAACCAGAAGACCCTGGCTAGGCACTTCCCTGAATTTTTGGTAATCCTCTGTCCTGTGACGTTTTTGAAAGGGAAAACAGTCATTTATCCTCCGGGAATTTTGGATGGAGCTTTATACATTTATTTCTGAGTCTGTAGTTTTCCTTACTGACTAGAAAATGAAGGGGAGCTTGGCACATCGGATACTTTTCTTCCTGATCTGATTCATGCCTTCCCCCCACAGGGGAAGAAGTTTGAGATTTTGCCAGATGGCTTGCCCTCAGCCAGGAAGCTCATCTACTACACAGGGTGCCCCATGCGCTCCAGACACCTTCTGCAGCTCCTGAGTAACAGCCACCGCCTCTACATGAACCTGCAGCCTGTCCTGCGCCACATCCGGAAGCTGGAGGAAAACGAAGGTCCTGCAGGGTCTCGGGCGGGAAGCAGATGGTGCTTTTGCCACCCAGGGCCCCGTACCCTACAGCTGCCAAGAACTGGGGCTTTAGTCTTGTGAAGAGTGGGACCTGGGGACCGGCGTCTCCAGATCCCCAGCAGCATTCCTGTTTCATCTCAGCACTGTCCCAGAAGGCCCACAGTGCTAGTCAGCATATCCGAGATTATCCCTGCCATTTAGCTACCTTCGAGAACAGTCTCTGTAAGGTTTCCCCACACTTGGCTTGAGAATTCTTGCAGAAAGCCACCACATGAAGGTGCAGGCCAGGGTTTCTGTGCATATCAGCTTTTATCTGCATCTCAGAGCTTTGTTTATACACTGATCCACCTTGGTGCTGTTATCCACAGGCTATCTGGAATTCCTTCCAGTGTGATTATTCCTTAGGTTAGAGTGACAATAAAGGTGGGTCACAGAATGTCTCCAGCCTCTTGTTGACTGCTAGGAGGCCCCGTGTCTGGCTGAGCAAGAAAGACAAACAAAGGAGAGAGAAGTTTACAATTGAGGATCTTGTCAGCCAGTCCTGTGGGAGCTTTGCTGAGACACAGAATAGAGCAGTGCCTTTGGGGCTTCAGAGTTCCAGGCCCTGAAAGTGGGGTCAAGTCATGGTGAAGAGAGGAAGACGGGGATGGGGGCTTCTAGCAGCAGACTTCAACTTCACAGTGTTAACCTAATGGTTAACTCTTTATCTCCTGTGGTTACCCTGTTCGGCACACTCCAGCTTCTAATCCCCCAAAATGCTACTTTGCATATTTGGTTTTTTAATGTCTTCGACTTTTTTGCAAACTCATTTTGTAGTAATTCTTGGTAATTCGATTGGATTCTATTTGGGGTATTTGCATGAATATTAGGATGCAGATTCATATTTTAGGTCCATATCGGAAACAGATTTCGTCCTCTCAGACCTCACTTTTCTTAAAGAAGTGAGACAAGTCCCTGTCCTCTTTTTTTTCCTAATTGGGGTATAGTTGCTTAACAATGTTGTGTTAGTTTCTGCTGTACAGCGAAGTGAATCAGCTATGTGTATACACATATCCCCTCTTTTGGATTTCCCGTTTAGGTCACCACAGAGCATTGAGTAGAGTTCCCTGTGCTATACAGCAGGTTCTCATTAGTTATCTGTTTTATACATATTCGTGTATATATGTCAATCCTAATCTCCCAGTTCATCCCACCCCCCTTTTCCCCCCCTTGGGGTCCATATGTTTCTCTACATCTGTGTCTCTATTTGTGCCTTGCAGACAGGTTCATCTGTACCATTTTCTCTCTTAACAAACAAAAACCTTATAGAGGTTTGCATCTGATTGATTTCTCTCAAAAGCTGTCTGTCAATTTAAATGAGACCCAGTTTGGAGAAGCCATTGTAATTTAAGTAGCAGTTGGAATGTGAATCATTTTCCACTGTCTGCCACCAAACTGCATCTGTCTTCAGAGAGAATTGGTCTCACTGTCAAGTGTATTGGCTTCCCCTGCTGCTAGACTGCCAGTTCTTTCCCATGATGACTCATCAGTATAATAAATGCATATATCTCTCTGACGCTGATATGAAGATTAGGAATTTAAACAGGACAGAAGCGCCAAGGAAGCTTGTGAGAATAGGTGACTGAGGTTCAGAGCCCATCATTTTGCCAAGTTGGCTTCATTCCTAAATGGCCAACTTGGCACCTTGTGAAATTCACTTATTCCTGCAGCTCTCTGCCAGCAGCATTTTAGTAAATTCTTGTTTAGGTGACCTTAACGGGAGCCCCTTAGAGCTTGAAAGAATTAACGGACGTCGCCTACAGATTCTAAAGCAAAATTACATAGAATGTCAAGTTAAGAGGGGAGGGCTTTGTCTGTTATCAAGCATAGCACCAAGTGCATTTGCGAGCTTATGTGAGTAGGGGCAGTGAGGGAATGATAAAGGTGCAGATTGGATCTTTTACGTGGATACATATAGATAGATTTTGCGGGGATGGCTTTTTTTCCTTTACATCTTTAGTTTTCTCTGCTTAGAAATCCCTCCAGATCTGAAGAAAACCTGAAACAGTTTCTTTGGACTTACCTTGGCCTGAATCCATTTATCTCACCCACACTTAAGGACTCCATCATTTTAAACAAAAAAAGCTATTAACATTAGCCAAAAATCACAGCATGAAAAGAATCTATATTTTTCTTAATTAAATTTCATCTAGAGTCACCTTGTCTGAAACACTATTTTCTCATTTTATAGTAAAAATGATCACAAGAATCTTACGGTATTTAGAACAGATGGATAAAAAATGCTTTCTGTCTTTAAAAATTTTTTTCACCTCAACTTTATTCAATAGCTAGGGCTTATTCTTAGGTCTGTGTCAAGAGGGCACATTGACTGCATTATATTACAAAATAACATATGAAAAACTTGGTGGTCTGTGGGCTTTTACAGTAGAGGGAATAAATAGAACACTGACACATTGATGATTTGCCCTGTTGACACCAGTGATTACTAGGGGGTGAGAGGTTGCATTTTGCATCTCTTAGAATAAATTTCAGAATTATTTCAGCGTTTCCCTCATTTTGTAACCGATTGGTATGAAGCTTCTTAAATGTTTGCAGAGGGTCTAAGAGATAAAGCACGATGACAGGAATAGAAGCCAGCACATGGAACACCAAGGCTGCGCTGACACATTGACAGGAAGTAATTCATGCTAGGCTCCTATTAGATAGAAAACAAGTTGGCAAAGTGCTTGTCTTCTAGTGACTATGCTTGTGAGTATAGAATAACTGTAGGTGATTCCAAATCTACAAGAAATTTGGGAGTAAAAGGGCTATTTGTAAAGAGACAGAAAAGCTTTTAAATTATTAGATCCACAATTCTCAATTGTCTTAGAACTCGAACACCATATAGGACTTTTTATTTTTACTTTTTCTCTTCACTTTCCACCCTTCCAAGGGCAACATGGCTATTGTATTGAAACTACAGTGAACAGAAAGTATGAGAATTTTGCAAACCCCTTTAGTTCTTCATCTTCATCTTAACTCCTGTTGCCTTCAGAAAATAGGAATCATTAGAACCCAGTCTAACCCTAAAAAAATGGGCTGTAGATGGATGTACTTTTGTTGCAGTGATGTGTGTGTTAGGCTCTGATGTCTGGTTCCAGTCTGCCTCTGTGTGGCTACACACACTCACCTTTGTGTGTTTCAGCTCGATTCCTTAGAATTGACATGAAAGGGCTGAAGCCCAGAAATGTACACACAGCCTTCTCCAAGCATTTTTTCCATTTTGCATCCTGGAATGCATATTTTCTCTTCCTGCTGATGTTCATTCCCTCTCTGGGGAAGTCTGTGGTGATTATACTTCAGAGCTGGATTCAAACATCAAGAGTGCAAGTATTTTTACTTAACCAAGACACAATACAATTAAATCCATTAACAGGCCCTTGAGAACCCAATTAGTCTAGTAGTCAGCAGTTTCTGAAATAATATCAATTTAACATTCCCCAAATGCACTCTCCATTTTTAACATTGTTCTAATGTGTTATTTCTCATCAGTATTAAAGATACAAGACAGTTTAACTATTTCTTGGTTTTAAATTTCTGACTTGAAGCACAAAAATAGTATGTTTGTATCAGTTGTACACCTGTAGCTCAGTTGTAACTTTGTGCCTTTATGTAATGGTTAGTTTAGCATTCGATAAAAGGGACTTTCCAATATTGTGTCTTTGCTATGTTAAAGAGGTGTACTGACATGTTAAATCAAAGAACAGTTTTATCAATCAGAGGCTACATGAGTATAAATTATCAAACCAGTAGTGATTACTCTGTGTTCTTAATAGATGGTAAAACCTCACTGATTCAGCCTAAATGGAGAAAAGCAATCTTCATCCATGAAAATCTAAATTCTAGAATTTTTTGAAAGGAATTCTCAGAAGAATAATTTTATTTTAAATTGTCTTCAACAGCTAGAGCTAAGCTAACAATGGCCCAAATTGAACAGATGAACAAATCAAATGAAAGGCAATTAGCATAAGTAGATTTATTGAACTGTTTCTGTAGCAGTTCTTTTGAAATTATCTGTGGGGAAGGACCAGATTTTTAAAAACTTCTAATCCACTGTGGACCGATACTTTTGCAAAGCTCAAAATCACATTCGTGGATGTCCTGGCAATGTCAGATCACTCTAAAAGTTTTTAAATGTTTATTCTCAATTCCTGAACTTATTCCACTGTGGACCAATAACAGTTTGCAGACAAGAAGTGATCTGCCATCTTACACTTTGAGTAGCATTCTTCTATGGTGTTTGAAGCTTTAAAACTCTTTGAGTAGTTAAATACTCGCCTCATATCTATGGTACTGGTTTTTGTTCATTTTGCAGTCTTCTTAAATTGAGCTCCTATCAGAATTATGAGCACTTTCCACTCACTCACTTCTGAATGTGAAATTGTACTTGTTCTTGGCTCGACCCCCGCTCATCAGCTGTTCCTTCTGCCTTGGTTGAATATAATGACGAGCTGTCTTCCTCACCACACAGAGAAGAAGCAGTACCGGGAATCTTACATCAGCGACAACCTGGACCTCGACATGGACCAGCTGGAGAAGCGGTCCCGGGCCAGCGGGAGCAGCGCGGGCAGCATGAAGCATAAGCGCCTGTCCCGTCACTCCACCGCCAGCCACAGCAGCTCTCACACCTCGGGCATCGAGGCTGACACCAAGGTCCGGGACGCGGGCCCCGAAGATGCCTACCCCGGCAGCGCCATCCACCGCAAGCTGAAAACCTGCAGCTCCATGACCAGCCACGGCAGCTCCCACACCTCCGGGGTGGAGAGTGGCGGCAAGGACCGGCTGGAGGAGGATTTGCAGGACGATGGTAACCTGCCCCCCAGGCCCTCCGAGCTAACAGTGCTGACCTGTCGTCTGGGATGCTCTGCTTTTTCTCTTCCAGTTTTTTCACATTATTGTTTCTGTAGAATTGATGTAGTAATAGAGAAGAAAGAAACAGCATTTGGCTGCTTAAACCTGTGTTAAGGCATAAGATACGATCAGACCTATAGCCTGTATCAGCCAAACTTAGTACTTGTGTGCATCTTTTTTATTTTTCTGTTTCAAATAATTGCTGTAGCATTCAGGTTTGGGGAAAAGATACACTGATTCCATTAAGGGAAACTGCAGAACATACGTGTGCTTACTATAGAATTCACGTGGATATCAAATCAAGTTGCTAAATGCTCTGAGAGAAGGCAGCCATGGGTGATGGGGAGCTTCATGCACTGCTCATTCTGTCCTTGTTGACAGTCAAATCATGGCATTAGCAGACTTGTAGGTAACACAGCAGTCCTGTGGAGAAGAGAAGCAGCATCTAGTTGAGAGTTGTCGCTAGAGTTTCCTGTTGTGGAGTCTCATTAGCAGATTTATTTTTAAATATGAATAATTAAATAACCTCCCTCAAGGTGTGGCTATGAATTACAGTGGCCATTTCCCCTTAGGTCACTAAATGTCTTTTCTTTCTTTGTCAGAAATAGAGATGTTGGTTGACGACCCCAGGGACCTGGAGAGGATGAATGAAGAGTCCCTGGAAGTCAGCCCAGACATGTGCATCTACATCACAGAGGACATGCTCCTGTCTCGGAAACTGAATGGACACTCTGGTGAGCTCCCTCAGGAAGGTCCTCTCCTTAGCTAGTGGGTTCAGAGGATACTTAATAATGTAAGAAACCTAGGTAAGAAAAACAGTACAAATTGTTTAGATAGTACGATCTCAAATTATAAAAATGTTTACATGTATGTGACAAAATATACATAAAATATTAATAGCCTTTTCTCTGGATGATGGGGTTATGGATGTTTTTATTTTCTTCTTTGCATCATCCCAGTTTGCCAAAATCTCTACAATTTGAGCCCATTGTTTTAAAAACATGGAGCTAAGATTGAGTAGTGACGTAGTTTACTGCTCTGTCCTTCATTCTTGTGGAAGTTTGGCAGGAGTCTGTTCAGTGTTCTGAGCACCAGGCTTGATACTGAGTTTTCTAGTGCTGGTTCTGGGTTTTGGAGCAAATTATTTATAGGCAGAAAAGGGCACATTTACAAGGAAATTCAAAAGGAACCATACCCAGTGCCAACCAGTGCACTAGTCCACATCTTCTTCCTATGAAGATTGACTCAAAAGTTTAAGGCTTTTTAGAAGGTAAGGAGCTTTCTAGAGAACGATCTTCTACTCAAGCACTTTGTACCAACCCCCAAAACATGAGTGTCATCTGAGAATAATTTAAACTGTCTACATGTAAACCAAGAATGTACATATATCATTTTTTAATTGAACTAATCATCAAACAATACATTCTAGACACTGAATTATTATGAGACCCTTCTAAAGAGATAGAATACAAAAAGTCATTTCTGTAGGTTACTAGCAGTGGCTGAATAACAATCACATTACTTACTCAAGGTTCTTTTTTTATCAGGTAGAAATGTACTTAAGCCATTTAGCCTTAGGGCTCTGGGGCCTGACCTATTCACTTGCTCCATCTGTTTGCAAGAAAAATATGAGTGGTTTTTACTTACATCTCCAGTTCGCATTGACAATTTTACCTTCTGAAACATTTTTCCTGGGTGCTTTTTTCCCATGCCACAGTCACTTAGGGAAGTGTCAGCCCCTGGATTTCTGTTTCTGAATTATCAGGTTCCCCGAGCACTGGGGTGATGAGGAGCTCTGTTGACCTCAGAGCCCCAGAACTGACTTCTCACCGTGGCCTCCCATTTTGGTGTCTCACCGGTGGCATCTGCTGCAGGAGGCCTGTGCCACGGTGTTCCCGCTGGCCAAGAGGAGCCTCCGGAACACAGTGTGTTCCATATGCTGGTCCTGGACCTAGCCCTTTGTGGGCGTTTGCTCTTTAGTCAGATGGGTGCTAGGCTCAGGGCCATTTATAAGAGGTGCAGACAGACACAAGGACACACAGACACTGGCCAGGACACACAGCTCCTTAACTTACCTGAACCCAGTTCCCACCCAGATCTGTGTGACTCCAGAGGAGGCCCGAGCCCTGCACTTACCCACTGCTTGTCTAAGTAGAGCCAGACCTAGAGGCTGTGTCCAGGTTAAATTCAAAGTCAGTGTTGTGTGGAGAGTGGGGGGAGCTTTAGGAGATACAGTAAAGAGATTGCTTTGCACCTTCAGCCTTTGTGTTCATTCCTAACTGCATCACAAATAGCTTAATTAAAAGTTTATTTTAGGAAATGCAGTTTCTAACCTCCGTCCTGTGCTCTAACCCCACATGTATCCCACTCCTCCTATTCACTGCAGCACAAGGAGAGAATGTGATCCCCCCTGGTCATCTGCCACCAAAGGGCCACAGTGAGATGTGTGGGCAGTGGTTAATAGTTGCCCTTTCCTTCTTGGTAGCAGTATATGTCAGATGAGTGGCAAGAGGGATGAATAATTTGAAGTCTTCACTCGTTTTCCTCTGCGTTTCACTTTAGGGTTGATTGTGAAAGAAATTGGTTCTTCCACCTCCAGCTCCTCAGAGACGGTGGTCAAACTTCGAGGCCAGAGTACTGATTCTCTCCCACAGGTATGGAAGGGATTGAAATTTTAAATCAGCAGCTGAAGGTATAGAAAATTTTAAATAGGAACTTACATTTATAATTACATAAATGAGCAGAAATTTAAAACCTTAATGAAATGATTCCTAGTAGATACATACATTCTAGTTTTAGTCTGAATTTATGTCCATTTATTTTCTAGTTCTGTTTATCTTTGAGTTGGGTTTTTATTTGGATGAACTATGTACTTTGTTTCATACTTTATGTGGGTGGGAAGCCTCTAGTCTTCAGGCTTCAGGTTAATTCTGGTGTGTGTATGTGTGTGTGTGTTGATCTCAACAACTGGGAGAGTAATTTTCTCGTCAGGTGTGTTGCGGTAGAAATGTTTCCACACTCTAATTATTCCATTCAGATTGAATCAAACTATGCTAAGCTAGAGCATTTGATAACCCATGATCACTGGTTAAACTATTAAACTATCAGAAAATATAGATAAATTAAAATACACCATTGCAGCATTTAGATATAATCTACTGCTGATATTCACCTCTGTCTCCAGGGAAGCACTTGGGTGCTCTGTCTCTTTTGTTTTTTTCCTTCTACGTGTGTTCCTCTTTTCTTTCTTTCTCTTGCATTCTGGCAATCTTTGCCTCCTATATTTTTCTCTCTTTCTTCCCTTTTTTCTCATTTGTCCTTTTTTTCTTTTCCATTTAAGTAACCATAATGTGAACGTGACATTTTATTAAATATTCTTCTGGAAACTCCAATGAGTGATATTTATTGCAGCACATGTAGCATGATGATTAGGACTACAAGCTATAGGGTCAAACTAACTGGGTTTGCACCCCAGCCCTGCCAGTCAGCGTTAGCTCTTACTGTACATGAACGTTTGTGGGGCACAGCGAAGGATCAGCTTCCACATCTACCAGATGGGAAGAGCATTCATGTGCCTGCCTTGATGCTTTGTGGCGATGACCTGATGAATTCTATGTGAAATTTCGGTGGAGCCTCAGAAGACGTCAATACAAGGATCGTCATCTTCAGGAGGCTCTCGGACATGACCCTTCCAAGAAAATGTTGTTGAGCTCAGGCTCTGTTCTTTCTTCCTGTTACTTTTTCCTCCAGCAAAAATGATATCTTATTCTAACAAGGCTGGCCTTTGTGGTTTCAGCCGCAAAAGTAGATTAGAACTATAATGCCTCTTTTCATTAAGTAACCATTAAGGATCTTCCATTCGTGTAATTATTGGAACCATTTTTTAACCTACTTATATTTTCAGCTGGAACCACCTCTTGGGATAATGAGTTCTAAAAGTCTGCTACCTGCTGTGTGGAGCATTTGTCAGAGTGTGACCTCTTGCAGTGTTCGGGAGCCCACCTCTTTATCCTGGGGCCGTCTCCCAACATTTGCTATACCAAGAGCACTTCGTGTTATTTTTCTACCCAAGAATTGTGGCTTTTGAAAAAATAGTTTTTTAAACTGTGTTTCTTGAGTAATAATTGGTTTGTTTTCCCATTTCTTATTAAAAGAATAACAGACCTCAGCATGAGAGTGTTGCCGTGCTGAATTGCCATATCCTCATGGAAAAACCGAGAAACAGTATCTTTACCTCTGCAACCTGATTTTAAGATAACTGCTTGATTTCTGAGATGCTAGAGACAGTTGGATTCACATTGCACTGACTTCCCTGTGCCTTGGGTTATTCATCTGTAGAGGGGGGAGAATAATAGCACCTGGCTCACGGACTGATGGGAAGATTAAATGAATTCTAGGGTCTAGCACACAATAAGGGCTCAGTAAATGCTAGCTGCTATTATTTGGTGGTGGTGGTAGTGACGTTTTGCTCCACAGGGCCTCAGGGCCCACAAACCACAGACTGGAAACCACTTCCTAACATATAAGGATTCCTTAACCTTTTATGATTTTGCAGCTTCTCTCTGTACAAGGCAAATAGTGCTAAACTTTCACTTTAGTCTATGCTCTTAAAGTTGTTTCAACCTTCTCTTGTCTTGTAGACTATATGTCGAAAGCCAAAGACCTCCACCGATCGACATAGCTTGAGCCTCGATGACATCAGACTGTATCAGAAAGACTTTTTGCGCATTGCGGGGCTGTGTCAGGACACTGCTCAGAGTTATACCTTTGGGTGTGGCCATGAACTAGATGAGGAAGGCCTCTATTGCAGCAGCTGCTTGGCTCAGCAGTGTGTCAACATCCAAGATGCTTTTCCAGTCAAAAGAACCAGCAAATACTTTTCTCTGGATCTCACCCACGATGAAGTTCCAGAGTTTGTTGTATAAAGGACGTCTATGTGCAGCTGTACAGACAGCCTGCTGTTCGATAGAGGCTGTGAAAGCCATGGGTTCTTTCTTTACCTATTACTGTGCCATATTTTCTTCACCCCAGACATAGCTCTTTCTTTATAATATTTGCGACAGAAATAAAAGCTGAGGGACAGTTGCACTTTAAGTATTACACAGAAGTAAAAGGACTGCAGAGAATGTACACAAGACAAGTGCCCAGAAGTTCACTGATCCTTTGGAAGGAAATGTGCTTTATTGGTTACCAAGCCTTCAGAATATCCAACTGTGGTGTGTTTGTTCATTGTTTTGTTTCCCAGTTCAGTTACGTGTAACAACACTTTTTTTTTTTTATCATGTGAAAGGTGTTGTTGGGTTCCTTTGTTTGCTTGTACATTTTTTTACCACTCCGTCATGAAATGCCGGTGGTTGGAGGGAAGAGAGAGAGAAGAGGCTCTCATTTTTTAGTAGAGAGACCGTCACCTACTCAGAGCCATTGCCACCCCACTGGGGCTGTACCAAAGTGAACACGAACGAAGCAGTCAAAATCCAGCACGCCAAAGATGCCTGCACCAGAAGGGCAGCCGAGGGCCAAGAAGATGTGAGTCAAGCAATAACCAAAAGACCATGCATGCCGTGATGCCTTGTGACTCCTTCACACCTGGTCAGTGCCACGTCATCCTCCTGCTCTTCCAGAAAGCTCTAGGACTCAGCTGAGCCCCTTGTCCAAGTAACGGATCAGTTGTGTTCATGCCATAATGAATTTTGTGGAGTTTCCAAAACCAGTTTCTGTTAAAACTATGGAAATGTCTTAAAATATGTCTGTACTTGGTGGATTTTTTTTATTTTTAAATCAAGAGCAAAGTATGGTCATGCTGGTTTCTGCTTAACCAAAATACCCTAACTATACGTACATGTTATACATATGTAAATATATGAGACTGTGTGTGTTTATATGTATTTAAAGCTTACTAACTTTTCATTTTGGCTCCCATGACTATCTCATATACATGGTCTTTCTTGTTTGGTACAGAGGATATGTCATCAAATGAATGATGCCTACAGACAATCAGTTGATAGATACAGAGTTAAGAACGACTGTTTTCTCATGTGTCTTTTGCCATAGTTCTCAACCCTGGTTGCATCATAGAATTATCTGGGGAGCTTTAAAAAAATAACAATGTCTGGGTCCCACCTTGGATGAATTAAATCAGTCTTTTGCGGTGAGACCCAGGTGGAATTGCCTTTTCTTTTAAAGTTTCCAGATGGAGCTAGTATGTAACAGGATTGAAAACCACCGATCCAGAGGATATCTTTTTCATGAATTTTGAAGTATACAGAAAATGTTAGTGTTTGAGAAAGAACCATTTTTAAGACAGTTACTGCCACTGCTGTTAGGATATATAATGAAACCAAGTCAGGAGATTGAACTTAGTAACCTTTAGATGTACAGTAACAGTGTTGCTCACACTTCAGGAAAGTACTTTAGCACAATGTCTTTCTATGAGATGTTTTTGATGATTTCATATTTTACAACATTTGTTTACCATATTTTGATATACCATTTTTTCTATCTACCAGGTTTTATTAAAAAAACTATATTATTTTCTAAAGAAACAGTCATATTTTTATACAAAATTAAGTTTTCAGGTAACAAAGAAATAGACTTAGGGTACGGCAGCACCTGCAGTGTTCCCCATGGATGGGAGTCAGTATTATAAACACATGGAGAACGAGAACAAACTCCACCTGTACTGTCCCTAGCGTGCCCCCGCCGTGGACGTGACAGGGCAGTGTGTACACACAAGCCTGGTCAAATTGGCTTAACTTGACACTTTAAAAGGAAAAAAACTCTATGACACTCTCTAGTCATGAAATGATTTTGCTTTTATGAAATGTTTGAAAGAACCAAAGTTTCAGGTATCAGAATGTATAAAAGTATCTCAGTCTTTGTATAAAAAGATGAAAGTATGAAAGGATCATCTAATGACTATTTTACTTATGTCATTAAATAATCCACCATTTCTTACAGATGCTTAAGAGACAAATCCTGATGAAGTTTGACTCTAAAGAGCCCAGCTCATAATGTGGTACATTTCCTTAGCTCCTAGTGTTTCTTGTTTAAACATTAAGAAAAAATATATTTAATTAAGTACATAGTGCTTTATACTTTATTTTCTCTCTACTTCAAACAGAATCAGGTCTTTAGGGTTTTTCCAGCATCGTTGGTGGTTTTGCACACCCTCTTTCTAATTGCATTTATGAATAGTCTTGTGGGTTTTCAAAAATGAAACATGCTAAGGACATTTTTGCTTTTTGATCCACTGTTTGCAGCAGAATTATATATATGTATGTGAAAATCCATTTTGAATATCTACATTTTTGTATTTGGAAATTGTTTTAAAAATAAAAAAGGAGAAGTATAAAGCTGTTATTTATTCTGCATTTGTTAATATCCATTGCTAGTCAGTATACCAATTTGGTATATATTGCCCCTATACATCTACATTTGTATTTGCAACAATGAACTTTATATCTACATAAACTGTAAATAATCCTTTCTGTGAAAGGATCATCATATCAAGGTGATACCAAAAGTGTGTGAAAAAAAAAACTGCATTATTTTGTAATTATTCTTATAGGAATTTCATGGTAAGATTAGCAGTCAATAAAGTTACTTTTTATTTGTCTTTAAAGTGCCTTTTTTAAATTGAGTTCTCAGTTATGCAAGAGTGAGTGTTCTCTTTTTGTTCTTCTTTCCTATAATAGAGCACATTAAAGGACAACCTGGTAGAATTCTGAGCAAAATGGCCCTTGTGGAGATGATGCTAATAGCCGATGCTGAGCCCTGCCATGTGCCACATCCCGCTCCACGTGTGTTAGAAGCTCATGTGTTAACTCATTGAATCCTTGTATTCCTATAAGGCAGGTACTATTATTCTTCTCAAGTTAGGGATGAAGGAACCAAGGCTCCAAGAGGCTCCGTCTGAGAGGGTGTGGCAGTCAGCCACTATTCAGTCCCAAAGTGTGGGGCTGAAAGGACTCTCCTTAAAATATAATAATATTTTAATAATAATAAAATAGCTACTTTAACTTTTACCCATTCAACAGACATTATTGGAATATTGGTTCTAATTTCAGAATAATGAGTGATTGCACTTAAAAGCATGCATTCACAAGACCAAATGTGAGAGCAACATGACATAAAGTATAGAGCCCTGCTCCTAAAGGAGAATCCATTGTCTTGTCTTTGCTCCAGCTTTCTCGGGTGTAAAACAGGAATAATTCAAAGGACTGTTGGGGATTAAATAAGGTAATGGGTATAATATGCCCCTGATGACTAGGGTGGGAGAGAAGAGGGTTCTCAAGTCTTCTAACAAACATTTAACTTTTATAGAATTGAGTCATTTGGTCATTTGGAAGCATAAGGTACAAAGCAGAAGCTTTCTAGCAAGGTGTTGTCCATGAATTTTGCAGAGTATCTGGTAAGTTATGTCAGTTGGAGGCAAGGGGAGGAAATATATGGGCACCTACTATGTGTCTGGTACCATACAAGTCACGGCTAATCCTCACAGCCCTTCAAGGTGTCATCACCCTCATTTTGCAGCTGAGGAAGCAGTTCAATTTGCCCAAGATCCTGTCACTAGTAAGTGATAGAGCAGAGTTTTCAACATAAATTCGTCTCCAAAGACTTTGCTTTTTCTACTACATACACCACGTTACCCAGTGTTCTCAGAGAAAGCTCAGTATCTAGTAGGAAAGACAAACTTACAATTTTGATACTGTGGTAAATGGAGTTTATTTGTTCACTGTTTTTTTTGGAGCACCCGCTATCTGCCAGACACAAGGCGTAATCAGATGTTGCTTTGACATAGGCAGTGAAGACCTAGGAGCTGGGAGTGGGAGGTGGCAAGATCAGAGAAGCTTTTATTCAGAAGAGCCTTGAATGGGGACTTCTGGCAGGATGGGTGAGGTACAAGCTGTCCAGGCAGGGGCTTAGAAGCTGGGGACAACAGTGCTCATTCAGGACTTGCGAGGGACCCTTTGGTTCAAGTAATGATCCCCCAGCCTACTCACGAGAGGCTTTGGATGCCCAGGTGAAGACACTGAGTGTCTGGACAGCAGGGAGCCATTGAAGAGGGTTATAAGAAGAAAGATGTGTTTGGAGTTTGAGAGAAATAATGGGAACAGTGCAGGTAGGGGTGGGGAGGGAGCAGCAAGACTAGAGAGACGACGATTTGAACTAAGGATGTGGCAGCAGGGAGGCAAAGGAAAAGATGCAAAAGCTACGTAGGAAGCAGAATAGTAGGATTGTCTCACAGACATACACACACACACACAACGTGGTCACCTCCAAAGCTAAAAACTGGAGAAATAGGGAATTTTGCCATACTTGGCAATAATCTTGAGAGAACTAAAGAGTTCATTACTGCTTTCTATTATGAATTAAAATATACTCTGCATGAATACTTTGAAAATTGGCACAATGGCTTCAACTACTCTAGTCTCCAGCAGTGGTTCTCAACCCTGGCTGCACATTAGAATGATAGAGAACAATGCCTGGGGCCCAGACCAGAGCTGCTGATCTATTTTGTCTGCGGTGGGCATGGTGCCAGTAAAAGTTTTGCAAGTGATGCTTATGTGCATCAGGGTTATAACCTAGTAGTCATTAGGTGAGCCCAAGCAATATGGACCAACCAGTAATCTGCTCCTGAACTAGAGTGATCCACACGTGGGATGGGTTGGGTCTCCAGAGTGTCCAGGTGCGTTGCATTTTGTGAGAGTGGCATTGTTTTCTTTTCGCCAACATAACTGTCAGAGAGTGAGGCACTGAACTCACTGTTTCAGAAAGTCTGAATGCACCCACATACTAGAGATCTGGGTGTTACATAAATATGACCAAGTCTGGCTAAGTATGAGGGTGGCGGTTATGTGAGTACCAGTAAAATATTTTAAAATCTCCTCCCTGTCGCTGTTTGATTTGCCTCATCATTTCTCTGATGCTTTATACAAGTTGATCCCCACACAGAGGTGTAATGAAAATAGTAAGCTAAATTCCACCCAACCCTTTGATTCTTAAGACATACATTTTGTCTTAATGGAGGAGCCTGAGCTCTGAAAAGTCCTGCTTAGATGCTACGAGCCATTGTAGGTGATGGAGTCATATACTCTCAAGAGATTAATGGAAGGTCTATTAACATGGCACTGGTATAATTAACCAACTCATTACTTAGGATGGGTGTTTACCCATCTGGTGTCAACCGTAGTCAGTTAAGGTCTCTTCAATTTATTACTGTCATTATGGCAAGAGGTAGATTTCTGCCAGCTTAGGAAGGAATTATGTTGCAAGTTTGCTCCCAAATTGGTTGTTTAATATTTAGAATACACATCCCAAACTTCCCTAACTAGCCCACAAATGCCTGTTTATCCCAGAGAGATTATTAGAGATGATTTTTTTTTCTGTGCATTAGTAATTATCTATCAAAGAAGAGGCCCAGTGTATAAATAAGGTAAGTGGAGTGACCCCACAAACACATGGAGATGATAGCGCCCCCCAGAAGACCAATAGTTCAGTCTTCAGGTTCTTCTCAGAGTACATTCCTACCCAGCTATATGTAAACGTGGAAACAAAGCTTCAGGCAAACCATGCCAAAATGAAGCAAATCTAAGCCAGTTTCTACCTTGGGGTTCCATGAAGGGTGCTTCTAGTGTTTTCACATGCACACCCCAGGCCCTAGTTCAGAGCTGCTCAACCCTGGTCTGCCATCATGAAAGAGCTGGAATGAAGCCAACACCTAAGGTCAAGTCAGAGGCCCTCTCCTTCTGATCTACAGGGATGGGAGGAAGTGGATCGGTGTAAGAGCTTCCCGGCAAAGCAGAAGCCCCGGGGTCTTAGATTCTATCCCTGATTTGCTACAGGGTATAAATAAGGTGCTATAAGAGAGAATATAAGGAGCCTATACTGGGACCTTTAAATGCAACATCAATATAAATGTGGAAGACCATAAAATCCACTGGAGACATTAAAAGAAGGCCTAAATAAATATACCATGTTCCTAAAAGGAAAGACTCAATATGTGTCAATTTTTCCCATCAATTCCAATCAAAATCCCAAATGAAACATTTTAACCATGAGGGGGTAATCAGAACCAGTTTTACCCTCTCACCTTAAACAGCTAAAAACCCAAAAATATGCTTGAAAATGTTTTTTATACATTCAACAACAGCTAATGCAGTAGTGTTAAGCCCCAAAAGGAGAGAAATAGATGAACCTTATCACTGCCCCAGCTTACTGCCTGGAGAGCATTTCCAGGCCAAAAGGAGGGGAGAGTGGTCTCCCTGAGAAGGCAGAGTGGAGAATTTGGGGATGCCAAGGTAACTAGAGTTCAAGGGACAGAGTACCAGAGAAAAGAGAGCTGCACAGAGCAGGGGGCGGGGAGAAGGAGAGAGCATTCTCTGGAGATCTGCAGAAGGTTCCCCTCAAGTTTTCAGCTGAGCACTTAATCAGCATGTACATCTGAGGAAAGCACCTAGGACTGGGAAGAGAACCACGAGAAAGGGGCAAAACCATCCCCGGAGCTTACATAGGGTCAGAAATAGTTTGTGTTCCCACCAGTGAGAGTGAAAAAACCTTGTGATACATGGGGCATCTCGTAAAGTACTCAGAAGGGTATTTTCCAAGACTAAAGGTTGTTCTGGTCCTGCCTAACAAAGTGTAAAAAGTAAGCCTTTTTCAATTTTGAAAGAAAAGTATTGTCAAGTTAGAATTCTGTACCCAGCAAAAGTCTCTTTCAAAAACGAAGATGAAATTAAAATTTTTTCAGGCTTACAGAAGCTGAAAGAATTCAACACCAGCAGATCTGCACAAGAAATGTTAACAGAAGTCTTTCAGGCACTGAAGAGCCCCAGAAATGGTAAGTATATGGTTAAATATAAAACACAATTTTTTTTCATATTTTAGATCTAAAAAAATAATTGAAAATAATTGCTAATTGAAAATTTTAAAAATAATTGACCATTTAAGGCAAAATTAAAAACAATGTGTTATGGGGTTTATAACATGTAAAAGGTAAATTGTATGACCACAATAGCGAAAAGACCAGGAAAGAAGAATGAAAGTATACTGTTGTAAGTTTCTTATACTATATTTGAAGTGGTATAATATTATTTAAAGATGGATTATGATAGCCTAAAGGCATATCCTATAAACTCTAAAGCAACCACCAAAATAAAAGCATGAAAGATAAAATAGAATAATAAAAATTACTAAACCCAAAAGAAGGCAGACAAATAGGAAAAAAGGGACAAAGAAGTACTAGGACAAGTAAAAAACAAATAGAAAACTGGTACTTTTAAACCCAACCATATCAACAATCAATTAAATGTAAAATTCACCCAAAGACATTTACAAGGAATAGTGAAGAATTTTTTGAAATAATAGACCCAGCAAGAACATATTTACTTTTCTAGCTGCAAAACACACTATAGAAGTCCTGTTATTGATAATGCTGATGCAAGGATTGGCAACTTTTTTCTGTAAAGAGCCAAATAAATACTTTAGGCTTTGTGGGCCATATGGCCTGTGTTGCAACTTCTCAACTCTGCCATTGTAGTGTGAAAGCAGCCACGGACAGTATGTAAACAAATGAGCATGGCTGAGTTCCAGTAAAACTTTATTTACAAAACAGGCAGCAGGCTGCATTTAGCCCACAGGCTGTGGTTTGCCAGTCCTGATCTAGAACAGTGTAATAGACAAAGAGGTCAGAAGTGGACCAACATATAAAAAAGAACATAGTATATGAAATAGGTGGCATTTCAAATCATAGGGGGAAGAGTGGATTATTCAGCAGTTAGTGCAAGAAAAATTAGCTTGTTTCTTTTGAAAAATAAAATTAGAATCAACTTTGTATCATTCACAAAAATAAGTTAATTAAAGAGCTAAACATTTAAAAATTTAACTATAAAAGTAGAGGGCAGTGAAGAAAAATGTATTTATAAACTTGGGGTGGGGGGAAGCATTTCCTAAAGTAAACACTATAGTCACAAGTCACAAAAAAAAAGTTGATAAATTTGAGTACAAAAATTTTTTTAAACTTTCCTTTATACTGTCTAAAAGTAGATGTCACCTAAAGGTAGGAGACACACAGGGAGAAAATATCTTCAACTTTTAAAACAAACAAATAATTGGTATCTATAGTATATAAGAGCTTCTGTAAATCAATAAGAAAAATACAAACAACACAGTAGAAATATGGGAGAAAATATTATTGGGCAATTCACAGAAGGAGAAATTTTAAAAAACAGCTAATAAATACATGAAAAGCTGTTCAACTTCACCAGTAACAAAGTAAACCAACATTAATATACCATTAAGATTTTTTTTTTTTTGCCTATTGGCAAATTGGCCAACCAAATCGGCAAAAAATAAAACAATTGATAATATCCAGTGTTTGCACAACTGTGAAGAAATAGATTCTTTCATAATTTTTTACAGGAGTATAAACTAGCATTATAGGACAATTTTGAATAAAACTGACTTACAACCCAGCCATTTATTTCTAGATGCTTATCCTACAGAAATAAAAACATATTTTAAAATAAGACTTGAGTATTGATTTGAAAAGAGAAACATGTAATATGATCTAAATGTCAAGTAAATACTGGCACAGTCTTATTTTGGCATAGTATGCAGCAGGTTAAAATAATAAGTAGTTTAGATGTACAGACATTAAAAGATCTTCAGCATGTGCTGTTAAGTACGAAAACAAAGGCACAATGCAGCACATTAGTGTAGCACAAAAAAAACAAGGTATGTAATTATATGTGTATGTTTAAACGTAAGTAAGTGCATGAAAAATGACCTTGAAGGACATCTAACAAACTAAACTATGGGTAACTCTGAAGAGGAGAGTGATTAAAGGCAAAGTAGGAAAGGGGACTTACCTTCTTTTGTTTGTTTTAAGTCCATATTCTTCTTAGAAAAGACAAACAGAGATGTCGCAGGGAGTAAAAACAATACTTTGGAAAAAACAACCTATTGTTAATATTCTCAGAGAGATAGAAAATAGTGAACTCAGACAATTGGAGAAAACTGCTATATGGATAGAGATGTAGAGAATTACAAGAGCTCTTCAAAATATGATAGCCAAAATAAATGTTCTAGTGGGGAAGTTGGAAGATAAAGTAAATTTCTCAGAATACAGAACGAAAACAGCAATGGTAGATGTTAACATACATGCATACGTACCAATAGATAGCTTATGTACATACATGAAATGAAGGGAAAATCTTACAAGAAAAATTTTCAGAACTGAAAGATATGCATTTCCAAACTGGAAAAAATGCAAAGAATGCCCATAAAATAAGTAATAAAGACCAATCCAGGAACATATCATCATAACATTTTAAAGACTAGGGATAAAGAAAAGATCCTAAAAGCATCCATATATTCCCTCCCTAACCCCTGGTTGAGTTTTTTTTAAGACTTTATTTGGGGAGTGGGGAGTTTTAGGTTAACAGAAAAATTACGGGGAAGGTACCGAGATTTCCCATATACCCTCTGCCCCCACACATTATAGATTTTTTAAGAAAAAGGATGGAAAGAAAGATGGATGGAAGGAAGGAAGGGAGGGAGGGAGAAAGGGGGAAGGAGAGAACAAGAGAGAGAGAAAAAGAAAATAGTCATATATAAGAATCAGGGCACAGAATGGAATTAGTGTTTTCAACAGTAACACAGGAAACTGGAAAACAATGAACAATACTTTAAAAATTGAGGGAAATGTTTTTCAACCTAGAATTGTAGAATAAATTAATCAAGTATGAAAGTACAATTGAGACATTAAAGTCTTCTAAAGATTATCTCCCCTATCTTCATACTCAGAAAGCTACTGAAGGATGTGCTCCCACAGGATGGGGGAGTGAGTCAATTAAGAGGAAGATAGATGTGAGATCCAGGAAACATGGGACCCAGCACAGGAGAGAAGCAAAGGGAAGGCATAAGTTGTCAGCCATACAGCAGACTCAGGGAGCAACCAGTCCATGTAGAAACAGGAAAATGGAGGGTTCTAGGAGAGGTGTCTCCAGAGGGAAAATAAAACTGACGGCTCACTCAATGTATTTGACCAAGTAGAACAGGATATTGAGAGGGGCTTCATAGTTCTGTGAGGAATGTGGGAAAATTTGATACACATATAGAATAACTGAGCAAATAAAAAGAGGAAATTAACTCTGAGAAAAAAATATTGAAGAAAAATATATCATCATAATATTCTACAACTGGCTTAACAATTAACACTTGCATAAGCATAAAGTAAACATTGTATAATATTGATTTAACCAAAAATGTGACATAACTATTGGGAGGAGAGGGAGATTCTTGGTGGGGTGGTGGGACAGAGTGAATGTGTGTAAAAGTGCTTTCTCCTATCTTCCATGATAGGAAGTTGACAGATAATATTCCAAATTGGAAAAGCAGCATACATGTATTATAAGAATGTTACTTAGAAATATGAAGGTAAATATTTTTCTTCTAAAACCACCTCAAGAGTTGAAAGTATTAGCATTTAGGGAGCGAAGGAGGGGCTATTTATTTATTTATTTTTTAGGGAGGTTGCAATTTTTTATTTATTATTTATTTATGGCTGTGCTGGGTCTTCGTTTCTGTGCAAGGGCTTTCTCTAGTTGTGGCAAGCGGGGGCCACTCTTCATCGCGGTGCGCGGGCCTCTCACTATCGCGGCCTCGCTTGTTGCGGAGCACAGGCTCCAGACGCGCAGGCTCAGTAATTGTGGCTCATGGGCCTAGTTGCTCTGCTGCATGTGGGATCCTCCCAGACCAGGGTTCGAACCCGTGTCCCCTGCATTGGCTATTTTTTGTTAGAGGCTTTATAGTACATTGGACTGTCAAATTATGTAAATGTATTACTTTAAAATTCCTTTTTAATTCTTTTTTTTTTTTTTTTTGCGGTACGCAGGCCTCTCACTGTTGTGGCCTCTCCCGTTGCAGAGCACAGGCTCCGGACGTGCAGGGTCAGAGGCCATGGCTCACGGGCCCAGCCGCTCTGCGGCATGTGGGATCTTCCCGGACCGGGGCACGAACCCGCGTCCCCTGCATCGGCAGGTGGACTCTCAACCACTGCGCCACCAGGGAAGCCCTCCTTTTTCATTCTTTTTAAGGAGATAAAACTAATTTCAGTCACTAGCATAGAACCCTGGGTTCCCAGAGACCCTAAAGAGTACAGGACTGGCAAATGGACACCAGTGGGGTGGAGGTCAATCTTTGTTTTGAGGACTGGGCTGTAAGTTTGTCTTGAATGAACAGAGACCTGGGTGCCAAGCCCAGGAGGCGGAATGGGAGAGGGGACCGTTGTTCTCAGACACGGGCTCTTCCTGACAAAGCATGCAGGCTATTCTGGGAGGTGTTGAGATGTAAATGAAAATGGCTTGGGGGAGTCACATGGGAGCTGTTTGTAGTGAAGGCACCAGAAGGCTGGTGGTTCTCCCTTCCTCCCTGCAGACTGGGAGGCGTGGGGTTGATGCCCAGTGAAAGTGATCTGGCTCCCATTTCCTTAGTGAGAACAGGCAGCAGATGGGTGTCTGGTAACCCAAAGCCTCTACTGAAGAGGCCCAAGTCAGTTGCTCCCCCTGGCCGGGGGCTGGGGCTGACTCAGGTTTCAGCCACAGGCCCCTGGGGGCTAATGTCGGAAAGCGGGGCAGAAGATTGAACCTGAGGCCTGGTTTTGAGGGAGGCGGGGAGACACAGAGGATATCAGGATGGGAGGAGAGCTAATGAGGAGACTGTTGATCCATCTGTTCCCTAGTTCAAGGGCTCATGAACCTCAGTGATACTCAGAAAGACTCAAAGAGGTATTTTTGAAAGATAGATATATTTCCAGGCCTCACATCACACCTGCTCATCAGAACCTCCAGGGGTAAGGCCCAGGATTTTGATGCACACATGCATTCTTCTTACCACCCCTGGGAGCCCACGTGCAAGCTGGTTCCAGACCACTCCTGCCCGTGACTCCAAGGCAGTCCTCGCTCTATTTGAGCTGTTTCTCTTCTTTCTCCTTTACTAGCTGTTCAGATGCAAAAGAAACTCTCCGAAACCCAGGGGGGCGGCGGGGGGGGCGGGAATCTGCTTTTTGCAGGGGTTTGACAGCATCTGTCAGTTATGAATTTGTGCTATAGGAGAAGCAGGTGCTTCCTGGGAGGCGCAGGAGCAAAGCTCTCCTTTAGACTGTCGCCATTTTTATTCCCATCATTCATCTTCAGTGAGAACCTCTGAAAGGCAACTGAGAGGTTCAGAGACAAATATTTCTTTCCCCTTTGATAGCCTCCAAGGTCTGAGTAGTGCTCGGCACCAAGAGGGGGAAACAAAGATGGTACAGGAATGGGCTAAATTCAGTTCTGGAAGATGTGAGCTCTGCGTTTGGAACCCGTGTCTTCTCACCCAGATCACACAGTCCTGGGATAATATGAGGAGAACACTGAGAGCAAAGAGCCCCAAATGGGAATGGTGGCTGGATTTATTGTTTTATCTGAGCCACCAGATGCTGTGTTCAGGCTCTTGATGGTTTCCCCATTGGATTCTAGTTGTTTGTGGTCACAAAGCCCTCCCCATCAAGGCCATCCTAATCCAAAATCTAAAATAGATTTTCTATGATGAAGATAAATGGTAAATGTAGAAATTCAGGGTCAGCTGAACCTTATCTTTATAAACTGCACCAAGTTATAAACTTCTTGAGGGTGGAAACCACGTCTTTCTTGCTCACAACTGCAGCCTGAGGGACCAGCATCACCTGGCATAGAAAAGGTGCTTGATAAATGCCAAGTTCAGCAATTGAGTGGAAGGCCTGCAGCCACGGGCCAGGGTGCAAGGTGGGCTTGGCAGAACCACATGAAAGTCCTCTCCACCTGGAAAGGTCTTCCTCTGGTCTTTCTCTTCATTCCAACCTCAGCTCCATGACCCCTCCTCAGAAATGGTCCCTGAACACCCTATCTGAAGTTGACCTTTCCATTACATCTCTACCCCTTGTCCCTATTTAGTTCTCTAATAACAAATGTCACGATCTCCAGCTCTCAGATTTCCTAACTCGTTTATTATTCTTATTTGATTACATGCTTCCTACACCATAATATCAGCACGGCTGAACTCTCCACCCACAGCACCTGGAACAGGTTCTTGGCCCAGTAGGCAGGCACTCCATGAATTCGAGTCGAATGAACAAAGCAGCATTAGATTATGAGAACAAGAGAGACACTTTCCTCAGTTCTACGACACACGTTTTATTGATTCTGGACCTGCGCTGCATCTTACAACCGATGTACGTATGTGATGTTGCCGTTTACTCCCATCCTCCCTGAAAAGCTGTTAGCACATCAGGGTGCTCATGTTATAAACCGTGTCTTAGCATCAATGAAGGACACCAAGCATTATCCTGAGCTCTCTAGCTTAGCTGCCTCTAAATCCAGGATGCTTTTGCTGAGCAATGAGGAGGAGGGAGGCACATCAAAGGGCATAAAATAAGGAAACCAGTGCCGAGAAATAGCTGGAAGGAATGCAGAGCAGAAAGGGCATCGGGAGAGGGCAGGGTGGGCTGGCAGTGGTGTTCCTCAGGTGCTGGGCAGTATGAACTGTCCCTCCTCTCCTGCCGCCTTCATCCCACCTTGGGTGTTTATTAATGTGCCAGGAGTAGCTGTGTCGCCTCAGGTGTGCCAGAGACCATACATGTGATGGCCTACAGCACTGGGGTGGCTGGGCACGTGGGCAGTCCTCTGCCTGCTGGAGTCCTGGGCATGGCACAAAGGTGAAGGCTCCACTTAGGGACTTCTTGGGTTGGAACAACGGCTTCAAGCACCCTGACAAAGTGTGGTTCTGCAGCGTCTGTTTCAGAACCAATCAAAGAGTTTGCATAATAGGCAGATGCTCGGGAGGCAACCCCTCCACCCCAGAATGGGCCTCCAGAAGCAGCCCCCGGAATCCGCTTTTTCATAAGCTCCCCCCGACCCTCCCACCGCCCCCCACCCCCCAACATGATTCTTTAGGCGAGTGGTTCTCAAACTTAACAAATGCAAATGAGGGAATGATCTGATTCACCTGGGGACCTATCCCAACTCCAGGCAGCTTCGATTACAAATGGTAACGGAATCTCACAGGCCACTGCTGGATGCGCTCTGGTGAGCTCCTAGGCGGGCAGGCAGGGCAGGGCCTGGGGGGAACTGAACGGAGCTCGGCTCTGGGGTGTTCGCTGTCTGCTCCTGGCTGCAGCCTGACCCCTGGTGGTCAGAGCGAGGGGTTTGGTAGGAGGGACCCGGAGCATTTGGCTATTTGCAATGCCAGGAAAAGTTATAACAAACTCCACCTCTGCTTGCAAGTGGGATTGCCAAGACTGGGATGATTTGAGGAGGGGTGATGCCAGGTTATGGATTTTCTAAATTCCTTGTTTTGCCTCCATCGTTGACTCGTCTTGTCAGTGTCCCTCCCCAGACATCTCTAGGCGGCATTTTAGCTGCATTTCTGCATCTCCGTGGAGGGAGGAGAGGGGGAGAAAGACAAGAAGTTGGGTGTTTTCACAGTACGTTCTTCTTTTTAAGGTTGGGGGCGTGGCCAAGGTTAGCAAACTGACAACCAGACACAGGTGTGCCTGTGGCTGCTATTATGTGGGCCGCTGCCTTTTCCTCATTAGCCCAGGTCCCACTCTGCCTCTCACCTGGCCGGCGCACCTGAACCCACTGAGGATGGAGCGAGACGGCAAAATGGCTGCACCGCTGCGGCAGCCCTTCCTCTGTCCCTCGGGGTCTAGGAGTGGCTCACTCAGCGTCCAGACACTGATCCCGTCAACTTGCTGAAGCTCAGGGCCAGGATGCAAGTGGTCATAAAAAGAGGTAATTTAAAGAAGTCTCTCCAGTGATATATTGCTCTCTCCTTTTCCTTTTTAATTCTTGGGCATTTATAACCAACAGAAAGGGATCACCTGACTTTAGTGATGAATAATAACGTGCTTTGCGTTTCCAGAACGGAAATATAGATCCCAAATCAGGGAGCTATGATTCTTTCGGCCAGTGACCGCAAAGCAAGATGAGTTAGTGTAACAAGGGGAGCAAACGCAGAGAGGAGAAATTTCGACCGAGAGGGTCAGTGGAAGGGAAGTGGCCTGAGAGGCAGTACCCTGAGCTGCTGTGGGGTTGACCACGTGCAGTCCAGTTATTCAGGTGTTTAATACACATGACTGAGAGCCCTCCATGGGGAAAGCACTGAGCTGGATGCTAGGAAGACAGAAAAACGTAAGACATCTGGCTCCTACCCTCAAGTTATTTTCAGTCTTGCAGAAGGCAGTGGAAAGACGCATAAGCCAAAACTGATCAAACTATTTGGACTATGAATTTATCTGGCATGTTTAGCTGTTTGATTCACTACGTGATCATCATTGCTGTCACTCTCATTCACCGAGCGCATAGAATTTTATTTAATTCTCACCATAATCCTACCCGTATTTATTATTATCCCCATTTTATAAATGAGGAAACTGAGTCCTTAGATTAGATAACGTGCCCAAGGTCAAATAGCTGGAAACTGTGGGAGCTGGCATCAGCCTGACTCCAGAACTCGTTGTCACCCAGCAGGTGACAGGCCTCCAGGCCTCCACCTCTAATCGTGTTTCTGCTGCTCTCTTGCTAGAGTCCACTTCTCACATCTCACTTACACTTATCTCTCCACACTCACCCACCCTAACATCCTTTCCTCCCATCTCCAAGGATAAGGCATGCAGCCATAGGAGCTCATTCATCACTCTACCCCTTCTCCTCCAGCCCTTAGGACTCTGTCCACTCACCTCCTTTCTCCTGCACCCTTAATTCATCATCTCTGCTCGTTCCTTCCCCTCAACCCATGAACGTGTCAAAGGCTCTCCTTCACTAAACAAACCCACAAACAAATAAAACACACCACAACAAAAGCTTCTTATATCATACACCTATTAGAACAGCTCAAATAAAAAATAGTGACAATACCAAACGCTGGTGAGAATATGGAAAAACTGGATCTCTTGTAAATTGCTGTTGGAAGTGCAAAATGGTACAGTCTTCTGGAAAATAGTTTGGTAGTTTCTTAGAAAATGAAACATATGCTTACCAGGTGATATAGCAGTTGCATTCCTAGGCATATATGCCAGAGAAATGTGAACTCATGTCACAAAAATGTCTACATGATGTTCATTGAAGCTTTATTTCTAATAGCTCCAAACTGGAAACAACCCTAATGTGTTTCAGGGAGTGAATGGCTAAACTAACTGTGGTATATCCATATGATGGAATATTCCTCAGTAATAAAGAGAAACAAGCTCTTGATACTTCCAGCAATGCTGATGTCGTGGGGAAAAAACTGAATGAAAGAAAGCCAGGCTTAAATGTTACACACTATATGGTACCATTTGTATAACGTTTTCAAAATGACAGAATTATAGGGATGGTGAACAGATGCATGTCACCAAGGGTTGGGGCATGAGGGAGCTCTTTCTGGTGATGGAACAGTTCTGCATTTAACTGTGGTGGTGGTTACACAAATCCATGCAGATGATAAAGTTGTGTAGAACTATTCATACACACACGTATGAGTTCATGCATAAACTGTTGAAATTTGAATAAGGTCTGTAGCCTGTAACAATGTCAATGTCCTGGCTTTGAAAATATATACTACAGAAATGTAAGACGTTACTACTGGGGGAAGCTGGATGATGGATACATGGGACCTCTCTGTACTGTTTTTGCAACTTTCTTTAAATCTACAAAAACTTTTTAGAAGTATACGTACTTAAAAAACAAACAAACAAAATCCCAAAGCTTCCTTTACCCTATATCCAGTTCAGCCCTGCTGGGTCCCCGGCCCATGGGCCATCACCCCATCTCTCTCCTCCTCTTCTCACCCAGGACCATCCAGAAGGTAACCTGCCCTCACCATCTCCACATCCTCCCCTTCCATTCATTCCCCAGTCCCCTGCCATGTGACTTCTGCAACCTCCCCATTGCCAGATACTGGGGAGAGTTTGCAGTCTGTATGGGCCTTTCTGCTGCTTCTGAAACCATTGTATCCTCCCTCCTTGGGGGCGGGGGGTGGTCTCTAATCATTTGGTGTCTATGGCAGTGCACTTTTCTGCTCATCCTTACGCCTCTCTGACCAATATCCCTTCTCTGTCTCCTTTGTGGACTTCTCTTTCCAATAGTTGTCTTCTGCTCCTTATCCCTTAAATATTGATGTTAAGGGATTGACACTGACCCACTCCTTGACCCGCTGCTTTTCTTCCTCTTCACTCTATTCCAGAACAATCTCATCCACTCTCTTGGTTTTAACTGCACTTACCTGTTGCTGTCTCCCAAATCAGTATCGCTAGCCTAGGCCCTCCCTCAAGCTTTGGCTACGTCTATCCACCAGCCTGCGGTCATCTCACCCAAATGTCCTCTGAGCACTTCAGAATCAATGTGCACGAAACCTTTATCACCTTGCTTCTAGATCAACTCTTCCTCCTATAAGCTAGAAACTTAGGAATCACCCTTGATCACACACGTTCAGTGGTTGATGGGGTCCTCTTGAGTGGGCCTAAATGCTCACCTCTATACCTTTTACCACCGTCCTGGTTCAGGGCACCATAATCTCCTGCCTAAATTACTGCCATAGCATCTGAACTGGTTTCCCTCCACACAGGGAAATCCTTCCTAAATCTGTCCTCCACCTTAAGGGTGGAGCAATCTATTTAAAATATGAACCGCCTTCATCAAACTCTGTAGTGGTTCAGTCCATCACTTAGAGGCAGAACCCCAGCCTTTTAACATGGCACACAGGCCCCTCTATCTAGCAACTGCCTATGGCAGCGGCTGTTTTTCAATGCATTTCACTCTCCAGCATGACAGGACTGCCTGTGGGTGTTGCTTGTGCTTTGCTGTGCCTTCCTCCCGCCCGTCAGGCAGTGCTGTCCAAGGAGAGTGTCTATCGTCATCCCAGCCCCACTCCTCCACCCATCTAGACTTAGCTACTCCTGCTCGGTCTTTGGGAACCATCTCTCACCTACCCTCTCCACCCCTCCTGTTTACATTGCAATTATTTGTCTATGTGCCTATAGCACGTTTCCTCAAAATGTAATAGGAGGGATGATGATACCAGATTTAAGTTCAGGTCTTTGAATTACTTTAAGCAATCAAAATACTCTCTTGCTTGCTAAGTGAGATGTATGAGCTACTGAGGAGGTAGGACAATGCTTTAGGTTCCATACATGCCTCTCACAAGCTGTGAGAGGAGGAAGGACGTGGAAAGAAGATGATCGCCCTACCAGCAGAGGGCGACATACAGCCGTGGCTTGGAGGATAGGAGGGACCACTGCAGCCCGGGCCAGAGGTATCCAAGGTGAGCTGGAGATTAAAATCGGCTCCCATAACCCTGTATCGGCATAACAACGACAGTGCACAATGTCTGAAGTGAAAGGTATGCAGCAGCAGAGAACATGGGGGCAAATGTGAAAAACATGCCCTTGTCATTATGGGAAAAGAAATAAGAAACACACTTGCATCTTCGTATGAGTAGAAGAGGAATCCAGGATTTTTAAAGTCTAGTCAAGGCTCAAATAGACCCTCGATCAAGGATGGAGACCCCAAGTATAGCCCATTTTGGGGTTATGAGCTCGACAAGAATATGGACAAAAAGGGAGGTGACAAGACCAAGTACAGACACCAAGAAGGCAAGTCCTTCAGCTTCTAAGCAACCCTCCTGGGTCTCCCACTGCAGTCTCCCCTTCTCCCATCATCTTTCATGCCTTATCAGAACTCCTTTCATACTCTTTGGTTTGTCCTTACTATTTTAAGTGTGAGGGAGGCAACTTTTTAAAATGAATGCATTTTCATCTGATTTGAAATATGCCTGGTTTCAGACTTCCACTGCTTTGCTAGCCTTTCTCTTCTGAAAGAAGAGAGTTGTGTGCCATCTTGTGGTGGAGGGCTGCCACAGCAACATTAATGCACCCACAGCATCCTGCCCAGTCCGGCACCGGGGTTACCAGATGTATGGCTCTGGAAAGGGTTCTGGGTCAGGGCCCATAGCAGTCAGAGAATGTACCTGTGGAGAGACGCTGAGGGCTGAGCTGGTCGTGAATCGCATTGGAGTAGGGTCCAAAGAGATTTTTCCTGATCGCCCAACCAATATGATTTTATCTTTTGGTGCCATTTTCCCTAATTGATAAATGAATTCTGATCCATTATGGTGTTCTTGCACAGTGGCAAGAACCCAGGCTGAGCTAAGTCCCCTGGTGTCTAATCGCCCCCCATCACAGACCAGCCAGGCGAGCTAGCAACAGAGAATGGTGAAAGGGGAATGGAATGAGGGCCAGGAACTTCCTACTCAAGCGCTACCACAATCCAATGTGTTACCCTGGGGAAACTGTTGGACTGAGCACCTCCCCTGTGCCAAGTGCTGCCGAGGTGCTTTTCCTACTTCTTCCTCATGGTCATCCTGTGGGATAGTGGGTCTACACGTGAGGAAAGTGAGGCTTAGCAAGAGGGAGTCACAGACCCACGGAGTGATGAGTCAGGTGTGACTCCAAAGCATATGGTCTTTACATTTTAAATGTATTTTCTTTTTATAATTTTTGTTATGTGAATGTGAGGCAGGGTTGGAGGGTCACACGTAGGCCCGATAGCTTGAATATATTGTGTCCCTTGATAACAGGGCAAGCCCAGTTCCCACCTGAGTGTTCGACAAAGCTACAGATGCTGGGCTGTTACTTTTTAATCCCCCACGTATTCTCACTTCTCCCCATCTGACTTTGTTTCTAAAGGCGTTTTGAGAGATTGAGCCACCTTAGCTTCAAAAAGCATATCCTTTGATTACTGAAGATAAAAGATACGACCTCAAGAGAGAACACTGTCTGCGGGATTAATAAGAAAATGAAGTCTTCTACGGAGAAGGCAAGACGCTCTCCCTGCCTGATGTACTTACTGCTTCTCTAAGGGCTGTCACTACAGGGTCTCACCTGATACAACTCCCTGTGGTTGCGAGGGGCTTGTTGTTAGAGTCTCCATTTGACCCCTGAGGGAATTGGGGTTCAGAGAGATTAAGAAATGTGTTTGATACTATATATAAAATAGATAAATAACAAGGACCTACTGTATAGCACAGGGAACTATAATCAATATTCTATAATCTATAATGGAAAAAAATCTGAAAAAGAATGTATATATGTATAACTGAATCACTTTGCTATACGTCTGAAACTAACCAGTTCATTCTTTTTTATTGTTGAAGAATAGTCCCTTATATGGATATACCACAATCTATTTATTCCCTTGGTGATGGAAATTTGGATTATTTCTATTTGGGGGCTATTATGAATAAAGCCACTGAGAACATTGATGTGCCAGTCCTTGTAGTGGACATAGGCTTTCATTTCTTTTAGGTAAATACCCAGAAATGGAATATCTGGGTTCTGTGATAGGTGTATGTTTAAGTTTTTAAGAAGCAGGGAAACTGTTTCCCAGAGCGGTTGTACATTTTTACAGATCAGTAGCATATGAGAGTTCCAGTTTCTCCACATCCTTGACAACACTTGGTATGGTCGGTCTCTCCCATTTTATACATTCTGATAAGTATGTAGTAATAGCTCATTGTGGTTTTAACTTGCGTTTCCTTGATGACTAATGATGATAAATATCTTTTCATGTGCTTACTAGCCATTCATATATCTTCTTTAGTGAGGTGTCTATTCAAATCTTTTGCCCATTTTAAAAATTGGATTGTTTGTCTCTCAAGTGTCACAGCCCTTTGTTTCCTAATGCTCATATTTTGAAAACCACTGTTTTTTTTTTTTTTTCTAGTTTTTTGGTTGCTTTAGGCAGGAATTGTAAATCAAGTCTCTGTTATTTCATCTTGACTGGAAATGACAGACTAACTAACCAAGGTCTTTGACCCCCAAAGCTGTGCTCTTTCCTTAAGAAGCCTGATGTAAGAGAGAGTGGGTAAAATCTCACCTTTAAAAAAAAGATTTCATGAAAAATTGTTTCAATAAATGATTAAAACCCTGTCCCTCACTCCCTGTTGTGTGGTTCCTATACATCAAAGTTTAAATTCCCAAGTTTTGATTCTCATACATTAAATCTATTACTTTGGTTCAGTTCTTTATTATGGAAAGTCACAAAAATTAATCTCATGCCAAGTTTACTCATTTGGAGGTGATGGAAAAGGTACTGTTTCCTCTGTAGTTCTGATATTTCATTGATTTCCTAATATAGAGGACATTAGCCATTTAGTGTGAGAAGTACAAATTTTTCTGATAAATCTTATCTTGTTTGCAAACAGAAAGTAGAATCCAGGACTGTGGGATATTGGTGGCTCTAAACAGAAATACTAATGATTTATCATATATACTTAGCTTCACTTCATTAAATTTTTGGAAATGAATGTGTTGGGAAAGCTAATCTAATGTCATCCATTAAATAAGAAAAATGGAAATTAGATCATTAAAGTGAATGTGGCTGGTGCCAAGGCGAACACAATGAAAAATGCTTTATTACTCTTCCTTATTTCAAAGCAGCCCTTTAATTAAGATTTCTTCCACCAGCAAAACTAATTTCACAAGTTTATACAGCCAGCATATTTCCATTTACACTTCCCGAAAGTGGTCCTTTTGCATTATAGGGATTTTTTTTCTTACTTTTTAAAAAATAAATTTATTTATTTGGCTGCATTGGGTCTTTGTTGCTGCGTGCTGGCAGCAACTCTTCGTTGCAGTGCACGGGCTTCTCATTGCGGTGGCTTCTCTTGTTGCAGAGCATGGGTTCTAGGTGCACGGGCTTCAGTAGTTGTGGCACGTGGGCTCAGTAGTTGTGGCTCATAGGCTCTAGAGCACAGGCTCTGTAGTTGTGGCTCACGGGCTTAGTTGCGCCGCTGCATGTGGGATCTTCCCAGACCAGGGCTCGAACCTGTGTCCTCTGCATTGTCAGGTGGATTCTTAACCACTGTGCCACCAGGGAAGTCCCCATTATAGGGATTTTTTTAAAAAACATCTTTATTGGAGTATAATTGCTTTGCAATGGTGTGTTAGTTTCTGCTGTATAACAAAGTAAATCAGCTATACATATACATATATCCCCATATCTCCTCTCTCTTGTGTCTCCCTCCCACCCTCCCTATCCCACCCCTCTATGTGGTCACAAAGCACTGAGCTGATCTCCCTGTGCTATGTGGCTGCTTCCCACTAGCTACCTATTTTACATTTGGTACTATATATAAGTCCATGCCACTCTCACTTCATCCCGGCTTACCCTGCCCCTAGGTTCTTCATAACCTTTTTTTTTTCTTTTTTTAGATTCCATATATATATGTTAGCATACAGTATTTGTTTTTCTCTTTCTGACTTACTTCACTCTGTATGACAGACTCTAGGTCCGTCCACCTCACTACAAATAACTCAATTTTGTTTCTTTTTATGGCTGAGTAATATTCCATTGTATATATGTGCCACATCTTCTTTATCCATTCATCTGTCGATGGACACTTAGGTTGCTTCCATGTCCTGGCTGTTGTAAATAGAGCTGCAATGAACATTATGGTACATGACTCTTTTTGAATTATGGTTTTCTCAGGATATATGCCCAGTAGTGGGCTTGCTGGGTCGTATGGTAGTTCTTTTTTAGGTTTTTGTTTGTTTAATTATTTATTTATTTATTTTTGGCTGTGTTGGATCTTTGTTTCTGTGTGAGGGCTTTCTCCAGTTGCAGCAAGCGGGGGCCTCTCACTATCGTGGCCTCTCGTTGCGGAGCACAGGCTCCAGATGCGCAGGCTCAGTAGTTGTGGCTCATGGGCCTAGTTGCTCTGCTGCATGTGGGATCTTCTCAGACCAGGGCTCGAACCCATGTCCCCTGCATTGGCAGGCAGATTCTCAACCACTGCGCCACCAGGGAAGCCCCTATTTTTAGTTTTTTAAGGAACCTCCATACTGTTCTCCACAGTGACTGTATCAATTTACATTCCCACCAACACTGCAAGAGGTTTCCCTTTTCTCCACACCCTCTCCAGCAGTTACTGTTTGTAGATTTTTTGATGATGGCCATTCTGACTGGTGTGAGGTGATACGTCATTGTAGTTTGGATTTGGATTTCTCTATTGATTAGTGATGTTGAGCATTCTTTCATGCGTTTGTTGGCAATCTGTATTATCTTCTTTGGAGAAATGTCTATTTAGGTCTCATTATAGTGATTTTATGTTTATTATCCAGGAAGGAAACGAGACCTAAAGGCAAGGGAGACAGCTCAGCATGGTGGGATGACAGTCGTCCTGTTCAGCTCGGGCAGACATAGTGAATGGTAACATTTTCAGTTCCTTAGACCCAACTTAGTATTATCTATTTTTCACATCAACAGCAACTCTAAGAAATATTGTTGGCAGTATCAGGCTGGCTCTGGATTTCATCCCTCCTTGAATGTGTTGATGAAAGTAGAAACCTGAGTACCAGTAACATTTCCAGTTGCTGGCTTCTGTGAAGATGGGGCAGCCGAAATTCGATAACTGTTCAGAATATTAATTTAAGCTTCAACCTGACAGCCAATGATCACTAGAACATATAGTACTGACCCAGCTGCTCAGCTTTCCTAGAAATGACTTGATTACACAGTTAGAACAGCTGCTGGAGCTAACCAAAGACACAGTGGGAAAAAAAACAGTTAAAGGAAAAATAAGGCAGGATTAATTTGTGGTCTAGCTCATTAAGACCTCCTGCTGTCATCCTTTACCAAGCCACTAAGCCTTCACTTTTTAGAAAATGATCACATGCCTCCAGCTACTGTTATTAGTTTCCATGATTTTGCAGAAATCATAACACCAACCCCCAGGAATCATTAAAAGCTCTGGAGCATGTAATTTGTTCAAAGTGGGAAAAGCCTTCCCAAGGAGCCCAGGGATGGTCCACAGGGCTTTGGCCCTTCTCTGGTGGTGGTAAACCACTTGTACAAGTGGCTACACATGCCCAGCGAACTGGTCACATTTCTGCCATCCTCCCCTCCCCCTTCTTCTTTTCTCATCTTCTTTCTTCTCTGCTCTTTCATCTTTCCTTCTCCTTTTCCTTGTCACCCTCTGGATGCTGGAGTACGGTTGAAGGTGAGGCATCAGGGACATAGCCAGATCTGAAGCTACTGACAACGCACTTGAGTCATCTGTATCCATCACTCATTTAATCCTTACAAGAACCTTAAGAGGAGGCATATCTCCCCATTACATAGGTAGAGGAATTGTGGCTTAAAGAGGTCATGTCTGGCTTCCCTGGTGGCGCAGTGGTTGAGAGTCCGCCTGCCGATGCAGGGGACATGGATTCGTGCCCCGGTCTGGGAAGATCCCACATGCCGCGGAGCGGCTGGGCCCGTGAGCCATGGCCGCTGAGCCTGCGCGTCCGGAGCCTGTGCTCCGCAATGGGAGAGGCCACAACGGTGAGAGGCCCACATACCGCAAGAAAAAAAAAAAAGAGAGATTATGTCATTTCTTTAAAACCATTAAACTCGTGATTATGCAATTTCTCTCTGTTTCAAAACCTCTCTTCTCTGCTCTGTTCTGTGATGCTGAGGCTGGGACTCTGCAAATCACATTTCTGCTTTGTCTGTGGCTCTTTCTTGGCATGTGAGGACAGTCTAAGGCTAGACAAGGAAGAAGGGACTTTCTTCTCCCTGCTTGCTTCCTGGTACTGTCAGCATCACCCCAGTAATGGTTTTTCACCTCAGCAGCAGTAATTTTCCACATTCCTAGAACCAGCCCCTCAGAAATACCAACATCAGTTAACTGGCACCCCCTTCCCAGAGGTCTGGGTTCCAGTTATAAAGGCCTCTACTCCGAGCTTCTGGGCTCTAATAACCTTATCCTCTTCTCTTTGTGCCACTAGCCTTGGGGATGGGAACTGCTTCCTAAAGTTACTATCTTTCTGGTGCCCCAATATCTCCTTTTACCTTTTCGGGTCTTTGACATCCTTTTAACCAATTCCCACTATTAAGTTCTTTTCTGTTAAAATTATTGGTTTGGTTTCTGACTACTACGCAGAGAAGCAATAAGATTCAGAAACAAGTATGTCTGACTCCAAATGCAGGCCCTTGATTTTTGTTCTGTGCTATTCCCCTCCATGTCCACCCCCATTTGCAAGCTGGTGACAAAGATTCTTTGCTTGACCAAACTTTATTCAAGCTCCTGAAACTTCTCCTAGGCCATCAGTGCGCTCTCTAGTTTTACCAAGAACCCTGCTAAGTTAGTTTAACCAGATTCCTCTACTCCCCTTGATATCTGATCACCCTGGATATCTGATCAGTTCAGTGATGTCCCACCAAGTGATGTCTGATCACCCTGGCTTGCTTTCAGAAAGAATCCTGTTAGGTCAGTTTAGCCAGAACCCCCTTTATCCCTAATGCTTCCTCTTAGGGATAATTTTCCATCCACTGACCCCCTGCTTCCTGCTCCTTGGCTACAAATCCCATTTGCCTTGAGCCCAGTCTCTCTCTCCCACTGTAAAATCCCATTGCCATGGTCCCTGTACCCTCATGATGGTCCTGAATAAAGTCTACCTTACCATCTTTTTTTTTTTTTTGCGGTACACGGGCCTCTCACTGTTGTGGCCTCTCCCATTGCGGAGCACAGGCTCCGGACGCGCGGGCTCAGCGGCCATGGCTCACGGGCCCAGCTGCTCCGCGGCATGTGGGATCTTCCCGGACCGGGGCACGAACCCGTGTTCCCTGCATCGGCAGGCAGACTCCCAACCACTGCGCCACCAGGGAAGCCCTACCTTACCATCTTTAACAAGTGTCATTAAATATTATTTTCGTTAACATGGACACTCGAAAATCAGTTTGAATCAAGTGTAACTAGGAACTCAAGTTACAGTCTTTCGGTACATTTTTTGGGGAAAGTCCTAAACATTACTGTGTTGATTATTGAAGATTCCACTCACTGTTAAGCGGTTTGGAAAGCACCTTTCCTACCATAAGTGAATATGATAGCCTCAGCTAAGTAAGATGGAGTGCTGATTAATATGTTCCTAAAAAGATCACAGAATTGACACATTGCAAGTCATAGCAAAATGGGAATTTACCAGCTCTGAGTTTTGACTGGAAATCTCATTTCTATAAAAGCAGAACATATGATATATTTTTGACCTTGTCTTGGTGATAATTGCATTTTGCAGAGGAAGAGGAAGAAACAGAAAGAACTTTCCTCCTAGATTTAATTCTGACCTCCCAGGAAGAACTGGTTATTGAAGCAGGAATACAGGAACCTAGAGGACTGGGAATCAGGGAGTGTCTTTCACATGGGGGATTAAAATGCCCAAGAAAAGCAATTCTGGAGAGGCTCTGACATGAATCCTAAATGTCAGTATGCAGCTCTCAGAAGCTCAGAGGAAAGTGTAGTCTAGTCCCATAGCCAGACAATCAGAAAGAGAAATCTGTATAAGAGGGTGACAGGATCTCAAAAATAAAATTCTAAGGATGTAAGAGTGTGGCTCTTGATGAGGAGTGAAAGGGATTGGCCTCCAAAAACACCAGTGTGCCTGCACAGGGAGCAGTTTGATGAGCTTAACATATCAAAGGGCAAAAGATGGAAGAAGTGTACAGCTGACGATGTGTCAACGCCTCTTTGTTTCAGGTACTGTCTAGAGAGGAGCAACCCAAGTCCCTGCCTTCCATATACTTACACTTCTGGGGAGGAAGTGTAATAAATAAACAAGCCAATAAATAAACAATAAGCCTGTAAATATATAAAGGATGACAGGTAAGTACAATAATGTTATATGTGTGCACTAAAACTATTGAAATTGACAATATTCTACCGTTTTTGACCTACAAGAAGGGCAGTTTCATATAGTGCCATCTGCAGTACTGTTGGGAGGGTGAGATTCTACATAAGGTTGTGAGAAAAGGCCTCTCAGAGAAGCTGACATATGAGTAGAAACCAGGACACAGTGAGGGAACGAGCCATGTAAAAACCGTGGGAAGAGTGTTCCAGAAAGTTATAAGGGAAAACCAAGTTACAAGATTTTGAGGTTATAAGGGAAGTTATAAGGGAAAAGCAAGTTACAAGATTTTGAGGGATGCTGGGTCTGTGTCAGGAACATCCAGAGGCCCAGTGTGGATCCAATAGAGGTGTGGAGGCAAAGAACAGTAAGAGGTAAGATGTCAGAGGCAGCCAGAGACAGAGACAATTCACATAGGGTCTTACATGACCTACAGGTCATGACAAAGATTTTGAATTGTATTCTGGGAATAAAATGAGAAGCCCTTAGAAGTATGAGAGCAGAGGTGGTATGATCTGGATATTATTTTTTAAAGATCCATCTTGGGAACCCTACGGAGATTAGCCTATAGAGGGGCAAGCATGGAAGCAGAGTGACCAGTTAGAAGGCCATTGCAGGAATCCAGGAAGGAGCCGATGGCCACAGGGAAAGGTTGTGAGAGGTGAAGGTGGCGAGAAGGGGAAGTGGTAGGCTTTAGGATGTATTTTGAAAGTAAAAGTGGCAGGATTTGCAGATTGAATTTGACCTAACAGTTGAGAGTGAAAGATTACAACAAGACTTTTGGCCTGAGTGACTGGATAAAAGATGGAACCATTTACTGAACTAGAAAAGAAAGAAGGTGAATATTTACTTGGGTGGAAAAAGTAAAGAGTTTGGTTTTAGGTATGTTCAAAGCAACATTGTTCTCAGACAACCAATCTGAGATGCTATATAGGCAGTTAGATAAACAAATTTAGAGTTTTGGGGAAAGGGCAAGACTGGAGATATATATCTGGAAGTTATTAGCCTACAGATTTATTTAATGCATGGGCCTGGTAGAAATCACCTAGGGAATGAATGTAAATGGACCGGAGAAGAGGTCTAAGAGTGCCAGGGGACCCCAACCATTTAGAGGCTGTGAATAAGGGGATCCCTCACAGAAGCCACAGTCCTATTTGGAAGAAGGTCTTATCAGAAGGTATAGGGAAGCTAGAGAAACATCCACAGGAGAATCCTTAGGCTGTAACAGTTCAAAGAAACACGAGGGCTCGACTCCAAAGAACCACTCCCTCCAGTGAGATAAACCACTGTGCCACCTGCACCTCTCCCCAACCCCAAGTGACAAAAGTCAGTTCTACACACCAAACATAAGCAAGTCTGTCAGCCCATATATTTCAGGTATAAAAAACCCTTTTGCCATTCCCATGGGCACAACAATTATAACTAACAAATACTCATCAAAATGCAAGTCACCTTCTGGAAGTTTTTCAGAAAGCAGCTTCCTGCCTAGGGTGTAAAAGGTCTGGGTACAAGGAAACCCAGTGGGCAAATTCCCAGACAAGTATTGGCAAAAATACTAAAAGACAAATGATTAAATTAATTAGAAAACTAAACGGGGAGAAATAGGAGAATTCAACTAGATTGTCAAAGATGAAGTAAATTGCAAATAAAGAGCCATTCCGGGCAGTGCTGTTTGGAGACCACCTCTAGAAAACTGTTATAAACCCATAGAAAAGCCCTCTGGGAGAGACCAGATCTCTGTCACCCAGGGCAATTAAGTCACCAGGACTTGCCCCTCTGGCTACAGAGCTGGGTAGGGGAATCTGTCTGCCCATCCCAACCTCCCTCAGATACCCAGAAGAATAAGAGACCCCCAGCAAGAGAGGGCCCAGTTAGGTACACCAATCAAAACTGCTTCTTGACTCAGGGTGCTTCCACCAGTTGCAAATTAATGTTTCCATTCTAAATATCTATGTAGATAGATCGACAGACAGACAGACAAATGCTGGTCTTGGGGTCATGGGATGTGTACAAAAGCTATTCAGAGTTCATAGATTTAAAATACAAATAAAATACAGTGTTTACCTTGTGCATTACTGGTGGGAATGTAAAATGTTTAGCCCCTGTGGAAAACACCATGGCAGTTCCTCAAAAAAATTAAACATAGTATTACCATAGGATTCAGCAATTCCACTTCCGGGATTCTTTTCACTTCTCTCAAAAGAAATGAAAGCGGGGATTCAAACAGATATTTGTACATCCATGTGCATAGCAACATTATTCACAATAGCCAAAAGGTAGAGGCAATCTAAATGTCCATCAACAGATGAATGGATTAAAAAATGTGGTATATACATCCAATGGAATATTAGCTTGAAAAAGGAAGGAAATTCTGACACACGCTACAACAGGGCTGAAACTTGAAGACATTACGCTCAGTGAATTAAGCCAGCTACAAAAGGACAAATACTGTATGATTCCACTTATATGAGGTACATAGAGTAGTCAAACACAGAGAGACAGAAGTAGAATAGAATGGTGGGCGAAGGAGGTATTAGGGAGTCACTGTTTAATGGGAAAAGAGTTTTAGTTTAGGAAGATGAAAAAATTCTGGAGATGGATGGTGGTAATGGTCGCACAGCAGTGTGAATGTACTTAATGTCACTGAGTAGTACACTTAAAAATGGTTAAAATGGTAAAAACAAAATTACAGTATTCAAAGAGTATAAAGTTAAAAAAATGAATAGCAAAGGTGTCTCAAAAGAATTACTAAAATTGTTTAGTTGGAAACAAAAATCCCATTGTTACTATTAAAGAAGACATCTTTTAAAAATATGTAGGGGTGTGTGTGTGTAAAAGTTGGCGTGTGTGTGTTGACAATAATTTTTGTGTGCATTGCCTTTAAGATTCTATTTCTTCTCTTTGTGTATGTGAAAGCTATAAATTCATCAGTGAAAAATTACAGATCTCAGTATGGTTCTGAAAGCTAGGGGACAGGTGTGCTGGAGGAATAGCACTGGACTTTAAATAATTAAGCCAAAATGATTGTGTTAATTAACTTACATCCTTATCATTAATTGTTCCCCTGACTTTTGGGGAATGAATAGTTTTTGTCTCAAAAGCAGGCTTTAGTGACCTAACGGTGTGAAAAGCAATCAGAGATAATGAGACAAGGAAATTTAAACGGAAACATGCCAGCAATTATTAGTTTAATTGAAAGTTTTTATGATTTTTGGCCTGAACTCAGTGCTTTTTCCTGATGGGCTATAATGTGGGCAGGGGAAGAGTAACAGTTTGTTTCTCTTTTTTATTTTTGTGTGTGTGTGTGTGTTTTTCGTTTGTTTCTCTTTTTTAATGAATGTATTCACTAAGTAATTTTGAAGCTTTTATTGACTTAAAAATTAAAAGTCAGTAAAAACAAATATTCTAACAATTTAAAAATCTGTCATATTTCAGTTAAGAGATTTTCTTTTCTTTCTTTTTAAGCTGAGATGTAATTGACATGTAACATTGTATTAGTTTAAGACAGACAAGTTTAACATCCATCGCCACACACAGTTACAACTTGTTTTTTTCTTGTGATGAGGACTTTTAAGATCTACTTCCTTAGCAACTTTCAAATACAATTCAGTGTTTTTAACTATACTCATCATGTTTGTACTTTATTTCCCAGAAGTTATTTGTCTTTTTTTTTTTTTTTTTTTTTTTTTTTTTTTTTTTTTGCGGTACGCGGGCCTCTCACTGTTGTGGCCTCTCCCGTTGCAGAGCACAGGCTCCGGACGCGCAGGCTCAGCGGCCATGGCTCACGGGCACAACCGCTCCGCAGCACGTGGGATCCTCCCGGACCGGGGCACGAACCCGTGTCCCCTGCATCGGCAGGCGGACTCTCAACCACTGCGCCACCAGGGAAGCCCAAGTTATTTGTCTTTTAACTGGAGGTTTGTACCTTTTGACCCCTTTCATCTATTTCTCCTCCCTACCCCACACCTCTAGCTCTACTAATCTGTTCTCTGAGTCTATCGTTCTATGTAAGCTTTCTGAGTTAGAAAGTAGCCTTGTATTCCGTAATCTTGTACGCACTCACTAAAAAATCTTTATATGCATTTTTATCACATTTCAAATTAATCTGTCTGCCAAAAAGAAAACCTTGTGAGCAGGATTTGCTTTGCCTAGTAGGTCATACTTCTACATTTTAAGTTTCTGAAGAAAAAAAGAAGTCCTTTATCTTATATCTTTAGTGCCCTAACAACTGATCATTAAAATAAAATACTCCTCATTAAAAAAAAAAAAAAAAAGGAACCAAGGGTGAATTAGTACAGGCTCAAAAATAAAATGAAAGAATGTTACCCTAAAAATTCAGATGTTATAAAGACTCCCTAGGGGTCAGAGCAGGAAGAAAGAGGAAGTCTTTCTACAGCAAGGAAAATAAAAAAGAATGAGGGAGAAAACGCCGTAAGATTTTTAAAATAAAAGATAGGGAATTGACGTCTTACAAAAGATGATATCTAAGTGGCCAAGCGCTATATGAAAAAATGTCCAGTTGCATTCATCATAAGGAAAATACAAATCGAAACCATGTGGCAATACCACGATAACCCCACCATGATGGCTAAAAAGAAAAAGATGGAAAATATCAAATGTTGGTGATAATAGGGAGCAAATGGAACTCTTTGACACTGATGAGGGGTGTGTAAGTTGGCACAACTGCTTTGGAAACCTGTTTGGCATTATATACTGAAGTGAAGCATATGCTTATTTATGATGCAGAAATTCCACTCGTAGGAGCCAACAGCAATGCATACATGTGTTACACATGTTCACCAAAAGACATTTACAAAAATGTTTATAACAACAGCCAAAAAAATGTTTATAACAGCACTATTTGAAGTAGCCCCCAAGTGGAAACTGCACAGATGTTCAGCAGTGGGACGGATAGTGTGGTATATTCGTACAGCACCGAGAGTGAGGGATCTATCAGCTAACAAGCAACAATGTGAATGAATTCACAAATATAATGTTGGGTGGCAGAAACCAGACACAAAGGAGTACATCCTGTATGATTGCATTTATTGAAACTATAAAAATTGGGAAAACTTATCTATGCTGTTAGAAGTTACTAGACTCTTGCTTGGGGGTGTGGGGTAGAGACTGAAAGGGAATGCAAGGGGATTTCTGGTTGTTAGTCATGGTCTCAGTCTAGGTGCTAGCTGCATAGATGTAATCAGGTTTTTAACGTTCATCGAATTACACACTTATGTGCACTCTCCTGTATGTATGGTATATTTCAAAAAATGTTTGAAAAATAAGGAGGGAATGAAAAAATAGCACTATTAACAGGAAAATATAAAAATGGGTTCCATAACGGGGCTCTTCTTGTCATTCTAGGGCTGCCAGCCCTAACGATTACCGTGGTGCTCCGGGAGGGTGGGCAGTAGAGGTTGGGTTTTGTTTTCCTTTTCTGAGCTGATGCTACTCTTGGATAGTACCAACCAGTAGATCATAGACTCTGCACTGTTTGGATTTAATTTCTGGACATCTCAACTGAAGGTCAAGAAGGAAGGATGAAAGAAGGAAAAAGAAAAGCATGACCACCACACTTTCCCATGAAGTTTCCACTATGTATTCTGTTTGTAAATCATATTAGTCACCCTAAAACCTAAAATGAAGCCATCAGCACTGTAATTCAAATATAGGATTTGGTGTGATACCGTGTAACATAAAATGTCAAATTTGATAGGAATATATACAAATCATGTATATGTACATATAAGTATATACAAAAGGGTTGGAAAGTTACCTATGTATGTAACAAAATATTAGAAAAACAAAAGGAAGGAACAAGGGCAGGTACACTGAAAGCATCAACATGAGCTAATGCTCTAGGCAAAGTTTCTCAGCCTCAACGCTATTGACATTTGGAGCCAGATAATTCTCTGTGGAGGTGGCTGTTCTCTGTATTGGAGGAGATTTGGCAGCATCCCCGGCCTCGTTTCATTAGACGCCAGTAGTAAACACCCCCAGCGCCAGTCAAGTCATGACAAGTAAAAATGTCCCTGGATAAAAGCCTCCTGGGGGACAAATTCACCCACATTGAGAACCATGCTCTATGGTATGTTGCTGTTTTGGTGCTGTCACTCCTGCAGCCAAAGTCGAAGTCACATCCAGAGTGCAGCATTGACTCCACCTTCTGACCCATCTCATTTTTTTCCACTAAAAGGAGGCAGAGTTCCTTGGAGGATGTTGGAACCTGTCTAAGGAGGAAAGCAAGATAGGCTGAAAACATTTTGAAACTATCAGAAAGCAAGAATACTTTTGGAAAGCTCTAGATTAGTGTTTGAAAAGAAAAAGAAGAGGATTCCCACTGTTAAGGTAGAAAAAAACTAAACAAATTTATAATAATAGTTAATAGTAATAATTGTAGTGGCAGAGTCAGCTGGAATAAGTTACGTCTGTCAAAAGCATTATGATAAAAAAATGGGCAGGTAATATAAAGTGTATATAAGGAAGTTTGTGGTATACACGAGTTTCCAATATTGTTACCACCCTCCAAAAACTGTTTACTAATCCATTTAAACTAGTAAAACTTCTGCTCTAGTTTTAGACAATATCTGTTATACCAGCCACAAATGGTAAATAGAAATAGGAAGGAAACCATTTTTAGGATTGCTTATACAAATCTTCCAATTTTAGAGTTCGTGAGTCTTAAGTGGGGGATTACTAGGATTTATGTTGACCATTCAGAATAGAAGTGAAGTTCTGAGGTCAAAAACTGCTGTAGCCACTTTGCTGCCATGAAGGGAATGGGCATGATGATAAAGAAAAAGCCCAAATGTGTGAAAAACCAAGACTGAGAGTTTGAGTCTCTGGATCTTACTGTACCTGAAGCCAGGGCTAAATTTGGACTATTTAGTTATACACAGCGATTCTCTCCAAGTTTTCTTTTTAAAATTTAAGCCAGTATGCAAAGAGTTTTTGACCACTTGCAACATAAATGGTCCTAACAAATACAATATGTTTAGAAAATTTTTAGAATGATACGCACAAAACATGAAACTGAACAATACAGTTGCCTCTATGGAGAATCACTGGGAGTCTAAGTTAGGAAAGAAAGACCTACTTTCCATTGTCTATATAAATGAACTGTTTTTATTTTTTGTTTGCTTTTTACTTTTTCAATTGGAAAAAAATGGTTGCTAAAATTTTTAATAAACATGTCTTAAATCTGTGGTTTCCTAACTTAAGGCTAGTTGCATCCAAATCACCTCCAGGAACTAGTTACAATCATAGGTTCTCCTTTGGAAAATCTGATTCAGTAGGTCTGGGATAAGACCCAAGAACCTACACCTTTTAAATTTCTCCAGCTGATTGTGAAATCCAGCCACCTTAGGGCATCATTCTAGTGTGTGGTTCTCAGCCCTGGCTGAACATTGGAATAAGCTGGGAGAACTTCCAAAAGTACCAATGCATGAGTCCTGCCCCAGAAGACTCACACAAGGCTCTCTGGGGATGGTACCTTATAATGCTCCCTAAGCTATAATTTTTTTAATTGGATAATACCAACTGCTAGAGAAGGCATAGAGCAGCTGGAACTCTCATACAGTGCTGGTAGGAATATAAATTAATATAGCCATCTTGGAAAATGTTGGACAGTATCTACTAAAGCTAAATATATACTTTCCTTATGACCCAGCAATTCCACGCTTAGGTATGTGCCCAAGAGAATTTGGCACCAAAAGACATGTACAAGGTTATTCACAGAAGCTTTTCTCATAATAGGCAAAAACTGGAAGCAATCCAAGTGTCTGTCAATAGTTGAATGAATTTCCAGAGTCAAGACACAAGAAACACTTAAATTTTTTTAGTTTTTTTTTTTTTTTTAAGTATACTTGACTTACAGTGTTGTGTTAGCTTCTGGTGTACAGCAAAGTGATTCAGGTATGGATATAGATATTCTTTTTCATATTCTTTTCCATTATGGTTTATTACAGGATATTTAATATAGTTCCCTGTGCTATACAATAGGACCTTGTTGTTTATCCATTCTATATACAATAATTTGCATCTGCTAGTCCCAAACTCCCGATCCAACCCTCTACCAACCCCCTTCCCCCTTGGCAACCACAAGTCTGTTCTCTCTGTCTGTGAGTCTGTTTCTGTTCCATAGATAAATCCATTTGTGTCATATTTTAGATTCCACATATAAGCGATATCATGTGGTGTTTGTCTTTCTCTTTCTAACTTACTTCGTTTAGTATGATAATCTCTGGGTCCTTCCATGTAGTGGCAAATGGCATTCTTTAATTGTTTTTTATGGCTGAGTAATATTCTATTGTATATATATACCACATCTTCTTTATCCATTCATCTGTCTATGGACATTTAGGTTGTTTCCATGTCTTGGCTATTGTAAATTGTGCTGCTATGAACATAGGGGTACGTGTATCTTTTCGAATTATAGTTTTCTCTAGATATATGCCCAGGAGTGGGATTACTGGATCATCTGGCAACTCTATTTTTAGTTTTTTGAGGAACCTCCATACTGTTCTTCATAGTGGCTACACCAATTTACATTCTCACCAATAGTGTAAGAGGGCTCCCTTTTCTCCACACCTTCTCCAGCATTTGTTATTTGTACTCTTCAATGATGGCCATTCTGACCTGTGTGAGGTGGCACCTCATTGTAGTTTTGATTTGCATTTCTCTAACAATTTGTGACGTTGAGCATCTTTTCATTTGCCTATTGGCCATCTGTATGTGTTCTTTGGAGAAATGTCTATCTAGGTCTTATGCCCAATTTTTGATGGGGTTGTTTGTTTTTTGGGTTTTTTTTGTTGTTGTTGTTATTGAGTTGTATGAGCTGTCTGTATATTTTGGAAATTAAACCCTTGTCGGCCTCATCATTTCCAAATATCTTCTCCCAGTCCATAGGTTGTCTTTTTGTCTTGTTTATGGTTTCCTTTGCTGTGCAAAAGCTTTATAAGTTTGATTAGGTCCCATTTGTTTATTTTTGCTTTTATTTCTATTGCCTTGATAGACTGACCTAAGAAAACATTGGTATGATTTATGTCAGAGAATGTTTTGCCTCTGTTCTCTTCTAGGAGTTTTATGGTATCATGTTTTATATTTAAGAAAGACTTAATTTAATTTTATTTTTTTATTGTTATTTTTAAAAAATATTTATTTATTTAGTTATTCATTTATTTATTTATTTTTGGCTGCGTTGGGTCTTCGTTGCTGCATGCAGGCTTTCTCTAGTTGCGGCGAGCAGGGGCTACTCTTCGTTGTGGTGCACAGGCTTCTCATTATGGTGGCTTCTCTTGCTGTAGAGCATGGGTTCTAGGTGTGTGGGCTTCAGTAGTTGTGGCATGTGGGCTCAATAGCTGTGACTCACGGCTCTAGTGCGCAGGCTCAGTAGTTGTGGCGCATGGGCTTAGTAGCTCTGCAGCATGTGGGATCTTCCCGGACCAGGGCTCAAACCCGTATCCCCTACATTGGCAGGTGGATTCTTAACCACTGTGCCACCAAGGAAGTCCCGAAGGGCTTAATTTTAAATAAATGTTTAATTTATATGTATTATATATAGCAAATACATTGTACAAAATCAAGAGCTACAAAGAGTTGTATGTAGACAGTGAATTTCTGTCTCTTTCTTGCCCTGTAATCACTCAGTTTCCCTTCCCAGAGAAACTGTTAAATTTTTTCCAGAGATATTCCATTCATGTATAAACAGATCCATTAGCTTTACCCTGAAAAGAAGTCAAGCAGTAGAATAAACTGTGATATATTCATATATTAGAACACTAAACAGCATATATAATATACATACAACATATAAGTATACATACCATTGATGAATCACATAGACATTATATTCAGTAAAAAAAAAAGTGCATAAGAATGTATATTGCATGATCTTATTTATATGAAGTTTGAGATTGGGCAAAATTTGTCCATGGTGATAGAAGTCAGGAGAGCGATTACCCCGAGGGAGGCTTCTAGGGTGCTAGAAATGTTCTATATCCTATCTGATGGTGTACACAGGTAGGTGCCCTTGTAAAAATTCATTAAGCGTTCCACTTAAGATTAGTACACTTCATGGAACATATGTCATATCTCAACAAAAAGTAAAAATAAAAACAAACAGAAAAAAAAATAATGACTCTAATGTACAGCCAGGATTGAAAACCACTGTTTTGTAGCCTCCACCCTCAAAACAGCATTTAACAAATAGGTCACACTCTGCTTTGTTGATGGTATTTACCTTGTACCTCTTATTTCTCTGAAATCCTTTCAATTGACCCCAGTGAAACTTGCCTTCTCATGTATTAATCCCCACTGGCCTGGGGGTTAGTGGGAAGGAGTGAATTAAATGCTGTAAATATCCAACTACTTCTCTAAACTTCTATTTTGAATTATAAGAATTTCTTATACAGTGCTACCACTGGAAGAGATAGCTGAAAACCAAAATTTATCTGGATATTTTCCTCTCCTGTGATTATTTTCTAAACTGCAATATGGATGATGAGTTTCCTTTTAAATATTGTACAGTGAAGAGGTTTCTTAGCATCATTGGCTGAAAGTGCAATTGATCTTAAAATATCTGTTTCTGCCTTCAAATTATGCTCACAGCTATCTGACTAGGATGCAAATTTCATTCATAGCATTACAGCCCCAGCTCCGGCTCATTATTGATAAAGTGCTGTATTTCAGGAGGGAACCAGCACGGTGCTGTTGTTCCATGCCCAAGGCTGACCAAGGCTTTTCTCTCTGATGCCAGTATCTGACATGAAAACAAGTGGTCACATTTTACCTTCAAATTGAAGATGCCGTTCCAGTTCCTGGAATGAACAGAAATCTTGTTCAAGATCGGGATTATGAAATTCTTAAAACTTCCACTATTTAAGGTTGGAATCCTTTTTTCAAGTAGTGGGCTTATCACACACCCTAGAATATACCCTTTCCTTATTTCAGCAATACTTATAGCAGCTATTCTGTTTAAAACACTGTGGTCAGAATACAAAGCAAGTAAGGCCCAGCCTTAACCCTCATGGGGTTCATCAGGGTCGTGTGACATGTGCAAAAGTAAACACACTATGGTACAGACTAGGCACAGGTTAAAACACAAAAATAGTAGTTCAGACAAAGTGCCCCGAGGGTTCAGATGTGGCTGGATCACTTCAGATTAGGGGGAAATGACCAGAAGCCCCTCTTGCCAGTCTCTGTCTCATGGTACATCTAAACAAAGAGCAGTCAGAGGGCAAAAGTAGCTGAAAAGCCATTGCAAGCCCTATGCAACCTCTTGAAAAATGTCAAAGAGAATACACGAGGTTGACTAGAGTAAATCCTGTGTCCCCTCCATTTCTATTTCCCACACTCTCTGACTCTAAGAGCCAAGCAAGCAAAAGGATGGAGAGTGAGAGAGGCCGTGCCAACACTGTGCTAATTACTCTTGTCCTATAGCAGATGGCTTATGTCATCCTCTACCATGAGACTGACATTATTTCACCTCCTTCTCCTCTGCCCATCAAAACAATTTAAAAAAATACTAATAACCAGCACTTGGATGATACTAATGATATGGTTAGTCTCAGTATTTTATCTTCATTTAATTTTCACAACGACTCTGTGAGGTAGATGTAACTCATGTCCATTTTACAGGTGAAGAAACCAAAACACAGAGGAGGCAAGTAGCTTAGCCAGATTCACACGGCTGGTACATGGGAAAGGCAGACCCTGAATCCGGACTCTGAGTTCATGCTCTTCAACCTCTAGATTAATAATCTAGAGATTGAAGGGCATGGTGCTGCTCCTTGAGAAAGTCTCCCATGACCACAGGAGCTCACACTTACAATCCATATTCAGTTGGTCTCAAAGTATTTCTTTATGTTAATCTCTTGCCTTAAACCAAAGCAATCCTGAGCAGGAAGAACAAAGCTGGAGGCATCCTATGCCCTGGTTTCAAAACATACAACAAAGCTATAGTAATCAAAACAGTATGGTACAGGCATAACAGCAGATATTTAGACCCCTGAAACAGAATAGGGAGCACAGAAATAAATCCATGCATATACAGTTGACTGATTTTTGACAAAGGTGCCAAGAATACACAATTGGGAAAGGATGATCTTTTCAACAAATGGTGTTGGGAAAACTGGATATCCACATAGAGAAGAATGAAACTATACCCTTATCTTACACCATATGCAAAAGTCAACTCAAAATGGATTAAAGACCTAAACACAAGACCTAAAACTACTAGGAGAAAACATAGGGAAAAAGCTTCTTGACATTGGTCTGGCCAGTTATTTTTTTGGATATTATCCCAAAAGCAAAGGCAACAAAAGCAAAAATAGACAAATAGGAGTGCATCAAACTAAAAGGCTTCTACACAGCAAAGGAAATAATCAACAGAATGAAGAGAAAACCTACAAAATGGGAGAAAATATTTGCAAACTGTACCTGCTGAGGAGTTAATATCCAAAATATACAAGGAACTCAACTCAAAGCAAGGAAATAGATAACCTGATTTAAAAATGGTTAAACGACCTGGATAGACATTTCTCAAAAGAAGACATGCAAATGGACAACAGGTACATGAAAACTACTCAACATAGCTAATCAACAGGGATATGCAAATTAAAATTATGAGATGTCACCATACACATGTTAGGATAGCTATTATCAACAAGGCAAAAGATAAGTATTGAGGATGTTGAGAAAAGGAAACCTTTGTGCACTGTTGGTAGGAATGTACATTTGTACAGCCATTATGGAAAACAGTATGGAGGTTCCTCAAAAAGTTAAAAATAGAACTGCCATAGATTCGGCAATTTTACTTCTGGATATATATCCAAAGGAAATGAAATCAGTATTTTGAAGAGATATCTGCACTTCCATTTCATTGCAGCATTATTCAGTATGCCGAGATATGGGAACAACCTACGTAACTATCAACGGAAGAATGGATAAAGAAAATGCTGTGTGTGTATATATATATATATATATATGCTCTAATATTATTCAGCCTTTAAAAAGAAGGAGCACTTGGGGCTTCCTTTGTGGCGCAGTGGTTGAGAGTCCACCTGCCGATCCAGGGGACACGGGTTCGTGCCCCGGTCTGGGAGGATCCCATATGCCGTGGAGCAGCTGGGCCTGTGAGCCATGGCCGCTGAGCCTGCGCGTCCGGAGCCTGTGCTCCGCAACGGGCGAGGCCACAACAGTGAGAGGCCTGTGTACCACAAAAAAAAAAAAAAAAAAAGAAGGAACACTTGTCATTTGTGACAACATGGATGAACCTGGTGGACATTATGCTAAGTGAAATAGGCCAGACACAGAAAGACAAATACTGTATGATGTCGCTTATATGTAGAATCTAAAGAAGTCAAACTCTTAGAAGCAGAGTAGAATGGTGGTTTCCAGGGACTGAGGGATGGAGAATATGGGGAAATGTTGGTCAAAGGATAGAAAGTTTCAGATATGCAGGATGAAAGAGTTATAGAAAGCTAATGTACTGCATCACGACTATAGTTAACAATAGTGTATTGTATACTGGAAATTTGCTGAGAGTAGATTTTAATCATTATTACCAAAAAAAAAAAGTAACTATGAAATGATGGATATGTCAATTAGCTTGATTTTAGTAAACATTTCAAAAGGTATACATATGTCAAAACATCATGTTGTAGACCTTAAATACATACAATTTTTCATTTGTTAATTATGTTTCTATAAAGCTGGAAAGAAATACGAGTAACATGAATATGTTATCATTCATGTGTGTGCATGCCATCTCCACTTCTACATTATAAGCTGTTGAGGACAGCCTATGATTTCCAGGGCTCATTAGAAATCCAATATTGTCAGGGTGCCTAACCAGAGTTATGGACTCAATAAACATCTAATTCTCTTTTCCTGTATCCCACCCCTCCCAGTGCCTAGCACAGTGCTATGTCCATACTTGACGCTTCAAAAATATAGCTTGAAGACCATAAGCACGCAAAATAAATTTATTTCAGAATTTTAGGCCTAAGCTCTGTATATGATTTTCATCTCTCAGACTACACTTTGCATATTTTGTGCTGTAAAACAAATAATAATGGCAAGAAGGCTTATTACAGAATTTTCAGATGAATTACGGCAGACTAATAGCCATCTTGTCCTGAAATAACATCTGAACTAATGTATTAGTATGATTACCCTCAGCCTCTGAGTGAATTTAAATCATTTTTTTCCCCTCCTCTCTCTCTTAGAGCAATGATTAACCCATTTGCGAAAGAATGGGAATGGAAAAATAAGACTCACAGGCACAGAATATGACTGATGGTCAGAGAGAGGGGCTAGCAATGCCCACAGAGGTCTGCCCTGGGCTCCCAGTTCCTTCCCCTAGCTCTGCCCCACTCCCCTCGCCACATGGTCTGTGTGCTTTGGGCTCTGTGTTCTGTCATGTGTAGTGGGAGCTGCTGGATTTCCTGCCCAGACTCTGCTGCTATAAATCATGGCTACTCAGGGCTGAGTGTGCCGTGTGCCAAGATTGGAATTGCCGGTATGCCGAATCCTGCAGACAAGCTTCTGCTGTAGGCTTCTCCTTTGCATCTGAAAAGTGCCCTTGTGAAAAACAAGGTATTTAAGTACTGGGGGTGTCCAAAGTTTGCTAGGATGAAGTTGAAGCACTATTCAACCAGGAAAGCTGAACTTTAGATGATTTTGAGGTTACTTTTTAGGGCGTTAGATGTGTGGTTCAGCTTTGCAGACATAGGGATTCTATCTTAGGGGAGCACTTTCAGAAGCTGAGAAAGAAGCACATAGATGCCCTCCTCTGCCTAAAATACTCACGTAATCAACGAAGTCAAGGCATTTTGGTGCAAGGATGGTGCCTCAGAGATTGTATATATCTCTTCCTCTAGCACTCTCTGCCCTGGAGCCTAAACCCCAGGCCCAGCCTGACCCCTTTGTGTTCTGCACCAAACTAAGAAAAACTAGATGAACCAACTACTAGCAATAGATAACATTTATGAAGCACTTACCAAAGCCAGGCACTGTTCTAGCACTTTGTATTCACTCATTTAATTCTCACAACAACCCTAAATGTAGGATTTATATCCACACCCAACCCTACCTCCCAAATTTATGGTTGAACAAACTGAGGCACAGAGAGGTGTGGTAACTTGCTCAAGTTCACAGAGTAGGTAGGTCGTAGAGTTGGGATTCAAACATAGGCAAGTCCAGCCCTGGGGCCCACTCCTGAAACACTGTAATGTGGCTGTGCTGAGAAGGAATATTGGGTAGAGGTGGGGAGGAGGTATGTAGAAGGAATGAGGCTGCACAGTGCATTAGAGATAGCCGCAGATTCTTTGCCACTCTTCCCTTCAGGAGATGGAGTCCCTCTGGGCTGCCCCGTGACTTGCTTTGACCAATAGAATGTAGCGGAAGTGACATTGTGTAGGATACAGGCCTAAGTTTGGAAAGGTCCAGTAGTTTCTGCCTTTCTCCAGTTGGAAGCCAGATATAAGGAAGTCCAGATTATCCTGTTGTAGAGGCCACATGGAGGAGCCTGGAGGTGCCCTAGCTGACAGCACACAGCCCCTAGTCATGTGAGAGAGGCCTTAAGGAACTTCCAGTCCAACTTCGCTGCCAGCCAGATGGAATCATGTGAGTGAACACAAGTGAGACCAACAGAAGAACCACATGGTCAACTCACAGAATGGTGAGAAATAAGAAATCATTGTTTTAAGGCACTAAGTTTTAGGTTTGTTGCACAGCAATAGTTAGCTGATGCAGGTGGTCGCTGAATTACCTGACCTTAAAGCTCCTTCTTCCCATGAAAGTTTGTGAATTGGTAAAGTGAGATAGGCAAATGTGGCTGGAGCAGAGTGCCTATGTAGGAGGAGTATGGTTAGGACTGGATGAGGAATTTGAACTTTGGCTGGTAGGTTCTGAAGATGGAAGTGAAAGGAGGTGACATGAGAAGGTCGTTTTTTAGGGAGACTAACATAGTGGCAGCATATAGACCAGACACGTGAACATATAGAACACATGTGAAAAAGAAGCAGCCAGGGGGATGGGATAGGTGAGCCAAAAATACGCAGTTAAAAATTACTGAGCGGGCTTCCCTGGTGGCGCAGTGGTTGGGAGTCTGCCTGCCGATGCAGGGGACACGGGTTTGTGCCCCGGTCCGGGAGGATCCCTCATGCCGCGGAGTGGCTGGGCCCGTGAGCCATGGCCGCTGAGCCTGCGCGTCCGGAGCCTGTGTTCCGTAACGGAAGGGGCCACAACAGTGAGAGGCCCGCGTACCACACACACACACAAAAAAAATTACTGAGCAAAAAGTCACCAAATGCAGAATCAGTCATTCAGTTTTTGAAGCACAGCTGTTTTCTGCTTTAACTACAGACTATCGACTTCATTGTTTCCAACTCTAAATGTTCTTGCTTTTAGAAATCCATGGGAAAATATATGGTATGCGATTGAGAGCCTGGGTTTTGTTTAACAAAAACTTGGTTTGAAGCCTATTCTCTGCCACCTTCTAGCTATGTGACTATGTCTTAGCTTTCTCATATGTAAAATGGGCATAGTGATACTTGCCGCACTTGGGTATTACAAAGATAAGAAAAGATGATGTCTGATTTTGGTAGATAGCTAAAATGCCTACATAATGCAAAGACTGATGACTGTGTCTCTTCACAGAACAGTCTGTGTTGGGAGTGTCAGGTGGGTGGGTGGCTCTTCCTATCTCCATGTAGGAACTCTTGGTAAGAGCCATCTTCAACACATGCCTTCCAAGGTTATTCTGGGCATGACCTTTCCAACCAGAAGGGAGGGGGATGAGTATGGAGGGGCACATCTAGGAAGTTGTATGGTGCCAGCCCAGAAGTGACACATGCTTCTACTCATATTCCATTGGCAAGAACACAGGCATGTGGCTACCCAGGCTACAAAGAGGGCTGGCAAGTCCCATCTACAATTCTATTCAATGGAAGAGAGAGGGGAGAGAGAGCTGGGTATTAGTTAACCTGACCGAGCTACTCAACCAGCCTGACAATATCTACCACCAGACTGCACCCAGGATAATTAAGTCAGCATCTTTTGGGGTGTAGCCTGGGCATCAGGATTTTTATATCTCCTCAAGTGACTCTAATGTGCAACAAAGTCTGAGAACCACTGGCTTAAGCCACCACTGCTCGGGCTTGCTATTACTTGCAGCCAAAAGCACTTCTAAATTACAGGTTCTCTGGGGCTATGCTTCTCAACTTTGTGTGCACACTAGACTCACCTGGGGAGCTTTAAAAAATTTCAGTGTCCAGACTGTACTCCAGACGAATCACATCAGAATTTCTGGGAGTGGGACTCAGGCACCAGATCAGTGAAATCACCTGAAATCCAGGCGATTTCAACATGCAGGAAAGTTTGAGAACCACCACACTCAGAAGAGGAAAATTATTGGAGATATATCTTTGCACACTTCTATGTCTCATGGTTTAAGACCACACTTCTCAAGCTTCCACGAGCACAGGAGTCACTTGGAGTCCTTATTAAAATGTAGACTCTGGGACTTCTCTGGTGGTGCAGTGGTTAAGAATCTACCTGACAATGCAGGGGACACGGGTTCGAGCCCTGGTCTGGGAATATCCCACATGCCGCGGAGCAACCAAGCCCGTGTGCCACAACTACTGAGCCTGCACTCTAGAGCCCGCGAGCCACAACTACTGAGCCCATGTGCCACAACTACTGAAGCCCACTCACCTAGAGCCCGTGCTCTGCAACGAGAAGCCACCAGCCCCCGCTCACCGCAACTAGAGAAAGCCTGTGTGCAGCAACGAAGACCCCACGCAGCCAAAAATAAAAAGATAAATAAATTTATTTAAAAAAACACGCAGACTCTAATTCAGCAGGTTGGAGGTGGGGCCTGAGATTCTGTGTTTCTAACAAACTCCCAGGCAAGGCTGACCTACTGGTTCATGAACCACACTTCAAGTAGCAAGGGGTAAAGCAACCATACTGAGTTCTGCAACACTACGTTACAATTTAGTAGTTCCATGGGTAAAGATTCTTGATAATCTATACTGATATACTTTCTTGTTCTTTGCTTCAAGGGAACCATCTCCCCATAAAAACACAACGAACACTTCCATATCTTAAACTTGCTAGAGGGCTGTTTCAAATTATGCCATGAGACATCCCCCAAAGAGGAATATTTAGTTGCTATCCTCTTTTTGAGAAAAAATGATTTGACCTTTTGTCCAAGGAAGTTAGAAAACTGGGGGAAAAGAAAGTTCGTGTCATCATTTTTTATTTTAAATAAAGTTTCTCACTTTAATAAATTTATGTCTTTAAAGTGATAAGAAAGCACAGACAATAACTTTTGGAAGAAAATGTAGGAATGCTTTCTTTAAAAGGACACAAAATAAGTACAAACCGCAAAGGAAATGGGTAAGTTTGAACTGGAATTAAAACTTCTGTGCATCAAAGCCAATTAAAACTGTAAAAACACAAGCCATGTCCATTTCTTCTTCTCCCATTCTTTCTTGAACTTTATTCAGGCTTCCCCTACTCTTATTCTTCCAAACCGACACTTACCAATGTCTGATAACCTGCCCTTTGAGGAACCCACTGTTCAATGCTTGGGCCTCAGCTAACTTGATTTTACTATTCTCAAGAAATTTTGTTCACTTGATCTACAGAATACTTATCTCGTTCCTTTTTAAATTATCTTTTTAAAAGAGATAAATTAGGAGTTTGGGATTAACATATACACACTACTATATATAAAATAGATAAACAACTAGGACCTACTGTATAGCACAGGGAACCATATTCAATATCTTGTAATAACCTCTAATGGAAAAGAATCTGACAAAGAATATATATCTACTAATATATATATATATAACGTATATATATAAGCACTTAAAGGCTTATAAATAAAACACTAAGGCCCATTGTCCCATTCTTCACCTCTCCTGATTCCTGTTTCTCAGTGGCAACCACTTTTAACTCTTTAGCTCTTTCTTCCAATATTTAAGTGAATAGTATTCTTAAATTGCTATTGTTTGATTTATCAATTTTAAATTGATATTAAATTAATATTATCTCCTGACTTCTCAGCAGAATAGAGAAGATGAAAATTTGGCTCATGCCCCCGTCTCCCCTGCACCAAATGCTCACGCAGAAGCACATACACACACGCATTTTCACTTCCCTAATTAAATCTGATCGAGTGTATCTGATAACTGTCAATTCCATTTTCCCCTATGGAAAACAGCTTTCTCCCAGAGATTTCCAGCTTCTCCCTTCACTGTTATCTTAGGAACTTCCTCTGCTTCTCTCCTGTGATGAATCCCCTTTTCCTGGGTTTCCTATTGTCCTCTTTCATGGTTAACTCCCTTGCAGATTGTCCAATAGCTTCCTGAGAAAGGGTGGAAGACAGGCAAATCTCTGAGGATTTATCTATCCTCAAATTTGATGCCTAAATTAGCTAGAGGGAGAATTCCAGTTTGAAAATCATTTTCCTGAGACATGTTCAGGTACTGGTCCCTTGTCTTTTATTTCAGAATACTTCTCTTCCTTCTCTTCCTGCTTCACTGGCTTTTCCTTTTTTTTTTTTTTTTTTGCCAGTTTCTCTTCTTCCTAATGACCTCTAGTGTTGGCATATCTCAGGGCTGAGTTTCTAGACATCTTTTCCTCTTTACCTTCACCCACTGCTTAGCTGATCTCAATCAGTTCCAAGGTGTTCAATACTATCACTATGTTGATGACTTGCATTCACCTCATTCCAATATTCACGAAAGTCTCAACCCATTCAATCATCAGTTCAAGGCCAAACTCTCATCTCAATTTTTTCAGCTCAAAAGTCCTATATCTCATCATTTAAATCATCTAAAGGGACAGGAGAGACTCTGGGACGATCATTCCTGGCACAAAATTCCTCTCCATGTAGACTGGTGAAACAAGAATAGTTAACTGCTTCCAAAATCCAGTGGTGGGACAGGCATAGGGTAGTGGTTATAGACATTTACTACAAAAGGGAGAAAACAGACGGTAGAAAGGAATCACATGTCCTAAGCAATAATAAAATCCAGGAAAGCACATTCCATTAGCTTTCAAGGCCTGGGAATAATCATCTGTGGCTCAACTTGGGCCTGTGGCTCTGGCCCTGGGGCCAAGATTATTACACCAGCCTACCTAAACTAGCACTACTAGTCCCTTTCTGTCTTACCCTGCCTTCTCTTCCTTGGTAATACTTGTAACCACCTGACATACATATTTATTTGTTTATTGTCTGTCTTCCTCCTCCCTTAACTACCGCTCTTTGTTTTTTTTTTTTAACATCTTTATTGGAGTATAATTGCTTTACAATGGTGTGTTACTTTCTGCTGTATAACAAAGTGAATCAGCTCTATGAATACATATATCCCCATATCTCCTCCTTCTTGCGTCTCCCTCCCACCCTCCCTATCCCACCCCTCTAGGTAGTCACAAAGCACTGAGCTGATCTCTCTGTGCTATGCGGCTGCTTCCCACTAGCTATCTATTTTACATTTGGTAGTGTATATATGTCCATGTCACTCTCACTTTGTCCCAGCTTACCCTTCCCCCTCCCCATGTCCTTAAGTCCATTCTCTATGTCTGTGTCTTTATTCCTGTCCTGCCCCTAGGTTCTTCAGAACCATTTTTTTTTTAGATTCCATTTATATGTGTTAGCATATGGTATTTGTTTTTCTCTTTCTGACTTAGTTCACTCTGTATGACAGACTCTAGGTCCATCCACCTCATTACAAATGACTCAATTTCGTTTCTTTTTATGGTTGAGTAATATTCCATTGTATATGTGCCACATCTTCTTTATCCGTTCATCTGTTGATGGACGCTTAGGTTGCTTCCCTGTCCTGGCTATTGTAAATAGTGCTGCAGTGAACATTATGGTACATGACTCCTTTTGAATTATGGTTTTCTCTGGGTATATGTCCAGTAGTGGCATTGCTGGGTCATATGGTAGTTCTATTTTTAGTTTTTTAAGGCACCTCCATACTGTTCTCCATAGTGGCTGTACCAGTTCACATTCCCACCAACAGTGCAAGAGGGTTCCCTTTTCTCCACACCCTCTCCAGCATTTATGGTCTGTAGATTTTTTAATGATGGCCATTCTGACTGGTGTGAGGTGATACCTCATTGTAGTTTTGATTTGCATTTCTCTAATGCTTAGTGATGTTGAGCATCCCTTCATGTGTTTGTTGGCAATCTGTATATCTTCTTTGGAGAAATGTCTATCAGAATGGGAGAAAATATTTGCAAACAAAGCAACTGACAAAGGATTAATCTCCAAAATATACAAGCAGCTCATGTAGCTCAATATCAAAAAAACAAACAACCCAATCCAAAAATGGGCAAAAGACCTAAATGGACATTTCTCCAAAGAAGATGAACTACCACTCTTAAAACATAAGCTCATTGAAGGCTGTGTTTTGTTTGCTACTCTATCTTCAGTACCTGTGATAGTATCTGGTATATAGTAGGTACTCAATAAAGGCTCATTGAATGAATAAATACATGAAAGAATGAATGATGGAAAAGAAATAGGAGATGAAAATTAGCTTTCTCTAGAGAACTCTTTGGCAATATCCAGTAAGTTTGAAGATGTACATAACTTTCATCCAGCAATGCAACTCATAGGAATATATGTTAGAGAAACTCTTACACAAATGCCTAAGAACATATGCACAAGAATTATTATTGCTACCTTATTTTATAATAGTGAGAAACTGGAAACAACTGAATATCCACAAATATACTTATTGAGTACTATTTATGTACTAGGTACCATCCCAAATATTGGTACTATAGTGGCTGATATATCAAAAGTGGTTGTTGAAAAGTTAAATTTAGGAATTAAGATTATTGACACCTCAAGAAGCTTACATTCTAATGGGAAGAGAGAGACAGTAAGCAAATAAGTATATAATATGGCAGGTGAGGTTAATGCTGTGAAGAAAAATAAAGGGTCAGATTGTGACTTGGAGCATTTATGTGATGCTTTTTAAATCTAACTGGTTAGCAATTGTACAGGTAGATTTTATTGGGGAACTTAAGTCCAAAGAAATTCTCAGTTTCATTCAACATTTTCATGGATTGATTTATATAGTATACTAAAATGTAACATCTGTGAAATCCCTGGGGCTACTATCAGTGTGTTTCTTCTAATCGTCCTATCTGAGCATCGAACCCTTACTAAGTGAGGAGCTCTCCTTAACTTAGAGTCACATTGAGGAACACAGTTAATGATTCTGGTAGAACTGACCCAAAAGGGACTTTACCAAAGACAAGCAGAGACTTTAGCATAATATTTAAGGGATAAATTTCAAACAAATACAAAAGTCAAAGTAATATTACATTGAGTACCTGCATATCCTTCTAGTTTCAGTAATTGTAATATTTTGCCATATTTTCTCCCTCATTTTCTCTCTCAGCCTCCCCCGTCCCACCCCACATACAAACACATATATATTTGCTGTGGCACTTGAAGGTAAGTGCAGACATCATGATACTTAATGTTAAATACTTCAGCAGCGTCTCCTAAGACTAAGGACATTTTTCTACCTAACCAAAACAGCATGATCACGTCTGAGAAATTATTACTAATTCTCTTATATTTTCTAATATCCTGTTCATATTCAAATTCCCCAGTTGTCCCCAGAATGTCTTTTATATTCATTTAAAAAATCGTGATCAGGACTTCCCTGGTGGCGCTGTGGTTGAGAGTCTGCCTGCCGATGCAGGGGACACGGGTTCGTGTCCCGGTCCGGGAAGATCCCACATGCTGTGGAGCGGCTGGGCTCGTGAGCCATGGCCGCTGAGCCTGCGCGTCCGGAGCCTGTGCTCTGCAACGGGAGAGGCCACAACAGAGAGAGGCCCGCATACAGCAAAAAAAAAAAAAAAAAAAAAAAAATCGTGATCAAATCTAAGTTCATGCATTACTATATTTGGTCACTTTTACGAGTAATCCACCTTAAGTGCGTATTGCTAAGTAAAACAATCAATGTGAAAAGGCTACATACTGTATGATTCCAATTCTATGACATTCTGGAAAAGGCAAAAAAATGGAGACAGTAAAGAGATCAGTGGTTGCCATGGGTTTAGGGAGTGGATGGAAGGATGTATAGGTGGAGCACAGAGGATTTGGGGGGGGGCAGTGAACTATTTGGTATGATTCTGTAATGTTGGATACATGGTATTATACACTTGTCAAAACCCATAGAATGTACAACGCAAATATGAAAATAGTAAACCCTGATGTAAACTATAGCCTTTAGTTAATAATAATGTATTAGTGTGGGTTCATCAATTGTAACAAATATAAAATTAATGCAAGATGTTAATAATAGGAGAAATTACAGGGATTGGAAGAGGGTATATGGGAATTCTGTGCTTTCTGTTCAAATTTTCTGCAAACCTAAAACTTCTCTATAAAATAAAGTATACTAAATTAAAAAAAGAATACTTCTGCTCTTTTTATTACTTTGACTTTTTGAAGAATCTGAGAAAATTAATTACCTTATAGAGTGTATTGCATTCTGAATTTGTCTTATTGTTTGCTCATGATGTTATTAACTTCCCTTTCTCCTCAATTGCCTGTGATCTAGAAAAGCTAGGTCTCAAGGCTTGATTGGATTCAGGTTAAATATTTCTGACAAGAATACTTCAGAGATGTTGTGAACTTCATGTTGCATCATATCAGGAGAACATGCTGTCAGACTGCCACGCTCTTACTGATGTTAAGTTTGATTACTTGGCTAAGGTAAGATCTGCCAAATGTCTCGTTAAAGGAACATTTATCTTCTTTGCAATAAATACTCTGTCTGTACAATGATATTATCTAGTCTCTCAGCAACCTTTCACCTGATAGTTTTATCATCCATTGATTGTTCTTGCTTTAATCAAGTATTACATTAGGAGTTGCAAAATGGTTTTCTAACTATCATTATATCAACATTTCTTATCCAGCATGTTTTCTTTCTTTTTTTCCTCTATCATAGTCATTTAGTGTGTTGCCATTAGTTACACCCATCATTATTTTTGATACTTTCTTTGTTCTAAATTTAGCCAGTGGGAGCCCTCTGAGCCCCTTCCTAGAACCTTCTGACACAATCCCATTAGTCTTTGAGCTGTTTCCTTACTTTCCGAAACAACAATGTGTCAAGGCTCACCTTGTACTTTTCCTGCCTTGGACATGGGCTCAGCCATTTCCCCCAAAGAACCTTAGTTCTTTTTACTGGAAAGCGATTTTTTGTTGTTTTCTGGTTATAAAAGCACTACATGCTCATTGTAGAAAAATTAGAAAATAAAAGAAAGTATAAAAAAAGAAAATGAAAACCACATATTACTCCACCATTTAGAACTAACCACTCTTAACATTTATTGTACTTATTTCCATGGTTTTTAAAATATGTATCTAAAGTGGATATTTTAAATTTAAATTATGGCTTGATACTGTATATTTTGTACTGTACTTTTTTTTAAATCAACTATATCCATGTCATTAGATAGTCTTCAAAATCATGATTTTAATCTTTTTGTACCAGAAACTATGTCTTAAAATGTTTGAATCTTTCCCAGGGCATCACACCTACCTATTGTGATAAAACTAAAACTGTTCCACGGCTGTTAAGCTGCATCATAAAGCTTCACTGAGGAATTAGGGCATTAGTTGAGTATGAAAAAAGTAATAATGCCATGAAATGAAGACATCCCTTGAAAACAGAAATTTCCAAAAGGCAATATATTCATGTGAGTTTTTCTGTACTAGTTACTGTGAGTGGATAAATTTCCTTGAATCTGGGTACCTTTCATGTCTTTAAGACAACCACCTGATAAATGAAACACCAAGGGATCTATTTTAAGTGCCCCCGAATTGGAATCAATTTTTTAAAAATATGATTGACCAACAAATAAAAAGAGATGACTCTTCTTCTACTTATTCCTTGTTATATGATGGTGGGAATGTTATTTAATTGCTTTGTGACTTAGTTTTCTTGTCTATAGATTAATAGTAGTTCCTCCTACACAGCACTATTGTGGCAATTAAGTAATAATTAAAGTGTTTAGCACAGGCTCTGGCATATAGTAAGGGCTCAATAAATGCCAACTCTTAGAATTATCACTGCAAGCTAGAATGGTGAATCGGATTTGAGCTAACATTAATGGAAGAGCAGGATTTAGGCCAATGGTGGTGGGATTAAGGGACATTCTGGGAGCAAAACAAAATGCTAGCACAAAATTCGGAACACACAAGTTCTATTGAGCGAAGCTGCTGAGCTGTTGAGTATTTCTGTGTGAAGATTAAACAAGCTTGCTCTCATTATAGCACTGTAGTGCCGGGGAAGCAGTTACCTTCCGTCCTTCTTCTTTGTCATACACATATCTATCATTTATATTGACTTGGGTCAAAGCATTAGAGGTATTTTTAATAGGGAAAGAGTTGAAAACTTCTCATTGGAAAGTGGACAAAATGTTAGCCAAACCCATGCTCGTGTGGATTTCAATAGTGCCTAAAGAGATTTTTACAGCTTTGAAGTCTTCTCAGCGTCTACCTGATTCCAAGTTTCCTCTACTCTTATTTCCTCTTTCAGATCTGATAAGGGTCTTAGAGTTACCCTAACAGGTGACCCCTGGTCACCCTAACAGGGTTATAAAGAAGTCAAGTGCATGCATAGACCAGTTCTAGCTGCATGACCAGAGGAAAATTACTTAATCCTCTGGGTCCTAAATTTCCTCATCTTTAGAACAGGAATTACAACAATAATATTTACTATATAAGGTCATTGTAAGAACGAAATGCAATTCCATATTTGTAGCACCTAATACCATGCCAGCAATTCAAGTATGTAGAATAAACAACAAATAGCTGTATTTATATTTATGATCATATATCGAAGATTAAACACCCTCCCAGTTTCAGCTTTCAGATCCTCCCTCGCATTGCATTTTTTAAAATCAAATTTGTAAGTTAGAATCTCTGTCAGATACCTCGCCTTAAGTGTGAGGTAATTATGTATTAGGAGTCTCCTATGTCTACTCCCACTCTAGTTATCCATGCAATTTATTCTTTAACTTCACAAACATGTACTGAGCACTTTATTATGCTTCACTGTGCTGGATCCTGGGCATCCAGAGGAGGTGAACATATCTGAGAAAAGGAGAAAGTGTTCAAGTCCCCCGTGATGATGTTCAGGGTTGAAAGTGGGAATACATGTCTGGAAATGCTGCTTATGAAGCAAGTGTCAAATTAGAATAAGTGGAAGATTTAAGCCCTTTAAGAAAACACCTCTTGCAGAGAGCCTCAAAGGCAAGGTGGGCATTTGATAGCTTTATCTGGGACCACACTCTCCAGACTATCTCACCACGAGCAGGAGGGACATGGCTATGTCCCTGAAATGTTTCCAGTTCCTTTTGGAAGGATTTGTCAGGGCAAAGGTGAGAGACTCATGCAGTCGTCTCTGAGAGCATGACAGGATTAGAGGCTAGAGCCACCATTGTGTGTTTAAATTCTGGGTCCCGAAGAAATAGCTCTAGCTCACAGCTTCTAAAAATGTCCTTGGCTTAAAGTTTTGGCTCAGGGGTTGAGGCGTTATACTGCAGAATGTTTCTGGAATAATTCAGTGACCTCAGACAGGCTACTCCAAGTCTCCCTAAACCACCTGCATTGTTCGACTATATTTAGCAATGAACATTTAAACAAAGAGAAGACAGTTTATTGGATTAACAGGTCGGGGAGAGGAGGATATAGAAATGGTACCACTTGCCTGGCCTCCCTCACTCATCCAATAAACACACAGTTTTGAGTGCCTTTTGTGTGCCAGGCACTGTGCGAAGTATATTAACCTGGCAGGTCTCAAGGCATTCCTCTCCTTGGGATGAAATGACTCTGAGATCCAGAATTAATTATTAGTATTAATTGATAAGTATTAATTGTACCAACCACAGATCATTCGCAGGGGTCCCCATGTTTATGGTCCCAGAGGTGACGGGGAGAGAATTGGGGATCAAGGAAATGCCAACTGCAGTAGTCCCAGCTCCTATGAGGAGCGAATCACTGTTCTCTCTTCCTCAAGTCTCAACAGAAGTGAGCATGTTATTTCTCATTGGCTCATTGTTCCCTAAAGCCCCACCAGTAAGAAGATAATCTATTATTATTGGCTCAATTTCTCTACCTTCGTTAGGGACACAAGTTTAATAAATCTGAGCATACTTCTGGCTGAGTCAGGTTGACCAGGATACAATTAACAATTGCTTCAGGATACATTTTGATCTAAACCACTGTCTGTATCTAAACCTTTAAGATGGAAGAAATATCATCATATTCAACATTGGAAAAATGCTAAATACACAGGCTGATGCTTCACCTACCTTTTCTTATAAAAAGCTTGAGTTAGATAATCACAAACAAAACTTTTAAAAATACCCTGATTATCTGTAAAGACGCTTTCTGGAGTAAGTAACAAAACCCCCAATTCAAACTGCATTAAAGAATAAAGAATTACACTGTGGCAGCGCAGGAAGTGCAAGGGTTAGGCAGCCTTCAAGGCCGGTTGATTCAGCAGAGCAACAATGTCTATGAGAATCCAGGTTATTTTTGTCTCTTCACTCACCATCTTCTGTGTTGGCATCATCCTCAGGGGAGAGGCAAGGTGATTACAGCAGTTCAGGTACAAAACCTGGACATAGCAATAGCAATATTCACAAGAAGGAGAGAGAGACAGATCTTCTTGCTGCTGTATCATGGGAGCCTTTCCCCAGAAGCCCCAACAGATTTCAGCCCCCATGTCTCATTGGCTCCTTAACTCAACACTGGCAAGGGAAATGGGATTACACTTGGCCAATGAATGCCACCCCTGGAACTGGAGATGGAATCAGCATCACCTGGGGCACCTAGCTCTGTGGAGGAAGGATGGCTATCTGAACAAAGTTGGGGGTCTCTGAGTGAGAAAGTGGGGGAATGGATGCTGGGTAAATTACATTTAGTTTCAGAAAACCTAACTTACAAGGGACTTAGGCCAAAAAATTGTTTTTCTCTCATAACTTAAAGGACTGCACTAGCTGGCTGCTGGCATTGATTCAGCAGCTTGGTGATGTCATGGATAGAAACTGGGTGATGCTCTTGACCTTTTCCTCCCCCATGTTTGTAACTTTTTGACCCCAAGATGGCCACTCAAGTTCCATACATCAAGTCTGGATGCAATACAGGGAGAAAGGGGGGAAAGGGTATGGGCTGTAAGAAGTACTGTGTCCTGGAATTCATGAAAAAGTAGATTTAATCGCCCTGTCTTACAAGGGTCTACGATTTACACACGGAGACAAAACACACCTTAGGAACCACAACACAATGTCAGTACCAAGAGAAGGATGCAAACAACTCTTCAGGAGCAACTGAATGGGCATCAGGGCTGCCTGCCCCACCCCCGACATCTGGTTGCCCCCACCCACCGTGTCGCAGTCCTGCTGTGTTGCTGGCCTTGCTTCAGCTCCAGGCAAGCTTCCAGAAATCATGCCCTGCACACCTGAAGTGAGCAGATCTCTGTCTACTCGTCCTTTAAATGGACACTGCTTTTTCTGTTGGGAAGACAGATAAATGTATTGGAGGCTCTTGGATGACAGTATTGTCCTGGCAGGGGTCCAGGGTGGCTGGGAAGAGAGAGAGAGCATTTAATGGGTCTGGCAGCAGAGCAGTCGAGGTGTGGCTGCCTGTAGCAGGGGACGAGGACCTTTGGCGATGACATTATCTGAGCTTGGGTGGGCTCTCAGCTCAAGTTTCAGATGGCCAGGCACCTCTGGCTGGCAGCCAGCCAGTTGACAGATTACATTCTGTAACCATGAGGTAAGTTTGGAAGAAGGTTAAGAAAAGCAGTTATTCTTTAGTCAGTCACTTGGGTGTTGCCTGTGTCCCCATAACATCTTAAATTCGGGAAGCACAGGGAATCTATGTCTTGCTTGCCTTTATGCCATTACCCTAACCTCTGGCACACGTGAGCTTCCTCTTGCCTTTAGGAACACACTCCAGGATCTTACAATGGCCTAATGTCACCACTACCCCCTCACCCTCCCCAAATTTCATCTTCTTCCCCATCTCCAGCTTCTCCTCCTGCCTTGCTTCCCCTTCATACACAGATTGGATAGAAGTTCTGACTCCTGAAGTGGCCCTTCAGAGCTTATTCTCCAGCCCTTTCCACAGCACTCAGCACCATGAACTGCAGCTCTCTCTCCCTTGGCTTCTGGAACTCACTCTCTCCTGGGCTTGGTTCCTTGAGCGATTCTTCTCAGGCGACTCTTTAAATGTCTGTTTCCCTCTGAGCCCTGTCCAGGGCTCTCTGCTTTATTTCTTACTCTCCATGTCCTGCCTGGGTCCTTCATTCAAATTTACAACTACAACCTCTGCTTCTGTCTCCAGCCCAGCTCTCTCTCCCAAACTCCACATATTATATAACTCCACCAGCCCAGCCCCCAGGTACACTGAACTCAACGGGGCCAAGACAGGGGACAAGCTCCAAATGGGATTCCTCTCTTTCTAAAGAACACCAGCATCTATAAGCCAGAAACCTGCAAGTCATCCTAGAATCCTCTGGGTATACATCTTATGTGACAGTCACCATTATTAAGATGTTGCCATCTGAATATGTGACATACTTAACCCTTTCTTCAAACCTTCCATCACAGTGTGTCATTGTTTGGTACCCCTCATGTGAAAGACGCCCTGCTGCCTCTTCCCCTCCAAGCCAACCTGAATGAGTTGCCCTGCCTCTGGGACCCAATAGCACCAATAGCCTTCAGCCCCTTCTACTGTAGAACTTATGACTAAATATTTTAATCATGTGTTTCCTTCTTCCTCTCCTATACTAGGCTGTGATTTCCTCCAGGACGACTGTGTCATAACAGTTTTGAAATCTCCAACAAACAGCGTACATAGGGCCTGGCACACAGTAGTTACAAAATCAGTGTTTGTTGCATGAATTATTCAACAAAAGGCTGACAAAACTATAGTACAGTTTTATACTATAAAAGTTCATTGATACATTTTGGTCCACATAGAAAAGAAGAGAAAAAAACCACTGACAGTCCCATCACTGAACTGAACTATAATCACACTTGGGTATATTTTCTTATCTTTACTTCTATGGGTAAGATTTATTTTTACCTAAGTATAATCATACTGCACTTGTAATTTTGAATCCTGCTTTTCTATTACAAATATATATTTTTCATATTATTAAACATTTTTCCAGCTTTATTGAGATATAATTGACATATGACATTGTGTAAATTTAAGGTATACAACATGATGATTTAATATACATATGTATTGTGGAACGATTACCATGATAATAGTTAACACCTCTTCACCTTATAATTATCTTTTTGTGTGTGTGGTGAGACTATTTAAGATGCTCTTAGCAACTTCCAAGTGTACAATACAGTATTATTAACTAAAGTCTTTGTACATTAGATCTCCAGAACTTACTCATCTTCTAACTGTAAGTTTGTACCCTTTGACCAACATCTCACCACTTCCCCTACTCCCCCAGCCCCTGGCAATCACCATTCTACTTTGTTTTTATGAGTTTGGCTCTTTCAGATTCTACATATAGATGAGATCATAATGGTATTTGTCTTTCTCTGTCTGACTTATTTCACTAAGTATAATGCCCTCAAGATCCATCTATGTTGTTGCAAATGGCAGGATTTTTCTTTTTTATGACTGAATAATATTCCATTATATATATATATCATATTGTTTACTCTTTAATTTTATTAATAATTTTACTTATATATAGATTTTGCTGTCTATGTAGTCAATCCACTATTTTCCTTTATGATTTCTTCAACTGATTACAACCTTAGAAAGGGCTTTCCTATCCATAATTCAGACAAATATTTAGCCATCTTTCCTTCTAGGATTTTTATGTTTTGATGGACTGTTATGTCTAATGCTTTTATCCACTTGAATTTATTTTGGCATGTCATGTAAAATAAAGGTCTAACTTGCTCTTTTTCTCTTCAGAGTTAAGCAGTTGGATAAGCATAATTTTTAATAAGATTATATTTTGCATTGTATTGCATTTCAGAACAAGATTGCTAAAAGGAAGTCTGGATAATGTTTCTGATTAAATAAACCTCATCATGTAATTTGGAACATGAGTTAAGTATATGACATTCCAGGAGGTAGGGGCAGGGTAGGGCCAAGTATGAGTTAAGTCTTGGAAACAAGGAAGACTCCCAATTCTGGGGGTATCTTTTAGACTGGTGCATGTGCAAATAGAAAAAGCAGGAATATGCTTATGGACCCCCTAACCCCAGGAGCATTCACAATGCACAAAGGATTGGTTTAGTAATGCCTAGGTATGATGTTGCCACTTCCATTTCTATAGAGGTCTATGAATACAATAAGATGAGAGGAAGAGAGAGCAGATGGAGAAGATATTATTTTTCATTTGCATCACTTCATACAAACCTCAGTCCTGACCCTGTGTTAAACAATGACTCGTATCTCCACAAGTTGCCAAATATTTTAAAGACCATAGGAACACTATATAAGCTGAATGCAAATTGGTCTGCAGAAACCTAGGCTGCCGGCATTAATGTGTACAATTCATATATTTATTCAAAAGTCAGGGTGACTTTCCAATAAGAAATGAATCACTCACGAAGCCATTCCTTCCACCACAGTGTGGATCAAGAGGCTCAGTACACATGATGGTGGTCTGCCTTCAGTTTATAGATCTGGGTTTTGGTTAGAAACTCAAGTTCAGCACCTAGCACCAAGGGCCTCTGGTTGATTTAGTAGGGCAAGGTAAGCTAATGTGCCCATGCACAGTACTGGGAAATTTGCCTTATGACCCTTTTTGTCATCATAACAGAAATACTTTATAATATCAACATTGTCATTTTGCAGAACTGAGTGCATCAGCAAAAAAGAGACAGAAAGAAAATTTTGCAGCTGCACGCAAAAACACACACGCACACACACACACACACACACACACACACACACATACACACACATCTGGCTCAGCTTTACTGATGAGATCTTGGCTTGGAAATGAAACAATTTTGTCATTCACACAATTTAAAAACAGACCCCAAACCATCATTAAATAAGTAGTTGTCACAGAAGCACAGCAACTCCTTAAGTCACCCAGCCACAGCCTATATACCAGCTATCCAGATTTTTCTCTGAAAAAGCGGTCGAATGTTCAAGTTGGAACAAGGAAGGAGTGCAACTTCCTTGTCTTACACTTTGAGGTTTTCAACTTGGTTTTACAATATTCTCTTTATCATTTACTAATTGTTGACTGATAACTATTTCTTAGCTCTCTTTCCCAGCCAGCTTCCAGATTCTCGGAGTGCAGAGGCTGCACCTTGTTGTGTGGCTCGCCAGTGTCTTGTGCGTGAAGGATGCTCAGCGAATGTGGAAGATGGTCCTGGTGCTTCACCTACACCTTTCAGCACAATCCCAGACAAGAAAATACCTCTGGTACAGCTAGCTCATGTGGTTTGATGGCCTTTACGGATGAACAAGGCAAGCTTTAACCATAGTTAATATATGATGATGGCAAAAATAACTGACGTCTGGCAAAAAATGAGTTAGCTACCTTATTATTCAAGAATGATGATCCAAGTAGTGGATTGTCTGGGCCTCTGGCTCTCCTCTCCTTTGTAAGGGGAAGTGAGGACAGAGGAATGAAGACTTTTCAGTCTGGGTGTAGATGCCAGTTGCTCATATCAGTCTGGTCAAATGCAGCTCTTGGAAGTCTTTTCTCTGTGTGTAGTAAATGACAATCAAGGGTTGGGGGAAGGGTTGATTGTTTCTTATACCATCTTTGAAAGTCTTTACTCATGTTTTATTTCTAGGAATTAAAAATAAAAATTTGGTTCACTGGTAATTTAAAGAATTATATATTGTTAACTTTTTTGAAAGTTAGCTTTATCAAGGTATAATTAAAATAATCTAGTTTTTGAGCATTTCTATCACCTCAAAAAGTTTCCTCGGGCTTCCCTAGTGGCGCAGGGGTTGAGAGTCCGCCTGCCGATGCAGGGGACACGGGTTCGTGCCCCGGACTGGGAAGATCCCACATGCCGTGGAGCGACTGGGCCCGTGAGCCATGGCCGCTGAGCCTGCGCATCCGGAGCCTGTGCGCCACAACGGGAGAGGCCACAACAGTGAGAGGCCCGCAAAAAAAAAAAAAAAGATACCGCAAAAAAAAAAGTTTCCTCATGCCCATTTACAGGCATCACAGCTCCCAACTCTAGCCCTAGGCAACCACAGAGCTGTTTCTGTTTCTATAAATTTGCCTTTTCTAAACACTTCATATAAATGGAATCAGACATACAATATACAGTCTTCTGTGTCTGGCCTCTATCACTTAGAATAATGTTTTCGAGGTTCATCCATGTTGTAGCATGAATCAGTAGTTCTTTCATTTTAATTGTTGAATATTATTCCATCTTATGGATTTACCGTATTTTGTTCATGAATATTTACCATAGTCACCAGTTGATGGATATTTTAAGTTTCCAGTTTGGGTGGTTATGAATAATGCTCCTATGAACATTCATATCTGTGTCTTTATGTGGACACATGTTTTCATTTCTCTTGTAAAGATTCCCAGGAGTGGATTGCTACATTGTATGGCAAATTTATGTTTAACTTTTTAAGGAACTGCCAAAGTGGTTTCCAACGTGGCTGCATCATTTTACATTCCCACCAGCAATGCATAAAAGTTTCCATACTAACACATGCTATTGTCTGTCTTTTTGAGTCTAGTCATTCTAGTGGGTTTGTAATTGTATCTCTTTCTGGCTTAAATTTGCATTACACTTGTGATCAATGATGTTGAACATCTTTTCATGTTCTGATTTCCATTCATTCATCTTCTTTGATAAAATGTCTATTTAAATCTTTTGCCCATTAAAGAAATTGGATTATGTTCTTATCATTGAATTATAAGAATTCTTTACATATTCTGGTTACAAGTCCTTTACAGATCTATGATTTGTAAATATTTTTTTCCTAGTCCATGGCCTATCTTTTCATTTTCTAAATGGTGTCTTTTGAAACACAAAAGTATTTAATTTTGATAAGGTCTAACTTAGCAATTTTTTTCTTTAAGTATCATACTTTTGATGTCAACCATTTTTATATTACGTTAAAATTATTGTATAAATATATTTAACATTATATGCAAAATATGTAATTTTATGTAAATATAATGTTTAACGTTATTTCAAATATATGTTAAGAGGGAAATTAGTACCAAAGATTTCTCTGTTATCCCTCCTGACCTGCTTTGTATTTAGAATAGAAGCAACAATAGTACTCTGTTATAAATTAGTGTTAAGGTTTTTCAAAGCCACAATGAGAGATATTCACTGCGTATCACCCAGACCTGGATCCCCAATCTGTCACCTGGGCCACAGTACCAATGCAAGAACACTTCCTAAACCCAGCTTGACTTAACTGTGATAGTAGAGCAAACAAAACATACAGACACTCTTCTGTTGCCTTGTTGATTTCCTGGACTGTGCTTCCTTTGTGTGTTTTTGTCATTTTCCTTCATTTTCTGCCCCCTGCCTCTGCTGGAATTGTCACCATGTGAATTGGTTTCCCAAAGGGCTGCTGGGTTTGTTTCTTCCTTGTGCTAACAGAAACTATGTGCCTGCCTTTTGTTGACCATTAAATACATGCTGGAAGCAGAAGTATCATTAATATAATGCTTTATGCTTCTGAGGCAGCTTTCTCATTAGTGTCTAGCATACTGAGCAAAGAAGTTAAGTTACAGAGATAAAGAGAAGTGTGGCGTTGACTGTGCAAGCAGAGTCCCCTTTTCACATGGCAAGGCAGGAGGAAAAGAAGAAAAATAAAGAATTCTGAATATGAAATTCAAAACCCTTTACAGGAGGCATCTGGAAGTATTTACTCCTCTTCCTGAGTCAGCCATTACTGGGCAGCAAGAGCTGATGAATGGGAGCTGGGATTGAGTATGAGAGAGCAGCAAAGAAAAGAGGGAGAGTCGGAGCCTGGAGAGAGTAAGAGTTGAAGCAGAGGGTCCAGAGCCAGCAGAGAAGGGGGTGGTTGAAGGTGTATGGAAAGAGCACCTTGTTAATCGTGCTAAATGCCAGCAAAATGTGGCGATTTGTGTGGGAGGGTGGAGGCATTGACCTTGAACTGGAGTAGGAATGCATCATCCTCTGAGACGAAGGGATAAAAAGAAAATGGCTACAGATAAACGTGTCATTTGGGTGGAGTATACAGTGGAAAGAGACTGTGCCTGATGAAAGCAATTTTACTTGATGAAGTAGGAGATGAAGTCATCTGAAGTGTTCAAGTAGGGGCAATAGCACCTGAAATTTTGGGATTATCAGGTGAGGGAGATGGAGAGTAGAGAGAACCAAGGTTAAGTTAAAAGATCAATGAATGAGGACAGTTAGGATAAGCCAGAGAACGAGAGGGCTATGTGGTTTTCTGCAGCCACACGTGATGGCTGGTATTTAGGAGGAGCGGGAAAATGGACTGACACACGTTTGAGGTTCCTTGGGGGAGAAGGCTGACACAAGGATACAGAGGGAATATCCCGGTGGGAAGTATAGTTTGGATGATTAACCGTATCTTCCAGGATGGGTAGGAGTGGCAGGGAGGCTAGAAGATGTTGATACCAGTGATTGCCAAACTTATCTGTACCTAGAATCACCTGAGGGTCTCGTAGAAACTTCAAAGCCCAAGCCACATTCCAGGTGAATTGCACCACAATCCTGGGGCGTGGGATGCAAGCACAGACGTCCATACTTTTTGAAGCTCCTCAAGGTAATTCTAACCTGAAGATAATTTGGGAACCACTGGGCATATACGTTAGGACAGTGGTTCTCAAAGCGTGGTCCCCAAACCAGCAACATCAACATCACCCTGGTACTTGTTAAAGATGCAGATTCCTGAGCCCTACCCCATACCCACCGAATCAGAAAATCTGGGGTTGGAGTTCAGCAGGCGGTGGCTTAACAAGTCTTCCAGGTGATTTTGATGCTTGTTAAAACTTAACAAACACTGAATTAGCAGAAAAGAAAGGAATCTTGGTCTTCTCTTGAAGAGCAGGCATAGTGAGGGAGCTTGAAGGTCTGGTGTCCTTTGATGCTAAACATTTCCAGACCATAACTAGCTCAGCTTTGAGACTTGAAAAGTTCAAGGAACTAAACACTACTCTGTTGGATGGTCATTCACAGATAGGTTTTAACATCTCAGAATTATGTCAGGATTTGGCATGGTGAGTAAACTTATGATCTACAGCACACGTCTAGATCTTCAGTGTTTATAGAGGATAGAAAACGGTAACCTCAAATGGCATAAGCTTTGATGGGGTTTACGCAGGATGGAAAAGCAGCACCAGCGAGACGTGTGAATCCTGACCCCAACCCCTGCCTCCTGTCTCAGGGTGTGTGGGAGAAACGGCAGCCTCCACCGGAGACGGAAGCAAGGAAACGCGCACCTTTGGGAGAAGGTAGGCTTCAGTTGATGATGGTGGAAGAACACTGTAGCGAAGAAAACATTGAAACACTTATTGTCTGAAATGGTGGCTTCAGAGGGCATGATGGAAATGGGTGAAGGGTTTGGAGAGAGGGACTGAGAGTGGGAGGGGCAGAAGGGAGCATAAAGCTGCCAAAGGTAAATACAAGCTTGATGTTTGGGCATAAAACGCTGGGGAGGAGGGCAGGTACCGCTTGCCTTTGGGGCAGTGGCCATGGATCATTGGTATGAAAGTACTTGGGAGAAATGACTGGCTTTCTCAACGTGAATTATTTGGTTTCTCTGTGGTTGATGGCCCCAGGCAGTCCTTTCCCCACCTCTCAGGGAGCTCAGTCACCTTGTGAAAGCCACAGTCTTTCACAAGGCGGCTTTGTGTCAGGCGGAGCAGCCATGGGCCTCGGGAAGCCGCCTCAAGGTGGATGGGGGTAGAGGGGCCTGTTATGGGATGAGCTCTTTCACCTGGGCAACTTTCCCCCTCCCCGGAGCTCTGGAAGTTCACTCCAGCAGGATGTGCCGGCCTGAAAATGGTTCCAGGGTGCAATTGTTATCATAAAGGAAAGCAGGACCAGGAGAACCCTGAAAACTTTTAGATAGTACTTATTCTGGCTCTGACTGATAAGTGAGGCAGCAGGAGAAAAGGAGGAAGGAATCAATCAAGGAGATGTTAGCAAAAGCAGAAGAAAACAGGTCCTTTTTGCTGGGCTAAGTAGTTTGGCTTATGATTTCTGTCTGACTCACAGCCACACTGGGGATTCTGGAATGAATTATATCCAGGTATGAATCAGGCATTGTAACGGCCACAAGATGTAGCTTAGTTTACAGATCAATACAATTGCTTGGGCTGGTCCAAGGCTAAATTGTGAAGCTGGCATAACTTGTTTCTGATCGTACTCCGTTTGGGGGCCTGTTTTCCTTCTCTGGAAATCCTTCTCCTCAGATTTTTCTCTCCCTGTAGTCCTGTGCTCACTCTTCAGGAACATCCCCAGGGGCTCAGGGCGAGGGACAGCGTGGAGCATCAGCCTCCTCCTTCTACCTAATGTTTTGATGGGCAGTCATTACAGACCCTCCCTCCCCGGAGACTCATAGCCCACTGTTGCGCTCCCCAAATACCCCTGTCCGGTTCTTCGGAATATCACAGTCCCCAGGCAATTCCTTGGACACAGGACTAATACTCAAAATATGTAACGACTCACAGGGCAAAGGCACTGATTGATGAGTCGGAATAGACGCCAGCTGTAAATACCTCAGGAAAGCAGCGAGGTACATGCTGGGCCCGGAGATGCATCCTGCCCGCCCAGTCTCTCAGCCCTGCAGTGGCCTTGGCCTCTCCCGCCTCAGCTGTCCATCCCGTGTGTATATCCTGGGCTGGTCATTACCATCAACAATGACCCCTTCTCCTCTCTGACTCAAACATTCTCTGCTAAAGTTTCCACTTATCTCCCCTAATCCAAAAACAATTTAATTCCAACAGCTCTTTGACACACCTACATGCTGTTGATCCTACCATTTTTTCTCTATCCCTCCAACCCTCTAGTCCTCCCTCTTATCTAGCTCAGATTCCGTAGCTCATCATTATTATTACTCCCTCACACTCTCATCCCCCTTGCCTCTCTCGTACTCCAGGGTACTCATGGGGCATCCTAGTTAAATCCAGCTCGTCACATACTGCACACTCATGTTTGCATAGCCACTGTTTCCTACCATCTTAAAAACAAAACCCTACCTTGATCCCACACCACCTTCTAGCCGCTGACCCATTCCTCTCCTCCCCTTTATAGTAAAATCCCTTGAAAGAGCTGTCTATCTTCACTGTCTCCAATCTCTCCTCCCATTCTCTGTTAAACTCACACCTATCAGGACTTCCCCTCCACCATTCCAACAACTCTGCTCTCGTCAGGACCACCAGAGACATCCACTGTAAAATCCAGTGGTCAGTTCTCAGCGTTCATCTTACTGGATGGATAGGTAGCATTTCATAGTTGATCACTCCCTTCTTGAAGCATTTTCTTCTTTTGACTTCCAGGATTTCACACTTTCCTGGTTTCCCTCCTCTGTCATGAGCCATTCCTTCTCAGATTCCTTTGCTGGTTCTTTTTCATCCTACTGACTTCTAAATAGTGAGATACTTCAGGGCTCAGTGGTTGGACCTCTTCTCTTCTCCATCTGCGCTCACTCCCTGACTGAGCTCATCTCTTCTCATGGCTTTAAATACCACCTTCCTTTGCCTCGATGATTCCCAATTTTATATTTCTAGCAAAGACCTCTCACCTGTATTCCACTCTCATATGCCAACTGCCTATTGGAAATCTCCACTTGATAGATAATAGGCATCTCATATTTAACATGTTCATAATGGAACTCCTGTTTTTACCTTCCAGTGGTTCCTCCTACAGTTCTTGCAGCTCAGTAAATAGCAACTCTATCCTTCCAGTTACTCAAGACAGAAATCATAGAGCCATCTCTATGTCTTCCCTTCACTCTCAGACCCTATGTCTAATCCATCAGCAAACTTCAATATATATCTAGAAGCTCACCACTTCTCATCACTCCAGTTACTTCTACTATGGTACAAGCTGACAATGTTGCTTACCTGAATTATTGCAATAGCTTCTTAATTGGTTTCCCTGCTTTCATTTTTGCCCCTCCTCCAGTCGTTTCAATATAGCAGTGATTTTTTTCAAACATTAGATGGCAAAGCTCCCTTCTAAAAAACTTCCCCAAAGTATCCATTTCATTCAAAGCAAAAACTAAAAATTTTAATGCTGGCAAGGCTCCACAACACCATCTGTTTCTCTGCCCCTTTTCTCCTCTGACCCATGTCTTCCTACTCTCCCTTATGTTCATGCCACATGGTGGCCTCCTTGCTAGTCCTCAAATGTGCCAGGCATGTTCCAGCCTCAAGGCCTTTGCACTTGCTATTCCCTCTGCCTGGAATGCACTTCCCCTGCTTTGCTAGTTCCCCAACTCCAAACATTGTTTCACTCCAACAGTTTTAATGTCACACTCCCAGGAACCACTGTACTTAATATCTCAACTCACCCCCTCATCCTCTTTTCTGGCATTTCCCATCCCTCTTTGCTTTTAATTTTTTTCCCCCCAGCACCTAATCACCATCCAACATACTGTAGTTATTTGTTTATTTATTGCATGTGTTCCCCAATATAATATAATCTCCATGAGGACAGGATAGGAATTGTTACCTGTTTAGATTGCTGTGTTGTCCTTTGAACAGTCTCTAACACATGTTATGTGCCTAATAAATATTCTCTGAGTGAATGAATGAATATGGATGAGAAGGACAGCAAGGGCAGCCTTGATCCATAAACATAGATTATCAGTATCAGAAACCACAGTCCACAGGGAGAAGTATTGCAGTAAAAAGGGTCACAAAAGAGTAATATGTTGCATGAACAAATAATCCTAAGAGAAAAAAAGGAGAAACTAATTTCCTTCTAGCAGTCAGATATTACCTGGTGCTTTTTCCTTCTCATCTCATGGTCTGTAGGGAGGTGGACTTCAAACATTACCCTAAACTCAGGTTTAACAAAATCTGAAGAAGCCTTAATATAATCAAATTACCTCATGGCCAAAGACAACACAGTGCTACATACATAAGAAATCACAATCTAACACCCAAAAAGTAATTAATTTTTTTCTTCTAGTTTTGTTGAGATATAATTGGCATACAACATTGTGTAAGGTGTACAGCACAATGGTTTGACATATGTGTACATTGCAAAATGATCACCACAGTAAGATCAGTTAACATCCATCACCTCATATAGTTCCAAAAATTTTTTTTTCTTTGTGATGAGAACTTTTAGGATCTACTTTCTTAATAACTTTCTAATATGCCATACAGTGGTGTTAACTAGTCAGCATGTTGTACATTACATCCCCAGTATTTATTTATCTTATTACTGGAAGTTTGTCCCTTTTAAACACCTTCATACAATTCACCCTCCCCCAACCCCGCTTCTGGTAACCACAAATCTGTTCTCCATGTCTATGAGTTTATTTTTTCTTAAGATTCCACATATAAGTAAGATTATACAGTATTTGTCTTTCTCTGACATTTTACTTAGCATAATGTCCTCAAGATCTATTCATGTTGTACAAATGGCAAGATTTCCTTTTTCTCTCTCTCTGTGCGTGTGTGTGTGCGTGTGTGTGTGTGTGTGTGTGTGTGTACGTGTGTGTATATACTGCATTTTCCTTATCCGTTGATGGACATTTTGGTTGTTTCCATGTCTTGGTTATTATAAACAATACTGCTATGAACTCAGGGGTGCAGATATCTCTTTGACATAGTGATTTAATTTCCTTCAGAGATATACCCAGAAGTGGGATTTCTGGATCATATAATAGTTCTATTTTTAATTTTTTGAGTAAACTCCTTACTGTTTTCCATAATGGCTGCAACAATTTACATTTCCGCCAACAGTGTACAAAAGTTCCCTTTCTCCACACCCTCAAGATTTACTTTTGTCTTGCTGTTAATAGCCGTCCTAACAGGTGTGCGGTAATAGCTCATTGTGGTTTTGATTTGCATTTCCCCGATGACAGTGATGTTCAGCACTGTTTCATGTACCTGTTGGCCATTTGAATATCTTCTTTGGAAAAAATCTATTCAGATTCTTTGTGTTTAAAATTGGATTGTTTGGTTTTTTGCTATGGAGTTGTATGAGTTTTTAAAAATATATTTTGGATATTAACCCCTTATCAGATATATGATTGCAAATATTTTCTCCCTTTCCATAGGTTGCCTCTTCATTTTGTTGATCATTTCTTTGGCTGTGCAGAAGCTTTTTAATTTGATTAGTCCCACTTGTTTATTTTTTATTTGTTGCTTGTGCTTAGGTGGCAAATTTAAAAAATCATTCACCAATGTGAAAAAGTTTACCCCCTATGTTTTCTCCTAGGAGTTTTATGGTTTCAGGTCCTATATTTAAGTTTTTTAATATATTTTGAGTTAATTTTTGTGAATGGTGTAAGACAGGGGTCTAGTTTCATCCTTTTAAATGTTAGCATCCAATTTTTCAAGCACCATTTATTGAAGAGACTGCCTTTTCTTCACTGAGTATTCTTGGTTCCCTTATCAAATATTAGGTGACCATTTAAGCATGGGTTTATTTCTGGGCTCTTGATTTTGTTCCATTGGTCTACATATCTGTCTTTATGCTGGTACCATACTGTTTTGGTTACTAGAGCTTTGTAATATAGTTTGAAATCAAGACGTGTGATGCCTCCAGTTTTGTTCCTCTTTCTGAGCCTTGCTTTGGCTATTTGGGGTCTTCTGTGGTTCTATATGAATTGTAGAACTGTTTCTCCAAAAAGTAATTTAAATCTTTTACTGAAATCTCACAAAGAGATACCAAAGTAGAATACGTTATACAACAGGTGGCATAATTCCTAAAGATTCTCTTCACTGTCAAAAGTATTATTTTCAAATTTAAATAAAAACATAATTCTCATAAAAATACATAGTGATTGTGGGTCAAAGTTTTTATTTTAACTCATTAAAATGATGATGAAGCCAGTTCAAGGATGATAAGAGAATATAATGTATATATAGTTAGTGAAAGCAAAAACGAATGTAAGAATAAGACTGTTAGATACAAAACCTATTTATTTACCATAGGGCAATAAACCATTATCTTTGAGCTTCTCTTTTCTACTTTCAGAAATAATTTGCATTTCTACAGGTCAAAAATTATTCTCTATAGGTGCCTTAGTCAGCTCAGGCTGCCATAACAATATACCATAGACTAGGTAGTTTAAACAACAGAAGTTTATTCTTTCATAGTTCTGGAGTCCAAGCTCACCATGTCAACATGGTTAGTTTCTGGTGTGAGATCTCTCTTCCTGGCCTGAGGAGGCCACTTTCTCCTTACATCCTCACATGGCAGAGAGAGAGAAAGTGAACTCTCTGGTGTCTCTTCTTATAAAGACACTAATCCCATAATGAGGGCCCCACCCTCATGACCTCATCTAAATATAATAACCAAATGTTCCATCTCCAAATATGATCATATTGGAGGTTAGAGTTTCAACATATGAATTGGTGTGTGGGGGCGGGTGGTGGAGACAATTCATTCCATAGCAGTAGGCAAAAATATTTGCATTAGCAGGTTTCTGCAAAGTTTAAAGGCTACCCTTACAAAATTGTAAAATGTTCTAATAAATAATTGGAATTAGTAAGTCAAACAACTTTCCAGCCTTCTGAATTCAGATGACCCTTAGGAAGGCTTATTAGACAGGATCCTGGCATGACAGGGAAGACATTTGCCTTTCAAGGTTTGGAAAATTTTTCTTAACATCACTCATTTACTTCTCTGTAGACCCACTCCAAGTTCAGATTTATGAGTTCTGAAGCTTACACAGTTTGAGGGGGGAGGGATGCTCTGTATGTAGAAGAATATAAAATGGGCATGTAGACACAGTACTTGGGTCCCAGGGACTCAGGATGAGCCTTTGCTAATGAAAACTTCATGGAAAATACATGTCTGGCGCTCTTCATAGCAATTTCCACAATTTCTCTCTAAATCTCTCTTTTCCTCTACACATTCCCTGAACATCATCATCTTTCACTGCTGCTCCTTTCCCCACTCAAAACTCTTCTCCAGCTCTTCTTGGCCCATGAATCTCTTCTAATGTCTTTCTAATATAAATCATTTTAACCTCTACAGGTGTCTTCTAATTCTTGATACCTACAATCTCTATAGCAAGAAGCAGGAAGAGTCCTTCTTAGAATCAAGAGTAGGGTAAGATTGTGAACATAAATACAGTAGGGTTTACTCCCTCAAAACCTACTTTTCAGGGAAAGGCCGTTGCTTCTTTCCACTAAGGTGGAGATGACTGAGGAAGCCTAATGTGCACCTCCCTCAGTAATTTTTAGCAATAGTTGGGAAGCCTTAAATCAAAAAAATGAAAACCATTATTTGTGGAATTTCAGGCAGAGGGGACAAGGTCTGTGATATTTGAGGGGCATAAAGAATGGCAATACTGATTTTTAGAAAAGCTCCCAGGAACACACAGCAGATATCACTCACCTGTCACCATAACCAGTTCATCACAGCATCCTTCCAGTGTGCCTTCTGCTGGGATGATGAATGAAATTGCCATCACATCAGTACTGCCACTACTTCCCCACCATTGTTTCCCTTTTTAATAATGAGATTGGTGGCCGTGTGGGTAGTATGGGATACACTGTTTCAGTGGCTTACAGTAGCTGGCTTGAGTCCCACTCAACATGAGTGTCAGAATGCCTTTAAACCCCCTCATCATGCAATACCAACTGAGTTAGAAACATGGCCTTGCTCTCTGGACAATTATTGGAAGAGACAAAAAAAATTGTCAGATACAAAGATCTGTAGAATGCTGACTTCATTCAGAAAGTGTATTGAATAAATAACACACTGAGACTTTTGGAGAAGGTAGAAGAAAGGTATTTTAAGGGCTGACAGGAGAAAGGAAAGCAGGAATTACCTCAGAGGATTCTTGTCTTTCTATTAGCTGGAAGGATGCAAATATGTATTTTTCTATATGTAGAAAATCCTCCAGAGGCTGCCCGGCATCAGCATATAGATTTTGCACAACAGTGCGGGACTGCCCAGCAATGCAATGGTCTCCATCCCAGGGCTTGCCTGGCTTCTCCCTGCCCTGGGCTCCCTGCTGAGGTCACAGCCATGTGGAAGCCAGGCCTTCCCTGGTGACTGACAACAGAGCTTGTCAACCAGCTGGGAGACAAAAGTCAATTGCTTGGGAGAGGTGGCAGATGAAAGGCTGGCTTGGTGCTAATGTGACTCCCTCCAGAGGGTAGCAAGTCAGAAGAAAGCTTTCCCTGCCTTGTGTAGAAGGCTTTGTGCTCGTGTGCTGTGTAGATGCCAGTGCCGCTGGGTGGTGCATAACGAAAAACACATGCTGCTCAATGCTGATGTTGCTAAAGCCACTTTAATTTTCTGGGAGCATCCTTTTCATGGGAAAGAAGAAAAGCATAAGGGATGTCACCTAAGTGGGTTCTGGGAACACAGCTAGGGCTGTAATGAATGCAGTTATTGGGTACATGGCCTGCAGTATTCATTAATAGAATGCAAATGTTCTGGAAATAGATTTTCTTTTTCATTCCCTTTAGGGCATTCCATTTATTTCTGCAATGTCCAAAGAGAACCATTTTCCTGTATGCTCTGAGTATACAACCCTTTTATACAACTCTTTATTATATGCCTGGTTTAAAGATACCCTAAATGCCCACCCTGCTGCTGTATATAAGCAGGGAAGGATACATTCCATGCTGAAAAGAGCTGGGAACTCTGATGGTCGGCAGGGTCTTCACCAAAGTAGTGGAATGCAAATTAACAGAAGGTCAACTCTGTAGAATTAGGCTTTCGCTCCTGGAATTATTAGCAAGACTTAGCTTTTTTTTTTTTTTTTTTAATGCCCTCTCTGAGGAAGGAGCAAAAGAGACAAGAGTAAAGCTTCTAGGCTAACCTGATGTTTATTAATGGCCCTGGGGCTCAGTTGAGGGGAAGAGTTGAGACTGAGATTCAGTAATTACTTATGGGAAGCAGGAAGGAACACTGAACTAATATATCAGATAAGAGTTGTAAAACCCCAGAAAATATGAAGTAAAGACTAGGCATTCATGTTGTTTATTCTCTCCAAACCTAACTTCTGACCTCATTTCTTTTATCTTGAGAAGGAGGAAAATTACTTTTATATTCAGACCTCCGTATCTCCTGGCTCTCTTTATGTGTAATATTTCAGAGGTCCAAGGCTATATAGGTAAATGAGAGGGGTTTTTATGCTGGACTCTTCCCTGCCCACAGCTCTGGAGCATCACCCACCAATGGTTTGAGATAGGATGATTCAGGCATATCAACCCAGTCATCTTCCCCGGGCTCCATGCCTCTCTGCAGACACTTAAGCAGAGGTACCTAAACAAAAACATTTTGGAGAATGGGCTGGGGTGGGGGGACTCTTTTCAGGCAAACAAATAGGATCATCAACCCTTGCTCCCTACCTGCAACTTCCCAACAAGGGAAAGACCCAAATTTATGACGCTCCCAAAGTGTCTTCCTTTCAGAATTGGAAATAAATGTAAACGCTTACCAAAGTAGAAAATCTTAGCTAGAATACTGTATTTTTCTTTTTCCTACCACTCTGTAACTATTAGTCTTGCTGCTGATGGGTGCTTAAAGGAAGAATTAATGTCCAGCCTTGACATTTTCAGGATGAGACGCTGGACCGGGAAAATCATGTTAAAATAAATTTGATAGGTAAGTCGCCCAGGAACTTGGAAGGCGGAGCTGAGTCTGAGAGCATGCCACGTTGTTTTCAGCTTAACCTGACTCCAGACTTTCTTTATCTTTTATCATTTTACCATTAAGAAACTTCAAGTTCCTGCACTGTGTGTTGGCATCTTTCCACCAGTCATGTCCCCTATAAATGTGCCACACAAAATCTGCCTTCAACAAGAAGTCTACTAAGTCTACCTTCAACACTAAATCTACCTTCATCAGTAGCTCCTTGAGCCTGTTCGGCGGCCCCTCCTTACTGGACACAGTCTCGGTTCCCCACTCTGGATGCAACCCCTGGAGCTGCCCAGTTCCCAATCTCTTGAGGGACTTTTCCCCTCCGCGGATGCCCCTCTTCCTCCCCCTTCCACTTGTGTCCCAACCTCTTGAAACACTCTGCATCTTTAGTTTTTCTCCTCAGCCTTGTTCCTGGGTTGTCACGTATTCCGTGAGTTTTCCTGGATAGAGCTGAACAGAGCTTTGGATCCAGTGAGTGGATGCAGAGAGAAGAAAGCCGTGTTAGCCCTTCTGCCCCAGGTCAAGCGTCCAGGAGAGCAGTCTGATTTTTCACACCACTATAAATGACTGCCTTTTAGCACAACTCCTATGCTTATAGCTAGAAGTGAGACCTCCCTTTCTTCTATAGAAGTTACATTATATAAACCAGTCCCTGAGGATTTTCCCATTTGCAGTTTTTGGAGCCCCGAGACCAGGTTCAGTCACACACGTGTATAACTCCTAGAACATATCACCTCCCACCGCAGCAAATGTAGATGAATTAGAGCCCTCATGTATCATTTTTTTTTACCCCTAGAGGTCACAGACAGACTGGGAGGAGGGATCACAAATGTATAATATGAAACCAGTTTAAGATGTAAGAAGATGGGTGGTTCTCTAGAGCAGCGGTCCCCAACCTTTTTGGCACCAGGGACTGGTTTTGTGGAAGACAATTTTTCCACAGACCGGGGATGGTTTCGGGATGATTCAAGCACATTACCTTTATTGTGCACTTTATTTCTATTATTATTACATTGTAATATATAATGAAATAATTTTACAACTCACCATAACGCAGAATCAGTGGGAGTCCTGAGCTTGTTTTCACTTGCCACTCACTGGTAAGGTTTTGATATGAGTCTGCAAGCAGTTGATTTATTATGGTCTCTGTGCAGTCATATCTCTGTGCTAATGATAATCTGTATTTGCAGCCGCTCCCCAGCGCTAACATCACCACCTCAGCTCCACCTCAGATCATCAGGCATTAGATTCTCATAACGAGTGCACAACCTAGATCCCTCACACGCGCAGTTCACAGTAGGGTTCACGCTCCTCTGAGAATCTAATGCCACTGCTGATCTGACAGGACGCGGAACTCAGGAGGTAATGCGAGCGATGGGAGCGGCTGTAAATACGGATGAAGCTTCGCTCACTCACCCGCCGCTCACCTCCTGCTGTGCAGCCCGGTTCCTAACAGGCCATAGACCTGTACTGGTCCGTGGCCCAGGGGTTGGGGACCCCTGCTCTAGAGGGTCACCACTGGTGGGCAAATCAAACAAACTCTACAAAATCGGAGACTTGCCACGGGAGACAGTATGAGATGGGGGAAGCTCAAGAGAAAAGGAGGGAAGGACCAGGACAGCACCACAGGAGCCAAAATTGTAATTAAGTAGTGGTTCTTAAATGCCAGCGTATGAATCAGCTGCGGCAGGCCCCTGTCCAGACGGACTAAACTGGAATCAGTGGCAGTGGGCCCAGGAATCTATACTTTAAACTATTTCCCCAGGGAATTCTGACATTTGCCCAGGTCTGGGAGCCCCATGTTAAGAGGCTCCACCAGGAAAGAGCCCCTCAAAGTTCTATACTAATTCATATAATTCTCACAAGGTTCCTATAAGGAAGGCACTAGTATTATCCCTATTTTACAGATGAGAACACTGAGGCACAGCTCATAAGGAGTGGAGCCTGGATTTGAACCTGGGTAATCTGGCTTCAGAGACCATGATAATATTTCAACAGAACTATTCAAGCAAAACATTAAGGCCCATGGAAGAAAAAAAATAGGAAGAAGTGAGAGGCAAATGAGAAAATCATTCTATAGGAATTAGGAAATGATTGTGAGAAACAGACACACCTTCCAGCATGCAGAGCTAGGGACAAATTTGGTGAAATGCTTTTCTTCAGGGCAGTACAAGGACAACAGTGGTCTCAGTGACAGCCCCCAGATCATTCGAATTCTGTCACGAAAAAAAGAGTAGATTATTTCTAGTAGACTCTACATGAAATAGTGACAAATATATTTAAGAATGATGCTGAACATGAATTAACTCTTCACACATAGCACCCAGAAGGTCCCATCAAGGGAAACATGATGATTTCTGAACATTCTGCCTAAGGAAATTTTTATTCCACTGTATGTTATGTTCCCATTGCCTAAAAGCCCTCCTTTTTTGTCTAATCTATGATGTCATGCTTATTTGCCCTCTTCTGACCTAAACAGTAATGAAATTGAGGTCCTTGTAAAAAAAAAAAAAAACTCTCCTCTTCAGAGCCACGACACTAAAAGCTTATTCAGATATGAGACAGTTGTATTGATAATATCTAGTCTAGACATAGGGGCTCACGAAAGAAGGTACAATTACAGTTTTTAGTCTGGAGTTGAAGTCTTCAGGTTTTCTAAAAATCTGATTCTAATATGCTTTATTTTTGTAGAGATGGTAAGAGAGCAAACATCTTGCTCAGTCTTCACCAGAGCAGTTAATTGTGTTTCTTCTCTCTACATCCTCTAGCGCTGTCAAAGTCAGTAACTGACCCTGTGATCGGTGGGCAGGTTTTTTTTCTGGCAGCAACCCCGGGGCACTGTGCCCCTAAATGAAATGCTGAGAAGCCGGCCCCTCACCATCCCAGCACAGGAGTGGCGTTTCCTGAGTTCCCACCAGAAGAGTCATGGACCTGTTCAGGGTCCAAACTTAATTTAACAAGATGGCAGTTTGGCCTGTGTTGCCAGAGGGATGGCCCACGTGGGACCCTTTTTCACAGAGCACAGGTATTTGCCAGAATTGAAGACAGAAAAAAAAATTCCTCTTCCTCTGGAGATCTCTGCTGCTAATCTTGGTGCCACTGAAGTAGCAAACTGAGAGGTTACAGTGAAAGGCCCACCCGTGTTGTTATAAAGCAGGAGAGGCCGACAACCCAAGTAACTTAGGATTAGCTGAACTATATCAGGTGCTGCAATCAGCACAATTCTTACACAAATCATAGGGAAGGTCTTCAGGGCAAAGACAGAGGAGATGCTTCTTTTATATTAGTGCAGACAAATAGTTGTTGAACGGATAGACGAAGGCACATCCATCTACTCTGGTTTTTTACCCCTAAGAGGACTTGAGAGTTCTCCCCACCTCCTCTTTCTTGCCCTTCTCTCCCTCTTATCTCCTCCCAGATGTTACTAGACAGTTGACCATTTACTGCTATGGAAACCACTCAGACGTGTTGGGTGTCTACTCTAGCCTTCCACGCTACCCCTTTTCAAAGCCTGCCCCGCACTGTCATGGTTTTACCAAAATTCTAACCTGATCATATCAGTCCTCTGACCACACTCTTCTATGCTTCCTCCTTCTCCCAGAGTGGTTGAAATGTCATGGGTGTACTTCCCAAACCGACCCCAGCCCACTGCTGCAATCCACAGTAGGCTTCACCAGCACACCTCGGCCATCTGCTCCCAGATACCAAACCATCATGGCTCGGTCCCACCCTCACGCCTCTGAACAGGCAGGTACCTCAGCCTGAAAAGTCTCCTTTCTCTTACTCAGCCCTCAGCACCATCTCCATTGCTACATCTGTTCTAAAGACTCTCCTGGAAACCCAGGCAAAATAAATCCAACTCCTCCCTACGCTTCCTCTTCTCGGGTTCCCCCATCAGTGTTCCAACAGTGTTTACAAGGCTGTCCCAGCTACTCAACCAGTCTGAAGACACTCAAGTTGGTGAGGTACAAACATGAATCTGTTTTATCTTTCAGATGGCTTCTACCTACTTTGTTGCAGCCAGCTCTCCTTTCCTCTGGGCAGCAAGCTCCCTTAATGATACTTCATTCTATCCTGTAATCCTTCAGTCACTTCTCCATCTCCCCTGGGCAGGCTGGACCAAGGCAGGGAGAGCATCTGCTCTCTGACACAGTCCCCCTTTTACATAAGGTATCAGAGTGAGGGGAAGCAGGAGAAGGTTCCTTTTGTCACTTAGCTTCAGTGGTGAGGTTGCGGGCAACTCCGTTGTTTCTCACAGCTGGTGGGTGGGAATCATTGTATAGTCAGTGTGGTCAGATGGAAGCCCAAAAATCCCACTAAAGAGGACTGGGTCCCCAAAAGGTACCCTAAGCATCGGCAGTTCCTTCCCAGGTGAATCAACAGCAACTTCCAGCTGACCCCGCTGTCCCCCCATCCCCCCTCCACTCCCCACCCCTAGAGGTATCACTCACGTCACTCTGAGGTCCATTCCTCTTTGTCTTTTTTTTTTTTTTTTTACATCTTTATTAGAGTATAATTGCTTTACAATGGTGTGTTAGTTTCTGCTTTATAACAAAGTGAATCAGTTATACATATATCCCCATATCTCTTCCCTCTTGCGTCTCCCTCCCTCCCACCCTCCCTATCCTACCCCTCTAGGTGGTCACAAAGCACCGAGCTGATCTCCCTGTGCTATGCGGCTGCTTCCCACTAGCTATCTACCTTATGTTTGGTAGTGTATATATGTCCATGCCACTCTCTCGCTTTGTCACAGCTTACCCTTCCGCCTCCCCATATCCTCAAGTCCATTCTCTAGTAGGTCTGTGTCTTTATTCCCATCTTACTCCTAGGTTCTTCATGACATTTTTTTTTTCTTAAATTCCATATATATGTGTTAGCATACGGTATTTGTCTTTCTCTTTGTCTTTTGACACAAACTTGCTGAAACAATTGGGAGCTCTTGTGGGGTTTATTGTTAGAGAATTTCACCTGGTAGACCTATGGAAGCTACAATAAAATCTTGAGAAGGAAAATATGTGCTCTGTGCTCAAGTTTAGAGTAAATATTCTGAAGGTCACCTAATTTATTGTAGATCCTTTTTCAATTCTTTTTTTTTTTTCTTTCTCTTTGCTCTCTTAGGAATCTGGCTACAGGCTACATTAGATAATCATATGGAGCCAATCACTTTTTTAAACCTTGTAATTTTAAATCCTAAAAATCCATATATCCTTAAATTACAATTAGAGAAATTAGGCCCAGCATTTCTCAAAGTATGCTCTGAAGAACTCAGATATGTTCTGTGAAGACATGGCTCAGTGGTCAAATACATTTGGGAAACATCATATTCTCTAGAGCCCCCTCCTATTCTATATTCTATTTATTTTCTCCAGAGTCACCATCAATATTGGCATATCAAAAGCTCTGAGAAGTTCTGCAGTAAATGAACCTGTTTAACATTATTGAACCTAAGATTTTGCAAAATTATTTGTGCTCTGAATTTCCTGCCCCAACTTTTTAACCTGTGTGACACCTATTGACCCAGTTTGGAACCTACTGGCTTTTGTGATGAGGCAGAGTTGAATGCCAGAAAGAGTATTAAGAAATGGCAGTTACCGGGCCTGGATCTGTCTGCTTTGTATCTCGGAACCCCCTCGGTGTTACTTCTCTGGCATCTGTAAAACATGGCATGCTTCAGCTCATTGCAGCTCTAACCTTCGGAAAGATAGGCATTCAGAAATGATTTCGTGCCTTTTTATGGCTAATAATAGAAAAAGAAAATGATTTCAATGGTTCAGCTGCTGAAAACTAATAGTAAAGCACCAGTAGCTCTCTGTGTGTGTTCAGCAAACCCATGAAAATTCTGCCTGATTAGGTTTTTAAAACCTTTATATGAAGCATTTGTCAAAAGCAGAAAAAAATTGTTTTAAAAAGAACAATAGATTAATTTTTAAACCATTTGAATCTAAGATATGATAAAAGTCAAGGAAGTAAGTTATCAACAATTTTAGTTTTGTAAACAATTTTAGTTTTTGTATAAAATATATTTTATGTGTTTTGTAATATGCTAGTGCTCTTTTTAGATATTACTAAACACAGATAACACCCAGGCTATGAAAACCATAGAAATCTGGATTAATCAGTTTTTGGAATGTGGTTTTATCAGGGTGTTACAAATTAAAAAAGAGAGAAAAAATAACTATTTTGTATTTCTCCAAGGTTATTAGATAGAAATAAAAATTAATCCAACAAATATTATAAATTAGAGCATTTAGAATCTTAATTTTAAAATTATGAAACTATACAAATAAGAGTAGTTCTAAAAAATGTCCATGAAACCTGTTTTTTCTGTTTTGTTTTCAATCTAACTTAATTCTTCCACCCCAGTTAAATATTTCAGATTTCCTCGCAGTGGGATTCAGGCTTATTACTGAAGGGTTCTAGCACCTGAGAATGGCATCTGTCTTCCTGTCACTGTGCCAACTGCTTGGGCGACAAATGAGGGATTTCCCCTTTTTTTTCCGGTCTTCCCTCCAATGAGGGAGAGACAGGCTCCTACCTCAGGAAGAGCACCATTTCTCATTACAATTGGTTCCTTTCCTCTACTTTGTGTGAGAGAAAGGCTTGAGATGAAATCCTTTGTCTTTTTAGATATGATTTTTGTTTTCTCACTATTCTTACTGACGTCTTTGTGTGGTGCAGTGGCTGGGATCCCATTGCATTTACATGGCAACCAGGAAATCAGTCATTCACAGTTGCCATGGTAACCAGAGGGGGGCAGGGAGGAGAAGTGCATTTGATCACAGTCGGCTGTGTCCCTTCCTGGAACACTACAGAATTTTTAGACAGAGGTCATTATGAACACAACAATAACAAAAAAATACTTTTTGGCATCAAGACAGCTGTGTCCTGGCATCACAAAACATCCTGTGTAGGAGGGTGTGGGTGAGCGTGAGGCAGACATCGCAAGGAGGCCAAGGACGTTGCCTTCTCCCCTCAGAGCTCAGGGTGCTGACCTGGTCGCCTAGTAAATCTGTAGAGGGAGGTCTGTGAGCACCAGCTCCACACTGAATTGCCCAAGCTTCTCTTTAAAGCTTCAGGTCTGCAAAGTAAAAGCAGGTAACCAATGTTGTGCAGGACAGTGAGTATCTCGGTGTGGGTGGGAAACACAGCTCCGCTTTTATGGTAAAAGGAGCCCCAAACTGAGGAAGTGGGGCAGGAGGTGCTGTCCCAAGAAAAACGGAAGTGTCTGCTAAGTTGTTTCCTGCCACATCTGCTTCTGGAGCTGAAGGTCGTCATATTTCAAATTTTTTAAAAAAGTCATGTGAGGTTAACCAATAAGGTTATCTTTTACAAGCATGATAATTAGAATCCTTAATCAATAGTCAGATTATGTTTTATAATAGACAACAGGGGCCCTGGAGTCCAGGAACAGACTTGGTTCCTCTATTTATCTAGTCTGATCTTTGGGAGCCAGAAATGACCTATAACCAATCACATTTATAACTAAAGTTGAGAATGCACTACTTGATCTTAAAAGTCTTCTAAGGGCAATATCCTCATAGGCCAGGAGATAAGAAGGTTACTCTATGAATGTAGATCCTTTTCTTCGCAAAGGGAGGAAAAAATCTCTCATCTTCCTTTTTTTTTTTAACAGCAGAATGTTACTATTTTCCTCTTTTGAAGATGAAATGAGCAAACTCTTGATTTCCACCTCTCCTTCCTCCAAATTGCCCCTCCCCCACTACACACACACACACACACACACACACACACACACTCCCTCTCTCTCTCTCTCTCTCTCTCTCTCTCTCTCTCTCACACTCTCACTCTCCCTTGTGTTCATCTCAATAAATAGCTCCAGCCTTCATCATTCACTTTAGAGTCTTTCTTACTCTTCCTTCTCCCACATTCAATTTAGCAGCAAATTCTTACAGGTCTGGTTTCAAAATATATCCTGAATTCAATCTTTTCTCACAACCTTTATTCATCATACCCAAGCCTCCTTATCTTTGTAAATTCTAAAAGAGTCTCCTGACTGGTCTCTGAGTTTCTATTATATCTACTTACATCCTGGTCTCATAATGAAAGTCAGATCATGCCACGCCCCTGTTCAGACCACTCTCCACCCACCCACAGCTGTACCTAACACTCAGAATGCAATCATGACCCACAGAATGCTGCCTGACATGGCCCCTGACTCCCTCTCCCCTTCACTTTCCTGTTCATGCATTCTACTCTACCCATGCTGACCTCTTTGCTGTTCTTTGAATACATCAAGCATTCCCTCATCCCAGGGTCTTTGCACTTGTGGGAATGTTCTTCCTGACATCACTTCCTTCAAGTCTCCAAATGTTGGCTCCTACAAGGAGGTCTTTGTATCAGCCCGAGTCTTGGTAGGAAATAGAAGACACACATTTCTTACAAGAATGAAGGGACTTGTTACAGAGGTGTGTGCATGGTTAAGGAAAGCAACAGCAAGATTTGATGCCACATCTAGGCTTGAAGGGGCAAAAGGAAGAAATAGCGTTGCAGGAGCGCTGAGAAAGCTGCAGCCCTGGAGACCCATGGGGCTGCCCAGAGGGAGCTGTGGTAACTGCGGGGAGGAGACCAGGGCCAGAGCAGAATGTGTAGGAATAAACACACTGACCTCACTTTTGGTGTGTTGGCCAAACACAGCTGGAAACCCGAGTCCAAGGCAGTTGAGTACTGTACACGTTCTCTATTGTTGCATCACAAATTACCCCAAAACACAACGGCTTGGGACTTCCCTGGTGGCGCAGTGGTTGAGAGTCTGCCTGCCGATGCAGGGGACACGGGTTCGTGCCCCAGTCCAGGAGGATCCCACATGCCACGGAGTGGCTGGGCCCGTGAGCCATGGCCACTGAGCCTGCGCGTCCGGAGCCTGTGCTCCGCAACGGGAGAGGCCACAACAGTGAGAGGCCCGCATACTGCAAAACAAAACAAAAAAACAAAAACAAAACAAAACAAAAAACAGCGGCTTGAAACAATAAACATTTATTATCTCTTACAGTTTCTGTGGGTCAGGAATTCGGAAGCAGCTTATCTTGACATTTCCAGCCCCAGGTCTCGCATAAGATAGCAGTCAAGATGTCAGTGTTTTTGAAGGGGTGGAAGACTCATTTCCAAGGTGGCTCACTTAACATGGTTGGCAAGCTGTTGCTGGTTTTTGGTAGGAGGCCTAAAATCCTGCCCCCAGGTGGGCCTCCACAGGGCTACGTGAGTGTCCATACAACATGGTACCCGGCTTCCCCCCAGAGTGAGTGATCCAAGAACCCAGGTGGAAGCTATAGGGTCTTTTATGAACCAGCCTTGGAAATCACACACTGTCACCTTGGCTGCATTCTACTAGTCATATAGATCCATCTAGGGGATGAGACCACACAAGCTGTGAATAGCAGAAGGCAAGAATGATTGGAGGCCATCTTGGAGATACCATCAGGCCCAGAGCAAACCAAAGAGGGTGGAGAATTAATTGAAAAGAGTGGGCAAAAGGTGGAAATCAGGGAGTAACAGGTAGCCTTCCTGACCATCCTACTTAAAATATTGTATGCCACTCTGTTCTCCTTTATTTTTCTTCTCAAGACTTAATGCTGCTTGACATAACAAGTATCTATTTGTTAACTATTTTATTTTTGATTCCCCTACCATCATATAAACTCCTTCAGATAAGAGCCTTCAACTATTTTGTTTTCCGCTAGCACCTAATAAGCTTCCAATAAATAATTGTGTAGCTGACTGTATAAATTATACCCAATTTTAGATAAAAAGTAAATGCTTTTAAATGACCAATCCAGTGATATCCCCACTTTTTTAAACTGAAAGTTTATTTTTCCCCCAAAAGAATACTACTACTCAGTGAATTAGAATTTGCCTCTGGGAGTTTTACAAGCAACACAGTTGTCTCTTGGTCTTTTCTTCCACTTCATATGGTGGTGGTGGTATTTTTCCCTTCATTTTAAGGTCAAGTTCTCATTTTTATCCTCTTAAAATAAAGTAAGTTACATTGCCTCTTGTTTATTTGGCTCTCAGTTGAGTTCTGTTTTCAGAGGTCTTATTTATTTTTTATAAATTGATTTATTTAATTTATTTATTTTTGGCTGTGTTGGGTCTTTGTCGCTGTGCGCGGGCTTTCTCCAGTTGTGGTGAGCGGGGGCTACTCTTTGCTGCAGTGCGCAGGCTTCTCACTATGGTGGCCTCTCTTGTTGCGAAGCACAGGCTCTAGGCATGTGGGCTTCAGTAGTTGTGGCACATGGGCTCAGTAGTTGTGGCTCGCGGGTTGTAGAGCACAGGCTCAGTAGTTCTGGTGCACGGGCTTCGTTGCTCCGCGGCATGTGGGATCTTCCCCGACCAGGGCTCAAACCTGCATTGGCAGGCGGATTCTTAACCACTGCACCACCAGGGAAGTCCCCAGAGGTCTTATTTAAAACAATGGCTTTCATGAGAAAAATGAACCCTTCCCTTTTAATCTTCCCCCTTATTTCCCCTCTTCTATTTTTTCCTAAAACCTGCCAAGGGCAACTGGGGGGACTTCTGTGGCACCTGTGAGGCTAAAGAGATTGCTGACCTCTGGTTACTGAGGGTCAGAAGAGAACAGATTGCAAGCAGAGAACATTGCTCGTGGAGCCCACGTTCACGATGTCCTCCCTATTGACTGACCGTGAGAAGAAGAAGGCTGCCCCAGGAGCATCTGTACCCGAATCTAGAGTGGGCGGAGGATGCCTTTTCTCCTCCAGCAGCCCTAGAGGGTGCATCATTAACACCTTTCCAGATACAAAGTGGGAGAAACTGATCCCTTATGTTATGAAGCAGCTTCCCTCGGAGTGGAAGAGACAAGCTGGTTGTCAGAGTAGTGAGATGACATGACTTGATGCCCCGTGTGCATACCTATCATTCCACACAACATCTGCACAGAAGCAGTCATTGTAACTGCTTTTTGTAATGTGGTACACCTAGTTTCACCATCCGTACTGGAGCCAGCGGCTTTTATCTTTTGTTAATACTAACCTAATCCTGGCCATCAGCTCAGTTGGTTAGAGTGTGGTGCTACTTCATAACCTTCATCATTTACATGTATCATAAATGTGAATAATGAGTAATTCTTGTAACGTTCACTCCTTCATTTAACAAAGATTTAGTGAGTGCTTACTACGTATCAGGCACCATCAAGACCCTGGCTAATCAAGTTGAGCACACAGTTATCTTCCTAGAAATTTAGGGGTAGAAAGGTGTTTTTCTTTTCCCATCTGATGATTGTTGTAAGTGGCGGGTCTTTGAAGAATTTCCCTGGACTATTATTACAGAATAAAATGGGAGTCTGTCTCACTAACGATTAAGCAAATCCAGTCATTCTGAACACTTTAGTTTCTTCCTTGAAATCTTATTTTTCTCTAGTGGTGTCCTCTCAGTTATGGGCAAGTACAACTTTTTTCCCTCTTGACTGCATTATTTGAGGTTATTGTTGCCACCTTCTTCAGGTATAAAACCATTGATGTATGTAATCCTTAAGTAAGGATTCAGGTCATGTAGTTTCCCATGCTTATATCGGAGCACCAAGTGTGTTTAAATGGATTTTGTTTTTAAGTCATATTTATGCTGTCAGTTTTCAGCTAGTATAACTCGACTTTCTAGATGCAAAAATTTGGTGGTGGGGAGTTAGGGGGAATGTCTGTTAATATTTAATAACAATCAAATGGCTTGGCTGTGGTCTGGGTGAATTTCAGTATTTTGAGCTGGGAAAGAATCAGTGACAATCACTGGTCTTGAGCAAGTAACCCATTCTTTTCATTTGAAAACAAAGCCATTAATGACAATGTATAACTAATGACAGACTTGCTTCCTAACGTGATACTGTAGGATGTAATTTTTTAAAATTATAAATAAATCTACAGATGTTTGGTTTATAATCTTCCTCCTAAAATTAATCTCTGTACCTCACTTGAAATGCTTTTGCCTTCATTCATACATGCAACAAATATTTATTGCACACCTACTATGTGCTGTCCACTGCACACTGTACCAGAGATACAGCATTGAGTAGGACATGACCTATGTGTTCTAGAATTCCACAGGTGGTAGAGGATGGAGAAAGGGAAACACACAAGGACAATACAGTGTGATAAGAGCTATAATCAGGATAAGCAATAGGTGATTTGTGGAGGAGCAGGGGTAACAACTAACCCAGCCATTTCCTTTGAGAAAACTGTACAAGTGAAAGTAGCAATTTGCTAAGAAATCTTATTTATTGACGACGTTTGCCAAATCAGTCATTTGAGATTTTCACATTTACTATACACCGGCGAATCTTCTCTGCTGAAATTACCCTGTGTAATCATACAAGTAATACTTAAAGAATGTTGAATAACTTCTTACAAAAGTAACTTGAATCATTTTTGTAACATTTCATGGGAAGTTATAGCAAATATTTCACATAACTGAAAATGCACTTTCCAAGTTTACAGATTGTGAGGAGAGCCATCAACTGACAAACCTTCACAGGAGCTTTCTACATATACTGGGCTTTCATTACCATCTAAGTAAATAACAGATTTTGCCTCTCGGTTTAATATTCTTACTTGGTTGTCATTTCAAGATATTTCCTGTTTCAGCATCAATAGCACATTTTCCTTCTCTTCTCATTTTCTGAATTTCCTAATTTCCTTCTCATTTCCTAAAACATTTTGGGTCATATTTTAAGCAGCCTTGGTGGTTTGTTTGCTCCTTCTCTTAAAATTCTGTAAAATGTATGCTCTTGTATCTTCAAAGTGGTCAGTAGTACTCGTAACTTTCTTCCACGGGACCTCATGGTTCAGATTCCCCTAAAGTTAACAAACATGTACTGAGCACACACAGCATACAGAGACCAGAGATACAGCCCTGCCCTCAGACAGCGCTCAGTCTAGTTAGACTCCAGCGGACTTGGGAGTAGAGACAGATTCACCACCCAACACTCAACATCACAATTCCCTCCCCAGCGCCTATGGTTCTGTTTCTGAAATTCTATCACAGGAAAATCCAAAGCGAGAAACTTAAGACTTATGAGAAAACTAGAGCTGGGGAGATCAAGGTCATAAGCAAACGTATGAATATTCTTTACAGTAGGGAAATCACCAAAGACACGATGACAGAAGGTCCCCAAACATCTTTTATTGCCCAGCCTTTTGCCACCTTATTTACCATCAAAATAGATCACCCTTTCTGGGAATGTATTTGGCAGAGGAAATCAAATCTTGCCTTTCTGCCTTGCCTGCCAATTACTGGAGTTATTATCGTATAGCTTTTCTTTCAAGACATTTCAAAATGATTTACTCCTGTGATGTTAATCTCACTGATTCGTATCCTTTAATTCTGACGTTCTTTTCAAAGGATTGCTTTTCCCAGACTTTGCTTGTGTACAGTGTTCTCTAGCCTCTGCCAAACTTCATTGCTGACTCCCTCTTCTTGATCTTGTTGCTTGTTTCCTGTTGTCCCTGCTTTTCTGTATGCATCTTCTGAGACTTTTAGAGGGGACAAGTTGTATTTTGCAGAATTACTCTTTGTTTTTATGGTAAGAATGCACTTGGTTTAAACTCTTTCATTACCCTAGTGGACAGTCCAGCCCTACCTTCCACTGGTGGAGGGTTTGAAACATTTTCTGGGAAGACCAGAACTTCAGATATGAAGCAGGCAGTGTCCACTCAGGGAGTGTCTGGCCTTTGTTCCTACTTAAGCTGGCCAAACCCTCCCTGTGCACAGCTGTTTGGATCCACAGCCAGGCCTCTATGGCTCTTTCTTGCCTGTCTCCAGCTCTGATTCAACTGCCTTCCCCAGCTCCTGTGTGCATCCTTTCTGTGTCCCTCCATACCCGGTGTCTCTTCACCAAGACCTCCCGCTTCATGATTAGCCCTCCTCCAGCACCCCTCGGCTTCCATCTACCCTTTGTCTCTGAGCCCACACCCTCCCTCCTTCCCTTCCCATCAACTCTTGTATTTGTTAGGAAAGCAAATTTCTTGAACTCATTGATCATTGGCAACCTCCCCAGGGCTTTATGTATGTAGTACAAACATATATACACTTGGGTTAACAACCCAAATGAGTTCAGTCGTGGTGACATTTCAGGCAATGTGAGGGAAGAATCTGGGGAACTTCACACTATCCAGTTAGCCCCCTAGTTAGCCCCGCCCAGGCAAAGGGAAAGGAGAACTCATGCTTCTCTGGAGGAAGAGGTGGCCATGGCTTGGCAAACCCCTTGTCCTATTAACTTTTGTGCTGAGCTATGCAGCAGAGACTGACATTTCCCATTTGTGAGAGTCAGCGGCACTCTCTCTCTCTCTCTCTCTCTCAAGAAGGATTAGTTCTACCCACCCTGACCCCTGAGTCTCTTTAAACCAAATATGATTCAGTCTCCTTGGCTCTCTAACAGCTGGGGGTAGGCTCAGATGTCTCGGGGGAGGGAATGATCGTGCTGACACAGAGATCAGATCATGACTATGCCTCTTTTTCAAAAGAAGTCTTTAAAGAGACTTCCATTCCTTTTAGTTGATCCAAGAAATGCCTGGAATTCTGGATTTTCTGTGATAAGATAACAGCTCAATGATTCATTTATTTATTCCTTTTTAAAAATTTATTAAATTTATTTTATTTTTGGCTGTGTTGGGTCTTTGTTACTGCACGGGCTTTCTCTATTTGCAATGAGTGAGGGCTGCTCTTCGTTGCGGTGCGCGGGCTTTTCATTGAGGTGGCTTCTCTTGTTGCAGAGCACGGGCTCTAGGCACATGGGCTTCAGTAGTTGTGGCTTCAGTAGTCATGGCATGCGGGCTCTAGAGTGCAGGCTCAGTAGTTGTGGCACACGGGCTCAGTAGTTGTGGCTTGCAGGCTCTAGAGCGCAGGCTCGGTAGTTGTGGCGCACAGGCTTAGTTGCTCCACGGCATGTGGGATCTTCCCGGACCAGGGCTCGAACCCATGTCCCCTGCATCGGCAGGTGGATTCTTAACCACTGTGCCACCAGGAAAGCCTCCATTTATTTATTCTTGATGACTATTTGGCACAACAGTTAAGCAAGCCATTAAATGTATCATTCGTGCATATGAGTGGACAGGATTTATTAATATACGAATTCACCTTCTTATTCTCATTTCACCATTCTGTCTCCAGCGCAGCCCACACATGCCCTCAAGGAGCCGCAGTGCTGGTTAGTTGCTGGCTCGGAGACAATAGAATAAGGAAGGGGAGAGAGAGACCCATACTCCATACTGAGATGTGGGCGGAAAAGCAGGGAGGGCTTAGCCAGAGAAGGCAAGTCAATCAAAACAGTAAAGAAATAGCTGAGCAAGGCAAGGGGGGAGGACAGAGGGAGGAACAGTATTTAACAAGATTAGAGGAAGAGTCTGGGGATTTGGCATGAGAGGTTCTGGGACAGCTGTGAGGTGGCAAAAACCCGAGAATTGTGGGGTGGCAAAAACCCGAGGGGATGTGAAAAGGGTTTCTGCTTATTAATTAGTTTCTGGCTTATGGATTAGTCTCTGGCTTATAAATTAGTGTACTTTAAGTCTCCTTGCATCTGGAAATGCAAGTAAATAGCTTTCTTTCCTTTTTTTGTTTTTTCCTGTTTCTTTTAAAAATTTATTTTCGAAATAACTTTTTGTTGCCAGACTGTGCTTCTTTATAAGCAATTCAGTGCAGAAATGAAACCAGGAGTTGCCCCAGGATTGTTTAGGGTTACCTAGAGAACAAATATTCAGAATTTGGTATGTATGTACCATGACTTTCTGCAGACGATTTGAAAAAAAAAAAAAAAAATAGAGGGATCATTGTTCCTTACCCCATGACCAACTTCTCATATCAGAAACTTCCTTTTTTTCCCTTCCCCAGGCATCCAAAGGAAAACAACAGCAGTTTTGGAATTTCTGCCAATGATGCTTTTTCATTACACAAACTTCTGTTAAGCGCCTGCTATGTGACAAGTAAAGATGAATGGAACCTGGCCCTGGCCTTAAGGGCTGATACTGATGAGTGAGGTGGACATATTAACAACTTGTTAAAACACTGCAGTTAGTGCCTCTATGGAGACAGAGGCAAGGCACTGTGCACTCATGGGGCAAGGAAGACCTGCCTCTGTTTGCATGGTCAGGGGAGGCTTTTGAGAGAAGCTGAGTCTGAAGGGATAAGTGGGGGTCACCAGCAGAAAAATGGAGGAAAGAATAAGGGCGTTTCTGGCAAAAGGAAGAGCATATGCCAAGATGCAGAGGAGAAAAGAGCATGGCCCCAGGAGACACCATGAAGGTGGGTGTAGAACGGGTGGATGTAGGGTTGCAACAGGTTAGCTAAGAAGTTTAGGATGTAGGTGGGTGGTGTTACAGAAGGCCTTGTATGCCATGCAAAGGAATTAAGACTTGTATCCTGCAAGCAATGAGGAAGGGAGATTCTGAAAAATTATAGCAGGGCAGTGATTTGCTCACCTCTTCATTTTAGAGATGAACTTCTAGTGGGCATGGCTTAGAAGAGAGACTGAGGTAGGAGGACAAAGTAGAAAGTATTGCAGTCATCTAGGGAAAACCAAAGTATTGTTGGAATAAGACCATGGCCACGGTAATAGACAGGAAGAGTTTGGTGGAAGAGATAATTTCATGGCGGGTATGAAGGATGAGGAACATTTTTTTTTTTGCGGCACGTGGGCCTCTCACTGCTGTGGCCTCTCCCGTTGCGGAGCACAGGCTCCGGATGTGCAGGCCCAGCGGCCATGGCTCACGGGCCCAGCCGCTCCACGGCATGTGGGATCTTCCCAGACTAGGGCACGAACCCGTGTCCCCTGCATCGGCAGGCGGACTCTCAACCACTGCGCCACCAGGGAAGCCCCATGGACGAGGAACTTTAAATCAGACATGGGGTAACAAAGACAGATGATTCTGATATTCTTATATTCCTGCTCTAGGCAACTGGTTTGCTGTATTCCTCACTCAATAAAATTCAGAAAACAGGAGAACAAGCTTTGGATAAGTCAATATGTATAATTTGGGGACTGTTGATATCAAAGAACTCCAAGGAACATCCAGCTAGGATGCTCAATAACGCAGGAGAGATAACAGACCAAAATCCTGGCCTCCCTATTACCATCGACCTCCTCTGCCAGGGAGATGTAAGAAGTACAGGTATCAGTGCCTACAAACAGGGCCACTGATGACTGTTGGAGCATTTTACAGGCTTCTATTTTATGTATAGGCTCATGTTTAGTTACTGATGGCATGAACGGTTCATGGTGAGATGTAATTATATCTCCTAAGAAATGGACACTTTAAAATCTAACTTTTAGCTTTGAAGAGAGGTTGGTTGACATTTCCCAGCAATGGGCAGGTTAACCTACTGAGAGTTTTTTTTTTTGCGGTACACGGGCCTCTCACTGTCGTGGCCTCTCCCGTTGCGGAGCACAGGCTGCGGACGCGCAGGCTCAGAGGCCATGGCTCACGGGCTCAGCCGCTCCGCGGCACGTGGGATCTTCCCGCACTGGGGCACGAACCCATGTCCCCTGCATCGGCAGGCGGACTCTCAATCACTGCGCCGCCAGGGAAGCCCCTACTGAGAGTTTTATAAGGGCCAGATATGGAAGAACAGATCAGAAGGCAGCAGACCAAATTCCTAGAGATTTTAGTGTCTGAAAGAGATTTCCCTGTGTAGACATAAAGATAAGTACCAGCCCCTCTCTGATGGTTGAGGGAGAGAGAAGGGAGGGAGAGAGGATTTAAACAACAGAAAGGACCTGTTTGAATCCAGAGTTCATGCCAGAATCTGCCACTAGTTTAAAATTAACCAAAGATTTGTTTCCAAAATCTTTCCAACCATTCATAATTGCGCTTCTCATTTTTCTTAGACTTGATTTCATATATATTTAAATGTTCATTTAAAAGCTTCCAGTAACCTTTGGCACCGAGATTCCTGATTTGGAGGAATGTCTGATCTTTGGAGAATGTCTGATCTTCATTGGGTTGTAGGAGGTTGTGGGAACGTTATCCAATCCTCTTTCATGACTACAGTTCTATTTACTGGTGGTTCAAAAGTAGCTTCTCATTTTAAATCTTGAATCAATCCACTTTGTAATTTTTTGATGTTAGTGAGTTAACATCAGGGTCCTTTTTTTAAAATTTATTTTATTTATTTATTTTTGTCTGTGTTGGGTCTTTGCTGCGCGCGGGCTTTCTCTAGTTGTGGCGAGCGGGGGCTACTCTTGGTTACGGTGCACAGGCTTCTCATTGCGGTGGCTTCTCTCGCTGCGGAGCACGGGCTCTAGGTGCGCAGGCTTCAGTAGTTGTGGCATGCGGGCTCAGTAGTTGTAGCTCACGGGCTGTAGAGCGCAGACTCAGTAGTTGTGGCGCACGGGCTTAGTTACTCCGCGGTATGTGGGATCTTCCTGGGCCAGGGCTCGAACCCGTGTCCCCTGCATTGGCAGGAGGATTCTTAACCACTGCGCCACCAGGGAAGCCCCCAGGGTCCTTTTTGATAAAAGATTTCTAGGAAGAAATAAGCAAGCTCTGTTTATGGAACATCAAATCGAAACAAAGAGTATCCTGGGGACTGTCTCAGAACATTCCATAGAAATTAAATTCTGTACCTTCCAGGCTAATGTGATGTAGTCCTCAAGGTGGGTTAGGAAGGCTCACCTGGTGACTTCCCTGACGATAGAGTTATCCTGCATCTGCCTTAGATTTCCAACATTTCTTGTTAGTTTACTTGCTGGAGGGGTAAGGCAAGCCTGGATTAAAAAATAGAGCTGGGAATTAACTGTTGCCCAGGAAGATCAGCTTTCCAGGCACTGATTCTTGAGGAGAGGTTTCTTAATGGTGTTGCCTGGTCACAAGAAGGATTCCCCCAGCCCCACCCTCAGCCTGGGTTTAATCTGTAGCTGCCCCAAAGCACCTTGTGTTCATAGTGGGGAAGAATGACTCACAGGCTGAATAAGTTCAGAGTCCCGAGAGCATTGAGGTTTAGTGGTGAATATCCTACTGTGGGGAATCGGGAAACCAAGTACTGGTCCTGCTTTGGCTGCTGACTGCGAGAGTCACTCACCGTCTCTGAGCGTCGATGTCCTCTAAAAATAATAGGAGCTAATATGTATCGAACGAATCCTGTGTTTCAGGAATGATTATTATCATTTTGTGCGCCATTTCATTTCATCCTCAGAGTTCTGCTATGGGGTATGACTATAATCGCCTCCATTTTGCAGATGAGGAAATCGAGGCATGTAGAAGTTAATTTGCCCAAGTTCATAAATCCGTAATGACCGCTGGGACGCAAATACTGGTGGGCAGATTGGCCTTCAGTCTCTACCCTTATTCCTAACACTGCACCACCTCCTAAAGTGAAGGGAAAGGACAAGAAGATGACGAGGGTTCTTTTAGCCCTGCGAGTGTGGGGTGGAGGGGGAGAGGGCTCTGTTTCTGGGGTGAGAAGATCCAGTGTTCAGCTCTACCTTGCTACTCCCCACCACTGAGAATCTTTCAGGGAATATGGCTTCACTGTTAGGCCACGGGTAGCATTGCAGGACTTGGTTTAGCTCCTATGCCCCACAAGAATACTTATCAGGGCCATTCTTTTCTGAGCACGTGGGTTAAGCGAGATCTCAGTGGTAGTGGAACCTTGGAGAAATGAAGCATCGGGAATGTTGGCCACAGAGAAAAATGCTGCAGCAGGAAGCTGCAAGCTCTCAGCTCGCTGCCTTGATAGGGGCCACGGTAAATCAGGAGGTGCCGTGGAGGCTGGGGCTGGACCTCAGGGGCAGAGCCTAGCCAGGGGCTGGGGACCCCCCAAAACAACAGCAGACCAAGTTCAGGCTGAGAAGGCAGACTCTGTGGGGAAGGGGGCCGAGAGAATGAGGGAGTAAGGGGAAGGAAGGAACAGACGGCCCCCAAAGGGTCTTGGAACAAAGGGGAAAAGGGGATTGTAGTCACATTGGTGTCGGTAGCCCAAGAGAAGAGGAAAGGGCTCCCGTGAGCCCTGAAATGGAAGGAGAGGGAAAGAAGTAAGCAGCTCACAGCAAGCAAGAGGAGGAAGTGGGAGATGCGCTGCTTCCTGTAGAAAGACCGATGACTGAAGACAAAGCTGGGTGGGGACTAGTCCCTGGGCTGCAGGAGCCGCTGCTACACATACACACAGCGGCTGCCGCGCCGTGGGCAGCTCCTACTACTGCGGGGCTGGGCTGGGCTGGGCTGGGCGGGCTGCGCCGGAGCTCGCCTGCACACAGCGGCTCGGAGGGAGGAGGAAAGCCACTCGACTCGGACCAGCTTCGGGAGCCAAGGTAAAGGAAACACTTTTCGTGTTGCTCCTCGCTAAGAGAAAAATGACCCTCGCCTGCGGTTGTAAGGGCAGATTTCGAGGGGGAAGAAAGACACATTGTTCCGGGGATGGGGGGAAATGGTCAGGATGGGTTGTGTTAGCAGGGATTTTTGAGAAGGACCAAATTCGTGACACCTTGATTTGAAAAAAAATAATCCTCATTAGTGCTTAGCTTCGGTGACTCATCAGGAAAACACGCTAAATGTTAAGAAGCTGTTTGCAGTTCTCTTGGAAGGAAAGCAGAGCCCAGTGGAAATCAATTGGGGCTCTGAAGCTGTGGGCTGATCATCTGAACGTTGCAGTCTTGTTTGAGGAGTGTAAAATGTTAATTGCATTATCTTTCTTACACATTGCACTGGGGTAGCTTCTATCTTGCAGCGTAAGGACTGTGATTTGGCTTTTTGTTTGTTTGTTTGGGGGGTTAAATCCTTTTGTACTCAGAATTTGCCAACAAAGGCTGGAATTGCGTATGTGAGGGGCAGTATTTACCATTAAAAAAAAAAAGGTGTCTTCCTCCCTCTGCTCTGTGCAGCTGCTTTCAGGATAACCTCAGAAACAGCTATCATTTACCAGTGTGTCTTATCCTAAAGTTGCATTCTTTCTCAAAAGAGTGTGGCGGGTTTAACTTGTCTAGACTCGGATACCAGTGTATATATGGATTTTATGTTTATATAGATTTTATTCATCTATAGGTCAAGGTGCATATTAGCCTCAGTGATGGACAACATGTAAAAGTGTTGCCAGGTTGTTTCCTTACCTGCCTATGCTGTGGATGGACGAAATAGTGAAATCAGAACTTGATTTTTATTCTTTGATTTTCTTGAGCAATGGGCCCTCTTATTAGAGTCTATGGCCATGGCTTGTTCATATTTGTGAATGATACATACAAGTGCAGTAAATAGGTCTAACGGATTAGAAATGAGATTGTGAGATTTCTTTGGCAGGCTATGTAGGAGGGTTTAATATCCTAGTATAGCCTGATTTAAAAATTAAGCTGTGTCTCCAGCAGAAAATGTGGTTAAGCAATAAGTGATCGTTGATAAAAGGTTTTGTCTTGCATTTTTACAATGAAAGGAGATAATTTTCAAAAGAAAGAACTGATTATAGTGGAGTAAAAATAATAAAAAGGTCATATTTAGACACTCATTCTTAAAGTGTAGGTTTTAAACACTAAATATGCCATGGAAAGTGTATATGCTTCCTCATTTATCATTATTCTCAATTGTGAAGAGCTCTAGTTTTTTTTTTTTTTTAATGTCACCTTATGAAATTGATTTGTCTTCTCAAAATGTGTGGGGTAGCAGTGCATTTTCAGAGATAAGAATCTTTAGGTACTAAAGAAAAAAAAGTCAAATTTTCTGAGCATACTTATGAAACTAAACCTGTGTGATGACTAAGAGGCGAAATAGTGCTGGTATTGAAACCATGGAGCCCCTCTGACAAATCCATTGAATTTAATCAAACCTGTGGGCAAAACAAGTCACGCCACATATTCCATGGTTCCAGTTCCCGTATGTCTGGGAGACATACGGGAACTGGAACCATATGTAAAGATCATCTTCCCAGAGAGGAGATCTCGGGTGCATCTTGGATCCCGAATGCCCCTAACTGGATCTCTGTGATCAAGCTGCCTGTCATTAAATGAAATGGAAAGTTGGGAGTCCGGGCTGTATGAATGAGGATGGGGCTCACGCTCTGGTACTTACTCAGCTACGGGCTGGATTCACGAGATAATGCCAACACCCTGCTTTGTGTGAGGATGTGTAGACAATCTGCTTTACTCCTCACTGTGTGTTTCACAAAAGAGTCAGAAAATGAAACCTTGACTCATAGGCACAGGGGAGTCCAGAGGCCCCCTGCTCCCTTTCAGAAAACATCAAACAAGAGATGCCTATTTTCTGCACAGCCCCAAACGTTCCCTTAATTATGAAATTCCAGCTTGAAGCACAACATGAATGAGTAACGGCAGATCCGTAACTACGATGGCAGGAGGTTTAAGAAAAAGAGGAAAAAGTTCCTGTCCTGTAAAATGGGACTATTTCCTCTTCTTCTGGCCAAATGGAATATTAAAAGACATACTACTTTTGTCCACAGTGTTCGGAGGCTTTTGAGGGAGTCAACCAACACTGAAATTTTAATTGTGTGTGTGCGTGTTTTTCTGCCATATGGCCAACGGCAGAGTGGAAACACGACTCCTGGTTGGTCCTGGGCCTCATGGTGGGCTCGTAGTGAATGCATTTGGTCGGCTGACTTTTTTAGCCTACTTCAGAAGGCAGGCTCAACTTTTAAGTATAAAAGCTCTATAGTCAAAGCACAAAGGCTCTTCAGAGACAACTGTGGGTAGCAGAAAACAGCATGGTGGAGTGAAAAGAATGCAGGCTTCAAGAGTCAGGCAGATCTGCCTTTGAATCCTACCACTGGTTCTCACTCCTTCAGCTGGTACGTTGTTATGAACCTTGCTTTCTTCACTGTAAAAAAGGGTTAATAGTACATAATCAGGGTATTTTTTGTTATTGTTTATTTGTTGTGTTTTATTTGGTTTTTGCTTTTGCGTGTGATTTGTGAGTGCCTGCCTGGTACCTAGTAGGTACTCAGATGTCATTTTTTCTTCTGCGTCGGGAAAAGTTAGCGTATTCTTGATCTTTGCCACTATCTCAAAGATTCAGGAGACATTTTTTTTTAACTGTAGTGAAATATATATAACATAAAAGTTCCCATTTTAACTATTTGTAAGTGTGCCATTCTGTGGCATTAAGTATACTGACACTGCTGTGCAACTGTCACTACCATCCATCTCCAGAGCTTTTTCATCTTCTCAAACTGAAAATCTGTTCCCATTAAACAGTAACGCCCCATTCCCTCCTCCCCCCAGCCCCTGGCACCACCATTCTACCTTCTGTCTATGACGACTCTAGGTACCTCATGTGAGTGGAATCATACAGTATTTGTCCTTTTGTGACTGGCTTGTTTCACTTACCAAAATGTCTTCAAGGTTCATCCATGTTACGGCATATGTTGGAATTTCCTTCCTTTTTTAGGCTGAATACTATTCCATTGTATGTATATACTATAGTTTTTTATCCATTAATCTGTTGATGGACACTTGGGTTGCTTCCATGTTTTAGCTATTGTGACTAGATCATGGGTGTACAAATATCCCTGCTTTCACTTCTTTTGGGGTACCCAGAAGTGTAATTGCTGTATTATATGGTAACTGTGTTTAATTTTTTGAAGAATGGCCATACTGTTTTCCATAGCCACTACACACCATTTTCTATTCCCACAGCAGTACACGAGGGTCCCAATTTCTCCAAATCCTCACCAACATTTGTTATTTCCTGGGGTTTTTTGTTTGTTTGTTTTTGACAGTAACTATCCCAGTGGGTGTGAATTGGTATCTCTTTGTGGTTTCAATTTGCATTTCCCTGAGGATTAGTGACGTTGAATATCTTTTCACGTGCCTGTTGGCGATTTGTATGTCTCCTTTAGAGAAATGTCTATTCAAGTCCTTTACCCATTTTTTAATTGGGTTGTTTTCGAGGAGACGTTTTGAAATGGCGGCATCTCTTAACATAGTTTGTCAGAAAGATCATGATTATAATATTTGTATTCAGTCTCTTGCATACACCAGTATTATCCCTGCCCAAGTGAAATACATCTCTCAAAAGTAACTTTTAAACGCAAAAGGAGAAAGAAAATCTGCGTAGATCCTGATAATTAGTGATATCAAGAACCTGATAGTGAAATTCAAACCCTAATTGTAGACCAGTGATCCTGCTGGTCAGGTGCAGGCCAGGCCCCCCCAGGAGGGGGCCATCACTTCAGTGTCTTTCTAGTCTCTACTCATTAGCTGCAGGAGAAAAAGTGCCCAATAGGTAGCAAGTTCAGAAAAAGGGAGGAGAAACTACATGCTAAATTGTTCTCAAACTCTTTATAATGGAGAGGATTAACCTTGGAAAGGGGCTATAGTAGTTAAACAACAATAGATTCTGAGAGAAGTTTCTACTAATGCAATGTGATTCTAGTCTAAATTTCACTTTTGAAAATAAGAATCCTGTGTTTCACTTTCCACCACAGATTTCACTCTCCATTCCAAAACCAGTGAGGCAGGGTATGGATGGGGCTGAGGCGATCTGGGCAGAAAGATTAGGGAAGACTCTTGAACAGCAGTGATACCTGAGGTTTATGGTGTGGGTGCAGATGTTGACCTTGAATGGTTTGAAGAGCTCCTGAAAAACTGTATGTTAATTTTTTGTAATGCACTCTGTGTGTGTACTAGGAGGTTGGATAATGACCTCCAACTTTTTAAAATTTGCAAATCTGTTGGTTCTGTGGTTACTGGGAAGACCCATGACTGGCTTTACTAGACCCAGGTGGGAGAGGGGAACAGAGCTGGGTTAAGACTTTGTCCCAGCCTATGACATCATAGAATTGCAGAGCTAAAAATGACCTGGGAACAAACCTAGCCTGTATCAACCCCTCCATGACGGATCACAAAATAGGACCAGAATTTGTTACCTTTCTAGAGCTGCACAGTTGATTAATACCTCACCTCCCAATTTAATTTCCATTTTACTTCCATCCACAGTAGGGCAAATGGATAGAGAAAGTCATTATACTTTGTCACTTTAAAAATTGTTTGGAAGACCATATTCTTTTGTTTAAAAAGAAGAGGGTAATGTTTAAAGTTAATATGCTATGTTTCTGTGTTCAAATTTGTTCAAATGTAAAGATGCCAATGTGGAATTGAGATTCAGATTTTCAGGTAAGAGCGTTAGAGATATATGTGGTTCCTTAAAACTCTTACGTTAAAGAAAATCAGTTATAGTTAATGGGAGTCAATGTTCAGACAATGTTCAGAATCTCTAGAGGACTTCCTTAAACATTAGAAAAGAGGGAGCTCAATTCTCAAACTCTAGAGATAACATGTTTCTTAGAAGTGAAGGTATAAGACAGGGTCAGCTCTTTTATCTCTTGTTATACAGTCAAGCTCTTAATGGAAAGACTTAGTAAAGCCAGTCACCTGACCCTTCCTCCCTATTTCTTTGGCCTTCCCTTGTCCCCCTGCCAGTCTGGTTGTCAGGGTCAGACCTTCCCATTATCCTCTGCCCCAGGCATCTGGCAATAGAGCTGAAGGAGAGGGTCTGGAAACTGGAGTGATGGGCTCTACTCCAGATTCCTTGCAACATGAGCAGGGCCATTGCTGTTCTTAGGAAATCCTTTTTTTTTTTAATTTCACTTTTTACTATCCCCTCTGCATTTTCAATGAAAACCATTAAACCCAAGCCCCCACTCCCTTTATTCATTACAGGTGACCTCACCTCCTGTTATTTGGAGAAGGCATATATTATGGAATTCCTCAACCTCATTCTTTACCACCTCACAATTTCTCATGTCTTCATTCATTTTCTTCTCCTCCCTTCCTAGGTCAAATTAGCACAGCTTTTCTTTCAAGCCTGGACTTGGACTCTTCTTTCCTTTTACTTTCTAGGGGACTATGTTCTGACAATAATTCTATCTCCTTACACATTTGGCTTCTTCTTTTTATTGGCCCTTGCCTCTTTGCCTGCAAACATGCTTAGTTTACACATATAAATTTAAACAAACCAGTTGCCAACAAAGCTTCCCCTTGACTTTGGTAACCTCTACTAACTTTGTTTTCTTCCTACCTGTAGCGAAGGAAAAATAGTTTTCCCTCCACCTTTCTCAGTGCTGAGAAGCCTGTAACAAAAGACAGATTGATAAGAGAAAAACAAATGGACATTTATTAACTTGTATACCTCATGTGTACATGGGAGATACCAGGGAAAAATGAGGAGCTCTCAGAAGTGGTTTAGAACTCAGGCTTAAATACCATCTTGAGCTAAAGACAAAATTAAGGAGGAGTGGAGGAGGGCAGTTATGGGGAGGCGGCCAGGAAAAGTGTGGTAAATAAGAGTAAGATTTGATATACATATTTAAGTTGGTTCCACTCCTTCTTTTCCTGGAACAGAGAGGGAGGCACCCTTACAGGAGATTTCCTTTATAATGTAAATTTCCCTTACAAAAATGTAACCTCTAGTATGTTTTCATAATCTCTCCAGTGTCTCCTGTTTCCACGATAATCTGCCTGAAATAATTCTTATGCCAAACAGGCATATTTTGGAGTGGCATATTCTGCCACCCTTCATGCCTCTCTGAAGGCTCCCAACATCTCCATTAACTCCAAGTTCTGCTCCCCAAATATGAGTGTTCTCAAGATTTGATTCTTCTGCCACTAAATTTCTCCCTCTTCCTTTATCAAACCCTTTTCTATGATTTCTGACATTGTCACCAGGGTGGGGGGCAGTTCCAAATCTGATTCTCCATCCTGATCTCTCACCTACTCTAAACGTGCACATCGAGCACCCTGCAAACTTGCCAGAACATCCAACCCACTGAAACTGAGACTCCAAATCAGTGCTTGCCATTGCCTTTCCCCACTCAAAACCAGCTCCTCACCTGATTCCACAACTATTAATGACACCCCATTCTCAGTCCCTCAATTAGGAAAACCCAATTTCATTGTTTTCCTCACCAAACAACCAAGTTGGAGTCAGTTGCTCAGACCTTTGCATTGTCACTGGAAACATATCTTGACACCATCTAATCTTTCCCATGTTGACAGCCAGTGTCTTGTTCTAGCCCTCCTGACCTCCACCTGGGCTGATTTGTTGTTTGTGTTCTTCCCTCTCCCTGGAAGAACTTTCCTGCTTCTCCTTCCACACTTCACCCCTGTAGTCTTGCTTCTCTGCGTAGCCAAATTCCATTCATCCTGTGAGGCTCAGTTCAAATGCTGTCTCTTCCATGAAGTCTTCCTTGGTTTCTTCCTTTCCCAATAAAAAGCAATTTTTACTTCCCCTGAAGTCTTTTGTTCTTTCGTCACAGCAATTAGTGCCTTCTTGTGTGTATAATGAAAATCTGCTTTTTTTTTTTTTTTCTTTTGCAAACTCTTTGAGGACAGCAGCCACACCCAGTTTCATCTTTGTCTTCCTTACAGCACACAAATACAGCTTGGGTTTTTGTTTGTTTTCAATTTCAGTTTTATTGAAGTGTAATTGGCAAATAAAATTATAAGATATTTAAAGTGTTCATCATGGTGATTGGATATACATATATACTGTGAAAGGATTCCTCCCATCTAGTTAATTAACACATACATCACCTCACATATATTTGTGGGATTTTTGTTTTTGTTTTGTTTGTTTGTTTTTGGTGAGAACATTTGGGTTCACAAATGCAGTTTGTTTATCATTCGTTTAATGAACTTTCTTGAGTCACTTATTTTTTTATGCAGAGTGGACTAGATATTCTAGGAGCTTATAAACTACTGGGAAAACAGACAAATACTGACAGAACTACAATACAGTCAGTCTGTCCGCAAGTCTTAACGGAATGTCTGCAATGTGCCATGTGTCCTTCGAGGGGCCAGGGACACTTGGATGAACAAAACAGGCCAGTTCTTTGTTTTCTTGGAAATTACCTTCTATTGAGAGAGACCTGGTAAACACATAAACAAATGGTTTACAGATCTAGCTGCACATTAGAAATCACTGAGGGGTACTTTGAAAAAACACCTATGACCCAGCCTCAACCTAGACTAATCAGATCAGAATTAGCCAGGATCGGACCCCATTGACAGAAACAAATTACAATACAAGAAAATATCAGGTAGTGATAAGTGCTGAGGTGGATTAAAATAGAAACAGATTGAATGATAGAGATTGTGTGTATGATGGTGTGGCCATGGGAATTTTACCTTTGTTGGGTAATCCCTGAAGGCCTCTCTGAGATGACATTCACAACTCATGTGCCTTCCCTATTAGTAGTGAGGCAGACAGAGCTGCTGTGATTGGCTAGTTCAAGTGTCCTGTGAGGCCATGGCGCAGGCCCGCCTCTCTGAAAAACTGGTCTGGTCACCAGACTCCAGAAAAAGGTCTAGCTCTATTAGCAAGGAAGAAGGGGTGAATGGGTATCGGGTGTTCAACAGAATCTGCCACTATTATTGTTTCCATCCTATACATGAAGATATCAAGGCCCAAAAGGTTAAACTTATCAAAATCATACAACTTTGAGTTGAACAGTGTTTCCATGCATTCTCCTTTCAGAAAAACAAACATACACAAATACACACAAATGAAAAGCTTGCTTTAGTTGATGGTGATGATCTAGGTAGACTAGAGAAAGAGTCCTGGAAGAAAATACAAAATGGCTCCTGTGAGATGAAGCAAAGAATCACCTTCTAAACAAATGATTCCAGAAGAAATTACATCAGGTCCTAGTAAGTGATAAGAATGGCATTTAATTTAGACAACTAGCCCTGCATTTCTGCATTGTAAAATACACATATATATAATTAAATTGAGTCTTCCTGACTCGTCATTTAAATCAATTTGATCTAAATAAAATCCACCCTGGGCCAAGAAATAAACAAGAGAGGCCAAGGGTTCTGTTTATGATGTCTATCAGACTTAAAGGAAAACACTGTTTTGTCTAGAGAGGTATGCATTTTGTGGATTACAGCACATGTAAGAGAAGCAAGAATGCTCTCTGAAAATTCTGATTATGAGTTATTTTGAAAATAGTTTTCCACTTTCCAACTGCAGAGGCAACATGCAGTTCTATTATTGTTGCATTGTCTTCATGGTTCCTATTTTTCATTCTGATATTTCATTTCAGAGGCTAGGTTTGTGAGGCAGCAGGAGTGAAAAAGGGAAATTGCAGTGAAGCTGCCGTCAGTACAGTGTTTTTACTGCTTGCCTCTAGGTGTATTTCTGTGCATTCTCTTCGTAACAGATTAAGTGTTAATGGTAGGAATACCTTCTCTGTAATAAATGATCGAATGCTTCCTACTCGTATATTTGCATCTTTAAACAGGAAAGTAAAAGTTCATTTCTAAGCTTTGCCAACAGAGCTGTGTTTAAGAAGGGTATTTATCTGATCTGCACAGAACCATATGAGAAAAATTGTGAAAAAATTTACACAGAAAAAAAAATTAACAGTCCTTTTAGTCTAGTCTTTCTTTGGAGAATTGAATGGATCCTTTGCCATTATTTTTTAAACTTCATGAATGATGGCTGTGTTTAGAGAACATTACTGTATATAGGCATTAAAGTAATTTTGCTAACAGTTTTATTATTTTTTTTCCATTGGGGGAAAAGAAAACTTGATATCAAACAGTCCCCACATTTTTTTTAAAATTAAACTAATAAAAAATTTAAGTTAAAAAAAATGAAAATTTCTAAGCAAAAAAAAATTGATTTTTTATTATGTTTTAAAATAATCTGAAAATACTACAGTATACAAAAATAATATTCTAAGGTTTAATACACAGGAGAGCATAGTAGTTAAAGAACATTGGTTTGGAATCAGAATGTCCTGGACAAGTTGCTTAAACTATCTGTGCCTCTGTTTCCTTATCTATAGATTGGGATATAATGACAATACCTACTTCACAAAATAGGGGAAAATTATATAATGTATGTAAAATGTTTATTTTACATGTCATAGTGCCTGACATATAGTAACTAACTATTCAGAATTGTAGCTATTATTAGTATAATTATTATTGTTACCACAAAGATGGAGTAGAGGATCTTCAGTTCTAGCCATGGGGTTCTCAGCCAGTTTTAGCAGAAATGATTATGGCCCAACATGAACCACAGGTGCTCAGAACTTGAAGTAAGAAATCACCTGAGGAAGCCTGCTTCCTCGGCATAGTCAGACGTCAGTGTTGTGACTTAGTTAAGTGACAGTCTCAGGCTTGCACTATTTGTTCACCAATGCATGTGATTAGGCAAAAATATTTCTGGTTTTCCTTCCCAGCTCATGATAGGCTTACAGGTCTCCATCTGCTTTAGTTAGGTGTAGCCCTGTGTCTTGCATTGACCAGTGAAGTGAAAGCAGAAGTGATGTTCACCTCTAGGAGGAAGCTTATAATGACCAGAATGTGAGCACATTCCTTGGCAATTGACAGTGGTGGAAACACAGGGACAGTGGCTGAGCTCTTAAGCCTGGGTCTTAGAATAAAGACAACACAGAGATGGTCTCTCCACTGACCTGCAATGGACACATAGTGAGAGTGAAAAATGAGTTTTTCTGTCTTAAAAGATTTGGGGGTTGTTTCCACAGTATAACCTTAGCCTATCCTGACTGATAGGCTCTGGTTATCCCTTCAAGCTCTAGAGAAAAAAATATTATTGGTAACAATACATAAAATATGTAGCAATTTAGAGATAGTTGTTTTTTAAAAATTTTTTAAATTTAATTTATTTTTTTATACAGCAGATTCTTATTAGTCATCAATTTTATACACATCAGTGTATACATGTCAGTCCCAATCACCCAATTCATCACACTACCACCCCCACTCCCCCGCCGCTTTCCCCCCTTGGTGTCCATACGTTTGTTCTCTACATCTGTGTCTCAATTTCCGCCCTGCAAACTGGTTCATCTGTACCATTTTTCTAGGTTCCACATATATGCGTTAATATACAATATTTGTTTTTCTCTTTCTGACTAACTTCACTCTGTATGACAGTCTCTAGATCCATCCACGTCTCAACAAATGACCCAATATCGTTCCTTTTTATGGCTGAGTAATGTTCCATTGTATATATGTACCACATCTTCTTTATCCATTTGTCTGTCAATGGGCATTTAGGTTGCTTCCATGACCTAGCTATTGTAAATAGTGCTGCAATGAACATTGGGGTGTATGTGTCTTTTTGAATTATGGTTTTCTCTGGGTATATGCCCAGTAGTGGGATTGCTGGATCAAATGGTAATTCTATTTTTAATTTTTTAAGGAACCTCCATACTGTTCTCCACAGTGGCTGTATCAATTTAGATTCCCACCAACAGTGCAAGAGGGTTCTCTTTTCTCCACACCCTCTCCAGCATTTGTTGTTTGTAGATTTTCTGATGATGCCCATTCTAACTGGTGTGAGGTGATACCTCATAGTAGTTTTGATGTGCATGTCTCTAATAACTAGTGATGTTGAGCAGCTTTTCATTTGCTTCTTGGCCATCTGTAAGTCTTCTTTGGAGAAATGTCTATTTAGGTCTTCTGCCCATTTTTGGATTGGGTTGTTTGTTCTTTTTTAATGTTGAGCTGCATGAGCTGTTTATATATTTTGGAGATTCATCCTTTGTCCATTGATTCATTGGCAAATATTTTCTCCCATTCTGAGGGTTGTCTTTTCATCTTGTTTATGGTTTCCTTTGCTGTGTAAAAGCTTTGAAGTTTCATTAGGTCCCATTTGTTTATTTTTGTTTTTATTTCCATTACTCTAGGAGGTCTAGAGCAGGTCTCTAATCCATTTTGAGTTTATTTTTGTGTATGGTGTTAGGGAGTGTTCTAATTTCATTCTTTTACATGTAGCTGTCCAGTTTTCCCAGCACCACTTATTGAAGAGACTGTCTTTTCTCCATTGTATATCCTTGCCACCTTTGTCATAGATTAGTTGACCATAGGTGCATGGGTTTATCTCTGGGCTTTCTACCTTGTTCCATTGATCTATGTTTCTGTTTTTGTGCCAGTACCATATTGTCTTGATTACTGTAGCTTTGTAGTATAGTCTGAAGTCAGGGAGTCTGATTCTTCCAGCTCCATTTTTTTCCCTCAAGACTGCTTTGGCTATTCGGGGTCTTTTGTGTCTCCATACAAATTTTAAGGTTTTTTGTTCTAGTTCCGTAAAAAATGCCATTGGTAATTTGGTAGTGATTGCATTGACTCTGTAGATTGCTTTGGGTAGTATAGTCATTTTCACAATATTGATTCTTCCAATCCAAGAATGTGGTATATCTCTCCATCTGTTGGTATCATCTTTAATTTCTTTCATCAGTGTCTTAAAGTTTTCTGCATACAGGTCTTTTGTCTCCCTAGGTAGGTTTATTCCTAGGTGTTTTGTTCTTTTTGTTGCAGTGGTAAATGGGAGTGTTTCCTTAATTTCTCTTTCAGATTTTTCATCATTAGTGTATAGGAATGTAAGAGATTTCTGTGCATTAATTTTGTATCCTGCAACTTTACCAAATTCATTGATTAGCTCTAGTAGTTTTCTGGTGACATCTTTAGGATTCTCTATGTATAGTATCATGTCATCTGCAAACAGTGACAGCTTTACTTCTTCTTTTCCAATTTGTATTCCTTTTATTTCTTTTTCTTCTCTGATTGCTGGTGCTAGGACTTCCAAAACTATGTTGAATAATAGTGGTGAGAGTGGGCAACCTGGTCTTGTTCCTGATCTTAGAGGAAATGCTTTCAGTTTTCACCATTGAGGACGATGTTTGCTGTGGGTTTGTCATATATGGCCTTTATTATGTTGAGGTAGGTTCCCTCTATGCCCACATTCTGGAGAGTTTTTATCGTAAATGGTTGTTGAATTTTGTCAAAAGCTTTTTCTGCATCTATTGAGATGATCATATGATTTTTATTCTTCAATTTGTTAATATGGTGTATCATATTGATTTGTGTATATTGAAGAATCCTTGCATCTCTGGGATAAATCCCACTTGATCATGGTGTATGATCCTTTTAATGTGTTTTTGGATTCTGTTTGCTAATATTTTGTTGAGGATTTTTGCCTCTATATTCATCAGTGATATTGGTCTGTAATTTTCTTTTCTTGTAGTATATTTGGTTTTGTTATCAGGGTGATGGCGGCCTCATAGAATGAGTTTGGGAGTGTTCCTTCATCTGCAATATTTTGGAAGCGTTTGAGAAGGATGGGTGTTAGCTCTTTTCTAAATGTTTGATAGAATTCACCTGTGAAGCCATCTGGTCCTGGACTTTTGTTTGTTGGAAGATTTTTAATCGCAGTCTCAATTTCATTACTTGTGATTGGTCTGTTCATATTTTCTATTTCTTCCTGGTTCAGTCTTGGAAGGTTATACCTTTCTAAGAATTTGTCCATTTCTTCCAGCTTGTCCATTTTGTTGGCATAGAGTTGCTTGTAGTAGTCTCTTAGGATGCTTTGCATTTCTGCAGTGTCTGTTGTAACTTCTCCTTTTTCATTTCTAATTTTATTGATTTGAGTCCTCTCCCTTTTTTTTGATAAGTCTGGCTAATGGTTTATCAATTTTGTTTATCTTCTCAAAGAACCAGCTTTTAGTTTTATTGATCTTTGCTATTGTTTTCTTTGTTTCTATTTCATTTATTTCTTCTCTGATCTTTACGATTTCTTTCCTTCTGCTAACTTTGGGTTTTGTTTGTTCTTCTTTCTCTAGTTCCTTTAGGTGTAAGGTTAGATTGTTTATTTGAGATTTTTCTTGTTTCTTGAGGTAGGCTTGTATAGCTATAACCTTCCCTATTAGAACTGCTTTTGCTGCATCCCATAGATTTTGGATCGTCCTGTTTTCATTGTCATTTGTCTCTAAGTATTTTTTGATTTCCTCTTTGATTTCTTCAGTGATCTCTTGGTTGTTTAATAACATATTGTTTAGCCTCCATGTGTTTGTGTTTTTTACGGTTTTTGCCTGTAATTGATTTCTAATCTCATAGCTTTTTGGTCAGAAAAGATGCTTGATATGATTTCAATTTTCTTAAATTTACTGAGGCTTGATTTGTAACCCAAGATGTGATCTATCCTGGAGAATATTCCGTGCGCACTTGAGAAGAAAGTGTAATCTGCTGTTTTTGGATGGAATGTCCTATAAATATGAATTAAATCTATCTGGTCTATCATGTCATTTAAAGCTTGTGTTTCCTTATTTATTTTCATTTTGGATGATCTGTCCATTGGTGTAAGTGAGGTGTTAAAGTCCCCCACTATTACTGTGTTACTGTTGATTTCCTCTTTTATAGCTCTTAGCTGTTGCCTTATGTATTGAGGTGCTCCTATGTTGGGTGCATATATATTTATAATTGCTATATCTTCTTCTTTGATTGATCCCTTGATCATTATGTAGTGTCCTTCCTTGTCTCTTGTAACATTCTTTATTTTAAAGTCTATTTTATCTGATATGAGTATTTCTACTCCAGCTTTCTTTTGATTTCCATTTGCATGGAATATCTTTTTCCATCCCCTCACTTTCAGTCTGTATGTGTCGCTAGGTCTGAAGTGGGTCTCTTGTAGACAGCATATACATGAGTCTTGTTTTGTATCCATTCAGGAAGTCTGGTTCTTTTGGTTGGAACATTTAATCCATTCACGTTTAAGGCAATTATCAATATGTATGTTCCTATGACCATTTTCTTAATTGTTTTGGGTTTGTTTTTGTAGGTCCTTTTCTCCTCTTGTGTTTCCCTCTTAGCGAAGTTCCTTTAGCGTTTGTTGTAGAGCTGGTTTTGTGGTGCTGAATTCTCTTAGCTTTTGCTTGTCTGTAAAGCTTTTGATTTCTCCATTGAATCTGAATGAGATCCTTGCCAGGTAGAGTAATCTTGGTTGTACATTCTTTGCTTTCATCACTTTAAGTATATCATGCCACTCCCTTCTGGCTTGTAGAGTTTCTGCTGAGAAATCAGCTGTTAACCTTATGGGAGTTCCCTTGTATATTATTTGTCATTTTTCTCTTGCTGCTTTCAATAATTTTTCTTTGTCTTTAATTTTTGCCAGTTTGATTACTATGTGTGTTGACGTGTATCTCCTTGGGTTTATCCTGTATGGAACTCACTGCGCTTCCTGGACTTGGGTGGCTACTTCCCATGTTAGGGAAGTTTTCAATTATAATGTCTTCAAATATTTTCTCTGGTCCTTTCTCTCTCTCTTCTCCTTCTGGGACCCCTATAATGCGAATGTTGTTGCATTTAATGTTGTCCCAGAGGTCTCTTAGGCTGTCTTCATTTCTTTTCATTCTTTTTCTTGTTCTGTTCCGCAGCAGTGAATTCTACCATTCTGTCTTCCAGGTTACTTATCCTTTCTTCTGCCTCAGTAATTCTGCTATTGATTCCAGCTAGTGTAGTTTTCATTTCAGTTATTGTACTGTTCATCTCTGTTTGTTTGTTCTTTAATTCTTCTAGGTCTTTGTTAAACATTTCTTGCATCTTCTTGATCTTTGCCTCCATTCTTTTTCCGAGGTCCTGGGTCATCTTCACTATCACTATTCTGAATTCTTTTTCTGGAAGGTTGCCTATCTCCCCTTCATTTAGTTGTTTTTCTGGGGTTTTGTCTTGTTCCTTCATCTGGTACATAGCCCTCTGCCTTTTCATCTTGTCTATATTTCTGTGAATGTGGTTTTTGTTCCACAGGCTGCAGGATTGTAGTTCTTCTTGCTTCTGCTGTCTGCCCTCAGCCCTGCTAGTGTTGGAGGGTCTCCTGCAGAGGCAGGGTGTGGCTGTGTCTCACCGTGAGGACAAGTACACTGGCAGCAGAAGTTCTGGGAGGTACTCCTTGTCATGAGCCCTCCCAGAGTCCTGGAGATAGTCATTTTTAATGAATTGTGTATGTGTGTGTGTCTGCTTATCATATGTTGTACCATAAGTAAATATCAGGGTACTTCGCATTTTAATTTATATAGATTTATATAAAATTTTTCATTTAAATTTCTTTTTTTTTAATTAATTTATTTTTTTTGCTGAGTTGGGTCTTCGTTTGTGTGCGAGGGCTTTCTCTAGTTGTGGCAAGTGGGGGCCACTCTTCATTGTCGTGCGCAGGCCTCTCACTATTGCGGCCTCTCTTGTTGCAGAGCACAGGCTCCAGACGCGCAGGCTCAGTAATTGTGGCTCACGGGCCCAGCTGCTCCACGGCATGCAGGATCTTCCCAGACCAGGGCTCGAACCCGTGTCCCCTGCATTGGCAGGCAGACTCTCAAACACTGCACCACCAGGGAAGCCTAAATTTCTTTTAAAATAGGGTTTATTTCCATTTCGTACAGAGGAAAATCAATATACCAAAATTACCAACATCTATTTTTTTTTGGAGAGAGCCACCCATGATGCCCACGTCAGGACTCTGAATTCTAGGCCTGATGTGATCACTGGGTCATGGTCCCTCTCACTAAAAGCTCATCCAGAATGGTGCCTTGTGACACAAAGGATCTTCTGAGAGAAGATGAAGGACTCAGCCATGCCCATGACCTTTGTCTTCAGTAAGAAAATAGTCTTCCCTAAGTCCTATTACAATGTTCAGTTATAAACAGTGGTGCTTAGTACATAGAGGGTCTTAAATAATATGTATTGATAAATAGATGGAAGTAGTCCACAGTTCTTCCAAATATCTGGACTCTTTCATGTTTGCTTTTTAAAAATAAATCTCTTTATTTTAGACCTTAGTTTAAAAACATCTCGGCATTAAGACTTACATTTACCCTAGAATCAAGTTATATTGTTACGATCAGACAGTGTTAAGGAAAAGAAAATGCATTTTTAATTTTAAAAAAGGACTTACATTTATTCTTTTAAAACACTTTACATATGATCGCCCATGTATGCACCGATGTAGGCTATTTTATTTGATAATTTTTACTGTTGATTTTATTTCACCTGATAATTTTATTTGGGTCCCTAAAACTACATTATGAACTACCTTAATTATTTAAATTAGAAACAGATTACTTTTCTCCAGTGTACAAACCCAAATTAATTTCATTATTAACCCGAGTTTTAAATTGATTAATCTTGGAGTGTTTAAAAAACCAAGTGGGGTTTTTTCATCCTTAAGGAGATGGGCATATTGATTTGATGACTCTCTTGCTGTCACACCAGTTGTGCTATGAAGAGCAAGACATTTGCAAGAAAACTTTGGATAGATTTTATAAACCAGCCAGAAACCTGTGTGTCTGGGGTTTCTGGGGGAACAATCTGTGAGTCATTTTAAAAAACAAACACACTCATAATCACGGTGCATGGTGTTACCATGGTAATTAGGCCTGTGGAGTTGGGTTGCTTATGTTCCTGTAAAGGGAAGAGGCGGAGAGAAACTGAGAATTCAGAGCGTTGACTATCAGCTTCAATTTGACTATCACAAGAGAGTGTAGGGTTTCTTGAAAATGTACTGGCACAGTTGTCCTGAGAGGGAATTAAAGAAACTCTGGCATCCTCCCTTTGTTACTGAATATAAGTTAGCCGTTTTACTGTTGGGTGTTGTGATTCACAGGAGAGAAAAGGGCCATTTGGCATTCTCTCAGGAAGAAGGGGGGTAAATTTGTCCTTTATCTGCTATATAATTACATATAAGTCTCTCAGATCTACCCGGTAAGTGTCTGGTGTGAAGGTGCACAGGGCTTTAGTGAGTCTCTAAAAGGTGCCAAAATGCCACTGGCATAATATTATTACAGATTTAAACGCTCCTCAGTGCATTATTCTAATACAGTTAGAGACGGGTTTTAGTGAGGCCATTGTTTCAGATCTGATCCCCAAGTAGACCAGGTCTCTTTTCTCTATTTTATGGAGTAGATATGACTCCTTTATCTTGGATAGTCATCTTATAATATAGGTCCCTGGATCACAGAGGAGACCAAGGAGGTTATGTGAACTCTGCCAAATCTGTCATCACACCAGGGGAAAGTAAAATCAACATACGTGCTTCCCCCCCCCCATTTATTTATTTATTTTTTGGCTGCGTTGGGTCTTCGTTGCTGCACGTGGGCTTTCTCTAGTTGTGGTGAACAGGGGCTACTCTTCATTGCTGTGCTCAGGCCTCTCATTGCAGTGGCTTCTCTTGTGGTGGAGCATGGGCTCCAGGTGCGCAGGCTTCAGTAGTTGTGGCGCGCGGGCTCAGCAGTTGTGGCTCGCGGGCTCTAGAGCACAGGTTCAGTAGCATTCGGGCTACTGTGGCATAGTGGCATAGTGGCATAGTGGTGCACGGGCTTAGTTGCTCCACAGCATGTGAGATCTTCCTGGACCAGGGCTCAAACCTGTGTCCCCTGCATTGGCAGACAGATTCTTAACCGCTGCACCACCAGGGAAATCCCAACATACATGCTTTTTTGATGGACAGTCAACAAAGTGGGATTACTGAGGAGTGATTCATTATGATTCTGTATGGAGAACAATCAACACCCTTAAGTTAAAGGTATGAGTTAGTGCACCTACAAAACTGGTTTTTAAGAATGATTTAAGATTACTTTAAGAAGCCTAGGTATCCTCTTAAATGGATAATACATTGACTAGAGGTTTTCTTAGAGTATTCCTCATGCAGATTTTATTTCTACAACTTTTCCTTATTAAAACTATTTTTCGAAAGGCTTGAAATAAAGTGCCGTGGAGTTTGATTAAAGGGTCATGCAAATGCAGGGAGTTTGTGTGTGATTTTGCCCTGGCATATGGTGTAAAAACTATTTCTTAAAACTGTGGATTTCATTTTTCCTCTCATATGTGGGAAGAAGGCACATGTTACCCAAACTTCATTCTATGCTGTCTTAATCTTTTTAAGATTAGTAAACAATACTTAACTTAAACTTTTTCTGATGGTGAAAGTAATTCATGGTGATCATTGAAAATTTGGAAAATACTTAAAGTGTAAAAAAAAATTAAGACTGACCCCTTCCATTAATTAGGTTTTTGGTTGAACCACATAGAACAGAGACCTGATTTCACAGTGGCTTACAGAAGTGAGAAGTTATTTCTCTCTCACATAATAATCCAGAGGTGTGTGGTCCAGGGCTGGTAAGGTAACTCTCCTCCACAAGATCATCCAGGTATCCAGTCTCCTGGATACATCATTCCAAGCATATTTTCCTTGCTTTATGGTCTAAAGTGGCTTCCTACCATAAGGACCTCACTATAGCCAGTAGGAAGGGAGAAAGTTGGAAAGGGGACGGCATGACCCAGAAGTTGCACCCATCACTGCTGCAGCAATCCCCTTGAACTTTGTCACATGGCCACACACCTAGCAACAAGGGAGGCTGGGAAAAGCAGTTATTCTTGACATGTATGTGCCTAGCTTAGGTTCTATCACAAGCATGGAAGAAGGGGAAAGCAGATACTGGGGCATATCTAGCAATTTCTGGTACTTCCATTTTCTATACAAAAGGGATAATACACTGTTAACATTTTGACATACCTTCTTCCAATCTTTTTTCTAGAAAAATATGTATCAGAAAGATATGTATAATATTTACTAGAAAATATTGTATGTGATATATTAGAATATTAAAAATATGAAAATGTATTCAAAAATGCATGTATATAATATATAGATATTAGAAAATTAGCTGAGGTCATACTCTATATATAATGTTGTATTCTCTTTTCGCATAACTTTATTCCATGTGTATTCTTCCTCATCACTTAAATTTTTTGTATTTATTGTTTCCAAGTTCCATCGTGTGGAATTTTTCTGTTTTACTTAATGGGTTATGTTATTCATATTTAGGCTATTTCTAACACCTTGGTAATACTTCTTTGTCTATACTTTGCATTTTTTGGATCAAGTCAAGGAGTGACATCACCAAGACAATGGGTGAGAACATATTTGGAATCTTGATAAATATTGCCCAACTGCTTTCCAGAGAGATTGTGTTGATTTATGCTCTCCCAAGAACGTATGAGAGTGCTGGACTCAGAGCTCCCTTCGAGGCTTATTTTGCAAGTCCCACTAATCATTGTTATCCCTAGGGTTTATTCTCTGAAAATAGGTTGTTTTCTGCCCTTGGCTTGTTTTTGTTTCCTTTGCTGTCATTAATCATGAGATAATGGTTTTCTAATCATGTTGGCTCATTTAAAAACACATGGTCCCGTATAGTCATCTGGGAATATAATCAGTTGGGCTGAGATTTTAGCACACGTGCCAGTCTTAGGCAATGGGAGACCTCTAGAGACACTGCTGTTCATTTGGTCTCAGGACCCAACATGAATCTGATTTACACTCCCAGTCATAATGCTCTAGATGCTGAGTAACTCTTAGTTCCGAGACACAGCAAAATATGAATGGTAAAGCATTCCCTGAGGCTTAGGCAGTTCCCTTTGAGCTGGCTGCTGGATATCTTTTCAGAAGTAAAGACAGGAACTTTCTTAGATAGGAACCACACTCACACAAGGCGGAATTAGGCCGACTCTGCCCAGCATCCCAGAGATCATGAGTGGCTAAGGGTATAGGTGTTTCTACTTCTAAACAGCCTTCAGCTTTGGATGCTAACGACGTTTTTTAACCATTAACTTGTCCAACCTACCCTCTTAAAGGGTTAGATATACACGAATGGAGCCCCACCCCTGTCCCTAACACCTGGAGAAAGAGTGTATCTGGGACTTCGGTCCTGCTGGGAGCTAATCAAGTTAGGTCAGGAGGAAAGCTTGTTCTTATTCATCTCAGCGGTACACAGCCTCTGTCACCAAGAACTGTGCTTGCCCTAGGTTCCCAAGCCGACTTGGTATTTTCATGTTTTCTTTCAGGTTAGGGAAGTTCACAAAGAAAGGGACTCCTATTTTCACAAATCTGTTTCTTCAAAGAAAAAGAGTTAACAAAATGTTTGTTTATTGGCTCAGAAAGGTAGACCTGTGAGCCCCTCTGCCCCTTGAGCTATTCAGCCATCACCACCAAACCCTATTTACAGAAACATTTATTTGCTTGTTCAGCGTTTGTGTATCATGTTATTTCCCTTTTTTTTTAAAAAAAAAAAAAACCAATACATTCTCCACTCTGCTTTCTCAACAGCCAGATCTGCCAGTGAGCTTCAGGCTTTGGGAACTGAAGAGGTAAGAATTCTGAAATATTTTCTTCTAGGATCTTAAATCTAATCAGAACTTCAAGAGTTAAAGAAAAATCTTAAGCCCAGAGATGAAAGCATTTAACATGTGATGTTGATCAAAAAGAAACATTCATAGTCTTTAGCAATGTTGACATGACTTTAGGATTTAAAGGGGAAAAAAATGGCTCTCCTTAATGATAGTTAAAAATCAGATTTCTCGGGGCTTCCCTGGTGGCGCAGTGGTTGAGAGTCCACCTGCCGATGCAGGGGACACAGGTTCGTGCCCCGGTCCAGGAAGATCCCACATGCTGCGGAGCGGCTGGGCCCGTGAGCCATGGCCGCTGAGCCTGCGCGTCCGGAGCCTGTGCTCCGCAATGGGAGAGGCCACAACAGTGAGAGGCCCGCATAACGCAAACAAAACAAAACAAAACAATCAGATTTCACCCATTTTCTTCTAAAAACCTGAGTTTGGAAGCCTTTGAGGTCACTGCCTTAACAAATTGTGTCTCTGTGGAACCGAACATGATTAATTGGTGGCAGCCATTGAGGATAGTGAAAGACAGATGTCAGAGTAGATTAGCCCAGAGAAGTGTAAACCCTGTTCTTAACAGATTGGTTGTAGACATTATAAGGGCTTTTTCAGCAGCAACAACAGTCACAATAAAAGGTCAATTTGATACTGGTGGGGTTTCTTCTTGAAGAAACTGACTTGGCTTTTGAAACTGAGTAAAGCCATTTGAATCTAGCTGTAGACTTGAAAGGTCACCATATTGCTGAGATAGGTGATAATGTGTTTTCTCTCCCCAACCGAGATGCAGTTTCCTTTAGTCCTGACATGGACTTCCCCCCATTTTATTTAATTTAATTTTATTTATTTATTTATAAATTTATTTATTTTTTGGCTGCGTTGGGTCTTCGTTGCTGCGCATGAGCTTTCTCTAGTTGCGGCGAGTGGGAGCTACTCTTCGTTGTGGTGCATGGGCTTCTCATTGCGGTGGCTTCTCTTGTTGTGGAGCACAGGCTCTAGGCACGTGGGCTTCAGTAGTTGTGGCATGAGGGCTCAGTAGTTGTGGCTCGTGGGTTCTAGAGCGCAGGCTCAGTGATTGTGGCGCATGGGCTTAGTTGCTCCACGGTGTGTGGGATCTTCCCAGACCAGGGCTCGAACCCATGTCCCCTGCATTGGCAGGTGGATTCTTAACCACTGCACCACCAGGGAAGTCCTCCCCCCCCTTTTAAAATTAACTTCATTCTGATAAATTTCAAGCATATACCAAATAGAGAGGATAATATAATGAACTTCTATATCCCTATCACTCAGTTTTAACAATTATAACTCATGACCAGTATTGTTTCATCTATACCTCCACCCCTTCTCTTCTTTTCCCATTGGAGCATTGGATTATATGATGATGGCTTGAATTTGGCTGTTAGATTTTTAATTGTTTATACAACTATTTAGTGGCTACAGCAAAATGCAAATAAAAAATAAAACCTGCTTTTAACCTAACTTACTTTGCTGAAGCTAGCCATTTATCCATGTACTCATTCAGCCGATATTTAGTATTTACTAGTATCAAAACCTTCTTAAGAGAAAAAATAGAGAAAAGCTAATGGAAGGGAGACCAGTAGACTTCTTGGATTTGCAAATGATGGGCTGGATATGGGAGAACTGATGAAATTGCTGATTGAAGATGAAGGAGAGGAGGACATTTAGAAAAACTCCCCAATTTGTCTTTTGGGAAATTCAGTGAGTGATGATAACTGGGCTACAGATACAGGAAGAGAGGAACAGATTCAAATCTGTGGAGTGGCCACATCCAGACGGATATGTCCAATAGACTGCTCATGGATGGTACAGAGCAGTGATTCTCAGTCCTGGGTGCATGTCAGAATCTCCAGGGAAGTGTTTGAAAGCACTGATATGTAAACCCTACCCAGACCACTTGAGTCAGAATCCCTTGGGGAGGGGTCTGACCATCTGTAGTTTATAAGATCTCCCCAGGTGATTACAATGTGTAGTCACGACTGAGAATCTCTGGTCTAGAGCTTATTAGAAGGAAGGCCTGTGTGTATGTATGCTTTTAATGCCATGTATAGCTTTTGCAACCCCATAATGAGGTTCTTTTGGCGTTAAGTACTTAATATCTTCAGGTGAGGGCTAAGCCATCCCTATACTCTACCAAATATTATTAATAATGAAGGCTTTTAAAATAAGTTTTTCATGTTCTCTGTCTGATGTTGGTGTTGATTTCTTTCATACTAATCACTGTATTTAAATGTTTCAAATCAATCCAAGCAGAGTTTCTCGGTGCGGGTTGCTGACACGTTGAATGGGGCAATTCTTCCTCGTATTCTCTGGTATCCCTGTCCTTGGCTCACAAAAGGCCAGTGGCATCTTCCAGCCATTGGGGTATCCAGAGTGCCCTAAGGAGACATTGAGAACTACTGTGTCGTTACACACCTTTAAAGAGGTTGTTTGTCATGTTACTCTTACCTACAAGCATTTTTGCTTCATGCAAAATTACTGGTTTCAGTTATGCAAAGTAGTTCCTTATGTAAGTGGTCTCTGTGCTAACAAACTAAAGAAAGAAACTAAACAAAATAGACATGTAAAAGGAAATATTGTTTTGCACTGTTGGAGGGATTTTGAGCATATTTGTTCTAGTACCAAATCTATTTTTTATGTCTGTACAGAGAAGCAAATTAAACACTAGGCAAGAAATGGTCAAATATTGAGATTTAAAGCAAAATACTACTAAGGCATTATGCAAATTGAACAGCAGTGATGAAGGATGTATTCCTCTCTTGTTTGCTGCTGTAACAAATTGTAACAAACTTGGTGGATTAAAACAAATCCACCAAATACAAATATGTTATCTTACAGTTCTGCAAGTTAGATTCTGTAGAGATCTCACTGGTCTAAAGGCAAAGTACTGACAGAGCTGTGTTCCTTTCTGGAGGCTCTAGGGAAGAATTCTAGAGTCCCCTTTCCTCCATTTTCAAAGCCAACAGCCTTCCATCTCCGTATGTCTTTCCACCATATTCATTCCTCTGAACTGAGCCAGGAAATGTTCTTTGACTTTAAGGACCCATGTGATAAGATTTGGCACACCTAGATAATACAAGATACTCTCCCCATCCCAAGGTCCTTAATTGAATCATATCTTCAAAGTCCCTTTTTCCACATAAGTTTATATATTCACAGGTTCCAGGGATTAGGGCATGGACCTATTTGGGGGCTATTATTCTGCCTACTACAAAGTAAAAGAGATTAATTGTTCAGAAAGGTAGAAATGCCTCAGGTAGCAGAGATAGGATTATCTTACATTTCATTGTATAGAGTTGAGAAGGTTTAGGGTTCCAAGTTGATGAAGCAAGTTCTTGTCTTGACTCTGCAAAACCTGTTTGTAAATACAGGCACTGAAGGCTTTTAGTTTTCTTGGAGTATTTGGCATTGGATCAAGTGGACAGGTTGAAGTCCAATGGCTCCTTCCTTGGCCAGACTTTCTGGTACTATGGGTGTGGCCTCTGGAGAGCGTGCTGCCTTTGGCATTTCTCCAACTCTGGAGAGTTTGCCTACAGTGTGCAGGTTCCAAGGTCTTTGAATGGCACCAAAGAAATGTGAGATTTTTATTTTATGCTGTTATGTCTGCCTGTCACATTGTGCTTTATTTATTAGGCTCTAACATGTGGAAGTTGGAGGAAAAAATAACATAATATTTTAGAACCTTACTGTAGTGGTATTTATTATAGCTAATTTCTAAGTATGGTTTAATTTCCACCATACATTAGGTAAGTCATCCCCACAAAGTAAGAAACCATTGCTCACCTAGTGAATGAAATGGATCACTGGGTTATTTTTTAAAAACCATCTCCAGGGTAGAATATAGCCAGAATTTTTAAAAATTTTATTTATATTTTATTTATTTATTTTTGGCTGCATTAGGTCTTCGTTGCTGCCCGCGGGCTTTCTCTAGTTGCGGTGAGCAGGGGGTACTCTGCGTTGCGGTGCATGGGCTTCTCATTGCGGTGGCTTCACTTGTGGTGGAGCATGGGCTTTAGGTGCACGGGCTTCAGTAGTTGTGGCACACAGGCTCAGTAGTTGTGGCTCGTGGGCTCTAGAACGCAGGCTCAGTAGTTGTGGCGCATGGGCTTAGTTGTTCCGTGGCATGTGGGATCTTCCCAGACCAGGGCTTGAACCCGTGTCCCCTGCATTGGCAGGCGGATTCTCAACCACGGTGCCACCAGGGAGGTCCCTAGCCAGAGATTTTTGATGGAGATTTTAAATGTTGCAGCTATTTTTGTAGCGAGTCCCCTTTTTATCCACTTCAAGACAGGTCAGCAATACAGATCTGAAGGCCAAACTTAGGGCTAGCTGTAGAGTAACGAACCATCCTGATTTGTCCAAGACTGGGAGGTTACCTGGGACTTGGGAGCTTCAGTGCTAAAACTCCTAGAGTTCTGGGTAATTTGGGACAGTTGGGCGCCTAGCTGTCTAAAAACAGCTCTAGTGGAGAGTGACTGTCATGCCGATGAATTGTGAAAATAGAAAATCTGATTGAATGAAATAATGACAGTAACCTCAAGGGTTTGGGCTGAGGGTGAGGGTGAATCTAACTCTGGAAAAATCTGTATCCACATATACATGTTTGCCCGAAACCAACTCAGAAGAACCAGCAACATTTATAAAATGTTATTAGATTTCATGGCCCACTCTTTTAATTCCCCAGTGTTACTGGCTTCTCTGATGATCACAGCTTTGATAGCTTTCTTATTGAGGTGACCACAGAACCTCATTGGATCTTTTTCAGCATGTCAGCATGTATGGAAATTACAAGTTTGCCAAAGCAGCATGGTGCTCTCTTCGTTTGAATCCTGCCTTTTGTATAACAAAATTGAACTTTTTCCCTCTAAGAGACAGCACAGAATGTTCAAGAATAGATAAGTACTAGGAATACTATCTTGATGCCCAAGGGGAGGGGATTGGAGAGGATCATGTCTTGGAGTCTTATCCAGCTCTAAGACATCGGTGCTCTCTGACTCCCAGTGGTAGAGCATGAGCTACTTACCCTGATGTAAGTAATTGGCTGCATCTGGGTGAAGATTCTTACTCAGCCCTTCCTCCATGCTTCCATAACGCTCTGCCCTGCCCTCACCCACAGCAAAGCCAGACCAGGAAAACAGGAATACAGAAGGAGCCTCATTTCTTACATTTCTGTGACCTTCATTTGGAGATTTTTATTCTCTAAGCCACTGGGACAAAGAGTTTGTAAGTGTACTTGGAAGGGCAGTACATTATCTTCCCTAGAACAGGCTTTGACTTTGAGGAGCTGGCAATATATATTTTTTTTAATGTGTGTTTTCTGTCTTCTAAAATGTTCTAGTTGGTAGGTACAAGGAATTCTCTTTCAATTGTTTTTTTTTTTTCTTCCAAAAAAAAGATTGAACACTATCAGTCTTGGAGCTAAGATCTGGGTTTCTGATGAGGATAGATTGTGAGTTATTCTGATATTCTTGTCAATCCCTTTTTGGGGTTCCTTCCTTCTAAGACTCTCAATCCTGCCTGGTTTCATTTTGTTAAGACTAGCCTGCTTTCAGCTTTGAGCCTCAGCTGTTTTGTTTTTTTTTGTGAATCAAACAAGCTCCAGAAGAAATGAAAGGAGATGAAATCCTTATGCTGTTGTTTAAACTCAGCTTCTTTTATTCCTTTCCAAAGAGAAATTACAGAGTAAATGTAAATAGGAGATCCAAATGATCCAAGCTACTCTGGTGCAGGGTTTCTTTGGGAGTAATAGAAATGTCTTGGAACTAAATAGGGATGATGGCTACGTGACATCGTAAATGTATGAAATGGCTGTTGAATTGTACACTTTAAAGTGGTTAATGATTAATTTCATGTTTTGTGAATTTTACCTCAAAAAGAAATGTTGAACTTCAAGAGGAAGAAAAAAAAAGACTGTTTCTCCCTATCTTCAAATTCTGGAGGAAGTCTCATCCATTTTAATACACTCATGTTTTTAAATTTCTAGACCAAAATTGTTGTTCATCCTGTCCCATTACTGGGAGAAGATATTTGGACTTAAAAGTGTCTGTCAGGCAGAACCGATCAGGAAATTCATAGAGTTAAGACACTAGTTGTTAGTATTAAGATGCATGGTTTTTGTTACTGGATTATAAACTGGCCTATAATTTGCAAAGCTGATTGCAATAAAAAAATTTTTTTAAAGTTTAACAATTTAAAACACTGGACTTTTTTCCACCTCTCACGGGATAGAAGTTATATCAACTAGGTTAGAAAGTTTTTTAATATCCTATAGTAGCGGACTGCGATTGGGTATGACAAAACAGGAAGAGTCCAGATGTGGTAACTTTAATGAAATGTGAGCATGGTAAAAAATTCCGTATATAGAAATGTCTTTTATTAAAATATCTCCTTGGACATTCCCAAGGGCTACCACCTGATCAAAGTCTGACGGGCACTTATTTTAAGGGATGACTGCCTAGGGTTTCACACATAATCATTGGTTTAATGGTGAAACTTTAAGGTTTTTAATTACTTCTAGATTTAGAGACAACTTTTTTGGCCTTTTGCAGAGATGTAACTAGGCAACCAGTATAGCACTTAACTGGTGCACAGCATCCAAACTTCATAGCCATTGCATCATTTTTTAAATGCTGTTTAAATCTGTCTTTTAGCTTTGGCATATGCTGCCATGTAACCTTTAATTTCTTAGAAAATATCGTGCAAACCCCCAGCTGTAAGATAGTATGGTTCCTAGAACCCCAGCATGCTCTGTGTGATGTTAATCAGTGTGCTTACAAGAACAGTGGTAATAGAGTCGAGAGGTAGCCCAATGTACCGTGTTTTATGATTGGGCGTTAAGAAGGTAGGTTTCAGTTTTGGTGTGTGAAGGTGTAAGAGTTTAAAACCATATCCTCAGCAGGTGGTAATGAGCATTTCTCACAATGTGATTCATGGAAAATGTACATTCACAGAGATGAGAGGTGGCCTTTATTCTAGTCAAGTTGATTTTACTTTGCTGGATAGGTGGTAACTAGAAATGCCTACTTTGATTAATAAGCCAGAATGTATTGAAAGCTTTTTAAGTGTCAGACACTATTTTAGGTATATACCATATTCCTTTTCTGTGATAACTAAGCTTTTAATTTTTTAATTAGTTTTTTTAATTATGAAAGGAATGTATATGTGAGATTTTTAAAAATTCAAGTAGTAGACACAGGAATAAATGAAAAAGAGAAGTTTCTTTCCAAACATCAACTCCTAGCCCACTCCCTAGAGATAACCACTGTTAATAGTATCGTGTGTGCCCTCCAGAAATTTTCCATCTCCTGGTTAATCTGTATTGAAATGTGAGTATGAAGAGTGCCATTAAACCGTCTGTTCATAAATTTCTCTTCTGGACCAAATCTCTTCATTTTGAGACACCATTTGATGCTTTTTTCTGAAATGTGCTTTTTTAAAACTGAAAGAGTAAAAATGTCAGAACCAAAATGATGCCAACAGAGGGCTGGTGGTAGGGAGGGTGACAACTGAAGACTGTTACTGTGAATTCTAGCCTCTGTAAGATTTACATACAGAATGTAAGTAATAAACCTTAAGGTAGTTCTTCATCATTTTCAAAGTCATCTGGAGTACGTTACCTCCCTTCATCCTTTTGATGACCCTGTGACACAGAAGTTGTTTATTTTACAAAGGAGGAAGCTGTGGTTCCCAGAGGTTAGGTAACTTGCCCATGAACACAGCTGACGAGTGACAGGATTGGGACGAGAATCGAGGCTTTTCCAAGTTTTAGCCTTGAACCAGACCACACTGGCAACCATGAGGAAGAGAGGGGCTCGGTGACACCATTGTGGTCCCTGTAGTGGGAGGCTGGAAGTGAAGGGGAGGCTTGCAGTCTGAAGATCCAGTTAGAAGTTGTTCTGACTCTGCTCCTTGGACAAGTTGTTTAATGCAGTCCGTATGCCCTCCTCACAGTTTCCTCACTGGCTATGTCTATTCCTGTTCTGTTTGTTTGGGTGGTACTGGCCAGAGGGTTGGGGACTTGACCCAAGCTGGGGATGCCATAGTATTTCATCACCATGCTACAGGAGTTGGTCTGAAGGGTGGGCATGCAACCCAGCAAGGGACAATAGATTCTTTCTCTGGAATTTTCCAACTCAAGTTGAGGGAGGAGAGGTCCTATCCTTTCTAGTCTCAAGGGAGTAAGAATCATGTAAGGCCATGTTTCAGTCTGTTGAGAGAGTAAAGTCTGACTCACAAAGGGGGAGCAAAAGAGAGAGAGAGACAGAGTGATAAAGAGAAGGAAAGAGATAGCCCAGTGAGAATTGGAGTCCATCAATCCAGTTGATGTGAGCCAATATATTCCCATTTTTTACCTAACCTAAGTCAAGTTGCTACTAAAGGAATCCTGTGTGATATCTTCGGGCCTTAGTTTCCTCATCTGTAAAATGGGGGTTTTAATATTTTCCCTGAAGTACTGTATATCTGAACTACTGTAAAGATGAGTTGAGATAATGAATAGGAAAGTACTTTGTACATTGTAAAACACTGTACAAATGCAAGATGGTATTATTCATTAATATGTTGCATTGAACTAGGAAAAGTTGAAAGAATGAAATTACCACTCATTTGGAAAATAGGAAGTGAGAGCTTTGCAAGAGCCATCTGGTATTGTGCCGAAGTCAATGGAAGCTGCCAGATTTTCTTTGGGGATCCCCTTTCATACACTCTTAAGTTCTAATAGAGACCCATCATAAATACAGGGATAGATCTTACCTCACTGGCTCAGGTTAATTCAATGAGTTTCCTTTTTCTATCTCCCGTCCTAATCTATGGTAAACATACACACAATAACAGAAACCAAACAAAAATAAACACATCATATTAATATTTCAACATTTTAGCTTTTTCACTTAAAAGAACTTTACGGATTTATAAATGACATTTTGGCATCATCAAAGAAAATCAACCTTAAAGTGGCTATTCTATTTTTAGTACTTCATTTGGGAATGATACAGTTGAGGCGATTCTTGGGATGGGAGGTTAGCTATTTTGTGCTTAGATAGGATCAAAATCCATCTTTTACCTTCAGGGACTTACATCTTTGATATATAAACTATAAGTAATCAAAATCTACTTGAAATTACATCTTATGCATGACACAGGAAGCATCACTTCACTTCTACAGCATTTTTCACTATATATGATAATATCTCTCAGTGAGAGAAAACAGATGGCACAGAACAAATTTGTTCTCTTTCTTAGATTTGCCATTTAGGCAGTTTTTATTGTAGCAAACATATCTTTCTTTAAATTTGATCATTCAAGCCAAAAAAAAAAGTGGTTTAAAGTCTCAATCTAAGTAGAATAGCATGTGCAAAAAGGTCAAAGTCACCATGGAAACATGGTCTGTAAGCATAAAGAAGCATGATATAGCAACCTGAATGTCTTACATGTCTCACATTTTAAAATCTGAGAAATATATCCACCACTTTCACTGTTCTTGCAAATCTAAACCTTTGCCTTACAAAATCACCAAGGCAGGAAGGTTGAATCAGTGCTGTTTGACCACCCCACTCCACACCTCACCTAGCCATTGTTTATCTTTGTCTGGGCTTGATATCAACCCCATGAATGTCAGTGTTTTCATATAAATTGAGGACTTGCAATAAGTTCATTTTCTGAATAAGCATGCTCTTAACCCTCAGAAAATGTCAACTGTACTGAAAACAGTTGGCATCCTCAAATCAATTAATTTTAGGAGAGCTTAATAAAGAGAATATTTACAAGGACATGAGCAGAGTATAGGGAAACTGCAAGGGAGAGTGTACCTTTTCAGGGCTCCTTTACTACCCGTAGACTGGAAAGGATGAGGGCTGGGAGAAGAGAATCCTGCTGAGTGGAGCTGTGACCTCCAGGAAAGGGCTGTAGCCAGCTTATAATGACCCTGCAGGCAGGGATGCCAGGAAACAAATACCCTGAAATGCTTCTCCTCTTTCCTTCTATCTGCTTATGCTCCCCATTGACCAAACCTAACTGGAAGACAAGGAAGCCTGCCTCTGAGTCTGTAGTTCAGTCTCCTAGGGTGTAGAGCCGGGTAGAACAGGATGGAGAATGGGTTTGGAGGGGCAAATGAAAGGTATCCAGCACAGTTAACCTTCATTGTGAAAGTCTTGCATGAAAGAAATAGTACCCCTTTCTCTCCCAAATCTAGCTGTCTTATCAAAAAGAAAAAAATTGTTTTAACCAACTTTCACTTTTTCATTAATTGTATTTAATCAAGTTCATGGTCCATATTATTCAAATGGACCCAAATGCGATTGGTAGCATTTGGAGAACATTCCCTTGTTTGTGTGATGAAGCACGATCTGGAGGAGGTACAGAGGTGACGAAACCACCCTCGTGCTTGTCCTGCTCAGACTTGGATGGCAACCTAGACTTGAAGTTCAAGTTTAGGGGAAGGGGTGGTAAAAAGTAATTAGATACCTCAGAGCAACTCTGAATAGTCCACATTTGTGGGCCTCCCGTAATCAAAGGAATGACTATTGTCCCAGAGAAGTACAATGTCCACTTCTGGTGGGTTGAGTAGCCAGTTTTTGGTTTTGTCCAGCTTGCTTTTAATCTCAGACAAATTATTTTCACTCCTTTGACCTAGGCACCGGGATTACTTGCCTTGATCTAATCCAGATTAACTACTTTGATCCACTGAGAATGAATCAATCAATTGAATCAGATAAATCCCCATAATTAGAGAGGCATTTGTGGCAACATAAAATGATAGGCAAAAGAAAACAAACTTGGAATACCACGCTAAAGCATAAACTTCTGTGGACCAGAAAATTCCCTGACTTGGGAAATGCTGGGACCCAAGGATTCCAGAAGAGTTGGGTCTATAACAGAAGCAGTGAGAGGCAGTGTGGTGTAGTGAAAAGGGCATGGCCTTTGAGATCTCAGCCTGGTACTGACTGTGACCATCTTGGCAAATTTCTGTGCTTTCTCAATCTCAAATTTCCTTGTGTGTAAAAAGAGAGTCATTTAACTTGTTACAAAATTAATTGAAACCATATATGCAAAATAAAGGCAGTGTTTTCCACATATTCAAACACTTTTTGGGGGGAGGTATACTTACTTTTTAAAAAACAGTGTTTCTTTACAGCTCTATTGAGATATAATTGACATAAAATATAATGGACATACAATAAATGATATGTATATGAAGCTGATGAATATTGGCTGCATACATCCGTGACAGCATAGCCACAATCAAAATAATGAACAAACCCATCCAAAGGTTTCCTCATGCCCAGTAACAGTCTCTTCTTCCCCTTTCCCATCTTCAGACAACCACTGATCTGCTCTCTGTCAGTCTAGAAGAGTTTGCATTTTCTAGGGGTTTATGTAAATGCAGTTATATATTATGTATTCACTTTTGTCTGGCTTCTTTTGCTCAGCAGAATTACACGGAGATGCCTCCATGGTGTATGTATCAATATGTTATTCCTTTTATTACCGAGTAGTATTCTAGACTATTGGTATGCCACAATTTGTTTATCTGCTCACCTATTGAAGGATATTACTCAATTATGTTTTAATTCTGTTTCCCTTCTTCTTCCCTCACTAATAGTATAAGAAAAAAAATTTCTTATCCGTGTTACCACAGCTGATATTTCTAGTAACAATCTCTAGGAATAGCGTGGTTTACAAGAATGGGGTATAAATGCAGGTATCACAGTAACTGTCTCTTAGTCTGGGGCTTAGGTTGAGTTTCTGAGCTGAGGGCCATTTCCTTCTGCTTTCTAGACTTTCTTTTGTTCTTTATCATTAATGATCAAGCCAAATGCCCATCGACTGACGAATGGATAAAATTATGGTATATCTATACAATGGAATATTATTTGCCATAAAAAGGAAGTACTGATTCAATATTACAATGTGGATGAACCTTGAAAACATTATCCTAAGTGAAAGAAACCAGGCACAACAGGCTATGTGATATATGGTTCCATTTATTGAAATGTCCAGAACAGGAAAATCCATAGAAATAAGGAGTAGATTTATGGTTGCAGGAGCTGGGTGGAGTGGGGAGGGGAAAATGGGGAGTGACTGCTAAAAACTATGGATTTTCTTTTTGGGGTGATGAAAATGCTCTGGAATTCAATAATGGTGATGGACGCACAATTTTTTTTTTTTTTTTTTTTTGCGGTACGCGGGCCTCTCACTGTTGTGGCCTCTCCCATTGCGGAGCACAGGCTCCGGACGCGCAGGCCCAGAGGCCATGGGTCATGGGCCCAGCCACTCCGCGGCATGTGGGATCCTCCCGGACCGGGGCACGAACCCGTGTCCCCTGCATCAGCAGGCGGACTCTCAACCACTGTGCCACCAGGGAAGCCCCTGGATGCACAATTTTGAATTTTCTAAAAGTCACTGAATTGTGTATACTTTAAAAGGGTAAAATTTTATGTGCATTATATTTCAATAAAGCCCATATTTAAAAAAGCAATCTGTGCACCTTTGCTTAGGGAAAAGCATTCAAGGACAGCAATTAATTTAATTTCCCATTTTTCATTTGCTAAAGAGAAAACTTAGAGCCTCGTTGATTATGCTGCACCTGCATTTCCAGGTCATGAGCACAAAATGGAACTTTCTAGCATGAGGAAGTAAACATGTCGCATCTGTAAATAACTCATATTTGGGGAGGTAGTTTGGCATCATATTGTTTTGGTTTACTTGAGACGATGAAGGGCCTGTACCACTTTAACTTTTTTGTCTTTTCCTTTCCTTTTAAAAATAATGTGCATTCAGATTGTCTAATCACTCTTTCCTCTAGCCTTAGTTAACCATCTACAGGATATCCTGTCAGTAAAGCATCTTAGCTAAATCAGATTATTTACCAAACTCCTAACAGCAGTAGACAGAACAGAGTAAAGTAGACATCCAAATATTCAAAATAATCCTTGGGAAAGGAAAGAAGCCAGTAGCTTAGAATTAGTAGTGATTCAATTAGAGGAACAACTTTGGTTTCCAACAGCTGTGGAGGATGAGAGTAAGGACAGACTTCCTCCCTTTCTAATTTTCTTCCTTCACCTGGTGAAACACTGCCTTATATAGAAGGCTTTTAGCTGCTCCACTGCAGTGAATCAGGACCAACATTGTAATATCTGGAAACAGAGCACCATCTGGTCTACTCCCAATAAATCAGTATTTCATAGGTACTCACAATTTGTAACCGAGAAAAAGCATTTTTTCCCCCTGCTTTTGAAAATCTTACCAGCCAAGGTTTGAGTTTTGGTGTCATTTAGTTTAAATCATAAAGTGGATGAAAAGGATAACCCGGGGTGAAAGTAAAACCCATGTAACTCTACCCAGAAATGTTACCTCTGTTTTGTGCTGCAACTTAACAAATACAGTTTTCCCAAGGTGACTTGAAAAATTGTATGTCTGTGTGTGTGTTCATCTTGGATTTTTCTGTTATACTCTCTCCGGCTTCTGGTACACTACAAAAAAATTGCATGGGAGAAATTTCCACTTTACCCTGGCCCTGGAAGAACATGGCTTCCAGGGTTGTTCCTTTGAGTATTACTCTAAAATATATCCATTCATTTATATATTAAGCACTTACAATGCAAAGCATACCTGCAAGATGGTTAAGTGACTTCTCCAGTACTAGGATAGGCTTTGTAGGCACAAGCAGGCATTGCCCTAGATTCTTTCTGTGTGTGCACACGTGTGTGTGAGTGAAACATACCATACATCCAAAGAATATATGCATGTATACACACATATATATATACACGAAAGACTGTTAGTAAAACAAACATACATACATTCCCTGTCTTTTTTCCCTCTAGCTTTATTGATGAGTACCACTTTTTTAATATTTATTTTATTGATTGATCGATTTAAAAAATTTTTGGCCGTGATGGGCCTTAGTTCCAGCACTCGGGATATTCATTGCAGTGCGCAGACTTCTCTCTAGTTGTGGCATGCTGGCTTTCTCTCTCTAGTTGAGGTGCAGGGGCTTAGGCGTCCAGCAGCATGTGGAATCTTAGTTCCCCGACCAGGGATCGAACCTGCATCCCCTGCACTGGAAGGCGGGCGATTCCTTACCACTGGACCACCGGGGAAGCCCCATGTTGAGTACCACTTTTAAAGACTCCTGTTTGCTTCTCCCAGACCCATTCCTCCTTCTGCCTCTTCCTATAAAGCTGTAATCTGGACTTTTTATTTGTCATTTCCCTGCTTTTTCTTAAATTGTTTAGTGTCACCTCTTTTGGAAATGGAATCGTACTTTATCTCTGGCTTAGATTTTTACCTAACATTTTATTTTGAGATTACCTAGGTGGATGTGTGCAGCTAAAGTTCACTCATTTTCACTGCTGTCTAGTATTAACTAGTACATCAGTATTCTTCTTCCTCTGTGTGAAATATACCATACTTTATTTATCCATTCTACCCATTTGGGGCATTTGGGTTGCTTCGAGCTTTTTGCTGTCGTGAAAATGCTGCACAGTACACTCTGTACATGTGTCCTAGTCCTATCCAGGAGTTTTTCTAGGACATATACTTTGGCATTCAGTTGCTAGGTCATAGAATATGCAATGCTCAACTTTATTAGGTAATGCCAAGTTGTTTGAAAGTGATTACATCAATTTACTCTTCATTAGCAGTGTAAAAGTGGTCCTCTTGCTGCACCTGTCAATACTTAATGTTCTCTGAATCTTTGTTTTTCCTAATCTTACTGCAAATTCTGAAATTTGTTTTAGGTAACAAATAATTGGTTGGGTTTTTATTTTGAACCATCTTGTTGAAAGAGACAAGGAAATAAATTGGTTTTTGTTCACTACATTCGATAAAGTTAAATGGACCATTGCTATAGATGCTGCCCCTAGATATATTTTCAGGTAATAGCCAGCCTGAGAGTCTTGTTTCTTTTCTGTTTTTTCTCTACATTTTTATTTATTAGATATGTTTAATTTGCAAAATTTTTAACAAGTAAACCAGTGCAAAGATGTATGAAGAAGTTGTTCATTTCTCCTTTCCTCCCTTACCCGCCCCCCCCAAGCAGGTTACCAGTGTTAATGCTTGGGGTGTATCAGTCTACATTTTTTTCATGCTCATAAATATGTAAAAATTTATGTTATATTGTGATTTATGAGACTGCCATTTTATTAGATCAAAAAGAGTTGAATATCAGCAATTTTGTACAGTTCAATCACACATATCCTATCTTTGAGGATTTTTCAAATGTAAGCGTTCCCATGCAGCTATGTTTTCATGATAAATGTCACAGACATTCACCCAGCTCATAGGTTTGGCTGTAACTCACTCATGTTAATGATTGCATTGTGTTCACTCCACTGACCCCTGTGGAGAGAAATTAACATTGTCTCCCTTGGTTGTGCTTGTGTTTCCCGTAACTAACCTCTCCTTATATACCAGTGCTTCACTCTGGTTGAATCCCAAAAGTGGGGAAGGGGAGGGGACAAGGGGTTGAGTCAAAGGACACATGCATCTCAAATTTTAAAGTATGTTGCCAGATTTCTTTCCAAAAACATACCAGTTCAGGCTTCCATTAGCAAGTGTGAGATGGCTTGTTTTCTATGTTGTAGTCATCATTGAGTATTGTTACTCTACTAGGTGAAAAGTGGTATATTCTATTTTCACTTATATTCCCTTGAATTTTGGTAAGGTTGAGCATATTTTCACGTTTTATTGTTCTTTTGCATTTCTTCTGTGAATTGTTTTCATATCCTTTTCTCATGCCTCTTGAAGGTGATTTGACGCCTCAATTTGTAGGGAGCTCTTAGTTTATTAATGATAGTAATATTTTGTTTGTTCTACATGATACAGTTCTATATTTCCCAGTCTACTATTTGTCTTTGATTTTGTTTATATTCTCTTTTGCCATACAAACTTTTTTTATATTGGGCTGGCCAAAAAGTTCATTTGGGTTTTTCTGTAAGGTATGAACTTTTGGGCCAACCCAATATTTAGTCACATATATCTATCTTTTCCTTTATGGTTTCTCTCTTAGGAAGGCTTCATCTATCCAAACCAGTATACTTTTAACTCTTCTTCTAATATTTTGATTGATTTATTTTAAAAATACATATATTAAATTCATCTAGAATATATTTTGTATATGGTATGAGATATGAATGTAAATTTATGTTCTTTCAAATGTATAACCAGTTTGATGACACCATGTACTTTATCTGTGAATTGAGATGCTGCCTTAGTCATATGTTGTTCCACATATACTTCTATCAATTTCTATACCTTGTATTATATTTCCTGAGTCTATTTTCCATTCCTGTATCAATATGATACTATCTTGATTATAGTAGTTATAGTTTAGGTTTTAGTATATAGAAAAGCAACTGAGTCCCATTTTACTCTTCTTTTAAAATATTTCTTGGTGTTGTTTGGCATTTTTTCCCAATAAATTTTAGACTCATTTTGTTACAATCTAAAATCTCAGTGGAGATTCTGATTAAAACTGCATTAAAATTATATATTAGGGCTTCCCTGGTGGCGCAGTGGTTGAGAGTCCACCTGCCGATGCAGGGAACACGGGTTCATGCACCGGTCCGGGAAGATCCCACATGCCATGGAGCGGCTGCGCCCGTGAGCCATGGCCGCTAAGCCTGCACGTCCGGAGCCTGTGCTCCGCAATGGGAGAGCCACAACAGTGAGAGACCCGTGTACCGAAAAAAAAAAATTATATATTAATTTGGAAAGGATCAACTTTTTTACATTCAGTTTTTTCCATCCAGGAAGTCTCTCTGTTCAAGTCTTGTTTTATATCTTTTAAAAACACTTTATAATGGTTTTCAAATAAATACTGAGCTTTCTTTTAAAATGTATTCTTCAGTATATAAGAGTTTTTGTTTTCTTTCGGAATTGGAAATTTGGTTAAATGGCTAGATAAAAGATAAATATAAATTGCTTTCCTTCTCTTACGGGTAAAACTTGTTCTCAGGCTAAAATACAGAAGAGTCCCTAGGTCCCGTCCCCCGGGACAGATGTGATAAGCTGACTTAAAGACTGTTAAAGAAGAGCTTTGTGGGCCTTCCCTGGTGCTGCAGTGGTTAAGAGTCTGCCTGCCAATGCAGGGGGCACGGGTTTGATCCCTGGCCCAGGAAGATCCCATATGCTGCGGAACAACTAAGCCTGTGCGCCACAACTACTGAGCCTGCGCTCTAGAGCCCACAAGCCACAACTGCTCAGCACATGTGCCACAACTACTGAAGCCCGCACGCCTAGAGCCCATGCTCTGCAACAAGAGAACCCATGACAATGGGAAGCCCGCACACTGCAACAAAGAGTAGCCCCTGCTCACCACAGCTAGAGAAAGACTGCACATAGCCACAAAGACCCAACACGGCCAAAAAAGGCAAAAGCTCTGTGCTACTTGACCTCATTGCAACTTTGCTAACGTGGGGCAGGCGAAGGCTACACTCTGAGCTTTGTGTCGTTAGGCATGTCATTTCTTCTCTTAGTTCTGGATTAGACATGACTTATTTAAAGGTGGGATCTTAGAAGAAACTAATTACTATATTTACATTTTAGTTTTCTTTGAAGCATAATTTTATCTGTATAGAGGCTTATTTGAAGATAAAACTTCAAGATATGAAATAGATGAGGAATATTACTTATTGGAAATGATTTATCATCTGTTTAAAAAATATCTATGGTGCTCCGGTATTTACTTTTAAAGACTAGAATTTACAAGTAGAAATATTTTTACCTCTTGGAAACCAATAGCCTAAGTAGCAGTGTAGACAACCTTCTTCATATTAAACCCATTAAAATGCCAATGAAAATGTCTCAAGCAAACATCTTTAATAGCATAACCTCAGTATTCAAAAAGCAAATCAAAGAATAATTTTCAAAATAACCCAACTAAATTTTAAATGTTGCAATTCCAAAGAACAAAATTACAAAAGAACAATAAACTTTAAAATTGTCTGATACAGAACAACCAAAAAGTCTCAGAGTTCAAAAAATGTCTCAAATAGGGACTTCCCTGGTGGCACAGTGGTTAAGAATCCACCTGCCAATGCAGGGGACACGGGTACAAGCCCTGGTCCAGGACGATCCCACATGCCTCAGAGCAACTAAGCCCGTGCACTACAACTACTGAGCCTGCACTCTAGAGCCTGTGAGCTACAGCTACTGAGCCCATGTGCCACAACTACTGAAGTTTGCGCACCTAGAGCCCATGCTCCGCAGCAAGAGAGGCCACCGCGCTGAGAAGCCCGCACACTGCAATGAAGAGTAACCCCTGCTCACCGCAACTAGAGAAAGCCCATGCACAGCAACAAAGGCCCAACGCAGCCAAAAACAAATAAATAAGTAAATAAAAAAAAATTTGTAAAAGAAGAAAAGATGACTCAAATATACTCTAAATGATAAGAAAGATGATATAAGGCCATGAAGCAAAAGCCATGTAGTGAAATTGCAATACCATAAATAAGGACATTTCTAGAAGTAGTGAAGAGTTTACATTGATAACTGCTAAATAGTTAATTAGGGTAGTATGCTTATTAACTACTGAATGAAATCCAAAATTAGATGGCTTAAGTAAACGTGTATAAATAGTGGTGGATCAAAATGACTCATTTCTAGAAAACTGAGCATAGTATTTTAACTTAAAAATAATAGAGTAAGTACTTGAGCCAATAAAATAAATAAATTTTGAAGAATCAACAATTTAAGGTAAAAGTGTTTTCAGAATTGATTAAAGACTTGGTCTATAAATGGAAATGAACACCCAGAGAAAGATATCAAGATATTTACTACTTATAACATCTTCAGTCTTTAGTGAGGAAGAAATTTTAAAACATCTGGAAAGAAAGTCCAGATAATATTCAAATAATGATTTCAGATGCAGCCACAATTGAGACCATGAACTCCCCAAGGAAATGAAACAACATCTGTAACTCTTTTTAAGAAAAAAAAAAAAAAGATCCAGGCAAGATGTCGTTCATTTGGGAAAGCGTAAAGAAAGATTTTCACATATCCTACCAACCCCAAATTGTCACTGACAGTTTGGATCCAAAACAAGAACTTCTTCATATTGTGGCTGCCTTAACTCAAGATGGGAGACTAAAAACATCAACTAGGAGGGATCAATGCTTCTGACCATATCATCCCATTTCAGAATGGGATTGTGATCTAAAATGTAAAAGGAAGAGAGGAAGGGAACTAATATTTAGGGAGCAACTGCTGTGTATCAAGTTCTTTACTATACATTGTTTCATTTAATCTTCAAAAAACCCTAATGGTATGATCCCCTGGTTTCAGATGAAAAAACAGTCTCAGAGAAGTTAAGGAACTCCCTTTGGTAAGTAGTAGAGTTAGAATTTGAATTCATGTCTTTCTGAACCCCCAAGAAAAGTAGAAGTTTCAGAATAACAGTCCAAAAACTAAGAATTAGATAAGATAGGGAAGAGCTGAAGCCAATAACTCATATATATTTTTTACTCATATAAAAAAAGAAAAAGCCTAAGGATATGATGTTTATTATCATGGCTATAACTAGAAAACAACAGAAAAATGAATTTGATGATTGTTGACATGGTTGTGTGTGTGTTGGTGTACAGATTTAAGTGAAAATAGTTTTACTCAATGTTTTCTTCTGAACATATTTCAAAAGAAAGGAGAGGGCTTCCCTGGTGGTGCAGTGGTTGGGGGTCTGCTGCCGATGCAGGGGACGCGGGTTCGTGCCCCGGTCCGGGAGGATCCCACATGCCGCGGAGCGGCTGGGCCCGTGAGCCGTGGCCGCTGGGCCTGCGCGTCCGGGGCCTGTGCTCCACAGAGGGAGAGGCCACAACAGTGAGAGGCCCGCGTACCGCAAAAAAAAAATAAAATAAAATAAGAAAGGAGAAAGGAGTATATATACAGTGTTTAATTAATACCAATGGCATGTATTAAGCATAAATAAGAAATAGCAAAAATAAGATGAAATAAAGAATGATAGCTGATGGTCCAAATATAACAATCATAACAGATATAAATTTAATTATGCCACATAAAACAGATGTAGTTAAAACAAAAGATTATATATTAAAATACAAGTCAGGACTATGATACATTAATTAAGCAAATTATAAGGAAAGGGAGAATAATAATATCTGAGAATATCACAACAAAATGGTTAAAGGGGGAAACTGTTAGAAACAAAAGGAAGAAGCGAATAATGATAAAATGTACAAGTGGTGATATTAGAGTGAGTTTTCTCCTTGGGGGAAAACTTCGCTTCCAAGAGTGAAGGTTGACATCATAGGGTATATTCCAGGAGCCCTCAGGGCCAGGGAAAAGCTTTGGCCTTTTGAAATTTGGGAGTAAGTGTTGTATACCTCCTGGTTGACTAACACTGAGTAGAGTTGGACCATCCGGCCTAATCTGGAGTGGATATAGTTGAGTCAAACCATTCATTCACTTATAGTTAGGAAATGTGTAAGTTTCCTTGGCTTGATCGTCTTGAGGAGGAAAGAGACTTCCTGAGGCCATGCAGCTGATGGCTCCTATAGCTAACAAGAATGAGGATAGATGTGGCAGGGTTATGTCACTCACAACTCCAGGGAAAGTTGTGAGCATGAAGCTGTGATGTAAAAAGGATAATGTTAGAATTGAGAGGTATCAGTTGAGCAGGTTATACAGATGGAACCAAGTTTGCAATTGAATCAGAACTCTAGTGGTCACTTCAAGAAGGAGAGATGGATTGAGAAGTTTGATGAAAAATTTATTGGGTGGGGGAATCAGTGATCAAATTTGCTTTCCAGGGACATAAGCCTGTCTGTAATATGGTCTGTATTTCCCTGAGGAGATTACCAAATAGTCTGGGGCCCTGCTCATCTTATCTCGTTTTGGGAGGGCAGGGAACTCCTTTGGTGAAAGGCTAGATGGAGCTGACTGGGGCCAGGTAGACAGAACATGTCCTTGGCCCTGCCAGGTTTGAGGCCAGGGTCCCACAGGGTTATAACAGCCACATGTCCTACAATGTATTGAAGGAATAATGTTTTAAAGGAAGACCGTGGGAAATATCTGCATAATAGTAATAGTCTTTCCAAGTCCTGCCTTGAAATGAGGTTGTTGGGAGGCAGGTCACTATGAAAGGAGCCCAATCCTTCGACTGTGGATTTAACACTCTGAGTGTTCTCTAGAAGGTTCTTTCTCTCAGGGTATTGTTTTCGATTTATTTTGTTTTCCCTCCAAGGCCCTGGTTTCTCAAGTGAATTGTCTCTGAACTGTCGTTACCTATGTTAGAGACCACAGATTCTCGTTTATACATCTCATATTCTGAAAAATTTGGAGTGGTATTATTCCAACCTTTGAGGCTAATATTATTGCTTACAAATGATTGTGAAATATTTAAATTATACAGGAAAGGACAGAGAATTTCTTTCTTTCTTAGTGGTTCTTTTGAATGACTTGCATGAACAATTTTAAGGGTAGAAAGAGCCCTGCATTTAGGTTTTTCTGGGTCTGATGTAGACGTGTGTTGGGGTAAGTATAGGAAGGAACATCACAGACCTGGCCAGGAATAAGGATTGTCCTCAGAGTTCTTTCCTTCCTCATTCCTATTTAATAAAAGTGAAAAATACAAGAAAGTAACATGAAACAAAGCTGAAAAGATCACTCATTAAAAAAAGAAAGAGGGGACTACCCTGGCGGTCCAGTGGTTAAGACTCTGTGCTTCCACTGCAGGGGACATGGGTTCAATCCCTGGTCAGGGAACTAAGATCCCATATGCTGCGTGGCGTGGCCAAAAAACAAAGAAAGAAAAAACTGTGAAAATAATAGCTCTAACAAAAGCCCAATGGAACAAACAAAATAGCCACAAAGGACCAGGGAAAGTTCTTTGTATGAATTAAAAATAACAACAACCAAAAAATGGTAGGAGGTGCATTGAACACAAATGTTTGTTTCATTGCAGAGTCCTTCAGCTCTGTAACTTTGCAGTCCCTGCCACTACAGGGAAGAACTTCCCAGACAAGTGTTGCTAGGGCCAAGTCACTGTCCCTTGCTTTCTTTTCTTTTTATTTAAATTGAGATATAATTAATATATAACACACTAGTTTTGCGTGTACAACATGATGATTCAATATGTGTATATATTGCAAAATTTTCACCATGATAAGTCTAGTTTATATCCATCACCACACAGTTACAAATTTATTTTTCTTGGGATGAGAACTTTTAAGATCTACTCTTTTTTTTTTTTTTTCGGTACGCGGGCCTCTTACTGTTGTGGCCTCTCCCGTTGCGGAGCACAGGCTCCGGACGCGCAGGCTCAGCGGCCATGGCTCACAGGCCCAGCTGCTCTGCGGCATGTGGGATCTTCCCGGACTGGGGCACAAACCCGTGTCCCCTGCATCGGCAGGCGGACTCTCAACCACTGAGCCACCAGGGAAGTCCAAGATCTACTCTTTAGCAATGTCAGATAGGGACTTCCCTGGTGGCACAGGAATCTGCCTGCCAATGCAGGGGACAGGGTTTCAAGCCCTGGTCCAGAAGGATCCCACATGCTGTGGAGCACCTAAGCCCGTGCACCACAACGACTGAGCCTGCGCTCTAGAGCCCACGAGCCACAACTACTGTGCCCATGTGCCACAATTACTGAAGCCTAGAGCCCGTGCTCCACAGCAAGAGAAGCCACCACAATAAGAAGCCCACACACCGCAAAGAAGAGTAGCCCCCACTCGCTGCAACTAGAGAAGCCCGCGTACAGCAGCAAAGACCCAGCACAGCCAAAAATGAATAAATAAATAAGTTAATCAATTTATTTATTAAAAAAACTGTCAAATACACGATACAGTATTGTTAACTGTAGTCACCATGCTATACATTACATCCCCAGGACTTATTTATCCTATAACTGGAAGTTTGTACCTTTTGACCATTTTCACCCATTTCACACAGTGTCCCCCCACCCCACTGCCTCTGGCAATCACCAGTCTGTTCCATCTATGAATTTGGTGGTGCGGGGGGGTTGTTTTGTTTTGTTTCTTTTGTTTTAAGATTCCACGTATAAGCCAGAGCATATGGTATTTGTCTTCTCTGTCTGACTTGTTTCAATTATGCCCTTGGGGTCCATTCATGATGGCGTAAATAGCAAGATTTCCTTCTTCTTTATGGCTGAGTAATATTCCATTGTATACACGTGCTTGTGTGTGTGTGTGTGTGTGTGTGTATGTATGTGTGTGTGTATCACATTTTCTTTATCTCTTCACTGACGGTCATTTAGGTTGTTTGCACGTCTTTGCTATTGTAAGTAATGCTGCTATGACCATGGGGGTGCAGATATCTTTTCAAGTTGGTATTTTGTTTCCTTCAGGTAAATATCCACAAGTGGAATTGCTGGATCATATGATACTTCTATTTTTAATTTTTTGAGGACCCTCCTCCTACCTTCTTTGGTAGTCCACTACAGCACTTAGACATTGTCAACTCTGCCTTCTAGGTTCTAGCTGCGATATCATGAGGATTTGGTGAAAATAAAATAGGTAGGGTGATCCGGACTACTAATTAAGAAAGACCTTAAGATTCTTCAGCAGCTGTGAGGAAAGATGGAAAAGAAAGAGGAGGAAGGGTAGCTGTGATAAAATCTCCATCTCTGTCAGTGTCTTGTCAGCTGTTTGGAAACCTGTCTCTACTCTAGAATTGATCTCCAAGGACTAGGTTGTTTATGAAACTTTCCTCTGTCTTGTAGCATAGTTCTGACCCTGACACCTTGCTGACAAATAAGAGTTTGCTTCTAGGCTCTTTGGGGGGAACTCACTGTTTCTCCCTCTCCCGGCACATTTCTGCCTATCAGCTCTTGCTTGGCCTTGCCTCGGTTAAGGTCCAGCCATTCTCTGGCTGAACCCACAGACTCTGAACCAGCCCCTTCCCTGGGGCTTGGGCCATGCTCAGCCCAGGCCTCAGCTGGAACTAAAGCAAGAATGGTACCAACAGTAAGGCAGAATTATTATGATTTATGACAAAATTAAGGGTAGAGAAAGGAAAATACACATCTTGGGGTTTTTTTGAGGTTTCTTGTTTTGAAACTGTGGTAAAATACACATAACATAAAATTTACCATCTTAACCATTTTTAAATGTACAGTTCAGTGATATTAAGCACATTCTCATTGTGCAATCATCACCGCCATCCACCTCCAGAACTCTCTTCATCTTGCAAAACTGAAGCTCTGTACCCATTAAACAGTAATGTTCCATGCCTCCCTGCCCCCAGCCCCTGGCAACCCCCATTCTACTTTCTTTTCTAGGAACTTGACTATCCTGGGTACCTCATATAAGAATTTATATACAGAGTATTTATATACAGTATTTGTCTTTTTGTGACTGCCTTATTTCACTTAGCATAATGTCCTCAAAGTTTATCCATGTTGTAGCATGTCAGAATTTCTTTTTAAGTATGAATAATATTCCATTGTGTGTGTGTGTGTGTGTGTATCACAATTTGTTTATCCATTCATATACTGACGGACACTTGGTTTGCTTCTACTTCTTGGCTGTTGTAAATAAGGCTGATATGAGCATGGGTGTACAAATATCTCTTCAAGACTCTACTTTCAATTCTTTTGGGTATATACTTAGAAGTGGAATTGCTGGATCGTATGGTATATCTATTTTAAATTTTTTGTGAAACAGCCATACTGTTTTCCACAGCAGCTGTACCATTTTATATTCTCAGTAAAAGTACACAAGCAAAAGCAAATATTAGTGACACTGAGCACCCTTTCATGTACTTGTTGACCATTTCTATATCTTCTTTGGAGAAAGGTATATTAAGTCATTTGCCCATTTCTTAGTTGGGTTGTTAGTTATTATTGAGTTATAGGAGTTCTTTATGTATTCTGGCTATTAACCCCTTATATGATTTGCAAATGTCTTCTTCCACTTTAGGTGTTGCCTGTTTGCTCTGTTGATCGTGTCCTTTGCTGCACAGAAGTTTTAAATTTTGATGTATTCCAATTTATCTATTTTTATTTTTGTTGGCAGTGGAAAATACATATTTTTTCTCTCAGATATACGGGGAGTTATAAAAATGTATTGTTTACTTGAACACATAGAAACTTTCAATAAGAACAAAAAATTAGAACTTATATGTCATATTTTATGACCATAGTACAACTCACCCAAAAATATTTGTAGTAAAAATACTATGTATAAAATAATTAGGTCATAGACAGGCAATACAAAGGGAGAAATCTGTCACTTTCAGGCTTGTTTATTCTTTGTTTCTTTCTTCTGTGGAATAAAGAAAACTGTTAATCAGATAGGAAAGAGAAGGGGGCTACCATATTTGAGAATAGGAAGAAGGGAAAAGGCAGTGACATTCTGGAGCATCTGCAAATTGGCAGGTGATTTGCATATGTTGTTTTATTAATTTCTTATAGCAGACTCTGAGGGAGGCATTGCTGTTGCCATTTCATAGGCTAAGGCTCAGTATCTTGCCTAAAGCCGCAGAGTTACAGAGCAGCAGAGCTGGGATGGGAGCCCAAAGCCTGTTTTTTTCTAACCCATCACCAAGTGAACTAATAGTTAACTAATAGTTAACCAAGTTAACACTTTCAGTTGACATGTTGACAGGACACTTTATGGACTATAACAAAATTATTTTAAAACTAATTGGTGAGAATTAATTTTCAAACTATCAAAGAAAAATAGTCAAGGATGATTTAAAACATATTAATGTCTCACAATTCAAAATGGTGTGATATAGAATTAAAAATGGAAACGTAGATTGTTGTGACAGAAAAGACCTCAAGAACAAGGCTTCATATATGTAGGATTTACTATCGAATACTCTGAGTGTAAACAGTTATTGGGAAAAAGCAACTCATCATTTTATCAAGGCTGAGATTACTATAAATCCACATGTAGAAAAGGTAATAGACAGGGGTCTGACACTTACCAGTAGAAGTTTCGTTTGACCAGGGCGGTGTGCGCGTGTGTGTGTGTGTGTGTGTGTGTGTGTGTGTGTGTGTGTGTGTGTGTATCTGTGTGTGTCTGTGTGTCTGAATTTGAATGCTTCTGTGTGGGACATCGGGGCTGCAGTTTGCCAGAGACTCTACATTTCCTTATAATCCTCATCTTGTCAAAATTTCATTTTTGTCCCTGCCTGGCCGCTTTGCCATTTAGGCTTGTGATTTCTGATGTGTATTCATTCTAGGTGAGTGAGTCTCGTAAAAATGAGCAGGCATCACAGTCACCTCAGGTCTTGTTAAAACACAGATGGCTGGGCACCACCCCAGAGTTTTTGCTTCAGCAAATCTGGGATGAGGCCCAAGAATTTGCATTTCTAACAAATTCCCAAATGAAGTAAAATCCCTGGACCTAAGTACACAAATTGAGAAACTTTTCTACTTTTAAAAGGAACTTCTATATTGAAGAGTAATTTGGATTTTATTGAATCTAGTGATTAAAAAAAAATTGGGCCTTCATTTTCTATGGCTTTTTAAAAATTGCATCTTTGGGCTTCCCTGGTGGTGCAGTGGTTGAGAGTCCGCCTGCCGATGCAGGGGACACGGGTTCGTGCCCCGGTCCAGGAAGATCCCACATGCCGCAGAGCGGCTGGGCCTGTGAGCTATGGCTGCTGAGCCTGCGCGTCTGGAGCCTGTGCTCCACAACGGTAGAGGCCACAGCAGTAAGAGGCCCGCGTACCGCAAAAAAAAAAAAGAAAAATGAAAAATCGCATCTTCCTGGTAATGTATTTTTATTAAATTTTATAAAAGTATTGGTCCGCAGGGACTGGAAATCAAAAAAAAAAAAAAAAATGAACGAAAAACGTCTCCAGAACCACAGATAGTTTGAGAAGCACTGTCACCAGAGTTCTGACCAACTGGCATTTCCCTTGGTGGGATCACGTGGTCTGGGGTAGGCCACAGCTTGCAGGCCTAGAAACTCGATCTAGTTGACGAACCAGAGTTGATTGAAGTCACAACACAGATACACGCTGTCAGGTTCCACAAAGAACTGGAATCTGAAACCACATGCCAATGACAATTTATTAATTTACAGTGAAAAATGAAACTACAGTCTGGCTGGGTTACTCATGCTGGCCTGACCAGTGAGTCATTTCCCTGCCTGAGGAACCATCCTATAATAGGTTACTCAGTGAGCTTGAAAATGGAAAGAAGGGAGCTTGATATATGGTTTGTATGTTAGTGGCATCAGGCTGGTTACCTACTGAAGACATAGGGATGTACCTGCCAGGTGGCCCACATTCCCTTGGGCAGTGCTTAGATGGGTGGACATTTACTTACAAAGCTTCCACTGCTGGTCCACCCATTTCCCCTTCCTAACTGACAGCTGATGAAATTAATTCAGTTGAGTCACTGCCATCAATCTAGTCAGATCTGTCTGGAAGTACGTAATTCTGTCTCTTTGATGATGTCTTTGCAAATCTCCATTGCACCCCATTAAATTATGATTGTCAAAGTCAATTTTGAAAGAGTTAAAAACATGAGTCTCATCCAAATACATAGTGATCACATGTCGAAGATTTAATTAACTCATTAAAGGAAATAGCAAATGAAAAAAACTGATTAAAGAAGTAAATACAGTCAATGAGGGAAAGAATGCTGAAATAATGTTACCAAGTTATATATGAAACTGGTTAATGTCCTATAGGGCAATAAAGAAATAACCTTTGGGGTTATTTTTTCAATCAACTAATTTGCATGTCTACCAGAAAAAAATCATTTGTAATTTATCAAGCTTCTACACGTGAATGTCTAGCTTTACAGAGTCAGGCCCTAATCAATAGTGAGTCAAAAAACTGTCCTCCTGCAGTGTCAGATGAAGCTGGATGAGTTTGTTAGACAGTGCTCTTGTGTGACATTGAAGGGTACACAGTAATCATTCTGCCTTATTTCTGAGTTTTAGAAGATTTTTCTTAACAGACTTAATAGTTTTAGTCTCAGAGAGCAATCCTGTTTCCTTCTTTCCAGGTTCTCTGGAAGAGGGTGGAGATCGTCTAGGGGAGAACAGAGAGAAACTTCTCAGTCACTTAACTTTCACTGTTCTAAGTTCTTCCCAGCCAGAGGGACTTGGCCTTAAAGAGATTTGGACCTATTGGTTGTCTGAATGCCAGAAAAAGGAACTCAGTATTCACAGTTGAATAAAAGTGATGGTGTAAATGTACCTCCTGGCATTTAAATGCTCTTGTCAGCTGACTTTGGGTTTGGTTCATTTGGGTTAGATAGTCAGCCAGTGCATGCAGAGTTCAAATGTGGAGCATTTAAGGACGATTCCAATGTGTTCCTACATCCTGCCAAGTTGACCGTCTAGAGTATTTGGGAACGTTTAGGATCTGTTATCTAAGCAGGTGTCAAATCTGCAGGAATTATATTTCTGAATAATAATTTCATGTAAAACATTTCTTATGGGGTAGCCAGGGCTAACCATCAGCTGGTACATTGTGGTAGAGCTGCATTGAGTGTTAATATACTACAGTGTTTTCATATCAGTACAGAGAAATTATCTCTTGATTAAGATTATAAGGTATGTAATGATGTCACCCACCAGTGGCCATGGAGGTGGTAATGGACCTGGGAGGAGTGCCAGCTAGAGGCTGGTGGCTGCAGAAGCCACTGAGTGGTCTGGAAGGCAATAATGGAGGTGTGCATGGTGTCCTCCCTCTGGGCCAGGGCTGCCTAGAGTTGCAAGGGTGGCAGAGCTGGCACAGGCCCTCTGGGAGGCATTGGCATCCTGGTCTATGCCTGTTGTGAAGGGCCTGCAGTATGTTCAGCTGCAACGAAGATACCAGAGGTTGCGTGACTGTCAATATCATGGTGAAGTCATTGATGTGGTACTTCTATGGTTTGAACAGGGGCATCACTTATCTAGGTGACAGCTACATCAACTTAAGATCACCACAACAATTTGTAAAAGTCAACAATTGATTTAGAAATTTCTAGAATATTTTGGTGAGTCATTTTCTCTATAGCATATCATTCATGAATATTTTAGGATGTAGTTAATTCAGCAACTAAAAGGAATGTTAAATATGTTTTGGTTAAATATTTTTGAGTTATTATATTATGTATTAATATTTTATCTTGCCAGTTAAATATTTTGAATATGACTCATTTCTGGCTATTTAAAAATTAAAATTATTCAACTCAACCATCAAAACTAAGGAAAAAATTAATTGAGAGGATATTGGCTTTATAATAGGTAAAGATTTATTGTCTGAATTTAAATAAGTAAAGTGTTTATTCAAAGCTTAAAAGATGACACAGCCTCTAATAGTCGGATGGCTGAATTTTAGTAGGAACTTTGTATAAAAGTAAAGACAGGCAGAGGGGAGGTTCCCCAAGGGCAGGGACAGTATCTGACATAAGCCTTGTGTCAGGTAGGGACTTGATAAATGTTAATTGACTAAATGAATAACTGTATCAGTATATGAAAAAGCTCTTCATCCTCACCAGTGATTAAGTAAATACAAACTAAAACAATCATGAGATACAATTTCACAGCAATTAATTTAGCAAATTAAAGGAGTAAAACCAACACGGAAGAACCATTGGGGAAACAGGAAAGCTTGTCAACACTTTCTGAAAGGACTTAGTTCATTTATAGTTACTAGTAATCAGGGATGCTCACTTTCTTCACCCATTTTAGGGAGCTATCCTCAGAAAACAATGTTTTTAAAAAAATGAAAAACTTTTCTTGAAAAATGTTTATTGTAGAGCTGTTTAAAATAGCAAAACTTGGAAGCAATCAAAACGTCCGACAGCTCAGTGGAATATTGTGCACTCATTTGAAATGATACACGTGAATATTACATATAGAAGTTTAGAAGAAATGTTAACTAATATGCATATTCTGTTTGCAGCCATGTTTAAAAACAAAACATCATCTATTGAATGAAAGTTTGAGGGGCAGCGGAGAGCATCTAGATGGAAAGCTGTTGGGATGTAATTTTTATTAAGCTGCTTTGCTAATGAATGAACAAGAAATTTTAAAGAACCATTTACCTCCCTTATAGATTGCTAATGTAGAAATCACTACAGATCGTTCTTAGCACATTAAAGTTTAACCCCAAATTAATTTTCTCAAAACTGAAGATTGTTTTCTCTTTGCAATTTATATTGCTCCTCACAGATTCATGACAGATAAATTCGAAAGGATGGTGTGTAATAACAGTGTTCAAAAGCAGTTTCATGGTACGCAGGAATATTTCTCTGAACGAAGTATACAGTTGTTCCTCTATTTGCAAATTCCATATTTGTGAATTGGCCTACTTACTAAAATTTATTTGTAACCCCCCAATCGAAACTCAACGGCACTTTCACAGTCATTCACAGACATAAGCAGAGGAAGGAAAAGTCTGAGTTGCTCAGCGTGTATAATATGTTCCCAGCTTAGGCCAAACCAAAGCGGCGCTCTGCCTTTTTGTTTCAGCTCTCATACTTTAAACAAAGTGTTCTTTTCATGGTCTATTTAGTGCCATGTTTTTCACATTATTGTGCCCTTTTTTTTTGTTGGTGGTGATTATACTATTTAAAATGTTCCCCAAAGCATAGTGCTGACGTGCTGTCTGGCATTCCTAAGCGGAAGAAGTCTGTGATGTGCCTTATGGAGAAAATACATGTGTTAGATAAGCTTCCTTCAGTCATGAATTGTACTGTTGTTGACCCTGAGTTCAATGTGAATGAATCAACAATATATATTAGATAAGGCATCTTAATAAACAGAAACACACATAAAACAAGGTTACATGTTGATCGATTGACCACTAGTGTGACCAGAGGCTCCCAGGAACCTAATCCTATATTTCCCCTGGATGCAATGCTTCAGTGTTTGCTCATTGATCGTTTGTGGCAACTTAGAGAACACACTGCCATGAATAATAAGAATTGACTGTATGTGGTTCTAGTGGGAGCATAGACTTACATGTTCACATCTGGTCAGATATCATCAGTGATATTCAAAATCTTGGGCAAGGTGGAAAAAGACATCTGTTTTTAGGTTATTGTAATCTTTACTGCCCCATGGCAGTGGGCACACACCTTTCCAGACCTCCATGGCTTTTAGTTGTTTGTAGAGTTTTTCTTTTTTCTTTTCTTTGTTTTAAAAGGAGCCTAACACCACCAATGTTTATGGGGTTTTTGTTTTGTTTTGTTTTGAATTTATTTATTTTATGTATTTATTTTTGGCTGTGTTGGGTCTTCGCTGCTGCGCACGGACTTTCTCTAGTTGTGGAGAGCATGGGCTACTTTTTGTTGAGGTGTCCAGGCTTCTCATTGCGGTGGCCTCTCGCTGCGGAGCACGGGCTCTAGGGTGCACGGGCTCCAGTAGTGGCAGCACACGGGCTCAGTAGTTGTGGCTCACGGGCTCTAGAGCGCAGGCTCAGTAGTTGTGGTGCACAGGCTTAGTTGCTCCACGGCATGTGGGATCTTCCCGGACCAGGGCTAGAACCCGTGTCCCCTGAATTGGCAGGTGGATTCTCAACCACTGCGCCACCAGGGAAGCCCTGTAGAGTTTTTCTTATTCCCTTTTTTTCCCTCTAAGATCAACAAGAATATTTTTATTTGAGTAACATAGACCTGCATAATAAATCCTAAGGAGATGGCAAGAACCTTAGAAGATGTATCCAATATTTTTCTTTATGAACCCATGAGATCAGAAACTGACAACTACAACCAATTCTATGGTTGGGAAGAACTCAGATAGTGACAGGGTGACTGTGACCTGACTCCTAATCAGATGGCCCATGCTGGATATAATGAAGACTCAGAGCTCAGAGAACTGTGTTCTGTTCCCCCCTCTATCCACTGTCTGGTCTATAGCTCTATTCCAGCAAGATCCATGTGGGTGCCTGGGCTGCCGGACTGCTGCAACTGCTCTGTGTACACCCCCCTTTCACTCTACTGTTAGGAGAGAGAGGGGGATTAAAAAAAATCACTTTTAAAGAACAACCAAACAAATCTCAAGCCTTTTGACTCATGCCTGTTCCCAAATGATGCCCCAAATCCAGGCTCTAAAAGGCTCTACCTCTGCATCCATTGTGAGATTCAGATACGATTTTCAGGGCCATATTTGTGTCTTGGCAAGTTGTTGTTTTTTTTTTTAAAGAAGATGTTGGGGGTAGGAGTTTATTAATTAATTTATTTATTTTTGGCTGTGTTGGGTCTTTGTTTCTGTGAGAGGGCTTTCTCTAGTTGTGACGAGCAGGGGCCACTCTTCATCGTGGTGCGTGGGCCTCTCACTGTTGCGGCCTCTTGTTGCGGAGCACAGGCTCCAGACACACAGGCTCAGTAGTTGTGGCTCATGGGCCTAGTTGCTCCGCGGCATGTGGGATCCTCCCAGACCAGGGCTCGAACCCGTGTCCCCTGCATTAGCAGGCAGATTCTCAACCACTGCGCCACCAGGGAAGCCCCTTGGCTAGTTTTTGATCAGCTTTATTTCTTTAAAAAGTTATTCTTCAGAAGGCACTTTGTACCCATTGATAATAGAAGACATCTTCAAACAGTTTCTACATCTGCCTGATTGCCCAGATAGCTGGGGACACACAGAACACCATGGTTTGGATAGACCTTACCAGCAAATACATCCGCATCTATATGCTTTTCTTTTGCCATCTTATTTACTATCTTTCACTATAAATTCCTTGTTACATGAGTGTGAAGGGGTGCAGGGGTAGGCAGGCTGTGCTCTCTGTGATTTCTGGCACTCCATCATCCAGGGACTGGAAGTAGTTGGTCCAAAATAATTATTTACCTTTTGCTGTGGCCCCGTCTTTAGGAAACTCTGGTATTGTTTTCTAGAGATTTGAGATTCAATAATATTTCATTTTAAAGAGTTTTCTTGGCAGAACAATTTTTAACTATTTTTTACTAACACAGCTGTGGTTATCATTTCTGGGTATTTACCATATAATTGAAAACAATAGTGGGTAGGTAGCTCGAAAATAAAGATGTTAGTTATCTGGGTTAAAACTGCAATCAAATTTTCACCCTAAATTCCTCGTCTACATGGTTTAGCTGAGTTTTTCTGAACACACCTTTAGATTAAAAGTATAAAATAAAAATAAATTTAGAGAAATTGGATTCACTTAAATTACTTTTTCATTTTGAACCATAGACAAGCTCAGAAAGAAGGGAAGCCGAACTTGCCATGGAAATGGGTCACCCATAACTACGGAGGGGGTGACATCATATACAACAGAGACCTGATACAGACACATTTTCCTTCACCTTCTAAGCCAGTACACGCAAAGGGATTATTGCTGTCACTGGTCCACTGAAGTTTCTAGAATCTTCCATATGAGGCAGAAGTTTCTACTCCCTGCCTTTCCTACACCTGGCCCTCAAAGGCCTTGCTCTGTTTCTTCTTTCCTCCCCTTTCCTTCTTTATTTTACAATTTCATACAATTTTTTTTTACCCAGTAGGAATCATGACATTATGATGGTACATTTTATATACCATCCTTTATAATGAAACTTCTCTTCTTTTCTAAAATATGTATTCTGTAAATGTAAATGTATGCATGGAGCATGATTTGCTTCAACCAGTGTACCAGATTTCACATTCAGGCAGTGGGTGAAACAATTAGAATACAGTTACATTTCAGTGGAGACCAAGAATTTTTTTATCTCCCTGTAGCATTTCTAGAACAATGATTCTCAACATGTCAACTGAAAAAGTCTTCTTTTAAATAAAATTTTACAAATCTCAGTATATTATATAATAGAAGGTACACTTTTAATGTCCGTTAAGAAAGCCCTGAATTGAAGAGTGCTTTTAAATGAATTTGCATTTAATGTATCACACTGTCATCTACGTATATTTGTGAAAACGGAAGAACACATATGTGTAGAATATATTTTACGTGCAGCCTGTCGGAGAACCCCTTGCAGGGCTCCATGACTTTGTTACTAAGCCACACTAGAGGCACGGGCATGACAGTTCCTGGATTGTACTCAGGCTGGTGTCCACTGCCAAGTCTCCTTGGCCCAAGCTGGCAGCGAATTGATGGTGCCTTGGGAGAGATTGGTTCTCCCTGAACATGCTGGCCATGCTTCCCAACCTCTCATTGATTTTTGAGATGGTGGTTCATACACATGTTTTTTTTCAGTTATGCAGAAACACACAATACAAGTGCAAACCATTTAAAAACAGAAAATAAAAGCCATTCCTAGAACAACTTAAACAGATGCTTATGACTGGATTAAAAACCATTGAAAATAAGGGTCTTGAGTGGAAACACACCAACAATAAAAGCAGAAAAGACTACAGCAGTGAAAGCTCACTTCCCTCACTGCACTGGACATTGAGGAGAATTAAACCCACGTATGAAAGGAGTTCATTTCTTTCATCAGAGACCCTCACTTACAAGAAAATAATGGACAGCTCTTTCAGCTCTTCTGTCCTTTTCTCTTTGTTGGGAGTGTCCTCTTGTGACATTTCATTTGAATTACTGCCTGAGTCAATAAAGTAATGGTTTGAAAAGGCAGAAATCTTTTTAAAAGCACAGGATTTTAACTTGAAGTTTTGAGACCAAGTCAGTTCCAGGCTCCGGTGACCTCTCTTGGATTCAGTCCCCCTCCCCTCATCATTGTGGAGACCTCCCAAGGACAGAGCAAAATGCCCGATACTGACTTTAGTTGCCAGTCGTTACCAATTTGAGGTTGGTGCAAAGTGGGAACCAATGTGAGACTAAGTTTAGAGCATAAAGATGGTAATTTAAAAGGCTCTATGTGTAGGTTGAGAAACAGGCACTAAAAATTACATAGTTCAGGTCCTGTATTAGTTATCTATGACTACGTAACAAATTAACCCAAACACAGTGTCTTTAAACCACAAACGTTTCTTGTCTAACACTTTCTGTGAGTCAGGCATCTGGGAGTGGCTTAGCTGGGTGTGTGTGGCTCAGGTGCTCTCAGGAAGCTGCAATTAAGGTGTCAGCTGGGACTGCAGTCATCTGAGGCTTGACTGGACGGGAGCATCTGGTTCCAGGATCATTCATGTGGGTGTTGGCAGGAGGCCTCAGTTCCTCACCCCAGGGGCCTCTCTGTACAATTGCTCGTGACATGGTTTCCCCTGGAGCAAGAGATCTGGGAGAAAGAAAGCCCCAAGACTTAAGCTATAGTCGTTTAGAACCTGATTTTAGATGTAACATATCATCATTTCTGCCACACTCTGTTGGTCTCACAAGGGTGTGAATACCAGGAGGCAGGAATTATTGCAGGCAGGTCCTCATGGAGGCTGGCTACCACAGGTCCAAATGACCAGCTTTTCTAGAAACCGTGATTGGATAGCTGCTTGATCAAGTTAATAATAATGATCTATCATATTTTGAAAACAAATTTTATATCTAGGCTTAAAATGTAAACTTGATTTTTATTATAGTTAAGTAAAATATGGTTATAAAGCCTGTAAATAATAGATAATAGTGTACAATATAGAAGTTTAAAGTTTCATGTAAACTCCTTATAACCACAGTTAATATATATTTATATATCACTATAAAAACATATTTATTCTAAAAACTACAGTTAACAATATATATTTATACAACACTCTAAACCACAGTTAATAAAATACATTTAAATATCACTATAAAATTATTTAAACTTTTTTCCCTAAATAGTATATTGTAGATCTCTTTCAATGTCAGGATATAAATTCATTCTTTTTACTAGCTGCATAATATTCTATTGAATGATTGTACCAAATAGGGTAACTGTATCAGGATTATCTAACCAGTTTCTACTGTCAGACAGTTGAGTTTTTCCCCATTTTTTGACAAAATAAGAATCGTGTTTGTACACATATCTTTGCATGCTGTTTGAGAATTCTTCAGGGTAAATTTTCAAAGTGAATTCTTGAGTAAAAAAGGTATGCGCATTAAAAATTTACTAGATATCACTGAGTTGTCTGCTAAAAATAGTGTACTTACACTCTTTCCAGCGGTGACAAACGCACTGAAAACACCTGCCTTCTAATGTCAGCATTATTTCCCTTTGCTACTTGTTGTGATTTTGAGGAAGGCATATGGTGTTGCACTTGGCAAAGAAACCTGACAAAAAGAAGGGGAGCAAAGGTCTGCGGTGAGATCAGGGCAACCATCAGGGAGAGTGAAAAGGAGCCCGTGAGTGGCTGGTCCCCAGGTAGAAGAAGCCCTTCTGCACATAGATCCAGAGCCCAAATTTGGCTTCTCCGCTTTGCGTATGAACACTGGGGATGTGTATCCCTTAACGAGATAACTCTGATGTCTTCAGGTGTCTGTCCGTGCATCGGTGAGGGCAGTAATAGAATAGACGAGAAGATAAGGGGGTTGTAGAAAGCAGCTTCGCCAGGTCTCCCCGACAGCCTGGCACCATTCCTGCTGAAAACCTCACTGTTGCTTTGCCTGACACCTTGGACTCAAGATCCTTTAAACAGCATACAAACTGTCTGAGAAAAGTAATGCATTGATATCAGCCACTAATGTGTAAGCCGAGATTAACATTTCACATTAGTTGAAGAGGCCATTCGTTCACTCGTTCATGGGTTCATTCAACAGATACCGACTGGGTACCCACTGAGGGCCAGATGCTATCATAGACCCTGGGTATATAATCGTCACCCAAAACAGGCATCAACATGGAGTCGTCAGTCTAGTGGAGGAGACGGACAGTGATCAAATAATTCCCAATATAGTTACAAACTAATTCTGTCTAGGAATGAGTCAGGACACTGGAAATCTAAAGGATGAGTTGAGATCAGTAGGGGAGACTCTGCTAGGCAGGAAACAAAGCAACAAATAGCATGCTTGCAAAGGCTTGGAGGTGGGAAGGCGTTGGGCTCTTCTGAGAAACTGTAGAAAGCCAGTGTGGCCAGCAGAAGGCATAGTCAGGGGGATGAGGCTGGAGAAGGGGCCCGGGGCCAGGTCATACAGGGCCTACATATCTGGAAATGTTCAAAGGGGCAGATAGGGAGGGGAGGGGGAAGTGATGGACATTGGGCTGGAAGGGAGAGATGTCGGCTGGGTAAGAAGGCCCCAGCAGCTCCCTTAGCCACGTCTGTCCTTCCCCTCATTGTCTACCTGGGTTTCGTGGGCAGAGCACTGTCGGGTTGGGACCTGCTCTACATTTGGCACTCGCTCTAGGGGTGGAGCAGCGTTGCCAGGGCCCACCTTCCTACCCTCATGGACTTAAAAGTCCGTGCCCCACTTTGCCTTTCAGCCGCCTGGGAGGATTCCAACAAAAGTCCATCTCTGATTCTATTAATTGAATTACAGAGGAAAGGCCCTAGTGCATTCAGCAAACCTTAATCCAACTCCACGTTACCTTAGAACATTCCATGTTTTAAAAAGCCCAGCGCAGCGTGCCTCCAAAGCGGCACTTAATTGACATAATATGGGTCACCTGTCTGCATGGAATTAGCTGGCAGAGCTTCCAGAACAACCTACTTTCCCTTCCTTTGGCCTCTAGTGTTTGAACTTCTGAAGTGCGTTGCTGCCGCTGAAGTCAGTTCTGAGTCATTATTTAACAAAGAGACGTAGGGTTGAGAGCTCCTAGCTTCAGGGTTGGTCCGGCGGTGCGGTTGAGGGGTGAGGAGGGAATGTGGTCAGGCGCTTGGGAACTGGGCCAGGGGCCTGTCAGCTTCCAAGCTGCTCAGCTTCAGCTTTTGCAAGCATGCAAAACAAAGAGTATCCTATGGCTTGGTGTGCTGCTTTCATGGTGTCATGCCTTTGATGTCAGGCTTTATAAAAACTGTGCCTGTGTGTGGATTTGGGATGGGGACAGTGAATGAGCAACTTCTGTTATGGGGCAGAGAAGGGAATGCTCCCCAGCCCTGGAGAATGGAATAGTCCCTGAGCATTACCTTGGTGTCCCTGTGTCCTGACCTGGGAAGCCACAGAGCTGAAAGGCTAAGAAAGTGGCCTGGGAGATCCACCATCTGAGCTCAGATCCTGGCACCACTGCTCAGGGTCCAAGCTCTTAACCGCTTTCCTGCGCTGCGTCTCAGCCATGCATACATGTTAGCTTTCGTTATTATTGGGAGAGAGGGAAGAACGGATGGGGGAAATATGGTAGAAATGGCCAGGAGAGGAAGATGAGAGTGCTGAATTCCCTGTACCTTGGGCAGGACTGTGAGCCTCTCTGCTCTCCACACCCTCACCTCTTGCCCTTTTCACCCTCTACCCGCCAATCCCTTAATTCCAGTGAGTCAGACTAAATACAGAGTGTGACCTGAGAGTGTTACACCCTCACTGAAACCTCCTGAGCCCGCTTAGGTGAGGGAGAGACTGTCACTTCCTGCTGTTGCTACAGCTGCCCAGGTTAGTGAAGGCTGCCAAGGGTCTGTCCAGGGGTACCTGCAACCATGGCCGGGGCAGAGCCCCTCTTGTGGGTTGAGTCCTGTCCGCTTTCATTACTGATGGGCTTCCTCAGACCAGAAGAAGTTCCCTGGGGGTGAAATTCTCAGAACAGAATTGTATCATTGACCAAATCTGACATTCTAGAGAAGAGTTATTCCCTCCAGGGTTACAGCCTAGATTCTTTCTTCTAATATGTCAATAATTCTAATCTAAGGCCAAAGTCACCACACAGGGGAACATCATGTGAGCAGTCCTTTCTAAAATCCTTACTCCAGATACTATGCTGCAATCCGTGTCTCAGTTGCCTGGCTTGGTTTTGTTTCATTTCCTTGAGGTGGGAGATTGCCCAGGAAAGGCTAAAATAAATATTTAGGTAAAACTGCTAAAGTTCATTAACTCTGCTGGGAGTTAGCTTAACCTGTAATCTTATAGTTTTGCTTTCAAAGGGATGCTACCGCTGAAACGTTCAGACGCGGAGCCTACTGATGTCTGCTATCTAGTTTTGAACAGTGGGTGGGGACACAGAGAAAGCAGAAGTGACAGTTGTTAAATCCAGGTGGATGGTATATGGTTTTATTCTTTCAACTTTTCTGTATGTTTCCAATTTTAAAAAATAAGTTGGGGATATCATATGATATTGCTTATATGTGGAATCTTAAAAAAATGATACAAATGAACTTACACACAAAACAGAAATAGACTCACAGACATAGAAAACAAACTTATGGTTACCAAAGGGGAAAGGGGGGGAGGGATAAATAGGAGTTTGGGATTAACATATGGTATGCACACTACCATATATAAAATAGATAATGAACAAGGACCTGCTGTATAGCAAAGGGAACTATATCAATATTTTTTTTAATAATCTATAAGGGAAAAGAAGCTGGAAAAAAAAGATATAACTGAATCACTCTGCTGTATACCTGAAACTAACACAAAATTGTAAAGCAACTATACTTCAATTTAAAAACAATAAGTTGGGGAAAAATAAACATATTAAAAAAAATAAGGTTTATGGGGAAGAGTTAAAAAACACAGTTACTATTGGTGGGGTCTGTACTATTGGTGGCCTTTTCTCCCATGTCATCATCCACAGAACCAGCAGAGACCTGGAGAGGTTGTGTGTGGCAGGGGCAACAGAAGGAAAAGCGGTGCTCCAGATAAAGAAATAAGTCCCATGGCTGTTGATACTGCTTCAGAACTCTAAGTTACTGCGGGAGTGAAGTTTACAACCTTTAAGTTATATTTTTAACTCTAATGTTAAGATCAAGGTCCTCCCTATTTTCCCTTGAAACTGATCCAGCAACATCAACAAAAATGTTGCACATATATATGAAATATTTTTCCTTGATGTGTTTCATTTCACATATATGAAAAATAATGAAAAGAACCTCATTAAAAATTTCTCTCTACATGGTGGGATTACAGATGCTTTTTATATTTTTCATATTACCTCTCTGAATTTTCCAGATTTTTTTCAAGTGACACATATTATTTTATAATCAGGAAAAAGTCAGTATTATATGAAAAATAAATGTCATATAGGTAGTATCTCTATGTAACTTGTTTTCTATACTTATCACTATTAACTACCACAATGAATGGGATGTATTTCTTTTAGTTAGAAATTAAAGTGAGAAATTTCCAGAGAGTCTGCCCTATATCTTAAAAGGAGTTAATAAATAAACGTTTGATGGCTTTCTTCATACTTTTAATATTATGAGTCTTGACCACCTTAATAATTTGCCCAATTTTGAGGAGTTTTTCACATTTACTGATTTTTAACAGTGCTTTGGCCAGTACCTCCACAATTTCAACCTTACTTTCTGTAAAACTCTTGAGCGGGCTTCCCTGGTGGCGCAGTGGTTGAGAGTCTGCCTGCTGATGCGGGGGACGCGGGTTCGTGCCCCGGTCCGGGAAGATCCCATATGCCGCGGAGCAGCTGGGCCCGTGAGCCATGGCCGCTGAGCCTGTGCGTCCGGAGCCTGTGCTCCGCAACGGGAGAGGCCACAACAGTGAGAGGCCCGCGTACCGCAAAAATCAAACAAACAAACAAAACTCTGGAGCAAAAACATCTTGGCCTGGTAACTTCTCTAGATGGCAGTCAGTCTGGTCAAGGATGTTATGTGGATTGACCACTGTTTGACTTAATTGCTCAGACATTTCTCTTTCCCAAGATTATTTTCAGATCAGAATCTCCCCAGTGGTTTCCTCAATAAAGACCAATGCCAATAATTCATTTAGTTTCTTGACAAACATATTTTCATCCGTAGGCCCATATTATGTCTACAAATAACCAAATGCTTTTTTTTAATTTGCATGAATGAATTTTATAAAGGACTCACAAAATTCTTTCTGCCCTAATTTCAAATTTTTACCCAATTTGCCATATTTAGTAGGTCTATTTGAACCATGTTTAGGTAGGAATTTCCAGATACGTGCTTAATACTGGGAGTCACTGTATCGAGTATAAAGTTCAAGGTTTTTTGTTTGCTTGCTTGTGGCCTCTCCCGTTGCGGAGCACAGGCTCTGGATGCGCAGGCTCAGCGGCCATGGCTCACGGGCCCAGCCGTTACGCGAAATGTGGGGTCTTCCTGGACCGGGGCACGAACCCGCGTCCCCCGCATCGGCAGGCAGACTCTCAACCACTGCACCACCAGGGAAGCCCACTTGTTTGCATTTTTATATACTTTTGCAGAAGGTACTTAAGTTGTGACCATCTTCTGTTTCTTGAGGATGTAGTCGTTCCATTTTTGCTCTTCTTTGTATCTGTCTCTACTTTTATTCCAGCTAGAGGCTGCCAGACATGGCAGCATCATTGCATAGGGGTCACTGGGCAACAAGAAATAGATATCAGACCAAGGGAAAATGGGAGAGGACTGCCATCTTGGGCAGCTTTGGTAGACCCAAAGAAACATGACCACAGTGACTATAACTCCTGCTTAATCCTTTCTCCCTGAATCTTCTTGGAAAATCCTTCCTGCTAAGGGTGCAGAGTGAAGAAGAAATTAGAATAAATGGAAACTGTTTTGACAGGAAGTTTGGTAAATCATCTTGGGTGCTAAGCCCCATGCAACACTATCTGAGAGCAATGAGATGGCCTCAGTTTTTTACCTAGTTAAAGCTTTAAAGACACCATGTGCGTAATGTACTTCGGGTGCTTACCACTAATTCATTCATTCATTTGTAAGTGAAATACCTAACTGAAGGAGTTTAAGGGAGCTCCTTTGCAGCCATAATCTGGTGGGTCCAGTAACAGAGAGAGATGTTACTCTTGGCCGATGAAACTTGTTGGACAGATTCCCATGGGCTAGTTAGCTTGATCACACTTTATTTGAACAATGTGGTTTTTTTTTTTTTAAAGTGTAATACAGGTTCGAATAGGTCTTTAATATTGACCTGAGTCACTCACATATTCATAAGTCTTTGAAGAAACCTAAAGATAATATGATGGGGAGCTCTTTCAATAAGACAGGGGAAATGGAGAAAAGATATACATGGCTTCCTGTTGTGGCTTACTGCCTTGCCCTCTGCCATCAAGAAGGGCCAAAGAGCCTGCCACTTCATGAGTTCCCCCTTGGGTTTAACTTCAGGGGCATTTCTTTCTACTTGTGAGTTTGCTTTGCTTTTACCTTGTCAGAAAATGATGTAACCCAAAGTACTCACCGTTGTGCCTCTGCTATTCAGAAACTTTGGCCATGTTTAGCAATTGAGTATATTGATCAGTTCAATTATCTGTTCCCTATGCTTCCTTTCATCTTTGTTCTTTTCTTAGAATAAGGGCATCACCCTTACAGGAAAAGAGCCCTATCGAGGCCATTAACTAGCTTATGGATAAGAATGGCAAATTTTGGTAGAGAAATTTATGTTCTATCTTAATGTGCCTTTGTTCCATTAATGAGAGAAAAGGAAGTGTTTGAGTGTAATAATTATGACTGATTTATAATATAATGTGTTTTGTTCCTTGTAAACTGTTACTGCCTCAAATAAAATGAAAAGAACAAAGAGCATAAATTAATTCATAAAAGACACCTAAGCTGCTCCCAGGATATGGGAGGATTTAGAGAAGCAGCAGGAAAACAAATTAAACTTGGGATAAATGGAAAGTTAGGGGGAAATGGGTAAATATGATATATTAACAGCTGCCTGTTCTCTTCTGTAGTAGACTTGTCAGTATGCGGTGGGGCTCACACCACCCTTCAAGCAGACTCCAATCCTTGCCAGCACCTTTCCCCAGTAAGATTAAAGTGACCTTCTATTGAAAAAACAAAAACAAAACTTCTTCTGTGAACGTTAGGCCCTTAAAATAATTTCTCCTGAACAAAAAAAATGATGTTTTCCTAAAATGTTTTGTGACAAAATGCTATTTTTTAAAAAAGTAGCATTGCTCTGAATTAGTTCTTTGAAAGGTGCACGTACTTAGCATGGAATAATCATTTTTGCCTACATATGTAAATTAAAGGTCATGTACTTAGAACTTTGGAAATAAATAGTATACTCTTTTCTCAGGTAGAAACACACTGCAGAATACCACCTTTGGGCTTTTTCATTCTCCTGGGAGTGTGACAGTAGGTGACAAGTGACAACAATATTTATTGTAAGAATAACCTATAATTACTGTCATTTTTCAGAGAGGGAGGCATTAGAAATACAAAGGATATAGTGGGACTGTTATAAAAGTCAACCTTAAAGATAAATTCCTTGAGAACAGGACCTCTTCTTGTTTCTTTGTTCCCTACTTTACAACATGCTACATAGAGTAGGCACCAAATGAGTAAAGAATGATTGATTCAATTAACAAAATCAGGCATCGTTCTATCTACATAATCATTTTATTTCTGTATGAAAGTTCCTTGTGTTGAGTGGTAGCTGATAGTGTCTAACCAAGGGCTAATTTTAGATAGAAAGCCATGTTTTAGATCTAGTGTTATTTTAGCCAGAAGAAAATACAGAGATTGAGTGGGTGCTGGAACATCTCCATTAATTGCCCCCTGAAGATGTATGGAGTGGCTGAGAATAGTGCACCAATGGCAGAGCATGGTGGGAAAATTTGCACATTGGCTTCCCACAAGGACCTATTTTGTGCTGTTATTTCATATTTCAGTCTCTAGGATACCAATGTTATAACATCTTAAAGTACTTAAATTTCACCACCAAAATAATTCTGAAAAAAAAAAAAAAGAAATGGAAATTAATGAAATTAAACACATTCTCCTGGGAGAACAGAATTTGTAGGTGGTGCGGCGTCAGCGGTGGTCGGTAAGAGGGGAGGAAGCCAGGAGCAGAAGAGTGCGACCTAGGGAGACCCAGCTGCCTGCAGGGCAGTGGGGACAACGCAGGGTGCCTGGGATCACACTCGGGTTGGTGTAAGTATCCCAGGTGCCGTGTGATGGACAGAGGATGTCAGGTAGTGAATAGAGTCAGGGTTTCATCTGCCAGCTTCGATGCTGCCTTCTAATAGCATTCATTAAGATTCAGGAAGGAAGGTCTGGCCATCGGGGGTTGAGGCCTGGCAGAATGCCCAACTAAATGGGCAGGATGCAGGGAACGTTACCTGGGTGCCTAGGTGTTCCCCAGTTCCCTGGCCATAAGGCTTAAGAAGCAAAATCTATTTCAGACCTTACCCATTGCTGGAGATCTGATTTTATATACACTGCTAGGTTTGTCCAGGGCTGCTTGGGTACCAGGTGGGCAGAGTCTGCCGAAAGTAAAGCAGATTTTTAAAATATCTATCCATCCCAACTTATACAAAGGTATTTTCTAAAAATCAAAAACCAGATGGTAGCTGGAAAGGAGGAGGGACGGGCTAGGGAAGACTTGGCCTAACAGACTTTCCCTAAACCTTCGGAAGTCCTTAGGCATGTGAGTGCAACTTCAGCTGATCCCTCTCCCTTTCAAAATGATATCGCCTTTCTGAAATTTCTTCCATCCAAAGTGAAAACAGTCCTGGGACTTTCCTGGCGGTCCAGTGGTTAAGACTGCAGGGGGCACGGGTTTGATCCCTGGTAGGGGGAGTAAGATCCCGTATGCCGTGAGGCGAGGTGAAAAGGAAAAAAAAAAAGTGAAAACAGTCCCCCCAAATGCTCTGGAGTCAAAATACCAACAGTAAAACACTTCCCAGCAAAACCCAGCCACTGCCAGGAAGAGTGACGGAGAAGGGGTGATTTTTCCATAGATGTACTTGCTAAGCCCCAGGAGGAAAACACAAGAAAATTGCATCCCATTTGTCAGACGGCAATGATGTGATTGGTTTCCTTCGTACTGCAATCTCCTCTGGAATCTTCCTTCAGGATTCAACATCCTCTAGGGGGTTAGAGCCAGAAACTTAACCTGGTGCCCCGTTTATCAGAGCCATGTCTTTTTATTACTTAATATCCGGCAAATGGTATAAATCCTGCACATACTGATGTCCTCTAATTAAAGGTAGCTAGGATTAATCAAGGGTGTTCTCTTGTTCCCTGAAAGTAAAAATCAGGCTTTAAAACAAAAATAAAAACCATACCATTGAGCTATTTAGGCATGTTTATTTCAATCACAAAAGTAAATCTGACTCTTTATTTATTTATTTATTAACATCTTTATTGGAGTACAATTGCAGATTTTTCAGTTTCACCTGGATGAGATGAGGCTATGGGTTGAATCTAAATTTTTAAAACATCTATCCATCCCAACATACTGAAAGGTATTTTTTCTTAATTTTTAAAATTTTTTAAATTAATTTTTATTGCAGTATAGTTGCTTTACAATGTTCTGTTAGTTTCTGCTGTATAACAAAGTGAATCAGCTATACATATACATATATCCGCATATCCCCTCCCTCTTCCATCTCCCTCGCACCCTCCCTATCCCACCCCTCTAGGTGGTCACAGAGCACCGAGCTGATCTCCCTGTGTTATTCAGCTGCTTCCCACTGGCTATTTTACATTTGGTAGTAAATGCTACTCTCTCACTTCATCCCAGCTTCCCCTTCCCCCTCCCCGTGTCCTCAAGTCCATTCTCTATGTCTGCGCCTTTATTCCTGTCCTGCCCCTAGGTTCATCAGAATCTTTTTTTTTTTTTTAGATTCCACATATATGTGTTAGCATAAGGTATATCTGTTTTTCTCTTTCTGACTTACTTCATTCTGTATGACAGACTCTAGGTCCATCCACCTCACTACAAATAACTCAATTTCATTTCTTTTTATGACTGAGTAATATTCCATTGTATATATGTGCCACATCTTCTTTATCCATTCATCTGTCAATGGACACTTAGGTTGCTTCCATGTCCTGGCTATTGTAAATAGTGCTGCAATGAACATTGTGGTACAAATGCTGGAGAGAGAAAAGGGAACCCTCTTTGATCATTTATTAATCATCAGACACGCTATATTATATTCAAAATGAACAAACAAGCCCCACTTTTCTCTCCAGAAAAGGGAAAAAGACTGAAGCTACAGGGTAATGAGCCAGAAGTGATGGGGGGAAACAGCGGGAGACAGTGGGATAGGAACGATCCCCAAAGCCTGTTTATTTGACAGCGTCAAAGGCAGCTGCCAAGGTTGAGACCTAATAAGATTTAGCCACGTCATGGAGATGTAGTCGTGCACGTTGATAAAGAGCTGCACTATCTCTGCACTGCGCAGAGCAGTTTTCGGCCATGGTTCCTATGTAGACATTAGTCCCAAGAGAGAGCACTTTTAAAAATACAAAGTTGACTTTTATCTTCATTTTAAAAAGAGAGCGGATTTTTCAGTTTCACCTGGATGAGATAAGGCTAAGGGTTGAATCTAAATTTTTAAAATAACTAATCCCAACTTACGGAAAGGTATTTTTTTAATTTTTAAAATTTTTTAAAATTAATTTTTATTGGAGTATAGTTGCTTTACAATGTTGTGTTAGTTTCTGCTGTACAGCAAATCAGAGGTATTTTCTAAAAATAAAAGAGCAACTCTTCATCTTTGACAGGGTCACCATGAGAGAGCACTTCACCTTGTGTTTTGCAGTCTCTCTTGCCAATAATTTATGCTTTTCAAAATAAGTAAGTAAATAAATAAATGCACTAACATATATAGCACAAAAATAAGACAGCTTTTACTTGGATTCAGCTATAGGTCAGAAACTAAAGCAGATTAGTTACTTAGGCACAAAATTAATGCTACTGGTTTGAATCTGTTTTCTTCATTTTGAAAGTGTTAAAAGACAAGATGTTATTTTTTGGAGACATTTTTATATATCATCATTAAGAAAATAGAAGTTAGAAAACTTTTTATAATTCAGCTAGAGTAAAAGCTTTGTTAATTTAAATTCTATTAATTCCCAGTTTGTTTTGTTTCAGGTAGTGACTGGATTGACATTTAATTTTACTTAGCAAACCTCTTCTTTGTGGATAATAATGCAAGTGATTATAATGCAGTAATGTGTAAACAAGCTTGTAAGAGTAATGTTTAAAATAGTAAAAGAATAATTTGTTTTTGAAGATCCTTAAGGTCTTTTGAAATAGCCCTTTACATATAAAGAATGAACATACCAAACAAAAATTATTTTATGTGGTCTTTTCTTTTTCTTTTAAAGAAGATGTTGTGGGTAGGAGTTAATTAATTAATTCATTTTGCTGTGTTGGGTCGTCGTTTCTGTGCGAGGGCTTTCTCTAGTTGTGGCAAGCGGGGGCCACTCTTCATCGTGGTGCGCGGGCCTCTCACTATCGCGGCCTCTCTTGTTGCGGAGCACAGGCTCCAGACGCGCAGGCTCAGTAGTTGTGGCTCACGGGCCCAGCTGCTCCGCGGCATGTGGGATCCTCCCAGGCCAGGGCTCGAACCCGTGTCCCCTGCATTAGCAGGCAGATTCTCAACCACTGCGCCACCAGGGAAGCCCGCTTATGTGGTCTTTTAAGCAGGTCTTCAGAGAAGCATCTAGCAGAAAACTCTGTTCACGTACTTTAAGTTACCCTGGAACTTAAAAGTAATCCAGTTGACCCTTGAACAATGCGGGTTGAAACTGCATGGGTCCACTTATAAGCAGATTCTTTTCGATAGTAAATAATACAGGACTACACGATCCGTAGTTGGTTGAATCCTCGGATTCGGAGCAGCGGATACCATGTATATGGAGGGGTGACTATAAGTTATCCTTGGATTTTTCAACTGCGAGGAGGGGTGGTGCCCCCACCCCTGAGCTGTTCAAGGGTCAGCCGTACATTTCCTCCCAATATATCCCATAATTTAGATGTTTTAGACTGTTTTTTCCTTCTACTTAGTTTGATAATTGAGGTTTGACAGTATAGCCAGCCCCACTCAGTGGGTTCCTGGACCCTGAATGAAAGGTAGATTTGTAAGCCAACTAGGCTTCTGCTGCTTGAGACTTTGGCTGTTAGAACATGTTCTGCCCTGGTAATGGATATGGTCCATTGACTGTGTAAAGGTAATGGGCACTGAAGCATAGATGTCCATTAGGCAAAATATGGAGCAGCCTAAGATTATCTTTTAACACTGTGTTGTTGAGTTTTTGATGTGAGTTCATTTAACAAATATTAATTGAGCACCTATTATGTACCAGGTTCTAGATATTTATAGGCAAATAAAAAAGATATGGCCCCTGCCCTCATCAAGCTTACAGTCTAGCTGGGGAGACAGGAAGTAAACACAGAACTATATATATATATTTACAAATTATTATACAGAAGTATTCGGAAGGATAGGAACAGGCTGCCATGAGATACAGTAGGAAGACTTACTTTGGATAGAACTTATAAATGGAAGGGTCCAGGTGAACATTAGGGATTTTGAGCTCTTAGAATAGTCTCCATTGAATGATTCTTAGTCTCTCCTTCCCTCTCATCATTTTTAGACAATGGACGATAACAAGAATGCCCCAACCATGAATTTTTCCTGTGTTACTGCCAATATTGATCTTTCTTAACCAAGATATAATGAATTTACAGAGCCCTGATAAATTGCAATCATTGGGGTCATGGAAACATGGAAGGCAATGTGGAATCTTGAAAAGAGTACCGATCTCCTCAGGAAGACCTGAATTCTTCTAAGGGTCACGGAGCGGGGTGGGGAGAGAAGAGGACAATATTTACATATTTCATTAGGATTAGAGTGATGTTGGTTCTGCTCTGGACTTTGCCAAGAACTTGCTGTATGTGCCAAGATGAGTCTTCTAACTTCATTGAATCTCATTCTTTCTTCTATAAAATGAGAGAATTGAAATGAGATGATTTCTGAGGTCCTTTTAGATCCAAAGTCCTGAAGGACTGTATAGTATGGTGATAAAAAGTACAGACTCTGAAACCAGATTGTAAGCTTTGTCACCTACTGGTTGCATGACCTAGAGTAAGCTTCTTAACTTCTCTGTGCATTCATTTCCAAAAATGTAAAATGGAGGATAATATTAGTACCCACCTCATAGTGTTGTGAGAATTCAATGAATTAGAGAACTTAAAACACTGCCTGCCTCATAGTAAGTACTTAAGTGTTACTATTATTAATATCCTCTGAAAGGAAGTTACCTCCTTAAAGGATGGGACTCCAATAGAGGCAGAATGCTCAAGACACTGGAGCGAACATATAAACAGAACAGTGTGTAGGAACCAAGATTTACATTTCCACAATTCCTGTCACACTTCCCTTTGTTTCAGCATGGTTTAAAGGGGCAACTTCTTATTGCTGGAAGAGGAGCTACAACCATAGAATGCTCTATTGGATACCTACAGGGACTCTCCTCTTCCTTAGGACATAGGCAAGTAATTAAGCCTCTGGTTATGAGGTGTGTACAGGATATGAAACTAGTGCTTACTTCATAATGCTCTCACACCTGCAGCCAGGACCACAAAGCAGCAGAGATAAATGCCGTGACCAAAGGTGCTGAGATGTGGATTCTCTTAAGGCAATGAGTTTTTGTTCTTTTTAAGCAACATAATGAGACCTCATAAATTAAACTTGGGAAGGAGTTTTGAAATCATGAAAAAATTTATTAAAATATTATAAGCATTAACTTCTGTCTATTGCAGAGACTCTTTTAATGAAGCTAATGAAGAATTGCAGCATCATTTTCTCTTCATTCCTTCATGCATCCAAATCTCTAAAACCCTGTCATTTTTTCTTTGTAGTAGTTTCCTTAGCACTTTCTTCATAAATGGTACTCCCTGGATTCAGTTGGTACCTGAATTTTTATTAAATGTTTAATTAATAAAGAATAAATTGAGACTTTACTTTATATCTTCTTCTTTTTTTTTTTTTTCCTGTGTGCTTGTGTGTATAATCATGTGACAGCCAAATAAGTCAAACTGTAAAACTCTAGCCTCTTCCTACATACTCCTTAGATTGCGGGAATATCTCAAATAGTTTAGAAGATTATGCTTCTTTAGTAAAAGAGAGACAAACTAGGATAGTATGATGGGAAGAAAATTGTTTGTGAATCTTGCAAAATATAAAATGTAGCTTTTAAGAGACTTCCGGGGAGGTCCGGTGGTTACGATTGCACGCTTCCACTGTAGGGGGCACAGGTTCCATCCCTGGTTGGGAGCTAAGATCGCGCATGCCGCGTGCGTGGCAAGAAAAAAATATATATAGCTTTTTAGATAAAAAGAAAAGGAGAAAAAAGAGAAAAGAAATTAAGTCTACTTAGAGAAAACATAGTTCCCTGACATTTTTCTGGAGACCAGGGCACTAGGATTCCTTCTAAATGGTCCTTGCGTAGATCGATCCCTTTCTGGGGGAGAAGACCCCAAGTGGTTGTGAGAGCCAGCACCTCTTAGCCCTGAGCACACAGCCAGACCTCACTCCCAATCATCCACCAAACCCGGGACCCTTTACTCAGAAAAGTCTCTGCTGCTTCCCACTGCCCCTCTGTCGTCCCCAGTCGTGTAGCATCTCCGTGGAGCCTCTCCCCGTCTTTGGTTTCTCCTCCCTCTCCAAAAACTGTTCAGAAGGAGCTCAGTTTTTCCTAAAGAGTAAGAAACAAAAATGTCTTTATGTGGGAGTCTGCTTAAGAAATAACCGACTCCTGTTTATAAAGGCCCCTTTCATTCTGTTTGCTGGTCTGTGCTTCCTGAGCAGCCGCGGGTGGGACGGCTCAATGGAGCCCAGTCACAGGCTGCAACTGCTGATTTCCATCCAAGGCTGCGCGGGGGAGGAGAGGGGGAGGGGGAGGAAAGGGTGCTCGTGGCCCTGTAGACGCTCTCCCAGGTCACCCAGAGCCACCAGCTCTGCCTTTAAACAGACCAAAGCACATTTCCTGAGCAGGGCGGTCCTTTCTACCAAATAACTTTCTTTATGGTTTGCCATGTACAGGGTGGTTTTATTTTTCACAAAATGCCCTTACTTAAAAATAACAACTGAGCAGAGAAAATAATAGGCATTAAGTAGAAAATGGTTGGAACCTAAGGTTTCTTTCTGTGGCAGGCCTGCAAAGTGGTACCCTGGTAAGCCAGCCTGCGGCGTTTCCTGTTGCAACCATCAGGGTGGTGCCCACGGAGAGGCGGAGCTATTCTGAGAGTTCCCTCTCGGTCTCCGGTCTTAGCTTAGAATTACATAGAAGTCATCACACAGTCCGCACCTTGAATCGGAACTGTGGAGGTAAAGAGAGGGTCGGTTTAGTGATGCACAACTTTTTTTTTTTGAAGCTGTGAAATCAAATGGTTAGTTTCAGTTTTCCCCATGCATATACAATACATATGTATACACATTTTCATTTTTCCATTCTGAATTGGTAAATATATATATTTTGTATACATATTTAAACTCTATAAATATATTTTATATTTTTATATAAATTTTATACTATATAAATATGCAAATATTTAAAATATATATTTATATATTATGTATATATGATTTAGATTTAAATGAAAAGAAATTTGTATGTGGGACTCTAAATGAATTTCATAGCATCTTTATAAATGGAGAATGCACCATGTACCAGGATTAATACGGTAAAAGTTTCACGCTTTCTTATTTTGAAAAATTTTACGTTAAACATGGAATATAATGCAAAATGGATATGGATTTAAGACAAAAATGGGATGTAACCCTTGCTTGTGGAAGGAAAGGCTCAGATTCCCTAGGGGCACGGATTTCCTCTCCTCTCTCAGCCTCAGCAGATACCCTGAGACACTGGGCAGCAAAAATCAGAAAGATTCTCTGATCAAAGATAGTTAAATCCCCCACCCCTACCCTCATTCTGTAATTGTAAATTCAGTAGCCTTTTCAGGTCTCTCTTTTTAAAAGCATATGTCTCTTGATTTACGCTGTTGGTCCTTCACATCTTAGTTTTGCTAAGTTGAATTACTTTAAACAGCTGGCTTTCTGTTCTGATTAGCTTCACAGACCAAATCAGAAGCCGTGAGTTCCTGATGTACGGTCCCTTAACAATTTTGTGGACTAGAGCAAATCAGTTCATTCACTTGAGCCCCAGTTTCCTAAATGAAAATAGGCATGATAGCACCTGCTTTGCCATCAGAGAACAGCTATGGAGTCCAAGTGACATGATGTACATGGAAGACCTCTAGTAAATGATAAAGTAAATATGTCATCCCTCTGAATCATTTTAGTTGAGATTAGTGGCACATTATCATGCTTAATAATGCATTTTACTAATGTATTAGTCAGCAGATGAAGAAGAATGGTGTCGGGAGAGGTAATTTTGAAGTATTGTGTTGGCCAAAAAGTTCGTTCGGGTTTTTCCTGTAACAGGAGAAAGCGGAACTAATTTTTTGGCCCTCCCAATAGACATCTAGGAAGATCAGACCAACAGCGTTACTTCAGTGAAGGATTTCAGTATTTGAAAGTATCACAGGTCAGGGGAGAGAAGGAAGAAGAAAGAGGTGAGTAAATGCCAGAACAAAGTTCTGCTGTGTGGTTCAGCACAGGGAACTTGAGGTCAAAACAGCCCCTGATGACCCAAGTTGCTCTAAAGGAAAAAGTCCATAGATGACATTTATCTTCAGTTGTTAGGCAGCCCCCAAGACACAGACTGTGGAGTTCTAAGTATAGTATTTCTCAAAGCAAGGATCTGCCCAAAGTGCCAATAGGTCAATACTGGTTCCACTTAGCTTTCAAAATAAGCAATGCTCTTGTCTGGTGCAGCCTGTGTCTCCTCCCTGGTGGACATCCTCCTCATGACAGCCAGCGGTTTCTAAGCATGTGCTATGTATGGGGCACTATTCCAGCACGGTGCATGCATGACTCATTTTAACCTCACAGCAACCCGAAGAACTAGATACTTTAATATTACCATTTTACAGTTGACAAAACTGAGGCCGAGTGTTTAAGAAACTTGACCAGTTTGTATAGGGCAGAAGGTCCCACCGAACGGCGGTAGTGTAACTATAGAACTGGATAGATTCTGTGTCTCCCTGTACTTCCTCCCAACCGATGGCATAGCCATTGCAGACCAAGTGCAGAAGACAGGAAGCTCTTGCAGTCTGCTCCTCTGAAAACCAGAGGACGTGCCCTTCTTGGGGACCTGGTGCTCAAGTTCTCTTCTTCAAGACTTGACATTGAAGTCTTAAATATACTTGGAGAGGTGAGGACAGAGTAGAGCCAGAAAAGGAAAGTCTCCAAGGAAGTGACCAGTTGTGCTTCTGTTTTCAAAGTTGAATAAGGATTTGAGAAGAACAGAGATTTAGGGAATGAAAATGTCCATTTTTTAAAAAGTGATCTGTTCGTATTTAGTGAGCTCTCAAATCTGCTCTTGGCACTGGCTTGTTTTGCTGTCTTCCAAATCTTCTGAAATCCCTCAATTTGACATTATGTTTGCTTCTAACTCCCTGCTTCACCGAGACGCACTTAAGTTTATTTAGAGAAAAGTCATGAAGAGCAAAGCAAAATAGTGGATTTTAGATCTTAACTTTTAACAATGTCCCATCTCTTCCCTTCTAAACAAATCATAGAAATTACAGGCAAGAGTAGATCCTTATGTTAGGAAAACAACAGAGGGTTTATAGCTGTCTCTAGAGTGAGCTTTGGACTAATTTGGGGGAGGGGGTGCAGTGGGCAGAAATGTAGGCCAAAGTTTCATGTTCTAGCGCATGACCGACCCAAAATGACCATTGACACAGGAGCATGGTGGCTCCAATGCTGCTCCCTGTCAGAGATTTCTAATTTTTTGAAAGATTACTTTTGTTATCCTTCACCAACTATTATTAAGTCAATAAAAAATAGACTAACATTTATAATAGTCTAGGTATTAAAGTCACCCAAAGACAGTAATCAGTTTGAGGAAACCCTTGGATATAGGCGCCAGATGTTTATATTTCTTTATTTTCAGGCTCATTCATTTCACTCATGGCCCAATCAATAACTCAATGTGTGGGCACCTTTCATAAGCTCTTCTCCAGTCAGAAAGAGGCAGCCAGTTGGGGCAGATAACGACTGTCTGAATTGGGGCAGGTTGCCAAACGTACTTCAATGATTCCTTTTCTTGGGCTTTTAATGAAGAGAAGAGTCTTCCCTCCTGCCTGGGCTGTGCTGGCCTTCTCATTTTTTGTCCCCCCTGACCATTAGCGGTTCCATTTGGTAAGATAATTCTATCTGAGTGAATAGTCAGTCCATCAACATGGGAAATAATTTTGTCTGGAATCAAATGTCTATTGCTTATCTGGAGCTGAGGTCATGTTGAATTATGATCACCACTCTTCTTTCCTCTGATCCCTTTTCCCAATTTAATAGCATTAAAATTCCTCATATTCAGATTTTCTTTTGTAAGTCAGGGTCTCTAGTTCAATTAAGACCCAGCTGCCGTGGGATGAATAACAGTGAACTGTATCAGGCCTCTGAAGTCAGGCGGGTCGGATTCTTTGTGTCATTGGCTCAAATTGCAATTCCACTGGTTCAGTTTGTCTTGATCATGGATGTGGCCAAGGATCAAATATCAATTCATGTCCAAAGCTGGAGAAGACTGCTGGCATCTTTCTTTTCTGCTTCTGTTGTCAGCTTCTGTCACATACTTAAATTAAGCTCCTTGCCTTTCTCACTGTCACTTGGACCGTTTCATTCACCTTTAAGTATATGACTTGGACCAATTATATACTTCTGTACTGAACATGCCCTCAAGTGCTTTGCATTTATTAGCTAGAGAAAAATTATTATTTTTGGACTTCAATGTTTCATTATTCAAGATTGAATCATAATGTTCCTTACACAGGTATTACAAAACAAGTTTATATTAGTACTTATTTTGTTTCCAGGGGGACCCTTTATGTATCAGAGTCTCTTTTTTTTTTCCAGCTTTATTGAGATATAATTAGTATGTAACATTGTATAAGTTCAAGATGTGTGATGCAATGTATTTAGAAGTAATTACCAAAATAATGTTAGTTAACATATCCATTGCCTCACATACTTAGCTTTTTTGTGTGTATGTAGGCACTAAGAACATGTAAGTTCTGCTCTCTTAGCAACTTTCAAGTCTATAATACAGTATTGTTAACTATAGAACTATATTCACCATGCTGTACATTAGAGTCCCAGAACTTATTCATCTTGTAGCTGGACGTTTGTACCCTTTGACTGACATCTCCCCATATCCCTCACTCCCAACCCCCGGCAAACACCATCTTACTACTTAGAGAGAAATTCTTACTTAACACATCACTATATTTCACAGTAGTACTGTAAACTCTAATTTTTTTTCTTTCTCTCTCTGGAAAAGAAGTGGGTTAGGTACCCTTCCTAGATGCTTTCGTTATACCCTGGGCTTCCTCCTAGCTTCGCACACAAGACACCATGTTGAAACTACCTATTTGTGGTCTCTTTTACCTATAGTGTGGGCTTCTTGTAAACTGGGGTTGCGTCTGGTTCTCTGTTCTACCCCTGGCTCCCAGTACTGCCTGACACGTTAAGTAGGCAAGCTCGAAATCTCTTGATTATACTGAGATTTGAAAGGAAAGTAGTGCCAGAGGGCTGGCAAGATTTCTGTTTAGTTGCCCAGTTACGTTAAATAAGGCCACCCAGATGCTGAGAAAGAATGATATGTTACTTAAACGAAGACAATGTTTTTGAAACTACACCTTCCGGCGTTCTCAGCAAATAATGAACCGATCCCCTTGTGTAACTGGATTCATAAGGTTTTGTCATGATACCAAAACACTTCATGGAAATACCCAGTCTTCTCTGAAGTCTCTGCTGGGTGTTTGGCTTTTGCCAGCCTTTGAACCATCACAGTAAATGGTAGGAACTGAACCACAGTCTCATATAATTTATGTACTCTCTTTGTTCTTACCAGACCATAACTCTAGTCACTTTTACAGACTTTTATTTACAATAAGAAGCATTTTACAAGCAAGTGGGATTACTGATATTAGGGTTTTGGGGACCAAATCCCAGGGATTTCAAATGAATCTGTAATGCCAGAGTATTAATTAGACCTCTGTAAAATGAATTGGGCTCATTTGCCTAATCAGGGGTCACCTGAATGACGGCCCAGCAAGCAAACTGGCGTAGATACAGGGCTAGTTGTTGTTTCTTTTCCAGCTATTTGAAATAGCTGCTCTAATGGGGCCGTTGACCGCTTCTGTTCATCCCATTCCTGTCTACTCCCCAATGGTGGATGCAACGCACATCCGCAGGACCCATTTAACATTTGCCGAAGACGTGAAAAGGTGTGAGGATGCTGAGTCCGGAGTCACTCACTAAGCAGCCTTTCAGGACACGCAGGCTTTCTGAAAATGAGTATCCATAAACCACAGAATTCTCTAGGAGCTCTGGCAGAATTTGTTTCTCCAAGCAAGACAAAAAGCAAAGAAAGAATACACAGGCTTTAGTCATAAATATAAGCCTTGTGTGCTACCGCCCAAAGTAACTGAGTGTGGGTGAGGTTAATGGACATCCACATGTTGCAGCTACAAGTACGTCTACCTCTCTTTTCTCTCAGTTTTGGTGTGATTTTCATGGAAATATTCTTTTTTGTTGTTTGCGGTACGCGGGCCTCTCACTGTTGTGGCCTCTCCCGTTGCGGAGCACAGGCTCCGGACACACAGGCTCAGTGGCCGTGGCTCATGGGCCCAACCGCTCTGCGGCATGTGGGATCTTCCCAGACCGGGGCACGAACCCGTGTCCCCTGCATCGGCAGGCGGACTCTCAACCACTGCGCCACCAGGGAGGCCCCATGGAAATATTCTTTAGGATGAGAGAAGACCAAATCCCTTGATCTTTCTATGCTTGGTAGGGTGGAAAACACAAGGAGGAGGTGAGGCTGTTTTTTGTTTGTTTGTTTGTTTGTTTTTAACATCTTTATTGGAGTATAATTGCTTTACAATGGTGTGTTACTTTCTGCCTTATAACAAAGTGAATCAGTTATACATATACATATATCCCCATATCTCTTCCCTCTTGCATCTCCCTCCCTCCCACCCTCCCTATCCCACCCCTCTAGGTGGTCACAAAACACCGAGCTGATCTCCCTGTGCTATGCGGCTGCTTCCCACTAGCTATCTATTTTACGTTGGGTAGTGTATATATGTCCATGCCGCTCTCTCACTTTGTCCCAGCTTACCCTTCCCCTCCCCGTATCCTCAAGTCCATTCGCTAGTAGGTCTGTGTCTTTATTCCCGTCTTACCCCTAGGTTCTTCATGACTTTTTTTTTTTTTCTTAGATTCCATATATATGAGGCTGGTTTTGAGAGATGAGGCTGGCAGTAGTAATTGAAGTAGGTTGCTCTGATGCCACTTTGACAGATAAATGAAAGTTTTCATAGCAGATTTTCAGTGCCTCTGGAAAACTATTTGCTAGGATGATATTATCTGTTCTCTCCAGCCAGAAGTAAATGTGTCATCCTAGTTTTAAACTCACCAGTAATGAAAGCATTTATCTCTAGAAATTCCAGAATATGTTTCTATACAGATGACTAATCACCACCCCCGTCTGTGAAGTGGCCCATTTATCTTAGCCTCAACCTGCATGACAGTGTAAATAACCCTTAGCCAAGACAATAATGCTCTACTGGGCATGCATTTCTCTTCTGACTCTTCTGTGCATACTTCCTTTGATGTATTTGGTTAGCACACTGTACAAATACGGTCTGAACACTTTCATTCCTCTGCGGCAGAATCAGCTTTGCTTTATTTCAGGACCACAAACTGCTTGATCAGCCCTGTCCTGTCTGTACCTTGGTGATGGGGGACACAGTAGCCATGAGCCTGACCCATCCATCACCACCATAAGCAAAATGTTCTGGATGTGAGCTCCATCCTTGGCCCTGCTTCATGGAAGAAACTAGTCATTTTCATAGGAACGACCTAGTAAGAAAAGGGATTCTATTTTCTGGGGTTTTCTAGTGAAAGTACTAGTTCTCAGAGACGTAAGAATTGGCTCGTAGTCACCATCTGTGACCTTCGTCAGGTCACCTGATCTCTTTATTTCTTCATCTGCAAATCTGGTTCTGGTTTGCCTCAGAGGTGTTTCCCCCAAACAGTGGAAAATACAATATGAGTTCTTGAAGGTAAGCTTCCACTACTGTACTTATCATTCTATATTGATGTCCTAAAATTAAATGGAACAAATAAGCCTCAGGAATGTCACCTAGAAGTTAGTATCAAATCCCCTAACCTTCAGGTAAGGGCAACGTTTAGAGTGTCCATCAGGAAACGTGCTTTAAAGCTAACTTCCTGTAATTTTTTTTTTAAGTTCCAAAATACCAAAGCTCTCAAAGCCCATCTATAAATGATCAGTAAAAGCAAACCCCCTTCTGGGAAATGACTTTTTTGGACAAAGGTATTATAGGTGCCTCATTCATTCATTCATTCTACAAATAGTTATTTAAAGCCTGCTGTGAGCCAGGCGCTGTTCTAGGCACCAGTGATTCAGCAGTGATCAAAACAGATGAATTCCCTATGCTCAAGGAGCTTATATTTTAGTAAGCAATACAAGCCATAGAAATAAATAAAGATAAAATATGTCAGATGGTGATAAGTGCTAAGAAAGAACATAAAACTGGGTAAGGGGGATGAGAGGTGTAAGAAGGAGGGGTGATTTTTCAGACAGGAAGGCCAGGGAAGGCCTCTGATAAGTTGGTATTTGAGCAGACACCTGAATAAAGTGAGGAGGTGAACTATAAGAAGAGCATTCCAGAGGGGTCAGGAGGTGCAAAGGCCCTGGGACAGGAGTAGACTCGCCATGTTCAAGAAACAGCAAGGAGACACTGTAGCTGTATTAGAGTGAAAAGATGAAAGATGAAATCAGAGACATGCCCATGGAGCTTATTATTCATCTCTTGTAGACCATGTAAAGGACTGAGCTTCTTTACTCTGAATGAGGTGGGAAGCCATTGGAGAGTTACAGGCAGAGAACTGACGTCCTTCTGACATACCTTTTATTAACAAACACTCTGGTCGCTACATGAAGAGAAGACTGAAAGGAGTGAGGGCAAAATCAGGGAAGACAGGATGATATTGAAATGTTCAAGCAGCAAATAAAGGTGGCTAAGCCAGTGTGGCAGAAGTGGAAGGGAGGAGAGAGGGGTGATTCTGGATATATTTTGAAGAACAGTTCAGGGATTTGCTGGGAGATTGGAGGTCAGATGTGAAACAAAGAAGCAACAAGAATGTCCTAGAAGTTTTTAATCTGAGCAACCAGAAGAATGGAACTGCCATTGACTGCATGAGGAACACTGTGGGAGGAGCAGGTCTCGGGGGAGAAAAATTAAAAATTTGGTGTGGGGGGCTTCCCTCGTGGTGCAGTGGTTGAGAGTCCACCTGCCGATGCAGGGGACACGGGTTCGTGCCCTGGTCCGGGAAGATCCCACATGCCGCGGAGCGGCTGGGCCCGTGAGCCATAGCCACTGAGCCTGCGCGTCCGGAGCCTGTGCTCCGCAGCGGGAGAGGCCACAGCAGTGGGAGGCCCGCGTGCCGCAAAAAAACCAAACCAAACCAAAACAAAAAAAGAATTTGGTTTGGGACATATCAAGCCTGAGATGCCCATTCAAGTAGAGAGATTGAGTAGGTAGTTGGATATATGAGTCTGTAGTTCAGGAGCAAAACTAGTAATTGAGATACAGATTTGAGAGGTGTAAGCAAAACAATGGTACAATGATACAACCATGGGTCTGAGTGAGATTAGCAGGGCAGGGTGGCGATGGCTATTGAATGTAAACATAGAAAGTGCAAACATACTGAGACCTGGGGATTGAGGAGATGAATAAAACCAAGAAGGGAGACTGAGATGGAACTGACAGTAAAGTAAAATAAGAATCAAGAAAGACAGATTGCCTGGCGGTCCAGTGGTTAAGACTTCGCCTTCCAATGCAGGGGATGCGGGTTCGATCTCTGATCTGGGAGCTAAGATCCCACATGCCTCGCAGCCAAGAAACCAAAAAAAACCATAAAACAAGCAATATTGTAACAAATTCCAAAAAGACTTTAAAAGTTTTAAAAAAGAAAGAAAATAACAAGTGTTGGCAAGGAGGTGGAGAAATTGAAACCCTTGTGCACTGCACTGGTGGTGGGAATGTAAAATAGTACATCTGCTATGGAGAACAGTATGGAGAAGCAGCCGCATAGCACAGGGAGATCAGCTCGGGGCTTTGTGACCACCTAGAGGGGTGGGATAGGGAGGGTGGGAGGGAGGGAGACGCAAGAGGGAAGAGATATGGGGACATATGTATAACTGGTTCACTTTGTTATAAAGCAGAAACTAACACACCATTATAAAGCAATTATACTCCAATAAAGATGTTTAAAACTAAATAAATAAATAAAAATTTAAAACTAAAGTATTGTCCCTTAAAAAAATTTTTAGAAAATAGGATTAACATATAATCCAGCAGTCCCACTTCTGGGCATATTGAAAGCAGGATCTTGAAGAGGTATTTGTACTTCCATGTTCATAACGGCATTATTCACAATAGCCAAGAGGTGGAAGCAACCCCAGTGTTCATCAATGGATGAATGGATAAACAAAATGTGATATAAACATACAATGATATATTACTTAGCCTTAAAACAGGTAGAAATTCTACCACATGCTGCAATATAGATGAACCTCGAGGACATTATGCTAAATGAGATAAGCTGGTCACAAAAAGACAAATACTGTATGATTTCACTTACATCGGGTGTCTAAAGTAGTCAAACTCATAGAAACAGAAAGTAAAATTGTGGTTGCCAAGGGGTAGTGGGCGGGGGAAATGAGTTCAGTGGGCATAGAGTTGCAGTTTTGCAAGATGAAAAAGTTCTAGGGATCTGTTGTACAACAATGCGAATATAGTTAACACTACTAAACTGTACACTTAAAGATGGTTACAATGGTAGATTTTGTTCTGTGCCCTTTACCACCATTCTGAATGAATCAATCAGGAAAGAAAGGGCAGCATCCCTGAAGTCAAATGAAGAAAGTGTTTAGGAAAAGGAAGCAAAGCACTGCGTTAAACGCTGCTAGAAGGTTATAGTTGCTGAATAATGACCCCCAAAGATATCAAGTCCTAATCCCTGGAATCTGCAAATATTAACCTTATAAGGGTAAAGAGTCTTTGCAGATGTGATTAAGTTAAGGTTCTTGACATGAAGTCATCATCCTAGATTATCCTGGTCAGTCCTAAATTCAATGATAAGTATCTTTACAAGACAGAGGCAGAGGGAGGTGACTCACAGAAGAGGAGGAGGAATTGCGACCACAGAGGCAGACATTGGGGTGATTTGGCCACAAGTCAAGGAATGCCAGCAGCCACCAGAAGCTGAAAGAGGCAAGAAATGGATTCTTTCCTGGAAAGTCCAGGGTAAATCATGGCCCTGCTTTCCACTTAGTGGCACTGATTTTGAACTTCTAGCTTCCAGAACTGGGAGAGAGTAAATTTCTGCTGTTTTAAGCCATGATGTTGGTAGTAATTTGTTACAGCAACCATAGCAAACTAATTTGTTACAGCAACCATAGCAAACTAAGATCAAGGTCAAGTAAGATGAGGACCGAGAAATGCCCATTGGACTCGGCAAGCTGGGAGCTGGACCTGCTGGTGACCAAGACAAATGTAGTTTCTATAGAGTGGTGGGGGAAAGGCTATTTGGAGTGAGCACAGGAAGGAACTGCAGGAAGAGAAATGGATGCAGCGAGGCCAGACAAGCTTTCCAGGCCATCTGTAAGGGAAAGCCGAGAAATGGGTTTCTTGCTGGGGAGGGCGTGCAGAGTCAAGGGACAGGTTTTGTTGTTGTTGTTTTTCTTAAGATGGGAGATATTTTAGCATATTTGTATGCTGATGGGATTGTTCCCATAAAGAGGAGAGGAAAACTGGTGATGCAGGAGAAAATGAGAAAAAAAGGGCAAGGATCAAGTCCTTTAATAGATAAGAAAATATGGGATCCCAGGCTGAAGTGAAGGGACTCCTCACCAAGACAGAGGAAACAACAGGGCACAAGCAGTTCCTCATCACAAGAGAAGAGAAGGCAGAGTTTACGAGCATAGAAGTGCACATGCACATAGGTTGGTGGGATTGGTCATGGTAGAATATGGGCGTTCTCTTCTAGGTGCTGCTCACTTTTCAGTGAAATAAGAAGTAAGGCCACCAGCTAAGAATGACGATGGAGAGAGAGAAGAGGTATTAGAGGCTCAAGGAGAAAGGAGAAGATGTGAGAAAAGTCAGTGGAAGTTGACTAAGGAAATGTGGAAGAAAAGCTGGACAGCACTAAGGACCCACTTGAAGTTAATATCTGTGAATTTGTGCTTATATGTTTACTCAACACTCTTAGCTGCTCAAGGGTAGATTGCGAGTTGGATTCAACCAGGGTTGGGGATTTTAGCAGCTGGTGTGATGGAGGGAGAAAGAGGCAGAGTTGCTGTTTGTTTAAGGGGAGTGGCCACATGATGGACTGTGGGAGATAAGCCAGGTGAGGTGGCACACGAGGACATGAGGGTCGTGAGAGAGAGTGAAAAGGCAGCAGACTCAATGGATTGGTGTCCTGAATTCTTAGAATCAGGGTGCAGTGGGAGTAATCTGGAAAGACAGGAAATGAACATGAGAGAATGGGAAGCTTGAAACCGTTCTCTCAACCAGCTGGTCACAGGGCTTTTCTTCATATTTATCTACTTCCCTTGGACATTGAGTTTTGGAATTTGGGCTGAAACTTAACTACATTGAGAGAGTCCCAGAGCTGTGGGATTTAATGATAGAGTGACAAGAGTGAAGCTACATTATTATCTCTTGAGCAACAAGCAAAAAAACTAGAAAGGAATCAAGCAGTCCTCCACCCCAATCCTCTCATTTTACAGAAGAGGAAACTGAGGCCCAGAGGGGCGAAAGGACTTGTTCATGATTACTCAGCCAAGTTGAAACTCGAATCCAGACCTCCAGCCTCAGAACCGACAGCTCTCTTTAATAGCCTCCACTGATCCTCACAGTTTCTTCATGAACGTCAGTTCAGTACCTTGGAGAGCTATGACTGACAGCTCATTAAGCATCCTTGTGGCTCTGCTACCTCCATGCCCCTTTGTCTTTCCCTTCAGATTTTCATCAAAAGACACCACACATTTACTAAAACAAGATAGCTTCTAAAAAATTCCTTGGAAATCTACACAATTATCTCTTTCTCCTTCCACATAACATTAAACCTATTCTATTAAAATGTAGAGATCTGCTTAGCAAATACTATTCACTCACTAATCAAGGAACCCTTGTATCACATTTGCTGGCTATTTAGGTTCTTTGCAAAAATAGTACAAAAAATAACTAAGGTGGAAAAATCAAGCCCAGTTCCTCTAGTCTAAATCAATTAAAATGTCTCACTGCTGGGTAGTGATCACCATAGGGTATTGAAGGGTCAGGAGAGAGAATAGGATATTATTTTTATTTCATTGACCCCTCCCACATTCTCCTAATACGGTTTCTCTAACGGTGACCACACATGGGAGGGTATGTGGGGTAGGTGGGGAATTTAGTAAGAAATCTGAACCTTAATAATGCTTCCAATTTAGGGGGTAACAAAATGTTAGAAATAAGAAACAGTGAAAAGTGCATCTAACCAGGTATCTTAAACCCAGATTTAAGTCCTTGATTCTGACACTGGGTTGTAGACACCTTTTCTAAGGCAATTCATTTAATCACTCTAGCCCTTAAGTTTTGTTTTGTTTTTAATCTGTGAAGTTAGAGTCTTGGTTTAGAGGGTTTCAAATGTCTCATATTTAGCTTGTCTTTAAGGATTAGTGGCACAAATTTGCAGAAGAGCCATTTTCTAACTTGCTCATTCCTAGAAAAATCCTCAACCCTAATTCTGAAGAGGCCTTCCTTTTTATGAGCCCCCAGGACCTGCCAAAGCTGGACCAAACTTGTTAAATAAAACATAGGGCCGCTCGGGTTCCACATGTTTATAGATATTTTCTTAACATGTGTCACCAGTGATTAAAGTGTATTAATTCAGTGGTTATAAAACAGATTTCTGTTTTGGGTAGAGGGTTCTGCAAGGTAACTTCTGGGTCCTGCTAAACTCTGAGATTTAATAACGTCATGAACTCCATGGTATATTAAGTAAGGCGAGTTAAGTTCACAGCCTTTCGTTTCGCAGAACTGCTCTTAGTACCTGGGGACTGGTCTCAAAAGTGTTCATTCTGAGGGCAGGCTAGAAAAGGAATAAAGTGAGTGGTCAAGGTAGTTAAATAGCTCCTAAAAATAGTATCTACCGTTGAAGTGGTTTCAGGACTATATATACACAATTGTCAAAACCTTTTATCAGCACATGAAAGAAGGGTGAATTTTAATGTGTATAAATTATACCTTGATAAATCTGACTTTAAAAAAAACAGTATCTGTAAGATGACTGGTTCCCAAGTCAACATTTCAGACAGTTCCTTTCACCCTTTGGAGATGGCAAATAAATAGTTGTCCTGGGGAGAAGAGTCCCTTTCTTGATTCTGCTCCCCACCAGCCCAGGGTATTTCTGAAGCAGTGTGGGCAATAGCTGTCCTTACTTTATGACAAAGTAAAAGAAAACTTGTCCCTTTCTCTTTAATTTCTTACATTTTTCTTCTATTCACTCCATATAATCAAGGGGATGTTGGTATGGAAATTTATTTTATGCACCTAGGGCAGTAGTTCTAAGAACAATATTGATTAAAAGAAGAAAAAATGACTCTGTACTATGTATCAGAGCTGTGTAATAGCCTTAAAAGATGTGATATAAAATTTGACACTTGAGTAATGGGGAAACATTAAAATAACTTCATTTTCTTAAGAATGTGGGGGGCAGAGGGAAAGGATAAATCTTGCAGAATGGATAATGAGAAAACATCTCAGAAGGTCAGCATTTACGCAGGACCCACCAAATGATTATGTATATTAGTTAATATTATCTTCCCAGCATGATATTACACACCAAAAATAAACACTTCAAGTGGGAGAAAGGCACTTGAAAATTACTGTGAAGGTGAACTTGGTTGTCTTTCGGTGGTAGGATTATAGGAAATTTTTGTTTTCTGAATCTCTGTTTTTTTCAGCCTTCCAATAATGGCTATGTATTTCTTTTATAAGAAAAAAATACATTTAAAAAAGTGAATTGCTCCCTGCTGTCCCTGAAACTCAACTAATAAAAAGGAGATGAGCCCTCCTGGTTTATGTTCTCAGGACTGTGGGATTCTGTCTGAGATGAGTGGTCACAGATTGGTCAAGGGGCCAGTGCTACAAAGGAGTGCTCCGTATCAGACTGATGTTTACGCTTCCAAACTGCGTTTGTGTGTAATGTTGCACCTGGGAAAAGTTATTGATGATGTAGATGTTGCCCAAAACAACCAAATAATGGTGAGAGGGAAGGATGTGCACCGGTCTCAAGCTTCTATTTTGGCCCAAGAATGTGGGGATACTTGAAGATCAGATGAGATACAGCTAAGAGTCTGGGAGGCGCCCTTTCAGGGAACATGCTTTGTAAGCCCATTCGCTACCAAACGAAAGCCAGTGTAAGCAATCTGTATCCAGGAGCATCTGTTTGGTGGGGCTGTGGTGAGGGGCATGGATGATGCTGCGTGCCAGGTACTCATCCTCAGAAGCAGCAAACGTTTACTGAGGATCTACGGGGTGCTGGGGGTGATGGAGGACTTTCATTCTTTTAACAGTTATTTCTTGAGCACCTACTATGAACACGACAGACGAGGTCTTTGCTCTGAGCTTACATCTAGAGGAGGAGAGAGGCTGATCATCAATAAATTAATTTGATAATTCCAGATTATTTTAATACATTGAAGAAAATAAACAGGGTGATGTGCAGGAGAATGACAGGGGCTGGACAGGGGTCCTTTAGATAGTGTGATCAAGAGGAGACTTGGTGTTTGAATATAGGCCAGAAGGAGAAAGTAATAGCTATGGGTCACACCACCCGGAGGCCTTGCAGCATTGCAAACAGGGGAGACAGCAAGTACAAGGGCCCCTTGATGAAACCTAGCTGAGTCTGTTTAACCAGTAAAGACAGACAGATTTAAAGCAATTTTGGAGCTAGAATAGCAGGTTTAATAAATATTTATGAGAACAATGGCTGGATAAAATAAAGATAATTAATAACACCAGTCAGCATGCTGTACTTTCTAAAGCCAGAGAAATGGCTTGCATTATTATTATTATTATTTGCAGTACGCGGGCCTCTCACTGTTGTGGCCTCTCCCGTTGCGGAGCACAGGCTCCGGACGCGCAAGCTCAGCGGCCATATCTCACAGGCCCAGCCGCTCCGCGGCATGTGGGATCTTCCCGGACCGGGGCACGAACCTTGTGTCCCCTGCATCGGCAGCCGGACCCTCAACCACTGCGCCACCAGGGAAGCCCTGGCTTGCATTATTATAGCACAGGCTCGTAGGCTGGTGTGGCCTTGAGGGGCTGAGGAGGGTGCTATAGTCGCCGAGGAACATTCCTTGGCAGAAAAGAGGCTTGAGCTGGGCTATACAATATAGATGGGTGTGAGGGACGAGAGAGATGGCAAAGCCATGGCTGCTGAGGGATGAGCTGTGTTTGGAGAACAGAGAACAGGCTGATTTGGCTGAAGATTAGGGCTGGTGATGTGGAGGAGCAGCTGGCAGGGGAGACTTTGATGGAAATTGTTGCTATGTGTGCACGGACACCTGCCGGCTTTGCATACAGGAAATTAAATCATCCTGAGGCGGAGGCAGAAGCCTGTCGGCCTCAGATACTAGGCTTGCAAGTTTAATTCTGTGACCACAGAGAACCTTTCAAACACTGTATGTGGATGTGAGCCTTTCCTTCCAGAAGATCCCAATGAAACAAAGTGCCGTCCTAGAATTATTGAGGTGGCCCACAGCGTGCTCACATCCGCCCAGTGGCCGGTTTCCTTAGAAACTTACTATGTGTAACAAGTGCACATGCTTCTGGGCCACACACACTAAACGTTCAATAAATCCTTGTTAACTAATTTTGTATCACAGCTGATTTTCAAAAAAATCAAATCTCTTTAAGGTTGTCAACACAAATTGGAAATTTCAAAATTGGAGGTAAAGATGGGTAAAGATTACCCATCCTCCCTCCTCCCCAAAAAAAGGTTCCCCCACTCTTTGGATTGTTTATTGAGTTCTTGCTTATTATTAAGGTCTTGATTAATAGTCACAGTTAGTCATAATCGTAGATTTTCCCCTTTGCCTTTCTTAGTCCCTGATTCCCTTTCCATGTTCCTTCCAGGTTACAGTGCTTAGTAGTTGCTCAATAAATGGTGGTGGTCATTCTCTCTATTCATGCCTGCTCCTTGTATAGCACTCCAGAATTTACAAAACACTGTCACAAATGTTAGACACACATGTGCAGTCTGGGAGTTGTCATTCCCACTCGACAACTGAGCCACTGAGTCCCAGAACGATTAAATGATTTCCCCGCTGTAAACAGCTGGGAGTATCAGCCCAGACTAGAATCCAGGTCTTCTCCTAGTACCTGTTTTTCCACTTTTGTACTATCTCTCAGTTGCATCACTGGGAATATCCCCAGACAACACAGTGATTAAAAACTAACCTGAATGGAGGACGTCCGATTCTTACTGGGGGGACTGTATTGGGGAGCTTAGCCAAGGGACTTCTGGTGTCACCATTTTGTAAACCTAAGGAGCCATCCGAGCAGTGGTGAGGCAGCTTGGGCAGGTGAGTCTTCCTGGACTCCAGGGGCTGCCTAAGGCTTGAGATCCACCAAGGATTTAGGATTAAGGCTGTGGGGTTTTTTTAAAGAAATTAATTAACCGATAGGTAATTTCCTACAGAGAGGCAGAGGGCTGCTGCCTGTCAGATCTGCCTCGCCTCTTGTTGTGGAGTATTAGACATCAGTAGGTTCACAGAGCCATTTCTGTGGAAACAGGCTCATTATTTTTCTTTTGTTGGAACCCTACTGATTCGTGGTCTGGGCTTCCATATTAAAAAAAAGAAAACCCAACATATGCCATATAAAATAATCATCTTGTTTCCTTGGAGTGAACAAAGCCCATCTAACATCTAAAAATGCCAGCTCCCATTTGTGGACACAAGCCATTTCCTTGTCCAAGGCTCAGATAAGAACTAAAAGCTTACATGTCATTTCTTAAGCTGCAACATGGCCTATTCACTCCTGCGGCATTTTACAAAATCCGTGAAATCCATGACTTTGAGTCAACATTTTTCCAGGGTTATGTGTTTGTCAAGGTCTTTAAAAGCGGCTAACTGAGGATCCTTCTTCCAAGAGGAAGCTGTATCTGTGGAGATGTGTTGTTTTGAAAACAACAGTTTGCTGGAAAGCGGAGAGCTGTCATTTCAATGAATGGTTTCTGGCAGCAAGTGAGACAGGGAGGCTTGTTGTGTCTTACTCTCCACCTACACAGCCTAGACGGCCCCCATGCTGATTTGAGGAAGTCAGACATCATCTTGTCTTTCTCCCATTTGGCAAGTGGCACCATCCCAGCAAACCACATGGAAATAGTACAGAATGGATTGATTGCTCCCTTGGTTCATTCTGTTCCCTCTTGGCCCCAGAGCACTTTTGGTTGGTACAGCTTCCACGTCAGCCCTCGTTCGCCTTAGCTCTCCCTGTAGCTGTACAGACAGTGAAAATTGCTATTATGTTTGTGAAAATGGCCAACCTGTACCATAGTCTCCAGGTTAGGATCAGTCTGCTGCCTCTAAAAACATGAATTGAGGTGGGCTAAAGGAAAAAATCTTTCCCTGGGGACCTTGCTTTAGAAACAGCTTTCTTGCTCACATTCTGACTTAATCTAAGTCTCCTCCAACCGGGGATGCGGTGCTTAATTCTCTGGAACTGTTGTGAGGATTAAATAGGATAATTCTTTAAAGTGCTTGGCCCAGTTCCTGACACATGGCAAGCCTTTGATTTATAAGCTAATATTCATTTTTAGTCTGAGTTCCTGGTGCTCTGCTGAAAGAACAGAGCTTTAGGCCTGGAAAATCGAGTTCTGGGAAATGGGAAACACTCAAAGATGTGGAGGGGAGATAGGAGGAGGGGAAAGTCACTTGGAAGGCTCCTGTTTGGTTTTGTTTACAAATTCGTCACCTTAGCCAGCATGGTGGTGGTGTCTGGCTGTCTGCATCCTCTCGGCCCCGTGAGCTCCCTGAGGCTCCCTGGGGAGGATACCTTCCCATGCCTCCTTCCCTGCTCCCCTCCCTCTTGCTATGCTCACCAGTGCCTCCTGGACTCCTGGATCATTCCACAGCCTCCATCCTATGCAAGCCCTTCCATTCCTAAGCCTATGTGCACATACCCTCCCCTACACCCTGCCTATTCCCCCAACTTGCTCTCCATCTCTCCATTTTATTCCCATCTCTCCATTTTATTCTCCATCTCTAACCTCTACACTGCTCCTCAAAGATGAGCAAAGGCAAGTGAGGAAACCACGACATTGTGACACCCAAAAGAAACCTTTGTGACATCTCCAGTTGTTGAAACACATGATTGGGAAAAAAGTGAGTGAACAAGATGAATTCCACCCCTGATGCCCTGCGCCTTGAAAGTGTTGAGGGAAAAGCAACGAGCTTCACAAATAAATCCCTTATGGATTTTAAACGTCCCTAGTGGCTGGAGAACCAAAAGGAAATTCATGTTTGCTGAGGAGTAGAGATTGCAATGTGCTATTTTGGGATTTTCAAGTCAAAATGGCCAACTGGTATTAGAGGATAATGCCTGACAAAAAAACAACCCTGAAAGCTAGCAGGCTATTTTACAATTCCTATTTGATTCACAGTGTAGCCACTGTTCATACGTTTACTAGTGTTCTGACTCTGAAAGCCCTTCACAGGAAAGGATATTAAATGTCCTCCCTATATAGAATCTAATCCATTTGATGATGATGTACTTACTTGTTGCAGAATAAATTAGAGTGGGGATCAAAAAATGAGTGGCAGAATGGCCAAGCTCAAACTTGGGTTGTGTGTCTGAACAGTTAACAAAGTCATTTTTCCAGGTGACTAATTGTAGAAACTCTGAAGAATTCTAAATTGGAATAGTTTGGAATTAGTCCTCTAATATAAAAGCAGCTACTAACCAATCCGCTATGCTAGGGCTAACTGACAAATGAGAATAATAAAGATAGCGAGTGACTGGGAAACTAAACCTCGAATTTGTTTTCTAGACCTAGACATTGTTTGTTTTATTGCCAATGTAATCCTAACCTGGAAATATACAAAACAAATAAATCAAACCCCCTCAGCACCTACTGCAAATATCAAAATGTAGTTCAGAGAAACACACAGTTGTAATTAAAATGAAAGGCTATAGGGAAACCTGCCTGGATCCACACTTTAAAAACACCATTAAAGTATGAAAAGAATGGAATCCTCCACAATTAACCTACAGTCTCTAAGGCAAAGATCCCTCAATCAAAACATTTCTTTATCTTTGTGCCACGGAAATAAGGGGTTGTGTGTTGATTCCCGACACTAAATGACAAGAAAATGTATGGTTTCTTAACAGAAAAGTTCCTCCTGAAAGAAATTAAAATACTGGATGTATTTTTAGAAAAAGAAAACTCATCTGATGGTTATAACAGGCCTGTCCCTCATTTGGGGGGATGGGGAACAAGTCTCATCAGTTGAAAATAATAAAATGTCTTCTGTTATTATTCACGGGTTGGAATTGGTGGGATAATTAGGACATTCTTCCATCAATCTCTAACACAAAAGCTCTGTGATTATTCTAGGGGTTTCTGTGGTTTGTAATTTTTTTTCCTCACTGGCAGATATAACTCAGCATAATCTCATTCCACCAGTGCATTGCAAGAAAGAGACTATGCTCTTTTTTTAAATGAACATGGACTAAGCATCCATAAAGCGTAATAATGCTAATGAGAATTAAGAGCACTTACACTTATTCATCACTGGGAAGGTAATAGGGATCATAAGACATAAGTACGAAAGCCCAGTGTGTTGAACCTTTTCTTATGGAGTACTTTCTTTGAGCAGATTTTTCATTCATGGCTCTATGGCTATGTTTTCAGTGTCCTTTCTCACTGAGGGTACTGTGGACCTTTGGAACAGCATGATTCATTGTTGCCTGGCATTCTGCAGGGCATTAGAGTTCCTGCCTCTGCTCGCTAAATGTCAGTAGCCCCCTAGTTATTGTCATAACTCAGTCCACCCCCGCACATTTCCAAATGGTTCCTATTGGGTGACATCTCCCCTGGCTGAGAACTACTGCTGGTGGTTCTAGTGTGGGGCTTGGAGAATAAATTGAACCCCATTTGGAATTTCCAGAGAGTAGACTTTAGAATTTTAAAATGAGATATTGGCTGTAGGATTCTGAAAGAATGAATCTGCAGCATTATACCTCCTGATTCAAATTCAGAGATGTATAACCACTCATAGTCTGTGCCATAACTTGGTTGTCAGTCTGGGCCACTGCAAAGGTAAACTCCAGGGCATCGCAAAGCAGGCTAAAGACTAGGCTGATGGGGTGAGGGGGAGTGGTGTCCATAAATTAATCACCCTTTCTTATTAACTAAAAGGGGTTTTTTCGGTTTGTTTATTTTTAAGAGGGTTGTATCTGTATGTATTTTAAAGCTTTGTCTACATGATCTTTTCGGAGAATTTTACTTTTAGCTATTTCAGTTGTCAGTGTATTTAAACCATTTCCTTCCCTCTTAGAAAAATAATTTCAGCCCAATTTGGGTTACATGTAAAATGAAACAGAAACATTAGCAAAGAGTATCTGTGCTTGCCTGTTGAAACAGCCTGTGCATCTAACAGGATTCTGTCAACACTTTATCTTGGCCCCATTATGTTCACAAGGTACAGTGCCCTCTCCTCAACGGCACTTCTCACTGCATGCAATTACTCTCAACTCAGGCAAGGGGCGGAAGGCAAAAGGTTTCCTCTTCCCCATTAAGAATCAGTGGTCTAGCATTTCTATACACTAAGGATAAACAAGCTGGAAAGGAAATTAAGAACACAATTCCATTTCCAATATCATGAAAAAGAATAAAATACTTAGGAATTAACTAAGGAGGTAAAAGAATTGTACAATAAAAACTTCAAAACATTGCTGAAAGAAATTTAAGAAGACATAAATAAACAGAAAGACATCCCATGTTCATAGATTGGAAGAATTAATATTGTTAAAATATCAGTATTACTCAAAGCAATCTACAGATTCGATGTAATCTGTATTAAAATTCCAGAAATAATTTTTGCAGAAATAGAAAAATCCATCCTAAAATTTGTGTGGAAGGTCAAGGGCCCTGAATAGCCAAAAAGAATCTTGAAAAAGAACAAGTTGGAGGACTCACACTTCATAATTTCAAAACTCACTACAAAGCTACAGTAATAAAAAATTATGATACAGGCATAAAGATAGACATAGACCAATGGAATAGAGTAGAGAACCCAGAAATAAACCCTCGCATATATAGTCGAATGATTTTCAACAACAGTGATGAGACCATTCAATAGAGAATGAACAATCTTTTCAACAACTGGTGCTGGGAAAACTAGATATCCACATGCAATAATAATAATAATAATAGAGTTGGACCCTTACCTCACGCCATACACAAAAATTAACTCAAAATGGATCAAAGACATAAATATAAGGGCTAAAACTATAAAACTCTTAGAAGAAAATGTAACAGAGGAAAACTTTTTGCTATAATTACCTGCATTTCTAACAAAGATAACCACAATAAGACTAACTTGTTCACAAATTAAGTCTAATTTCAATAAACTTGGCCTGATTATTTAGTGATTAACCATAGAGACTCTTTCAAAGTTTGCTTTGCTGGAACTTTTTATAAGAAATCTCAGATTAAACTCTTAAAAGCCTCTCTAGGCTAGGAAGAGAAGCAGAGAATTTGCTGTCAGACTTTGCTTGCAGTACCTATAGATTTGGATGCATTTTTCTCTTTTTGAAATCAGCAAAATATCCTAAGGCTCCCAGACCTGCCAGGAGGTGACGTTCCTTACTCACCTGGTAAGGCTGCCAGGAACCCTGTAAACAGGGTTGGCTGATTTTTCCAAGGCGTTTTATTGGCTCCATAAAGTCAGCTTTAGTTCCTTAAAGCTTTCTGGTCATATCTGAGTCTATGTTTGTCTCTCTCAAATATAACATTCCAGTCAAAGCCTTGGACCAATGTTTCCAATTGTGTCCTGTTACAAGGAAAACAGATTCTTATTGAACTTATGCAAATAATTATATTGCCATGAAAATAAGAATACTCATGGAGAGTTTCTTAATTCCTGAGGGACAAAGTAGGGAGAAAAAGTAAATGTTTCATCTTTGTCCACAGAGGTATAATTTACCAAATTGCTCTAAGTCATGGGTAGCTTAAGAGAAAAGGGAAAATTTTTTCCTTAAATCTGGAAAAACAAAACATTAAAGAACCAGCAGTGTTTCAAATGAAAAGTCATAAAAATTATAATCATCCTCTTCAGTTCATTCAGTTCCATGTATAATAATGAATTCTTGTTGATCTTGGTCTTTTGTTAGCAGTTTTGTGAATCCAGTTTTCCTTAGAGTTCTATAAATCCTTACCCAGTTCAGTGGTATGATCTAAAAGTTATCAGAAGTCTGTATTCCACAGGACTTCTCAGAGTCCTTTCCATGAATTTCTCCGAAGATGAAACACATTTGCAAAAGTCATCAAAGTAAAACAAAAATTATAAATGACAAAAGACTTTAAAATGTCCAGGGTTAAAGATCTAATGAAAGCTCATTACAATGCTATTAACAAGGAAATTTAGTTATTTCTGTGACATACATTCTAAGATAATAACTAGTAATAACATTATACCTGGACATATCAGATTTCTAGGAATTTCATATAATTTCTGGAACACTTATATACCTATACAAGTATAACATAAAGCAGGCCTGTATTAACTTATAATTTGACAATGCTTCCCATGTAATTTAACATATCAAATAAGCCTAATTAGTTAAACATCTTCCCTTTTTTTAATAAGTAGAGAGAACAAACCTTTTGAGATGTTCCAGGGAACCTCTGGAAAATCCCAAGTTACTTCCAGATCAAAAGACTTCATTTAGAATTTGATTTGGGGAAGTTTGTCAAAAATATCAAAGGGTTTGGACACTTGACTAAATAAGATCACAGATAATTATGAAACAATAATTATTTAATTAAAATGATAAAAGATTTTAAAGGCAAATACAGAAGGTTACATAGTTTTAAGCAAAATTTAGCTCTTATTATTAAGGCTCACTTAGGTAATCAAAGACCTGATAAAGACAACATGAAAGCACAGAAAATTATTTTAGTAAAACATAAAATCTTTGCTTCCTAGGCAGATTACTTACAAGGTAAAGAAAAACCTTTCACAATCTCTTATCAGGAGCAGACCAAGGGTTCAATAAAACTTGCTCTTTTAAGCAGAAAATTAAACTTTAGTTTTACATAAGCACACTGTTGATATTAAAGCTTATTTTTAAACCCTTATATTAACAATTCATTTTAGCCAGCTCCATTACCCAAGGTAAAAGTCTCTCTTTCTCTCTCACTTCCCAACTTTCTATTTTCATTTAGTTTGTCTTTTGTTTCTCTTTTTCCCATTGTGAAATAACAAGCCTTACTTTAAGATAAAGTTACCTTCATTTCCCTTAAGAAAAATGCATCTTCATACCTCATACCTTTTTTTTTAACATCTTTATTGGAGTATAATTGCTTTACAATGGTGTGTTAGTTTCTGCTTTATAACAAAGTGAATCAGTTATACATATACATATGTTCCCATATCTCTTCCCTCTTGCATCTCCCTCCCTCCCACCCTCCCTATCCCACCCCTCTAGGTGGTCATGAACCACGTAGCTTATCTCCCTGTGCTATGCAGATACTTCCCACTAGCAATCTATTTTACGTTTGGTAGTGTATATATGTCCATGCCACTCTCTCACTTTGTCACAGCTCACCATTCCCCCTCCCCATATCCTCAAGTCCATGCTCTAGTAGGTCTGTGTCTTTATTCCTGTCTTATCCCTATCCCATGACCTTTTCTTTTTCTCTTAGATTCCATATATATGTGTTAGCATACGGTATTTGTTTTTCTGTTTCTGACTTACTTCACTCTGTATGACAGACTCTACGTCCATCCACCTCACTACAAATAACTCAATTTCGTTTCTTTTTATGGCTGAGTAATATTCCATTGTATATATGTGCCACATCTTCTTTATCCATTCATCTGTTGATGGACACTTAGGTTGCTTCCATGTCCTGGCTATTGTAAATAGAGCTGCAATGAACATTTTGGTACATGACTCTTTTTGAATTATGGTTTTCTCAGGGTATACGCCCAGTAGTGGGATTGCTGTGTTGTATGGTAGTTCTATTTGTAGTTTTTTAAGGAACCTCCATACTGTTCTCCATAGTGGCTGTATCAATTTACATTCCCACCAACAGTGCAAGAGTGTTCCCTTTTCTCCACACCCTCTCCAGCATTTATTGTTTCTAGATTTTTTGATGATGGCCATTCTGACTGGTGTGAGATGATACCTTATTATAGCTTGGATTTGAATTTCTGTAATGATTAGTGATGTTGAGCATCATTTCATGTGTTTGTTGGCAATCTGTATATCTTCTTTGGAGAAATGTCTGTTTAGGTCTTCTGCCCATTTTTGGATTGGGTTGTTTGTTTTTTTGTTATTGAGCTGCATGAGCTGCTTGTAAATTTTGGAGACTAATCCTGGTTGTCTTTTTGTCTTCTTTATGGTTTCCTTTGCTGTGCAAAAGCTTTGAAGTTTCATTAGGTCCCATTTGTTTATTTTTGTTTTTATTTCCATTTCTCTAGGAGGTGGGTCAAAAAGGATCTTGCTGTGATTTATGTCATAGAGTGTTCTGCCTATGTTTTCCTCTAAGAGTTTGATAGTGTCTGGCCTTACATTTAGGTCTTTAATCCATTTTGAGTTTATTTTTGTGTGTGGTGTTAAGGAGTGTTCTAATTTCATTCTTTTACATGTAGCTGTCCAGTTTTCCCAGCACCACTTATTGAAGAGGCTGTCTTTTCTACACTGTATATTATTGCCTCCTTTATCAAAGATAAGGTGACCATATGAGCGTGGGTTTATCTCTGAGCTTTCTAACCTGTTCCATTGATCTATCTTTCTGTTTTTGTGCCAGTACCATACTGTCTTGATTACTGTAGCTTTGTAGTATAGTCTGAAATCAGGAATCCTGATTTCTCCAGCTCCGTTTTTCGTTCTCAAGATTGCTTTGGCTTTTCGGGGTCTTTTGTGTTTCCATACAAATTGTGAAATTTTTTGTTCTAGTTCTGTGAAAAATGCCACTGGTAGTTTGATAGGGATTGCATTGAATCTGTAGATTGCTTTGGGTAGTAGAGTCATTTTCACAATGTTGATTCATCCAATCAAAGGACATGGTATATCTCTCCATCTGTTGGTATCATCTTTAATTTCTTTCATCAGTGTCTTATAATTTTCTGCATACAGGTCTTTTGTCTCCTTAGGTAGGTTTATTCCTAGATATTTTATTCTTTTTGTTGCAGTGGTAAATGGGAGTGTTTTCTTGATTTCACTTTCAGATTTTTCATCACTAGCGTATATGAAAGACAGATTTCTGTGCATTAATTTTGTATCCTGCTGCTTTACCGGATTCATTGATTACCTCTAGTAGTTTTCTGGTAGCATCTTTAGGATTCTCTATGTAGAGTATCATGTCATCTGCAAACAGTGACAGATTTACTTCTTTTATGATTTGGATTCCTTTTATTTCCTTTTCTTCTCTGATTGCTGTGGCTAAAACTTCCAAAACTATGTTGAATAAGAGTGGTGAGAGTGGGCAACCTTGTCTTGTTCCTGATCTTAGTGGAAATGCTTTCAGATTTTCACCATTGAGGACGATGTTGGCTGTGGGTTTGTCATATATGGCCTTTATTATGTTGAGGAAAGTTCCCTCTATGCCTACTTTCTGCAGGATTTTTATCATAAATGGGTATTGAATATTGTTGAAAGCTTTCTCTGCATCTATTGAGATGATCATATGGTTTTTCTCCTTCAATTTGTTAATATGGTGTATCACATTGATTGATTTGCACATATTGAAGAATCCTTGCATTCCTGGGATAAACCCCACTTGGTCATGGTGTATGATCCTTTTAATGTGCTGTTGGATTCTGTTGCTAGTATTTTGTTGAGGACTTTTGCATCTATGTTCATCAGTGATATTGGCCTGTAGTTTTCTTTCTTTGTGACATCTTTTTCTGGTTTTGGTATCAGGGTGATGGTAGAATGAGTTTGTGAGTGTTCCTCCCTCTGCTGTATTTTGGAAGAGTTTGAGAAGGAGAGGTGTTAGCTCTTCTCTAAATGTTTGATAGAATTCGCCTGTGAAGCCATCTGGTCCTGGGCTTTTGTTTGTTGGAAGATTTTTAATCACAGTTTCAATTTCAGTGCTTGTGATTGGTCTGTTCATATTTTCTATTTCTTTCTGGTTCAGTCTCAGCAGGTTGTGCATTTCTAAGAATTTGTCCATTTCTTCCAGGTTGTCCATTTTATTGGCATACAGTTGCTTGTAGTAATCTCTCATGATCCTTTGTATTTCTGTACTGTCAGTTGCTACTTCTCCTTTTTCATTTCTAATTCTATTGATTTGAGTCTTCTCCCTTTTTGTCTTGATGAGTCTGGCTAATGGTTTATCAATTTTGTTTACCTTCTCAAAGAACCAACTTTTACTTTAATTGATCTTTGCTATCATTTCCTTCATTTCTTTTTCATTTATTTCTGATCTGATCTTTATGATTTCTTTCCGTCGGCTAACTTTGGGGTTTTTTGGTCTTCTTTCTCTAATTGCTTTAGGGGAAAGGTTAGGTGGTTTATTTGAGATGTTTCCTGTTTCTTAAGGTAGGATTGTATTGCTATAAACTTCCCTCTTAGAACTGCTTTTCCTGCATCCCATAGGTTTTGGGTCATCGTGTCTCCATTGTCATTTGTTTCTAGGTATTTTTTGATTTCCTCTTTGATTTCTTCAGTGATCACTTCGTTATGAAGTAGTGTATTGTTTAGCCTCCATGTGTTTGTATTTTTTACAGATCTTTTCCAGTAATTTATATCTAGTCTCATGGCATTGTGGTCAGAAAAGATACTTGATATGATTTCAATTTTCTTAACTTTACCAAGGCTTGATTTGTGACCCAAGATATGATCTATCCTGGGGAATGTTCCATGAGCACTTGAGAAAAACGTGTATTCTGTTGTTTTTGGATGGAATGCTCTATAAATATCAATTAAGTCCATCTTGTTTAATGCATCATTTAAAGCTTGTGTTTCCTTATTTATTTTCATTTTGGATGATCTGTCCATTGGTGAAAGTGGGGTGTTAAAGTCCCCTCCTATGATTGTGTTACTGTTGATTTCCCCTTTTATGGCTGTTAGTATTTGCCTTATGTATTGAGGTGCTCCTATGTTGGGTGCATAAATATTTACAATTGTTATATCTTCTTCTTGGATTGATCCCTTGATCATTATGTAGTGTCCTTCTTTGTCTTTTGTAAAAGTCTTTATTTTAAAGTCTATTTTGTCTGATATGAGAATTGCTACCCCAGCTTTCTTCTGATTTGCATTTGCATGGAATATCTTTTTCCATCCCCTCACTTTCAGTCTGTATGTGTCCCTAGGTCTGAAGTGGGTCTCTTGTAGACAGCATATATAAAGGTCTTGTTTTTGTATCCATTTAGCCAGTCTGTGTCTTTTGGTGGGAGCATTTAATCCATTTACATTTAAGGTAATTATTGATATGTATGTTCCTATTCCCATTTTGTTAATTGTTTTGGGTTTGTTACTGTAGGTGTTTTCCTCCTCTTGTGTTTCTTGCCTAGAGAAGTTCCTTTAGCATTTGTTGTAAAGCTGGTTTGGTGGTGCTGAACTCTCTCAGCTTTTGCTTGTCTGTAAAGGTTTTAATTTCTCTATCAAATCTGAATGAGATCCTTGCTGGGTAGAGTAATCTTGTTTGTAGGTTTTTCTCCTTCATTACTTTAAATATGTCCTGCCACTCCCTTCTGGCTTGCAGAGTTTCTGCTGAAAGATCAGCTGTTAACCTTAAGGGGATTCCCCTGTGTGTTGTTTGTTGTTTTTCCATTGCTGCTTCTAATATATTTTCTTTGTATTTAATTTTTGATAGTTTGATTAATATGTGTCTTGGTGTGTTTCTCCTTGGATTTATCCTGTATGGGACTCTCTGTGCTTCCTGGACTTGATTAACTATTTTCTTTCCCATATTAGGGAAGTTTTCAACTATAGTCTCTTCAAATATTTTCTCAGTCCCTTTCTTTTGCTCTTCTTCTTCTGGGACCCCTTCAATTCGAATGTTGGTGCATTTAATGTTGTCCCAGACATCTCTGAGACTGTCCTCAGTTCTTTTCATTCTTTTTTCTTTATTCTGCTCTGCATTAGTTATTTCCACTATTTTATCTTCCAGGTCACTTATCCGTTCTTCTGCCTCAGTTATTCTGCTATTGATCCCATCTAGAGTATTTTTAATTTCATTTATTGTGTTGTTGATCGTTGTTTGTTTCATCTTTAGTTCTTCTAGGTCCTTGTTAAATGTTTCTTGCATTTTGTCTATTCTATTTCCAAGATTTTGGATCATCTTTACTATCATTATTCTGAATTCTTTTTCAAGTAGACTGCCTATTTCCTCTTCATTTGTTAGGTCTGGTGGGTGTTACCTTGCTCCTTCATCTGCTGTGTGTTTTTCTGTCTTTTCATTTTGCCTATCTTACTGTGTTTGGGGTCTCCTTTTCGTAGGCTGCAGGTTCGTAGTTCCCATTGTTTTTGGTGTCTGTCCCCAGTGGCTAAGGTTGGTTCAGTGGGTTGTGTAGGTTTCCTGGTGGAGGGGACTAGTGCTTGTGTTCTGGTGAATGAGGCTGGATCTTGTCTTTCTGGTGGGCAGGTCCACGTCTGGTGGTGTGTTGTGGAGTGTCTGTGGCCTCATTATGATTTTAGGCAGCCTCTCTGCTAATGGATGAAGCTGTGTCTGTCTTGCTAGTTGTTTGGCATAGGTTGTCCAGCACTGTAGCTTACTGGTCGTTGAGTGAAGCTGGGTGTTGTTGTTGAGATGGAGATCTCTGGGAGATTTTCGCCATTTGATATTACGTGGAGCTGGGAGGTCTCTTGTGGACCAGTGTCCTGGAGTTGGCTCTCCAACCTCAGTGGCAAGCCCTGACACCTGGCTAGAGCACCAAGAGACTGTCCTCCACACGGCTCAGAATAAAAGGGAGAAAAAATAGAAAGAAAGAGGATAAAATAAAATAAAGAAAAAATAAAATAAAGTTATTAAAATAAAAAAATAATTATTAAGAAGAAAATTTTAAAAAGTAAAAACAAACAAAAAATGGACGGACAGAACCCTAGGACAAATGGTGACAGCAAAGCTATACAGACAAAATCTCACACTGAAGCATACACATACACGCTCACAAAAAGAGGAAAAGGGGAAAAAATCATCTATCTTGCTCCCAAAGTCCACCTCAGTTTGGGATGATTCGTTGTCTATTCAGGTATTCCACAGATGCAGGGTACATCAAGTTGATTGTGGAGATTTAATCCACTGCTCCTGAGGCTGCTGGGAGAAATTTCCCTTTCTCTGCTTTGTTCGCAGGGTTCCCGGGGTTCAGCTTTGGATTTGGCCCCGCCTCTGCATGTAGGTCGCCTGAGGGCGTCTGTTCTTTGCTCAGACAGGACAGGGTTAAAGGAACTGCTGATTCAGGGGCTCTGGCTCACTCAGGCCAGGGGGAGGGAAGGGTACGGATGAGGGGCGAGCCTGCAGCGGCAGAGGCCAGCGGGATGTTGCACCAGCCTGAGGCACGCCGTGCGTTCTCCTGGGGAAGTTGTCCCTGGATCACAGGACCCTGGCAGTGGTGGGTTGTGCAGGCTCCCAGGAGGGGCGGTGGGGATAGTGACCTGTGCTCACACACAGGCTTCTTGGTGGTGGCAGCAGCAGCCTTAGCATCTCATGCCTGTCTGTGGGGTCCGCGCCGATAGCTGCGGGTCGCGCCGTCTCTGGAGCTCCTTTAAGCAGCGCTCTTAATCCCCTCTCCTCGCGCCCCAGGAAACAAAGAGGCAAGAAAAAGTCTCTTGCCTTTTCGGCAGGTCCAGACGTTTTCCCGGACTCCCTTCCTGCTAGCCGTGGCGCACTAGCCCCCTTCAGGCTGTGTTCACGCCGCCGACCCCAGTCCTCTCCCGGCGCTCCGACCGAAGCCCGAGCCTCAGCTCTCAGCCCCCTCCCGCCCCGGCGGGTGAGCAGACAAGCCTCTTGGGCTGGTGAGTGCTGGTCGGCACCGATCCTCTGTGCAGGAATCTCTCCGCTTTGCCCTCCGCACCCGGGTGGCTGCGCTCTCCTCCGCGGTGCCGAAGCGTCCCCGCTCCGCCACCCGCAGTCTCCGCCCTCAAAGGGGCTTCCTAGTTTGTGGAAACCTTTCCTCCTTCACAGCTCCCTCGCGCTGGTGCAGGGCCCGTCCCTATTCTTTTGTCTCTGTTTATTCTTTTTTCTTTTGCCCTGCCCAGGTACGTGGGGAGTTTCTTGCCTTTTGGGAGGTCTGAGGTCTTCTGTCAGCGTTCAGTGGGTGATCTATAGGAGTTGTTCCACATGTAGATGTATTTCTGATGTATCTGTGGGGAGGAAGGTAATCTCTCTGGCGTCCTACTCTTCTGCCATCTTCTCCTGAATCCCCCTCATACCTTTTTTAACCCTAAACACAACCTACTTTTCTTACACAGAAACGTTTTTCTTATTATTTTTGGTAGTTCCAATTGCATTTATTAATTAGAATTTTTAATTTGTAGAAACCTTAATTTCTAGTAAAAACCAAGAAGTAAGCAGTTGTGAATTGTACATTATACCAGCATTCTTGGATTGGCAAATTTATGAATACATTTTATAATTTCTAAAAGCATATGTTTCTTTGTATTGTAACCTTTCAATGTGGTACATAATATTTCCTAATAGACCCAAATATCTTTAGTTTCTCTGTAATCAGAAACCAAAAGTGGATAAACCCATGTTCAATAATTAATGTTTCTGTGTCTTATCTTATTTGGAAATTATCTAGATATTCCATACATTTCTATCATTTAATTTAACTTAGCAAAACTCTAAGGGTATAAGTTACCAAAGGGAGTTGGGAAACTATTTAAGTATATATCATAAAACATAATTATTATTGAAAAGTTCACTTAAAAATTTTTAGCCCACTTACATTTATTTAATTCACTTGTTCCCAACAGTCATATCTAGATCACTCATGAAAATTTCCTAAGACATCAAAGTGGCCAGCCATCATTTTGAGTTATTTTTCTTGTTTACAAATTTTGCAACAGAGATAACATGAGCTTACTTGACTAGTAAACCCAGGTAGAATAAAAGTTGCATGTCTGCATTATATTTAATGCTGATGATTCTGAAGACATGTCTATTTTAACGAACTTAAACTAGCATTTATTTAGCAAAGGATATCCCACATCACATGAACTTGAAAAACATTTGAGTTAGTTTCTATGTTTCTGAGTTTTAGGAATGCTTAATTCATAAGAGCTTAAGTTTAAGCCAGTTAAATAGAGCTCATTTACAAAATGATTTTGGCAATACCATACAGAGGTAGAAAAATATCACATATACATAACATAGATTTATAGACATATGTAAACACACAGACAGACACAGAGACTTTATAGCTTTTGTTCTAAAACTTTAGCCATGAATCAGGTACAATAAAATAACACTCGCTAGTTTATAAATAACAGTTGAATTCAAATTATATCTCTGTAGGACAGAACAAGTTAAGCTCACTCTCTTAAATGGCTAAAGCTTTTTACTAATGTTTGTGCAGGAGACTTTTAAGATTTGTGTTTGTCCTTGACAAGTAATCTTATGAATGCTGTGGGCTAGATTTAGGCCAGTGAGTTTATAGTAGTTTGTATTTTTAAAAGCCCCCCCCCTCCTTTTTTTATCTTGTGTCTCAGGCAATTGTGAGCAGTGTTCTATTTACCTCTTGAGCTGTTTGCTTTATAAATACATGATAAGATTTAGATCTTCAAGGGACAGGGAAAGAATGTAGGAATTTGGGAGTGTATCTATTATCAGAAGTCTAAGGTAATTACTATTTAATTTTTTCCTTCTTTTTCTTAAGTCAGGACAATTGTACTTCCAATGTCTTGATTTTTTAATTATATCTGCAAATACCTGAAGGCAAATGGGAAAGGGTCTGAGTGGACTTTGAGCTGCTCTCAGAGCTATGCTTTTGTTTTTCTGAAGATTCAAGTTGCAAATCAAGTATTGTTGATTATAGTTCCTTTTTTTCTCCTGCAATCTGTCTTCAAAGAATTGGGTAGCTGCTTCCATCATAATGCTTAGAGGTTGACTAGTTCACCCAGGCACACTATTTTGAATTTGCCTTTTTAAATTTAGGAGAAAATTTCATATTAAGGAAGAAATTAAAAGATTTCTGTTTTCTGGAGCTTCAGGGCTTAATGCAGTATGCCTTTGAAAAGTCTGTACAAAGCATTTTATAAAGGCCTTTGGATGTTCTCCTTTTTCTGAGTGTACAATTTAACCTTAGACCAATTCACCTTGGGCAGGAAAGCCTCTACCTTTGCATATCATATATAATATTTAATATATAATATAGTGTAATATTTGCTAAACATCAGCCTCCACCTGGTCCATTTCCTGACCATTTTATAGGAGGGCCTGGGAGAAATTCTGGTCATCTGTTTCCTCTGGGAGAAGGGCTGTAAATGGCCAATACTCTTTTAAATACATCTTTAAATTTGGTAGGATCTTCTCAAAGTGGAGGTAAAGGGCTTTGTCATTTAAAAGGTCTGTTGCTTTCCAGGGGATATGAATTCTTTGTGGTGTTGGGTGGAGGGGTCCAGGATACATCTACAAAGGACATTGTATAGAAAGACCTGAAGCTGGCAGAGCCTGATTATGAGCCCTGGAAAGTAGGAGGAGTTGTAAGGAATAGCAAAGAAGGCCTTACTCTCCATCCTGGATACGTCTGTTAAATTTACTTCCCGGCTTTCGGCATTTGCATGAGTAACCTGTATACTTGAGGCCTAGAGATCAGAGTGCTCTCTATAAATCTTTTAGGGAATGGGAAGTTAAAACAGGCAGCTGGGTGTTTAAGGGGAAGATGGAGGAGTTTGAGGAGCTAAGGGAATTTACTGAGGAGATGGGGCCAGATTTTTTAAAGGGGGAATTTATGTTGGATGTGGTCTTTAATTTTTTTTCTAAGTCAAATGTCTGTTCTTTCATCTTGTTAAGAGGGTCCCTAAGGCTAGACATTATATTCCTTTGTGTTCTCTTTTTTTTTTTTTTTTTTTGCGGTACGCGGGCCTCTCACTGTTGTAGCCTCTCCCATTGCGGAGCACAGGCTCCGGACACGCACGCTCAGCGGCCATGGCTCATGGGCCTACCCGCTCCGCGGCATGTGGGATCTTCCCGGACCAGGGCACGAACCCGTGTCCCCTGCATTGGCAGGCGGACTCTCAACCACTACGCCACCAGGGAAGCCCTTGTGTTCTCTTTTTAATTTGGTCTTTCCATAGGTACCAGTAAGACAGTCGTTTAGAATGAGAGTGCTCTTAAAAACTCTCTTTCTTTCAAATATTGCCAGTTCAAAGGATCCTTTGGCCATTGATGAGTAGGAACTTACATTAATCTCAATAGAGACTCAAACCAGTAAGTCTTTTTACAGTTTAACCATGGATGCAAGAGGCATCACAAAGGACAGTACAAAAGACATAGTCCTCAGAAGATCCAGAGACTTCATTCCATATTTAACCTAAGAAAGCAAAGTTGTCATAGGTAGTAAGAACGGTATAGTGCAAACAGTGTCTCTGGTCTCTCACAAGAGCATGAGGCCACTCTAGTCACAGACCTACTAATCTATGACACCAGGCAGGCATTAATAGAATGAGACTTTTCCAGCACTAGCAAGACAACGAAGGCTGAGATGACAAAGGCCCCTTATGACAAACTTCCCTGAAAGCTGGCACAGTTGGACAAAGAGAACATTGCTTGTGACTTCATGTCTTGGAATCCAGTCTATTCAACTGGCCACCAAGTGCAAGCTATTACTTGCATTCTCCGGCTAGCAGAAACCAGAGAATATTCTTACTGCTCATAGAGTTATGCTTTCAGGACATAGAACAAGATGAAAGGAAAACTTCACCCAGTTTTTACATTAGAGGACCCAGAGCAAAGTTTGTCTAAATAGCTCCCAGTCTCTTGAGAACCGTGAACTCACCAGCGTGTGAAACCAGATCAGACAACAGGCTTCTAGAACCTATGCCTGTGTTCTGCCCTATGGTTCTTCTCCTTATGAGAAATGACACAAAAGGCAGAGAAAAAGGAAAACAATGCCCATCTCTGGGAGAAAAGGAATAAATAGATAACAAGAGTACTCACAACGTATCTTTACAAGTCGCCATACCCAAGGAACTAATTCATAAAAATATTTTCTCCTACTAATCTGAATTTAGAAAAAGAAAAGGATTCTTACCATTCTCACTTCTATGAGAGCTTGCAGGCAGAGACCTGGGAGACTGATTTGGTACGAATTCTTTCCTTCTGCCAGCACCCACCAGAGCTCCCAGGGTCTCTCAGCTGCCGCAGCCCGAGAGTGAACTGTGTACAGGCACCAAAACTGGAGAGGAGGAAAACTTTCCCCTTCTTCCATTCTCGATTCTTTGGCTTGTCTAATAATTAAATTGACATAAGATTAACAGGAGAGGGCTCCCCTGGTGGCGCAGTGGTTGAGAGTCCGCCTGCCGATTCATGGGGACACGGGTTTGTGCCCCGGTCCGGGAAGATCCCATATGCCGCGGAGCGGCTGGGCCCGTGAGCCACGGCCGCTGAGCCTGCGCGTCCGGAGCCTGTGCTCCACAATGGGAGAGGCCACAACAGTGAGAGGGCCGCGTACCGCAAAAAAAAAAAAAAAAAAAAAAAAAAAAAGATTAACAGGAGAAAAACAAATTTAATTTTGTACATATACATGAGCCCATAAAGAAATGAGACTCAAAGAAGTGACCAAAGCAGGCAGCTTTTATACCTTTTAGACAGGGAAACAATATGTTTGTGAATCAACAAGATGAATGGACCTGGGCTTGGGATAGCAAATTACTGAAGAAGTAACAAGGTTTGTCGATACAGCCTTCTGGGCTCTGAATTTCCTGTCTCTGGCAATAAGGATGCCTTCTACCTTCCTGGTAGAGGGAGGGTGCCTTCACACAGGAGATTTATTTCCTGCTTTCAGGGGGACAAAGAGAGTGAGGGTATTCTTGCACTGGCTATTTTCTTAACTAACTTCAATTCAAAATAACCAGTATGCCATAGTGACATATCTTGGAGTGGCATATTCTTTTCTCCTTCAAAATAATGGAGCATAACATTCACAACTTTAGTTTTGGCAGTGATTTCCCAGCTCTAACACCAAAGGCATAGGCAACCAAAGAAAAAAATAGAAAAATTTGACTTCCTGAAAATTAAAAACTTTTATGCATCAAAGTACACTATCAACAGAGTGACAAGACAATCCATGGAATGGGAGAAAATATTTGCAAACCATATATCTGATTAGAGATTGGTATCCAGAATATATAGAAAATTCCTAAAACTCAACAACAAGAATCCTGATTTTAAAAGGCTTGAATAGACATTTCTCCAAAAAAAGATATCCAAATGGCCAATGAGCACATGAAAAGTCATATCACTACTCATTTGGGAAATGCAAATTGAACTATAATGAGGTACCACCTCACACCCATTAGGATGGCTACTATTTTAAAAAAAGAAAAAAAAAGAATGTGTTCATGAGGATGAAGAGAAACTGGAACCCTTGTGCACTTTTAGTGATAATGTAAAATGGTACAGCTGCTACGGAAAACAGTATTGCTGTCCCTCAAAAAATTAAAAATAGACTTACCCTATATGATCCAACAACTCCATTTCTGGGTATATACTCAAAAGAACTGAAAGCAGAGTCTTGAAGAGATATGTGTACTCCCATATTCACAGCAACATTACTCACAGTAGCTAGAACGTGAAAGCATCCCAAGTGTCCGTCAACAGATGAATTGATAAAATATGGTGTATACATAGAATGTAATATTATTCAGCCTTAAAAAGGAAGGAAATTCTGACACATGCTACAACATGAATGAACCTTGAGGACATTATGCTAAGTGAAACAGGACAGTCATGTAAAGACAAATACTGTATGATTCCACTTCTGTGAGGTACCTAGAGTAATCAAAATCATAGAGACGGAAAGTAGAATGGTGGTTTCCCAGGCTGCGGGAGAAAGGAATGGGTGTTATTGTTTAATGGGTACAGAGTTTCAGATTTGTAAGATGAAAAGAGGTGTGTGTGTGTGTGTGTGTGTGTGTGTGTGTGTGTGTGTGAGAGTGTGAGTGTGTGTGATGCATTGTCCAAATGCTTCAAGCTTAGAAGATAAGCTAACTTTATCTTATTTACCATAGTCACTTTTTAGGAAAATACATACTTCAGTAGGGCTCCAGGACCCAATCCCAGTGTGTGGAGGGGGGCAGTTCCCTTCACACCAATAAACAATCCTCTGACACCAGTTGAGTGTCCTACAATTTAACTTAATTCTTTAATTCTGACACTGCCTACCCAGGGATAGCATCAGGTTCCACAGGTTAAGGGTTGATCTTACAAGACTGCCTTCTCCTCCCCCTACCCACCAACACAATTCAGGCCCCCCATTGCAAGCCCAGGTTGTTACCTGTACTTCTGACTGACTGGCTATAAATCAGAGATTCCCATGACCTCTTCCTTGGTTTTGATTAATTTACTATTACAGAACTCAGAGAAACATTTTACATACTAGGTTACCAGTTTATTATAAAGGAATGTAACTCAGGAACAACCCGATGGGAGAGATGCAAAGGGCAAGGTATGGAGAAAGGGTGCAGAGCTCCCATACCCTCTCTGGGTGGGCCACTCTTCCAGCATCTCCACGCGTTCACCGACCTGGAAGCTCTCCAAACCTTGTCCTTTTGGGTTTTTATGGAGCCTTCTTTACATAGTCGTGATTAATTAAATCATTGGCCACTGGCAACTGATTCAACCTTCAGCCCTTTTTTCCTTTCAGGAGGTTGGGGTTGGGGGTGAGTTCTGAAAGTTTCAACCGTCTAATCACATGGTTGGTTCTCGTGGCAAACAGCTCCCCCATCCTCAGGTTGCCTAAGGGCTTTCCAAAAGTCACCTCATTAACATAACTAAAGACATTTATTGGTCTTACCACAGGAGATTCCAAGGGTTTTAGGAGCTCTGTGCCAAGAATAGGTCAAAGACCAAATATATATTTCTTATAAATCTCAATATCACATACTTCTTTGGAACACTGGTCTAGGACTCTACAGTTCTTTCAGTTTTCAGGAGGGGGATTTCTTCATTGCTTTTACGGGAAAGCAGCCGGATGTGAAAAAGAGGAAAATGCACTAAGTGATTCTGAAAGTGGCCCTAGATTTTGTTGGGTCATATGGTGAAAGAAAAACATACAGGATCTTTGTAAAGCTAGAAGCACAAACCAAAGTCTTTGTCTACTTTTTTTTCTTAAGTCCATTTAGGTTTTATTTGTTCTCTCCCCAGCATTTCTAATCTTACGTCCTGCCCCATCCCTCTTCTTTCCCACCTCAACATCCCACCTTTCCACTTTCCTTCTCTACCTGCACAGAGGTCTCCTTCCATTGTAGGTAGAATAAAGGCCCCCAAAGATGTCCATGTCCCCATACCTGGAACCTGCAGATTGTTATGTTACATGGCAAAGGGAATTAAGGTTGCAAATGGAATTAAGGTTGCTAATCAGTTGACCTAAAGATACAGAGATTAACCTGTATTATCAGAGTGGACCCAGTGTGGTTACAATGGTTCCTAAAAGTGGAAGAAGGAGGCAGAGGAGAGTCAGAGAGAGAGGTGACTACCGAAGAGGTTAGAGTGATGTAGAGTGAGAAGGAGTCAACTCACCTTTGTTGGTTTTGAAGATGAAGAAAAAAGCCAAGAGCCCAGGAATGCCGGCAACCTTTAGAAGCTATGTGAGGAAAGGAGACATTTTCCTTTAGACCTCCAGAAGGAATGAAGCCCTGCCAATATCTTGACTTTAGCCCAGTGGGATCTCTTTCAGACTTCTAACCTCCAGAACTATTAAGATACATTTATATTCTTTAAGCTACTAAATTTGTAGTAAGGTGTTACAGCAGCAATAGAAAACTCATACACTTTCCATCTCAGCCTCCTCAGGACAGCTACAGCTTTTTCCAGGGAACATTAACAGGCATTAGGACATAGACTTTCCTGGATACTCAAATAAAAATAATGGGTTATTTAATCAGTTAATGGCAGACCTGTGAGCCAACAGTAGAGAAACCCTTAATAATAGTGGTGTAAACAAGATAGGTGCTTATTTCTCTTCACATAGATGGCAGCCAGTTCACAGCTGGCATGGTGTCTCTACAGTATCAGTAAGGACCCAGATCCTTCCTGCTCCTCCTGGAGTGTAGCCCAGATGTTCAAGATGGAGCTCTGTGGTCAATATGACTATCTTCTAGGCCAGTAACAAGAAGAAGGGGAGGCAAAGGGCACATCCCTTCCCTTCACGACACTTCTGCTTATGTCTCATTGGCCAAACTTAGTCATATCAGCACACCAAGCTGCAAAGGAGCCTGAGAATGCACCTTTCAGCAAAATGTCCCCAACTAAAATTCAAGGTTCTTGTGGTCTCTGTTAAAAAAAAAATTGTTATCACTAATGAAGAAGAGGAAAAGGGGTATTGGGAGCAAGCAGTGGTCTCTGCCACAGGTTACTATGTTATCTGGTTTAGATTCAAGGGCAGAAGAATAGCTGACCAGACTCTCAGAGGTCCCTCAAGCCCAATGAGGATTTGGAAATTCTGTGATAGTCTGTATTCTAGTGTGATAAGTTCTAGTTTGGAGGAAACATGAACTTTACAGAACAGTGTCCAGAGGCCTGTAGACCAGGACTCCTTCCACTTTGGATCACTGGAAGAGTTAGGCTACTCTACTGGATAAGTCAATACTCCATCTTGGCCCTGTGAAGTTTTGCAAGGCTGGTGGATGTCCATTTGATTTGGGGGCACATAATTTCCCTGTGGGGCTAAGATGATTAGGTCCCTAACCATGCTGATGAAATCGCAGTTGTTGTTAAAGCCTCCTTTTTTGTTTGTTTGTTTTTGCATGCAGGATCCCTCCCTTGATCTTCAAGCATTTGAAAGTAGAGTTCGGAGATCTTTGTGGCTTCAAAATTCTTTCAGTCTTCCTTCCCATTTTATTGTCTCCAAACCCTTTGAAAATAAATTGAGGGAACAGTGTACTATCCTCCAATTTATACTATAAATGTTATTGGGCTGGCTTTTGCAGTATTCTTTATAAAATAACACTATCCACGAAGGGACCTCTTTGTTTACAGAGAGTTAAATGTCAAGAAATAAGAACCAAAGAAGATAATTTATAGACTTTTGCTTTTTTGGTAATTAAAATAAAAATTTTCTTGATTTTCATGGATATGTAAAAACCTATGTACTGAACTTATTATGGGTTATTTTTCTTTCTGTAGGTTTTCTATGTGTCCTCTTTCCTTTTTGAGGTAGTAGCCTGATCCTACCTTATCCCTAGATAAAAATATTCCCCAAAGCTACTAGAAGTCACGGTTTTTAATATAATGTCTTCAGAACAAGATATGACTGGTGGTGACTGAAGCAGTGTTTAATGTTTCTCATTTCTTGGGTCGTGCACTCTAGTTAAATTGCAGCTCTCAGACATTCCTTCACTATTGGGTGTCAGTGACCTCAAGGGGCAAATTTACATCGACGGCCCTGAAATAGTATATGGCACCTTGACATGGAGCAAGACCTGATGAGAATGTGGGGGAAATGGGCACTGAAAATAAATAGGATACTTTCTGAGATGAACAACAAGAATAAAGTGAGATGGTGGGTCAAGAAATCATTAGAAGAGAAATGAAATTGGGATAGGACTTGAAGGGATTAGGGGACAAGGATGGGAGTGGGTCTGGTAGAGCCAGAGACAAAGAAACCATCTCACCATCTACATAGGTACAGAACTCCACTCTCTAAACATTTATGTTCCATTCCATATTCATAAAAATATTAAGTCTGTTGTACTTAATTTAGAATACCACTGGTCTACTCATCGATGCAAGTAACAATTTAGACATAGCAACGCCTACCCCTTGACATTATAGTTTGTTCCTGAAGAATTATGAGTAAAGTAATTGGTTGTGAATCAAGCCATATTTCAAATAGACCGTGTTGGATAAATAACACAAAAAACCCACAAGTCCTGTTGCAGTGTCTCTGCAGTGTAATAGACTGAGGTGCTTACAGTTAACCAGAGAGTCAGCATTTGAGCCCATCAAGAGAACATTGTAAACATAGTGTTTTTAGTCCTTAGGGATTATATAATTTACCATTCCTGCCTCTGCTCACCTTTCATTCCTCATCCTCTGAGGGCACTTAACACAGTATCTAACAATGGCAGTACCCAATAAATAACAACCGTAATTATGCATACTGTCACCCTTACCATTTTGAACTTATTTCATAAATTGACATAAATTTAATAACTAGCTTTCTTAATGTGGCAGCATATCTTATCTGATTTGATGAACTTTCTTCTTTTTTTTTCCCCCCAAAGAAGGATGGAAGGGCAGAGGTAGGGAGTTGGAAAAGCAAACCTCATCTTCTGGCCTGCCTGCCACTCAGACTCAGTGCTGGATTGGGGATGTAGATGGCTGGAGGAGCCTAGCCTGACTATAGCCATTTTGGGTGGGATCCCCCAGCTATGATGAATCTGCACATTTGGCAGCTGGAGAATTCTCTGATGCATTTTTCCTTCTTGTTTTCTTTCCCAGTGTGTCTGAAAAACCCACCCAGCATTCCAATGGCCAGCAACAACACCGCCAGCATAGCTCAAGCCAGGAAACTGGTAGAACAGCTGAAGATGGAAGCCAACATCGATAGGATAAAGGTAAGGATGGCGTAACCCACACAGCCCAGCGAGCCTTGATTGTCAGGAGCATGACTTGCAGCCATGTGTCATTTGGCTACTTTTCTGTTGAGAGTGATGAAACCAGTGACGGTGGAAGAGAAACTTAATGGTTAGGCAGAAGTTCATTTTTCTAATGTGTCTTTGCCTCTTCTGGATTTCTCCAGAATAAAATGATAGTATAAATTAAAACTGGTTCTCTATGTGGACGTCAAAACAAAACTTCGGCTCATGGCTGAATTCTAGTCAAGGGATTTGGAAAACCCATAAAACATAGAAATCTACCAGTTCATTTCTCTGACCTTGTAAAGACCCCCTTCTCACTTGGGTTTAATTTTTTCTGTCCTTATGTCAGTTCTAATTTTTAGTGTCTATTGTCATGTCTAATCCTTCTATCCACCACTGCCTGTTATTTTTTTTCTTCTTTATACCTTACTGGAGTTTTTTTCTTCAGAACGCAAAAACCACATGTGGTCTCCCTGAGAAGTCAAACAGCATAGAGGTTTCATGGAACTTAATACTCCACTTCTTTCTTTCTCTCACTCCCCAGATCTAACCTGACAGCTTTGCCTTAAGTTGGACCTAACATATTAAGCCAGGACTTTAAACCTTTTGTTGGCAGATTTTCATTGTAAATTAATCCACACAGATAGCTACTGTAGGGTAGTAAAGTAAATTTATGTCAACTATCAAAGCTTCACTTTCCCAGAAGACCTGAGCATTTTATGAAATGGAACTCAGCAACATATCTCATTTTACTAAAATTAGAACATTCTTTCAGATACCTTTTTTAAACTGGAAGATTCGTCCATACCTGACTTAGCAATCTGAACAATCCAGCCATCCTTTGGAATGTGATTCTAAAACGAGGGTCAATAAATTATGGCTCACGAGCCAAGTCCAGCCCAATGACTGTTTTTCTCAATAAAACTTTATTAGAACACAGCCCCACCCATTCGTTTACATACTGTCTGTGGCTACTTTCACACTACAGCAGGGTAGAGTAGTTGCAGCAGAGACCCTGTGGCCCACAAAGCCTAAAATTTTTACTCTCTGGCCTTTTAGAGAAAAGCTTTGCTGACCACTGGTGTATAGCCGTGGTTCTCAGCCCACCTGTATATTCATATCACCCAGGGAATTTTATAAAAGGACCAATTCTAAGACCACACTGTAGACCAATTAAATTAGAGTCTATTAGGGTATGATTCAGGCAGCAGTATTTCTTTTAATTATCAGTTAATTTCAATGTATAGTTAAGGTTGGGAACCATGGTCCTATAGGAAGGGGTTTACTCCTTACAACTCCCATCAGGTCTGGGCTAGAGCATGAAGGGAGAGCTGGTCTTCCTCCATAAGTAAACTGAGCAAATTTCCATCTATCCTGAATCTGCTTTGTAAAATTCAAGTCCTGGTAATGGACCACAAAATGTAAACAGCTTCTTTCTTGCAATAACTTTAATTCTTTATTTATGAATATGATAAAGGGTCTTCACCATCTGTCTTGTGCTTTTTTTACCTTCCTCTTCTCCTTTTCTGCCTCTTCTTTTTTTATTTCCTTTCTTAAAAAAAGTATAATATGGCAAGTGCGCACAGTACCTGCTGAGAGAAGTGAGGTGGCCCAAAGATTGTGGCACCAAAAAGAGTCATTCGGTTCTTTGTTTGTTTTTGGTTCTGCCCATGAACCTTCTGGAAAATGCCACCTTGCCTTTTGGCGTGGCCCAACGAAGAAAAAAGTGTTTGAAAAGCACTGCTGTGGTTGGCATTTTCTGTTACTACTCAGCATCCCCAGGCCCACATCCTGAAGGAGGGTGTGATGGTGTTGGTGGTGATGAAAAGCTGACAGTGGGAAGAACAGGACAAAACCAAACCTTTTCAGCCATAGGTCAGACCTTCATCACCTCTCACCTGAATTACTGATTGAAAGGTGCTCTTAGCTGATCTTTGCAATCCCGTCTCAACCCCATCTCCATCCCTGCCGTCGCTTACTCTCCATGTGGCCACAGACAGCTTTCTACAAGAAAACCTCATTAGGTTCCTCTCTTACTGAAGATCTTTTCATGATTCCCATCACCTGGAAAATGAAATTCAAACTCGATAGCAAAGCCCCTGCCCCACTTTTCGGCTTCATCCCCTTCCTCTCACCCACATGCTATATTGAACCATTTTTAATTCCCTTGATGGCTATTTCAAATGCCTTTAACATTCACTCTCCTCCTCTCTACGTTTCTGCTTTACCAACTCCAGTGACTCCTTGAAGACTCAGTCATTGTATCCTTTAAGACACTTTCCCAAACCTTCATCATTAGGTTGGACTTTTGCTATTTTTCGGTTATTCATTTATTCCTTTAACCAATAAATATTTTATTGAGAGCTTTCTAAATCGCCAGGCCTTGTCAGATCTCTATAGCTCTATAGAGGTGTAGAGCTAGATGAAAAAGAAGACACGATTCTTGCTCTCAAGGATCTCCTAGTCTGGTAAGAGGTTGCCCAAAAAATGAACAGGACCTATTATTAACACAAATAAGGTATCCAAAAAGCATAATTACCAAATACCATGAGAAAGAGATCAACACCACACCCTGATTCCCTTTGAATACTGCTTCTGAAGACACCAAATAAATCACTGTCTGTTCTAGAGCGACAAAGCATTAGCCTGATGAGCTGAACAATGAGTGACTGCCTTCCTACATGGTCGTCACTTTCATATCTCTGAATTCCTCTTGACGTCATTAGACCTGAAATTGTTGGAAATGCAGTGGCAGCCTGTATCTCAGCATTTGTTCTGCGCATCAGAGCCAGGCAGGCATGCTGTGGTGAAGTGTCAGATTATTTTTAGTTTAGCTCTTGGGTAAAACTGCGACTGTGTTGACACTGTTGACAGCTAGCTGGTTTAGGGCTTGCCTTTTGGAGTCCCTTCCAGGCTTCTGAGTGGTCAGGCTTCTCCACCTACTTTTGGTACATGATCCCGTCAGCAAGAAGGGGCTTCTCTCTGAAGATCTCAGGTTTCTGATTTTCCAATTAGAGTAGTGACCTCTTCAAGCTATAAAGGTGGCAGTGGCTTTATGTCCATCTGGCAGAGCCTAGTACAGCTGAGGCAACAAGGAACAAGGAAAAGGAGGGCCTTCCCTGGTAGTCCAGTGGGTAAGACTCTGTGCTCCCAATGCAGGGGGCCCAGGGTCTATCCCTGGTTGGGGAACTAGATCCTGCATGCATGCCACAACTAAGAGTCTGCATGTTACAACTAAGTCCGCAGCTAAAGATCCCATGTGCCACAAGTAAGACTCAGTGCAGCCAAAATAAATAAATAAATAATTTTTTTAAAAAAAAGGAACAAGGAAAAGGGGACACAGCTGACACTGGAGCTGTCAAAGGTCCCTTAAGCAGGGGGTGGCCTTATCCCTCCTGTGGCCTCCAGAATAACCTGGAGAGGCCCTACCTTGAGAGGGTCTGAATAACATATTCATTTTTAAACCTTCTTGTTTCCTATCCCTTTGCATCACAGATCCTGAGAGATTTGGACTAATGAACCCATTATCTGTACATAAGCCTCAGGCATATATAAATGATACTCCCAGCCTCTCTGTGTTTCTTTGTTAGCATTTCATTCAAGGAGAGAAAGGAAAGAGAAACCAAAGAAAGCTGGGAAGGGATCTGGGGAAAGGAGCAGAGAGAGGTTGTGGACACTGTGACACTCAGATGTACAAAACAACAAGATACACTGCTGTCGAGCAAAGGCCAGTGAAAGAAAGCTTGTCCTGAGAGCACAATTTGAGAGAGCATGTATAAAAGCAAAGGACAGTAGGACTTCAGTTAAATCTATTTATTCATCATTATGTTAGGACTCTGGGTTTCTAATAAGAGAAACCTAACCCAAGCTGACTTAAGCAGAAAGAAGGGATCGATTATAAAAGATACAGGGCGTCTCAGAATCTAAGAGCAGAAATGTAGTTGATTAAGCAGGGGGAGTGAGAGCTGGAAGGCCAGCGGGAACTGCAAGTGCTCTGTGATATGCCTCTGTTTCTCCCTGTATAGCTGCCTCTTTCTTTTCCTGAGAGGAATAGATTTCTCAGCTGCCTGTTCCATATGGCAGACACAAGGTGGCTGCCCATGGCTCTGAGGATCACATGTCATACTTTCAGCTCCATGAAGAAAGAGATAGATTCATGTCAACCCTTTTAGTCTCACTCCCATATTCCTAGAGTGGTATATTTGTTCTACCAAGGATGAGCCATGCAGCTTCAATCAACTGACGCTAGAATTGAACCACGCTGCACAAACATAGCTCCTAGGAACTAACCCACCCATATGGTTGGGAAGGGGACAGATAGTTAAGGAGGAGTGAGAATCATTGTAAGCTAGAAGAATGCCCTTTAACAGAGGGTGTTGTTGACATCATGAATAATGTAGATGTAAGTGCAAAAGAAAGCCAAGGCCAGGAGCCTGGGTGAAATGATTGCTTCTTATCTAGTTGGATGCCCTTTAAATTGCACATAAAAATGTCAAATTTATTTCTCATTTCTCCCAAATGGTTCCGATAGACCTTTCCAACTGGCTCTTCTCACTATCTCAAGAATATGCTATGCAGATTCCCATCTCTCTGGTTATTCTGGATCCCTCACTGAGAACACCCTTCCTCTTATTCTTTTCCTATGTCCTATAGACCTAATGTTTGTGTCCCTCCCAAAATTCATATGTTAAAATCCTAACACCCAATGGAATAGTATTTGGAGGTGGGGCCTTTGGGAAGTGATTGGGTCATGAAGGCAGAGCCCTCCGGAATGGAATTAGTGCCCTTATAAAGACTCAGGGAACTCCCTTGCCCCGTCTACCATGTGAGGTTACAGCAAGAACACGGGCATCTATGAACCAGGAAGCAAGACCCTCAACAGACACTAAACCTGCTGGCACCTTGATCTTAGACGTTACATCCTCCAGAGCTCTGAGAAATCAATTTCTGTTGTTTACAATCCACCCATTTTTGGTATTTTATTACGGCAGCCCAGCTAGACTAGGGCATTATCCAAATCTTACTCCTCTCTTACAGGTCAGCTTAAATCCCCACTTGTTCATGAACCTCCTTTTCCATTCTGATCCTACTTACTAGTCAATTTACTAAATAATTTTACCTTCATCAGATAATTTTTCAAACTAGACTACACAGTCCTCAACGTCAAAGACATTGTTGTCTACTTCTTGGTGATGAGATATGCAGGCAGTCAGAAAACATTTTTGTTAGTGGATAGCTTTAAGTTCACAGACTAAGGGTGTCATATAACAAGACATTAGGAACTATATTTTGCATGACATTTCCAATTACATTTATAGTTTGGGAAATTCCAAGCATGATGTCACTGGCCAAATAAAACTCATTGTAACAGGATAAAATTCAGTGAAATACCAAAAAGAAGGGCATAATTGATCATTTTAAGACAGTAAATTGTTTCATGTCAAATGTATGGTTATAAGTAGCCAGCATTTATAGTATACCTTCTTTCGAAAACAGTTCAAGATAAAAAGAACAGACCGATTTTCGTAACTGACAAATATGTGTAATTATGGAACCAAATATATACGTTTCTAATAAGTAAATCATCTTTCTGACAATTGACTCATAATACATTGGAACTGAACTTCAGGGAAAGCTGTAGTGAGAAACAAGCCAGGTAGACATCATGCTTCATTCTAGAGAGTGGACAGACATCTTAGGTTTGGGACTTTTCAAATACTTTTCCAGCATTTGAATTGAAAGTTTTAACATCTCTTCCCTAAAATGCTTGCATTCAACTTATTAGAAACAGTAAGATTCAACCTTCCTTATAGGCCAATTGAGAGTATTTTCAGGGTTAATAAAATAGGTATAGTATGTCTAGGATTTATAGAGGAAAAGGCTGTGTTCAAAGATATCCAGTCCTAATTCATTTGATTTGCTGAAAGTGGAGCAAAAAATTTAATTTGAACCCAGGCATACATTAATAATTGAGCATAAAACTTCATTTTTATGAGGGTTGATATAATTTTTAAAATTCAGTAGATATTTGTTAAGCACCAAGTATATTCTTAGCCTTGTGCATTATACCTAGGAGCTAGAGAAGCAGTACTGCTAAAGCTTGATAATTCAAAATCCCTAGGAAATGTAGTTTTCTGAATAGCCTCGTTTTCAGGCCAGATAAAGTTCTCCCTTCTTAAAAAACATAACTATTTTGGATGATAATTTTGAATGTCTTTTCTTTATTGAGATTTATCAATTAAATATCATGTACTTTTCTTTCTTTTTTTTTTTTTTTTTTTGCTGTACGCGGGCCCCCCACCTCTGTGGCCTCTCCCGTTGCGGAGCACAGGCTCCGGACGCGCAGGCTCAGCGGCGATGGCCCACAGGCCCAGCTGCTCCGCGGCATGTGGGATCCTCCCGGACCGGGGCACGAACCCGTGTCCCCTGCATCGGCAGGCGGACTCCCAACCACTGCGCCACCAGGGAAGCCCATCATGTACTTTTCTTGATGCGTGTTTTGAAAATTAATTCTTCTATATCCTTTTTTAAAAAAATCCTATTGATGTGTATCATCAGTTTAATATCTTCTTGGAGGAACAGGGAGGGCAAGATAATTTAGAATATTCACTTTATTTTACAAATTTAAAATAGTAGATATTTATCCATACAATTATACTTTCTCTATATCACAGTCAAAGTTTGATCCTGGGTGCTTTGCACAATCATAGTGGAGAGATCCTTTAGGCTCACCTTTGGCCGCCAGCAGTGATACGGGCACCTGGTGATGTAGGACATCATGGTGATATGGTGCTTTCCATTTCTGGCATTACTAATCTTGCTGACCATTCCACCTGTTGTATTTTCAGTATAATTCCAAGGCATAGCAAAGAATACGGATGTTTCTTCTGCATTTACTAAGGATCAAACTAGATGTTTTAATTTTCCCTTACTTGAATTACATATTAATGATTCAAAGAAAAATAAAGACTTTAAAGTAGCCAGCAGCTTTTGACCTGAGTAAAAAGATCTTTCTAGACAAATATCAGGTCAATCGCTCCTAGTGTGAAAATCTTATGATCTCTTCCCAGAGGTGTGGCAGTTTCTTTTGCCTTCAGCTATCTTGCCAGGCTTGTGGCAGGCAATGTTCGATGTTCACAATAACTTCTCATTCTAAGCCTCCGTCCCAGCGTGATCTTTCAAGTCCTTTTAAGCATCAATTTAAAGTTGTCAACCCTTGATGGCTCCATTAGTGCAGGCAACTCAACTGAAGGAGTGATTGAATGACTGATACCCTTATCACACAGGCAACTTCCCACGTGCATAGGCAGTGACGACCTATCAGTGCTTGTTGGCCTGGTGGCTTGCAAGCATTTTGCAACATTAATTTTAAGATGTGTTTCAATTTCAGGGTGTAATGAAGACGGAGCTATAGACTTACTCACCATTTAAATTCTTGGGTCTGGTTTTTATCCTTACTGGCAACTAATTCTTCTTAAAGCTGTCAGGGCATTTGCCTAGAATGGGTTCCTATTTTTTCAGAACCTAAAATCACAATCTGGTGGCTTTTATTGGAACTGTCTAGAGTCCCCCTCCCCTTACTCCCTGGTTCTCAGCCCCAGTCTAGTTTGGTGACGTTGCTGGGTAGCTGGGTTTCAGCAGTTGTCAATCCAGGGAGATCCTTGCTCTTATCAAAAGTAAATTCCTTTCCTGCACATCAGATCTCATCTCCCTCATCAGGAACGCGCTCCAGCAGTTCACTGCCCATTCTGAATCACCAGTTTTGGTTCTCTATTTCATCCTTTCCAACAACATTCAAACATAGTGTTATTTCTCCATCTTAAATAAAATTTAAATTTCTTCTCTTGAACCTCCCGTTTCCTTCTCCAGCAACTGCCTCATTTGTTTGCTCTGCTTTGCAACGTAACTTCTTGAGAAAGTTGTCCATATTCACTGTTTCTAATATCTCTTTTCCCTTTCTTTAGAAAAAATATTTTTACTCCAGAAATAACCTCAAAGGTACAGAAGAGTTTCAAATACAAGGCAAAGAATTTTGTTGTTCCCTGAACCATTTGAGAAAAGTTGTTAACAGGTGCCCTATCACCTCTGGATACTTTAATATTTCCTACAAGTAAAAACATTCTTCTACATAATCATAATATAGTCATCATGCATAATTAACATTGATACATCACTACCTTCTACTCCTCAGACCCCATTTAAGTATTGCAAATCATCCCAATAATGTCCCTTTGAGCAAAAGAACCCAGTTCAGAATCATGGGTTGCATTTAGCTGTCCTGTCAGGCACAGTTCCGTAGACTTCCTTGACTCTTATGACCTTGACAGTTTTTAAGATTATAGGCCATTATTTTATAGAATGTCACTCAATTTAGGTTTGTCTGCTGTTTCTTTATGATTTAATTAAAGTAACAGAACATTAATAGCAGAGAACTGATGGGGTGTCCATCTCACTGCATTCTATCAGTGGCACATGATTTCAAATTGTCACTGGTGATATTAACCTTAAGCACTTGATTAAGGTGGTGTCTTCCAGGTTTCTCCATGTAAAGGTATTCTTTTTTCCTTTGTAGTTAAGAACTATTTGGAATTTGAGGGAAGGATCTTGAGGCTATATAACTATCCCATTCCTCATCAAACATTCTATTTTTTTAAATTTATTATGCACTTGTGGTTTCCTCTTTTATTGAATGATTTATAATCTGATACTGTCATCATTAATTTTTTTATGTTTAAATTGGCACAGGCTAAATCATTGGCTACTGTGTCCTTTGAAATGTCTCCCTCATTCTTTGAGTACTTCCTTAGTTTTCAGCACAAAAAGATTCTCCAGGGTCCTCTTGTTATTTCCCTGGCCCAGCCCTGGAATCATTCTTTTCTCCAAGAGCACTAGTTCCCTTGAGAATGGTATTTAGAAATCAAGATCTCAATGCTAAGTGTGCTCATTGCTGAAGAGTTGCTGCTCCTGGGTCCTCTCAGTGGACAGAGCTAGAGAATTCATACACACATGCACACAAGGACATGTGTGTGCACGCACACACACACACACACACTTTTACATCTATATTTCTTTATCTGTACATATGTGTATAGGTAACCATGAGTTCACATCGACACCACCGGGTCCTGTCCTACACCACAGGGTTCATTCCAGCTTTCTACTTTCCATATTTGTAACTCCTCTCACTGTTGGTGAGAAACCTGGCTCCCCTTATCCTTATTTGATCAACTCCCATGTATGGAACCAAGCTCCCACTCCATAACCTCTCTGCCTGATGCAGACACCTTCACATCCCACTTGGGCTCCCATACGCCTCACCAGGCTGCCCCCTGCACAGATGCTCTCCTCACATTGCTCCAGCTCTGACATCCCACCACGGGCCCCTGACCTACTGTAGAAACTATAATACCTTGCTTGGTCCTACCCTAAGCCTTTAAGATTGAATTGTTCATAAAGAAGAAGGAGGAGGAGGCCCCATTTGCTCTACACCCATTTCACTCCACCATTCCACTGAAACTTCTCTCATCAAGGTCACCAATGACTTCAAATTGCTAAATCTAGTAGTCAGTTCTCAGTTCTCATCTCACTTGACCTATTGACATGGTTGATGATTCGTTATGCCTTGAAGCACTTTCTTCATTTGGCTCTCAGTGCTCCCCACTGTCACAAGCTACTCCTTTTAAATTTCCTTTGCTGTTCCTCTTAGGCTCCTCAACTTCTTACATTGAAGTTGTTCCAGGTTCAATCCTTGTTCCTCTCTTTTCTATCTAAATGTACTCCTTTGGTGATCTTGCTCATTCCCAAGGCTTTATGTACCATCTGTATGGCCTCAAGTCCCAAATTTATGTCTCTAGTCTAAATTTTGCTTCTAACTCCAGCATTGTATCTCATTAACAAATGTTTCAATTTCAACCTTTCTAAAACTGAATTCCCAGTCTTCCTCCCCAAATCTTCTCTCCCTGCAGCTGAAATGATGGCAACTCCATCTTTCCATTAGATCAGTCCAAAAACTTAGAGTTATCCTTAGTTCTTATTTTTTATTCACACACTATCTCTAATCCATCATAAAATCCTGTGATTCTAGATTCAAATGCTGTTTATCCAGAATTATACTTCTCATCACCACCTCTGCTGCTATTTCTCTGTTCTGAACCACTGTCACCTCTCACTTAGATTACAGCAATAGTCTCCAGGAATCTCCACTTCTACCCTTACTCCCATAGAGTCCTATTCTCAACAGCAGCATCAAGAATGCTTCTTTAAAATACGTCAATGGCTCCCCATTTCTCTTACCATAAGCTTTATTGTATAAGTTTTTACTCAAAGATTGATTACCTTCTCAATTAAGCCTAACTATTGCAACCTGTCGTCCTTGACCCCCCACCCGTATATACACTCTTAATCCCTTTTACCCTTCTCTCCTTTTCATTTTCTTATAAAACTTACTACCATCTAACATTCTCTATAGCTATTTATTATGTTTCATTTTCTTCTCTCCATCCTCCTGCTCAAATACTATATAAGCAATTTGATTACGCTGTGCATTGGTGTAGTTTGATTCATATTTTTTCATTTGGATTTTGTTGAGTTACTTAAACCTGTGGGTTTGTAGTTTTTATCAAATTTGGAAATTTTCAGTTATTAAGTCTTCAAATATTTTTTCTTTCCTCTCATCCACACACCATCTTTCTCCTCTCCTCAGAGACTCCAATTATATATATATTAGGCCACTTGAAGTTGTCTCCTAGCTCAGTGTGTTCTGGGATTTTTTTGCAGGGGGTTGTTTTTTGTATTGGGGGGGGTTTGTTGTTGTTTTCAGTCTGTTTTCTCTCTGTGCTTCACTTTGGAGAGTTCCCATTATTGTCTTCAAGTTCACTAATCTTTTCTTCTGCAATGTCTAATCAGGTGGTAATTCCATTCAGTGTGTTTTTTATCTCTAGAAATTTGATTTGGGTCATTTTAATATCTTCCATGTCTCTTTTAATCCTATTTTGCTTTCCTCTATTTTCTTGATTATATAGAAAATATTTACAATAGCTGTTTTAACAGCATCCTTATCTAGTAATTTTATCATCTATGTCAGTTCTGGGTCTTTTTCTCCTCATTATGAGATTAATCAATTTGGATTAATTTTTCTCCTCATTATGGGATAGATTTATTCCCCCTACTTATTTGTATGTCTGGATTTTTTTTTTTTTTTTTTTTTTGGATTCCAGACATTGTGAATTTTATTTTGTGGCAAACTGAAATTTCTTGTTTCTTTAAATATTTGGGGGTTTTGTTCTGTGGTCCAATTAAGTTATTTGGAAACATTTTGATCTATTCAAGGCTTACTTTTAAACTTTGATAGGTGGGTCCACAACAGCCTTTAACCAAGGCCTACTTGGCACCACTACTGAACACACCCTTTTTAAGACTCTACTTAATCCCCTATGTGTTATGTGATCTATGTACTCTAGCCAGTAGAAACACAAACTATTCCAGCCCTGTGTGATCACCAGGGATTATTTCACTTGATCCTTTCTGAAATTCTTTGCACAGCCTCAAGAAGTTTTCTCCCACATATGTGCTGATCAGTAATTAGCTAAAGACTCAAAAGGAATCCTCTGGAGGCCTCCAGATTGCTCTCTCACTCTCTCTCACTCTCTCTCTCTCTCTCTCTCTTTGTTTGTGTAAGTGTGTAGCTCTTTCTTCTCTGTCACTCTCTCCTCAACTCAAGGAGGTTCATGAAATCTGTTTGGGTAGCTCCTCCCTGTGCTGTGGCCTAGAAACCATTTTCAAGCAGTACTGCTGAAACATTCTTGGGGCTTTTCTTGCCTCCCTTCTCTCAGGGATCACTGTCCTCTGCTGCCTGTTCTCTACTATTTAAAAAACATTTGTTCACATATTTTTGTTTTCAGTTTTTAAGTTAAAGCAGGAGGGTTTAATTGGTTGCTGTTCCTCCATCATCATCAGAATTGGAAGTCTAGAATACTGCATAAGTTCCACAAGGACAGGAAGCTTTGTTTATTTTGTTCCCTGATTATGCCAATCCCCCAGAACTGTGACTGGCAATTAGGTACTCAGTAAATATTAGGTGAATGGAATATTTGTTGATTAAGCTTGTATTTGAGAACTTCTTCAGCAATTATTTGAGTGTTTCCTATGTGCTGGTACTGATGACACAGTCGTGAATAAAATAGATATGATTGTTGCCTTCATAGAGCAGAATGCCAAAAGGGAAACATCAAACATCAAATAAACAAACAATGGTTGTAATTATAAATTGTAATAAATGTTTTTCTGTGAAGGAAAAGAATGGGATGCTCTGAAAGAGACTAATGATGAAAGTCATTATTGGATGAGGTAGTCAGTAAAGACCCTGCAAAGAATGCTAGTTCACCCCTGAAGGAAGAGAAGGAGCCAGCCTGGTGAGGAGATGGGGAGAAGACCGTTCCAGGGAATTGTATATGTGAAGCTCTGAGGCAGAAAAGAACTTGGAACTTTCACGAACTTAGAGAGAGGAGACCTGTGTGGGAGGAAAAAAATGCTACAACATGAAATTGGAGAGATGGCAGGCCCAAAGTAAGCAGGACCCACAGGCTGTTTTTATGATGTCTTGGCTTTCCACAAAGTACAATGGGAAGCTCTTGAAAGTTTTAAATAGGGGAGTGATATGAGCCAATTTATATTTTTAAAATATCTTTCTAGCTGTAGTACAGAGAGTACTACTCCTGGCACAATTGTAAAAGTAGAGAAGTTATTTACAACTGAGATTCTTAAAATCTTTTGTGCCCCAGACCTGTTTGGCTGTCTGCCGAAGCATATGGTCTCCTTCTCAGAATAATGCTTTTAAATTACAAAGGAAACGAATTATATTAAAATATAGTTTATCAGAAAACATTTGTGGTACAGCTAAATATATATACTTCTTTATTAACTGATTATATAGGATGTAATAGTGGGTCTATACTTATAAAGCAAAAGAACATAAATAAATGTTGAGATATCTGCAGTAACTGTAATGTGATGGAAAAGATCTGATTTTTATTGGTGACTAAGTCACAGAAACTGTTAATGCTAATTGTGTTGTCTACAACTATAATGGAAAGAAATGTTAGATTTCCATTTCAGGTTAGTGAAAATAAAGATGTAATTTTTTTTAAATCATTGAACTTAACAGACCACACCCTGCATTCTATTCATGGATCCTGTCTTAGTCCATTTGAGCTACTATAACAGAACGCCATACACTAGGTGGCTTATGAACAACAGATATTTATTTCTCACAATTCTGAGACTAGAAGTCCAAGATCAAGGTGTCAGTATATGTGGTGTCTAGTAAGGGCCTGCTTCCTGATTTGTAGAAGGCTACCTTCTCTCTGTGACCTCACATGGTTAAAGGGGCAAGGGAGCTCTCCAGGGTCTCTTTTATAAGAGTACTAATTCCATTCATGAGGGCTCTACTCTCATGACCTAGTCACCCTACAAAGGTCCCAACTCCAAACACCATCACACTGGGGATTAGATTTCAACATATGAATTGGGGGTGGGGGGGAAATAAACATTCAGTCTATAAAATATCCCTTGGAATTTTTTATTTAAGAGGTTATTTCAGTAATTGTGGGAAAAGAAGACGGAGGCTTGGACCAGGGTAGTTGCAAGAGAGGTGACAATAAGGGGACAAATTTGAGATATTTTTCTGGGAGCATCCCTATACAGTCTGCATGTACTCAATGGCTTTGGTGGGAGAGCTGGATTTGACGTGAACACAAGTCATGTCTTTCCTCAGGGTGTGCTGGCAGCTATCACCTAGGTAGGAGGTGGGGCTGGAGATGGAGAGGCTAGGGCCAGAGCCAGGTGCGAGCCAGGGCTTCCTGTCTGCTCAGTGGCTGTTACTGCCCTAATTGGGGTGCGGGCAGGTCCCAAGTTGCTGGAGCAGAAGCTCTGAGGGTCAGGTTTGAGCTGGCTCTGTTCCCTTTAAGTGTGAACTCTCCCCTCTCCCAGCACCAGCACCCTTGGGAGCAGTGCTGGAGCAAGAGGGGCCCACTTGATCTCTCAGCGTCTGACAGGGTACAAGCTGCAGTGGTCCAGCCACAGAGTCCCAGGCTGCTTCTGATGCATTGCCTGTGCGAGTGCCAGTAATGGCTGCCCCCACCCTGCTCACACAGTGCTTCAGGTCTGAGCCACCTCTGTGTCTCTTAGCTGAGTTCTTTCTCTCATGGCAGCGCTCACTCCAGTGTGGAGCTACGACATGAAGTAAACAGGGCTGGAGCATTCACTCCTCAAGCTGGAGAGCACCAGGCAGACATGGGAAACCAGCCAGCCACCCACGCAGTTTGTCAGCCCTCTCCGCTCTGCCTCAGGAGAAATCAAGCACGCATGTGCATTCCTCACAAGCAGAAAGAGTCCGGGCTTCCCACAGCCCTTGTGTTAGTCCCCCCCAGCCCTCCAATCAGCCCTCCAATTGTCTTCTCTGTGCCAGACCCCAGGACTGGAGCCTACAATAGGTAGCTCGAACCATTCACTCCCCAGGGAGGATCTCTACCCCTATAATCTCCCTTTTCTTCTGAGTTCCCTCCCTGGGCCACAGGTCCTGACCTGATTGCTTCTCTTCCCTTCCTACCCAATTCCGTGTACATCTTTCTTTCAGCCTTGGTTGTTCAGGAGTTTTCTGCCAGTTTCCAGTTCGGTTTCAGTGAGAATTGTTCCACATTTAGGTGTTTTTTTGTTGTATTTGTGGGGGGAGGTAAGTTCCAGGTCCTCCTACTCTGCCATCTTGATCACCTCCCAGATTTGAGATATTTTTGTAGGAAGAATCAACAGGATGGAAAAGGGAGAGATTACCTAAAGTTACTGGTGAAATCTTCATGGAAGAACTAGGCCTAGGAATGTGAAACGTAAAAGAATCTGTATGCACAATGTTAGCAAGTATAGTTAGAAAGCAAGAAGATTTGCCAGGCAGACTATTGCTGTGACTCACTGAAAAGTAAGGAACAAGGATGAAGCTATGGGTTCGAAAGAAAGAGCATTCATAAAGAATAAATCAAGAACACTGAGACTCATGACTCAGGTACTCACGAGCTGTGAGAACTAGGGCAAATGTTTACCTAATGAAGCCTCAGCTTCACATATTAAAAATGAGGATAATAATAATAGCTTGTGACCCATAATGTTGTTGTAAGGATTAAATAAAATACTGTATGTAAAGTGGTCAGCACAGTTCTGACATGTAGCAAGGGCAGATAAATATTAGCAATTGTTCTAATTACTGCTAGGATTCTGACATTGTATTGGACCATCACCCACAGGAGATTGCAATCTAGTTGAGGAAACATGATAAAACACATGATATATTTTTAGAAGGAAATTGTTCAGAGTCAAGTGTTCAAATACAAGATATGAGCAACTCTAAGCTATTAAATTTTGCCCAGTATAGTACTTCCTGTACCATAAAAAGATTTTGAGAGTTTCTGCCACATATTTGTATGTGAGCATTGCAGATGAGTAGGGATACTGTTGGATCTCTTGTTAACAAGTAAGTTTTACATAGTACTATTGTCCAGTGTCTGCTGCTTGCAGCTAAGCTCCCATTTGGCATAATAATGACTACAGCTCAAACAATTAAAAACAAAACAAAACAAAAAAGAGGTAATTGAGATTCTGAAAGTCTGTTCTTTGCTTTCATTTACAGGAGCTAAGACAAGAACAGGCTGTTTCCTTTTGTTCTGTCATAATACCATTTCATAAAGATGCACAAAAAATTTCAATCAACCTTTGGAACTACCCGTGCATTTGAGTAGTTTGTATGTAGATGGCTGTGGCTTAATGGCAAAACATTTAACATTCAAGTTCTTCTTCTGCTGTGTACTTTGCTATATGACATTGAACCACTCATGCAATGTACTGAGCCTAAATTTTTCATCTATAAAAGGAGGATAGGGCTTCCCTGGTGGCACAGTGGTTGAGAGTCCGCCTGCCGATGCAGGGGACACGGGTTTGTGCCCCGGTCTGGGAAGATCCCACATGCCGCGGAGCGGCTGGGCCCGTGAGCCATGGCCGCTGAGCTTGCGCTACCGGAGCCTGTGCTCCGCAACGGGAGAGGCCACAACAGTGAGAGGCCCGCGTACCGCAAAAAAAAAAAAAAAAAAAAAAGGAAGATAGGGCTTCTCTGGTGGCGCAGTGGTTGGGAGTCCGCCTGCCAATGCAGGGCACACGGGTTCGTGCCCTAGTCCAGGAGGATCCCGCTATGCCTCAGAGCGTCTGGGCCCATGAGCAATGGCTGCTGAGTCTGCGCATCCGGAGCCTGTGCTCCGCGGCAGGAGAGGCCGCAGCAGTGAGAGGCCCGCGTACCGCAAAAAAAAAAAAAAAAAAGGAAAATAGTTCCTACCTCAGGATTATTTTGTAGATCAATAAAGAAAACAATGTCTGGAACAAAATAGAAACACAATAAAAATATTTTTATAAGCAATGTAATACCTATTAAAGAGTGAGAATTTAAGTCAAAACTTGTAACAAGAGACAAAGAAAGTCATTATATAATAACTAGGTTAATTTATTAAAAGGTTACAATAATCATAAATATATACACACCCAAAATCAGAGTACCTATTTAGCAAATATTAACCATTAGTACCATTAAGAAAATATTAACAGACCTAAAGGGAGAAATAGACAATACAGTCATAGCTGGGAACTTTAATACCTCACTTTCAACAATGGATAGATCATCCAGACAGAAAATCAATATGGAAATGTTGAACTTGAACTATACTTTAGACCAAGTTAACCTAACAAACATATACAGAACATCGCATCCAACAGCCACAGAATATACATTCTTCTTAAGTGCACATGGAACATTCTCTAGGATAGGTCAAATGATAGGTCATAAAACAAGTCTTGGCAAATTTAAGAAGCTTGAAGTCATACCAAAAATCTTTTCCAATCACAATTGTATGAAACTAGAAATCAATAACAGGAGTAAAACTGAGAAGTTCACCAATATGCAGAAATTAAACAAAACACTTGTGAATAATCAGCAATGGATCAAAGAAGAAATACAAAAAATAATTTTTTTAAATCTTGAAACAAACAAAAAGAGGAAACAAAACATACCAAAATGTATGGGATGCAGCAAAAGCAGTTCTAAGAGGGAAGTTTATAGTGATAAACACCTACATTAAGAAAAAACTAAAAATGATTTCAAATAAACAACCTAACTGTATACCTCAAGGAACTAGAAAAAAATAGCTTAAGCACAAAATTACCAGAAGGAAGCAAACACAAAGAGCAGAAATAAATGAAATAGAGACCAGAAAAACAACAGAAAAAATCAGCAAACATAAGGGCTGTGTTTTTTGAAAAGATGGAACAAAATTGACAAATCTTTAGCTAGACTAAGAAAAAAAGAAAAGACTCAAATAAGTAAAATTAGAAATGAAAGAAGAGACATTACAACTGATATCACAGAAATACAAAGGATCCTGAGACTACTTATGAACAATCACATGAAACAAATTGGATAACCTAAAAGACATGGATATGTTTTTAGAAATACATAACCTACCAAGACTGAATCATTAAGAAATAAAAAATCTGGGGACTTCCCTTGTGGTGCAGTGGTTAAGAATCCACCTGCTAATGCAGGAGACATGGGTTCAAGCCCTGATCTGGGAAGATCCCACATGCCACAGAGCAACTAATCCCATGCACCACAACTGCTGAGCCTGTGCTCTAGAGCCCGTGAGCCACAACTACTGAAGCCCGTGTGCCTAGAGCCCATGCTCTGCAACAAAGAGAAGCCACCACAGTGAGAAGTCCATGCACCACAACGAAGTGTAGCTCCCACTCTCCACAACTAAAGGAAGCCCACACACACAGCAATGAAGACCCAATGCAGCCAAAAATAGAAAATAAATAACTAAAATTATTTTAAAAAAAGAAAGAAATAGAAAATCTGAACAGACAAATTACTAGTAAGGAATTGAATCAGTAATCAAAAATTTCCCAATAAAGAAAATCTCAGGACCAGATGGCTTTCCTGGTGAATTCTACCAAACATTTAAAAAATTAATGCCAGTTCTTCTCAAATTCTTCCAAAAAATTGAAGAGTAGGGAACACTTCCAAACTATTTTACAAGCCAGCATTACCCTGATACCAAAGCCAGATAAGGACATTACAAGAAAAGAAAACTGTAAACCAATATCCCTGATGAATATGAATGCTAAAATTCTCAACAAAATATTAGCAAACCGAATTCAACAGCACATTAAAAGGATCATATACCACAAACGAGTGGGATTTATTCCTGTGATACAAGGATAGTGCAATGTATGCATGTCAATAAATGTGATATATCACATTAATAGAATGAAAGATAAAAATCATATCATCTCATTTAGATGCAGAAAGAAAATTTAACAAAATACAACACCATTTCATGATAAAAACTCTCAACAAATTGGGTATAGAAGGAATGTACTTCAACATAATAAAGTCCATATATATATCAAGCCCACAGCTGACATCATACTCAATGGTAAAAGATTAAAAGCTTTTCCTGTAAGATCAGAAATAGGACAAGGTTACCCACTCTCATGACTCTATTTAACATAGTACTGGAAGTCCTAGCCAGAACAATCAGGGAAGAAAAAATAAAAGACATTTAAATAGAAACAAAAAAAGTAAAATTGTCTCTGTTTGTAGATGATGATCTTATATAGAGAAAACCCTAAAAATTTCACCAAAAAACCCCACAAAATCCTATTAGAGCTAATCAATGAACTCAGTAAAGTAGCCGGATAAAAAATCAACATACAAAAATCAATTGTGTTTCTGTACACTAACAATGAAATAACTGAAAAAGAAATAAAGAAAATCCCATTCACAATAGCTTCAAAAATAAAATACTTAGGAATAAATTTCCTCAAGGAGTTGAAAGATCTGTACACTAAAAATTATAAGACTCTGATGAAAGAGATTAAGACATAAATAAATGGAAAGATATCCTGTGTTCATGGGTCAGAAGAATTAATTTTTTTAATTTTATTTTATTTATTTTTTTATACAGCAGGTTCTTATTAGTCATCAATTTTATACACATCAGTGTATACATGTCAATCCGAATTGCCCATTTCATCACACCACCACCACCACCCCCCCATGGCTTTCCCCCCTTGGTGTCCATACGTTTCTTCCCTACATCTGTAAAATGTCCATATTACCCAAAGCCATCTATAGATTCAATGCAATCTCTATCAAAATTCCAATGGAAGTTTTCACAGAAATAAAAAAATAAATCATAAAAATTCATATGGAACCACAAAAGGCTCCAAATAGCCAAAGCAATTCTGAGAAAGAGGAACAAAGCTGGAGGCATTACACGCCCTGTTTTCAAACTATATTACAAAGCTATAGTAATAAAATCAGTATGGCATAAAAAATAGACACATGAAACAATGAAACAGAATCAAGAACCCAGAAATAAACCCTAGCATGTACCATCAACTAATATTTGACAAAGGAACCAGAGTGCTTGATGGGAAAATGATAGTCTCTTCAATAGTGGTGTTGGGAAAAATGGATAATCACATGCAGCAAAGTGAAACTGGACCCCTGCCTTATCCTACTCACAAAAGTTAACTCAAAATGGATCAAAGACTTCAATATAAGATCTAAAACTGTTAAACTCCTAGAAGAAAACATAGAGAGGGTAAACTCCTTGACATTGATCTTGGCAATGATTTCTTGGATATGACACCAAAAGTACATGCAAGAAAAGCAAAAATAAATAAGTGCAAGTACATGAAACTAAAAAGCTTCCACACATTAAAAGAAAGAGTCAACAAAATGAAAAAGCAAACTATGGAATGGGAGAAAAATGTCAAACCTTGTATCTGATAAAGGGTTAATGTAAAGAATTCATACAACTTAATAGCAAACAAGCAATCTGATTTAAAAATGGACAGGGCTTCCCTGGTGGCACAGTGGTTGAGAGTCCACCTGCCGATGCAGGGGACATGGGTTCATGCCCCGGTCCGGGAAGATCCCACATGCCGCGGAGCAGCTGGGCCCATGAGCCATGGCCGCTGAGCCTGTGCATCCGGAGCCTGTGCTCTGCAACGGGAGAGGCCACAACAGTGGGAGACCCGTGTACCACCAAAAAAAAAAAAAAAAAAAATGGACAGAGGAACTGAATAGACATTATTCCAAAGAAGATATAAATGTCCAATGAATGTGTGAAACGATGCTCAATATCACTAATCAGGGAAGCACAAATTAAAACCACAATGAGATATCACTTTACACTTGTTAGAATGGCTATTACCAAAAAAGACGAGCAATAACAAGTGTTGGCAAGGATGTGGAGAAAAGGGAACCCTTGTGTACTACTGATGGGAATATAAATTGGTACAGCCACTATGGAAAACAGTACAGAGGTTCCTCAAAAAATTAAAAATAGAACTATCATAGGATCTAGCAATCCTACTTCTGATATATATATATATATATATATATATATATATATATATCCAATCAACATCTCAAAGAGGTATCTGCACTTGCATATTCATGGCAGCCCTATTCACAATAGCCAAGTCATGGAAACAGCCTAAGTCCATCTGCAGATGAATAAAGAAAGAAGATGTATCATGTATTATATATTTACAGTGGAGTATTATTCAGCCATGAGAAAGAAGGATATTCTGCCATTTGGGTGGACTTGGAGGGCATTATGTTAGTGAGACACGTCAGACAGAGAAAGATGAATATCGTCACTTATATGTGGAATCTAAAAAACCTGAACTCAGAGAAACAGAGTAGAATGGTGGTTGTCAGGGGCTGGGGGTGGTGAGGGATATGGGGAGATGTCAGTCAAAGGATACAAACTTCCAGTTATAAGAAGAATAAGTTCTGGGGAGCTAATGTACAATGTGGTGACTGTAGTTAACAATATGAATTACATACTTGAAGTTGCTAAGAAAGTAACTCTTAAATGTTCTCACCACAATTAAAGAAAAAGGCAAATATGTGATGTGTTAGGGGTGTTAACTAACCATACTGTGGTAATCATTTCACAATATAGAAGTGTATCAAATGATTACACCGTATACCTTAAACTCACACAACATTATATGTGAATTATATCTCAGTGGAGCTGGAATAAAGATAAATAAAAAATTATTTACAATTTAAAAATAGTGAGACTGACTTTTACACAAATATGCTGGGTTGAAGAGCATCCCCTAAAATTGATGCCCACCTAGAACCTTAGAATATGATCTTATTTGGAAGTAGGGTGTTTGTAGATGTAATCAAGTTAAGTGGAGGTCATACTGGATTAGGGTGGGCCTAATCTGATGACTGGTGGGTAGGATATTTGGACATAGGCAAAGAGAAGAATGCCATGCGAGGACAGAGACACACAGGAGAGAATACCATGTGAAGGTGGAGGCAGAAAGTGGAATGATGCATCTACAAGCCAGGGTACTCCAAGTGCCAGCGACCACCAGACACTGATTGAGAAGCATGGAACAGATGCTTCTCCATCAGAGGCTCCAGTAGGGACCAAGCCTGCAGACACTTTGATCTCAACCTTCTAGCCTCTAGCACTGACTGAGGGAGTAAATTACTGTTATTTTAAGCCACCCTGATTGGGTTTTCTTTAGCCAGAAAGAGGAAACTAACACACATATCAGTACCCATACCTCTTTGTATCAGTCAGCATAGACTCGGTTTTGTTGCAGTAAAAAAAGACTCTCTCCTCCGATTCTTAGAGGCTACAATAGCAAAGATATACTTTTCATTCTTCTCACCCACATGTCATCACAGATAGCTGCCCCTCCACACCATGTTACCTTCAAGCAACCTCTACTTGGAATATTGCCTCTATCTGGTATGAGAAACATGGAAGATAGAGTCCAAACATTCAAAGATTTATGGGATTAGAAGATGAAATTGATTCTCATTTCCAACCTGTAAACTATAATATTGAAAAGCCTTTAAGTGACAAAGTTCTAATCAACTCAATCCTGGGACAAGGAACAAATCAAGAGTAGGGCCACCATGTTTTACTAAAACCTCTGAATCAATTAAGGTGGTTTACAGTAAATGATTTCAGTCAGACAAAATGGCAGAGGCAAACTATGCATTGGTTCTTGAAGCTTCTGCCCCAGAGTGACTCACATCACTTCTACTCACGTCTCATTGGCCAGAGCAAGTCTGATGCCATTGTATGGGTATGTATAACCCACATATAGGAGGGGCAGTAAATCTTTTCAGAAATACTGCAATCTCCCCACTCTTACAGAGGATTATCCTTTCAGTAGTCACTTTGAGAGGCTATTTTAGTAGTACAGTGATGTGGAGAATGTTTGGAGTGATTTCCAGAGCAAACGTATGAGGTCACATAAGAAATTGACTCTTGACTTTATGATTTTTGACCCCCAGTGACATTCTCCAGATAGATCATCATCCACCTAGTCTCCAGATGTGGTTACAAATAACTTCTAGTTTACTACCCCAAATTAAATCCCCTCTCAAGTAGTGAAAATTTGCCACTGTCAAAGCTGATCAAAGGAAGGTACTCCAGAAGACTACCAACAAGGAGCTACAGAAGTGTTGTGAGAAGTGTTATGAAACAACGGCATCACTGAGATGAGATCACTGACCAGCCTCCCAGTGGGACTCCCTAAAAGGTGCAATGCTTGATTGAAGGAATATATATAATGTGTAATAAATGATAACATATTAATATCTTATCGTACATAATATATATAAAATATAAAAATGCATAACGTATAAGGTTATATGTGTATGTATAAGTTTATAATACCTCTGATGTGTTTGTTAAAAAAGGAAATCAACATGGCTTTAGGCATCCCTAACACAATTTCTGAAGCAGAGAGACACAACTACAGAATGATAATGATGGCCAGCCTATGTGGAAATCTTCCTGTGTTCCAGGCACTAAATGATTTATGTGAATTACCTCACTTAATCCTTGCAGCCAGGGCTGGGACTAGGACGAGGGAAGCAACCTACCTAGGGCACAGAATTTGAGGAGACACCCACTCTCAGGGCTGGACAAATACAAGGTTGATATTTGCATGACCCTGAACGCCTCCTTCAGTGTTGTACCCTCAGAGCCTCACCTCACCCTAATCCCGGACCTGCTTGTAACAGTCCTGTAAGGTCAAGATCATCAGCTCCTTTCTTCGCAGATGAGGAAACAGAGGCTTATGGGGCATGAGTATCTTGCTTCACTTGAACCCAGGCAGTTTGGAGACCCAGGCCTTAGCCTTGACTCGTTGCGCCTGCATCAATGCCTTCGTCGACGCCCCATCTCAAGTTTTGGTTGTTTTTGTCGTCTTTTCCAGGTGTCCAAGGCAGCTGCAGACTTGATGGCCTACTGTGAAGCGCATGCCAAGGAAGATCCCCTCCTGACGCCTGTTCCGGCTTCAGAGAACCCATTTAGGGAGAAGAAGTTTTTCTGTGCTATCCTTTAAGTCTTCAAGAGGAACCTGAGGAGCCTCGGGGCTCCAGGGACACTGATGTAGAGTTTTTAGCAAAGTGGGCGCCTTTCTAGTCCACAGCATTTAAAGAGAGGGAGGAGAACCATCCTGGAGACTCCAGGCTATGCATGTTTAAAGAACTGGTCCCCTTTATGAGAATGAGAGCTGATCCACACCCCCGAGTTAAGAGATCTGATGTCTGCAGAATTGCCTGGAGGAGGGGAGTATGTAAAGATAAAATCGGTGTCATTTCTTTCCTGCTATCCCTCCCAAACCTTATGTTTCTGCTTCATATTTAAAAAATAAAACAGACAGCTGTACTGAGCTCAGATATGTATGACCTTCTTGGAATGAATATTGCCTTTAGAATACCCTTTGATGAGCTGAGTCGTCCAGTGTAGGTGCGGTTCGGTTTAATGGCGTTGATATTTCGTCTTTGTGCCTTTCTTTTTCTTTTTCCCTTCTCCCCTACCCCTCCTTCCACCCCTCCCCATTAGAGTAGTAAAGAGATAAGGCTGGATTTGTCTGTAAGATTGAACTCAAAGGATGAGCGCCCAAAGGGTTTAAGGAGATGTTCCCCGTGGTTTATCCTCATGGTAATAACAACAACAACAACAAATGCCGGTTGTCTGTATTCTTTTATCACTGTTCCTAACATTTGTACATGGTAGCTTTGATTCTGCAAGTAAAAGTAGATCATGTGTTGTGACTGGTGCTTTCATATATTTGTGACAATTTTTGAGTAATACTGCATGAAAATGTCCCCATGTTACATCCATTCAGTTTTACTATAAAGTAAAGAAAAAGTTTTACTATAAACTTTAGAAAAAGAATGAAAGAGAAAGGAAGCTGGGGAGGAAAAAACTCAGTATCTTGAAAATTGAGATGACTTCAGAGCCTTAGCCATGCCTAAAATACCTCCTAGTTAACAGTGGCATCCACACCTCTTCCACATATTTTCCAGAATCCAAAGCATTTTGGTTTGATCCAGGACCCAGGACAGCACAGGGAGGGCCAAGTGACAGAGGCAAGGATTCACCCTGAGTTGGGAAGTGCTTTAATCGAAGAGTCAGAGCAAATTCCCTTTTTCCCTGAATCACAGAAACTCTAGATTGAAAGAAGCCTTTCTGTGCTGTTCTTAACGAGAAAAAACGTGGCCCTTGTTTGTTTAAGTATCAGGAGAAATAAACCCACAACTCCAGACCAGACCCACTCTCAGAACCTGGCTGCTCACGGGCTAGGGAGAAGGGGGCAGCTGCTGCCCCCAGCAGCTCCACCAGAAAGGGTTCTGGCTCTTTTTGCCCCTGAAATGACCTTTGTTTTTTACCCACCAAAATTTTCAATAGAATCTTTTCTTTGTTTTTGTTCTCTGCTTTGTTTGTTAGAGTCTTATTTACAAACTTCCTTGCAGCTCGGGCTCTCTCTTCCCAAGAAATGATGTTGAAAGTGATTTTTCTTTGTGGCTCCACCAGTAATAGGAGGTCTGGAAGTCTGTCTCATTTCTTTCTGTGTCATTCCCAGGCAGGTGTGGGCTCTCTTACAATTCCTTATTTGCTTTGAAATCCCGAAAGACCATTTCTGAATTAATTTTATTCTCTTTCCATTCTCTTCCTCCCACTAAAAAAAAAAAAAAAGATGGAAAGGAAGGGAAAAAAGAAGATAAAAAGATGTAATATGCCAAGGACAGATCTTGAAACAGACTTGATAAACATTCTCCTCAGCTCCTTGTATGGGCATGATGGTAAAAGAATAAATACATCCAGTTAAAACTCATGCCTGGGGAGGGGGAGGAGAATATTAAGACATTGTGAAGTGTATGAATGCACTCCTATAACCAGATACTTCTGTTCAAACCTTGGGATTTTGCTACAGTCAGTGGGACACTGAAGAAGATTTAGAGGGGAAAAACCCTGGCAGAGTATTTATTAAACTACAGTATTGTACCATTGGCTTAGTAATACTGTGGAATCAGCTAAAACCCAACCACATTTTTAAAATGAGCAGAAATATGAATTGAATATGTGGTCACATGAAAACAACTGTGAATAAAACACTCTTTGGTGGTGATTAAGGCGTCATTATAAGACCCTGATGCTTTTCATAATCCACACCATTTACTTTTCTCAGAAGGACTCTATATTTTCATGTAAAGCTAGGTCTTTGGAGCAATTAAAATGTAATTAAAACTTTTAGGAATACAGCTCTGGTAATTAAAAGTTAAGGAAGTTCCAAACTTCATGTGACCTTGTTTATCAAAGGAGAAAGAAGGCAGAAAATACACAGCCCATCTGAAATTAAATTTAAGAAAAATGTTTGACTTTTTCATAATTTCATGTGCTACAGAAGGGAATTATAATCCCAGAGTTTTTCTATGAGTTTTGACTTATTGGTATTTTTACTTGTTAAGGGGGAACTAATCTTTTGATTACTTATGCCTCTAAAGAGTTTTAATTCTTTTAGAAATTTAACAATCATTTTCACCAGCATAATTTTATCTTAAGGGGTATACTAATAGGAAAACTTAGCTTAATTATTCAAGGCCCTAATTTACATATATAATATATTGGGTAGTAATGAAAATCTGCCATGGAATTCTTTAAACAGTAATAATAAAGCTCATATTTAGAATGCAAACTCTATTAAGAAAAAAACCAATCTTGCCTCATCCTCAATATTAAATCTGTTTTCTTTGTTTTTTCTTTCCATTTTAAACCAAGTGCTATTTAAGTCAGAGTGTGTGAATAAGTACTTTGAACTGAGGCTAATTTTGCTAATAATATTTGAAAGAGATTGCTCACCAAGGAAAAGTTTTAAACCATTTCTCCATATACTCATATTTACAAAAGACATTTTGAGAAGCATGCTGTCTTAAGGGATTTTTGTACTTTTTTTTTTTAATATTTGCTTCTAGCTGCTCCTGGCAATGGTGAATTGTTACGTATACATTAATGTTTTCCCAGCCCTAGAACTGTTCACATTTTTCCTATATAAGATCTATGGAGTGTATCTTTCAAAGAGAGGGAAATACAGAAATGTTAAAGCAGAAAAACCTGAATGTGATGTGTACATTTTCATCCCCCCATGGACAATGTATTTGTTTTAATAAATGGAATTTTCAGATTCATTTCATATGCAATCGATTTTATTGTGAAAGCCCGTGGACCACCTCGCCCACGTAACAAGATAGATGAGGAAACAGGAATTCGTGCCTTTTCTTTAGGGGTTTGTTAATAGAGGCGCCTAAGGAGGGAACATCTCACATAAGGCTCTTTAAAAGCCTTTCTCCCTGGGGACAGTGCCTGGGGACAGAGAAAGGTGACGGGGAAGAGTCCAGGCTCTGGCAGGCTGGACCGTGAAGATACCCGAGGTGCACTCACACTTGAACATGTTATGGGTATGCCACACGGGGATTCCTCCTCTCCAAAAAGAAAACATTGAACAGAAAACATGCTGTTCTCCATAAGCTGCTCATGATTTAAAAGGAGGACTAGAGAAGATAAAGGCTTAGAACTCTAGATTCACAGCTTCTTGGAGATTTCTCAGTCAAGATACCCTTCTGTATGTCCTTCAAATTATGCCAGTGAGTAACAGAGCCTGTTAGTAAGGAGATGCTGGATCTCCCAGGATTCGTGCCTGCGACAAAAGCATCTTTAAACTTCCAGGGAAGGGGCCACTTGGAGTCTGTGCATTTGTCCACTTACATCATTGTTTCTCAGACTGTGATCCCTGGATCACCTGTTTCAGAATCACCTGGAATGCCGATGAAAAAGGCAGACATTGGGCCCCCCCACTAACTCAGAATTGCTAGCAATGGTGCTTAAGACCGTGCACTCCGTTGCTGGCTTTTCATCACGCCTCACGAAAGGCACAAACTAATTGACAACACGCTGGCTCTTATTCCCACAGCTGCAGGAAGTAGCTGCCCTGGAGTGAACACGTGACCCGCGACTGAGAATCTCGGCAGCTCCCAGACGTGCGACGCAGAGAGGAGGAAGCTGGTGGGTTTTAACTCTGCTCCTGTTCTGTTGAGCCCCCAGGGGAGGATTGCCTCCAGCTCTGGTTCTTTAATAAGCTGCTAACATTTTACATAGCACAATGACGTGGGAATTGGAGCTGGGTCAGCTCCAATCCACAAATTGCAAATAATTTGCCAAGGGAAATCCCTTTCCCTTCGGTTCTGCCCCAAATCTACATTCTCTTCTATTTAGAACCAGGAGACTCAGGCAGAATTTATTTTTAATGAAGGGGGTCACGGGCTCCCGGGCCTTCCTCAGTAAGAACTCCTACTGCTTCTCCATGTCCATAATAAAAGAAGCCCAGAGGCGGGGTGTACCTCCACACCAAGGTGACAGACAGATGGTGCCTGGTGACCTCAGTTCATACTGTAGGCAAGCCAGAGCCCAGCCAGCATGAGCTGGAGAACAGGAACAAGGCCCCAGAGTTCCATGTGACCTTGGCCAAGTCCTTTAACCTCTCCATGCTATAAAATGGGGACAGTGTACCTGATTCACTTGCCTCACACAGTTGTCTAAGCCAAATGAAAGAGAGTAGGTAAAGTGCATTGTGAAGAAAGAGGTGATAAAGAATCACTAGACCCTGCTTGCACAACTTTCGAAGAGAGGAAAAATCTAGATCATTCCTTCTTGCCTTTTGACTCACTGCCTTTTCTCTCTACCCCAGGGCTCTGTGGTTCAGACCCTCAATGCCTCATGTCCACCCACTGGTGTAGCCACTCTCTCATCTCCTCCCACTCTAAGTCATGCCACTTACCCCCGAGCATTCATTAATCAGGAGTCCTCTGGAGGCAAGTGGCAGAAATCTAGCTGAAACTGGCTAATAACCGAAGAGCTCAGAAACAGATCCCCATTCAGCCTCAGCTGGATCCAGGTGCTCAGATGATGTCATCAGATGTCTCTCTCATTTCCTCGGCTCTGCTTTCTTTTGTGCTGGTTTAATTCTCAGACAGACTCTTCCCCTGCAGCATCAGGATGGTATCTGCAGCTCCAGGCTTATAGCCCACCAGTTTAGCCATCACAGAAGAAAGATAATGGCAGCTCCAGCAAAAGTCCCTGGCTGTATCCCCGAAACACTTCCTAAGACTCTTATTGGCTGGATCTGGTTCATGTGCCCACCCATCCCTGAACCTGGGCATAGAGATCACTCTGCCACACAGGCAGGACAGTGGTTCCAAGGAAATTGAAGTACTTGTACTAGAGGATCAGGGATTGAAGGTTAAAGGCAAAAATAACTGGTGCCAACCACATCCTGCCTGACGTATTGATGTAACCCAGACCTCCCCACATGCAGCCACCCAGGGTAATCTGGCTCACGGAGCTCTTATCAACCCATCAGGTCCACACGCAGCTGCCTGGCTGGCAAGGCCCTGGAGAGGCAAACCCACCTGACTATTCCTACTTTGTTTTCTAAACTCTCCTCTGATTCATCCTGTCTCCTGTAAATGTAAGATCTTCAACCCTACCTCTATGCCTTTGCCTATGATGTTACCCCCTCGGGAATGCCATTACTCAGCTCCTCAAGTAAGCAAATCTCGCTAGGTTTCAAGCCCAGTCTGAATTCCACGCTGTCTGTGAATGACTTCAGGGAATACTCATCTCTTTCCTCGCTCAGCTGCTGTTGCCCTTGTCATCGGCACCAAAAAATCTAGTATTTGACTGAGTCTGAGGCATTGTGCTAAGGTGGACACCATGGGCCCTGCCTTTGTGGAGCTCCTGGTTTAGTAGAGGAAGTATGCAAGTAGACAGTAATTATCAGTCACGGTGAGAAGTTCTAGGACACAGGAAGCCGAGGGGCAGAGGAGGGCAGAGGTGGATCGCCAGCCAGAGGAGGTGACGTTGGAGTTAATGACTTCTTTTATGAGAATCTTGTCTCCCAGGGTAAACTGTCATTTTCTAGGGAGCAGAGAACACCAGCTGAGCAGGCGTCTCTTTAATCCTCCTCGGTGTGTAGCACAGCACTTGAGGACACAGGAGGTACTCAGCAATGATCATTGATGCATTGAGCACAGGGCAAATGCCTGCAGAGAAATGGGACAAGGAAGAGGCATAACTATAAAAGCCATCTTGTGAGCCTGAGAATGAAGCCCCGACTCCAGCTGCCCCCCGCCCCCCCCCCCACCGATGGTCAGCAGCGGGCTCTGTGCACAGAGTGATGGACCAAGTCTCAGGGTGCCTGTGGCCTCTCCTCTCTAGCTGGTGCCAGCTCCATGTCCCCACGACTTCATTCTCTTTAGCTAGCAGCCCCTTGGTCTAGAAGATACCGCCACTTCCCAACCTGGAAGTGAGATTTGGGGGCCCCTGTGGGCCCAGGGGCCAGAGGAAACACTGCTAACTGCATCGCCTTAATTTTAGCCCCAGGGAGGGGGTCCATTCCACTCTCCACTGAGAACACTTTCTCTAATTGCCCTCCACTGTGTCTACATGTGGCTTTTGAAAAAATTGAAGTAGAGTTGATTTACAATGTTGTGTTGGTTTCAAGGGTAGAGCAAAGTGATTTGGTTATACATACCACACTAACCATAGTTTAAGTGTCCAATAGCCACGTGCAGCTAGTGACTAGTGTATTGGACGGCAGAGACATAGGACATTCCCATCATTCAGGAAGTTCTATGGGCAAGTGCTACTCCAGAGCAATGGTTAGCAACTTTTTTCCACCCCACACAACTGACAGAATATGCCTTTTCCTTGTACCCAAATTTTGACAACACACACACACATACACACACAAAGGGAGAAAGTAAAAATACCGTAATAATCCACGATAACCATAACAACGGGCCATAGGTCATGGTAAATGATGGTATGAAAGAGACAGGCTGTAGATTATGTTCTTTCCTAGAGTCCTCTAAACCGTAAACTTACCCCTGTCTCTCTCATTCAAGAAAGTGCAGTGATAATAATCGTGATGATGATGATAATAATAACAGCAGCAGCAACAGTAAAGTGAACACTTATTAAGCACTTAACTCTGTGCCAAGCCTGATGCTAAACATTGCATAGACGTCATTGCATTTAATTCTCACAGTAACTCTATGACATGGATATCACTGCTCTCGCGTAGCAAACATCTTTGTTGCCTCATGTCACATCTGGTGACCCACTTCTGATTTCAGCCATAACGGCAGCAGAGACTCATTCTTGTCCAGAGGGGGGAGGGGGGGAGGGGAGAATGAATACCTCAGGGACAATCCCCAACCAATGAGGGATGAGGCGCCCGCCTTGCAGAGTCTGATTTAGGGGTGCATTTTGTAGGATTTCTCGGATAGTCTCTGGCAGGCCTGAGTCTTAATTGACCAGAATAAAAACCAGGCCAATAACACATGACATTGGTTTTTTCCTCCTGATCTGTTTCATTTTCTTTACTCCTACATTTCTGCTTTCTGAGATCACCAGCCCCAATGAATTACCTGCATCCAAGTCCTTGATACAGGCTCTGCATTAGGGGACTCAAACGAATTCACCCCCATTTTATAGACGAGGAATTTGAAACTTAGAACGTCTGACATTTCCCCCAAGTTCCCACTGCTATTAAGTGGGAAATCGAGGACATGAACCTAAATCTGCCTTGATTCTAAAAACTTAACTCCCAATTACTATCTTATAAATTAGAATGCAAGTGCATCAGAGGGAGGTGATTAAAAAAATTCTGAATCTGCTCTTATCTATAGAATAAGCAGAGTGTTTGTAAACTTCAAGCCTCCGAATCACTTCTCTGGAATGAAGAAATCAGTGAATTCTTTCTTGTCAATACTTAGCTTTTCTTCACTGTAGTCATTTGGTACCTAGAAAGTATTCACCTGGCACAGAAAATATATCCTGGTATCGAGAAGCCTGAGCAAGGAAAACCAAGAAGGGTGATTTTAACAGGGAAGGTCGGAGTGTTTCTTTTCCTTCAGGACTTTCGGGAGGGGAAAATCCCTTCCCTTTCTAGCAACTGCTCCCCTGCGATCTCAGAGCCCAGTAACCCCCCAAAGGTCAGAAGCAGAGTCTGAGTGGCAGTGGAGGCTTCCACGGGTTTCACTGGAGAAAAGGGTCAGGGAAGAAGCCCAGGAAAAAGGCTCTTGCAAATGTAGCTTCAAGGTCTCACCCAGTCCATCTCTGGGAAAGGATGAGAATGGTGCTCATTTCCTTCCCCCACCCCCAACCCATTTCCTGTCCCTGCTGCAAGAATACGCAGTATCCCACTCAAGCTCGGAATGCAGAATCCCAGCACAGATCAACAGATGTCGCTGCCCTGCACTGGCATCCGATGCACGCACACGGGAGGAAAAGCTTACTGCTCCAGAGCACCTGCAAAAGCAAACTGGCACCCTAAGAAAGGGGTCAGCATGAGGTACTGGTACAGCCCATCACTACTCCCACCTGCAGGTTATCTCCATTTACTTTACAACAGCAGGTCTCCAAGAGTGTTCCGGGAATTCCTAAGGGTCCCTGAGATCCTTTCAGGGGGTCTGCTAGGTCAAAATTATTTTTATAATAATACTAGGTTGTTAGTTGCCTCTTCTGCTTTCATTCATGAGCGTGTAGAGAGGAGATTTGAGAGGCTACAATGATATCGATGTCACAACAGATCGAATGCAAACACACATGAGAATTCAGCAGCCTTCTGTTAAGCTGATCACTAAAAAGATTTGCAAAATTGTAAAACAAAGCCACTCTTCTCATTATATACATTTTTCGTTTTGGACAACATAGTTATGTATGTTAACGTGTAATGGGTTTGTTATTTTCAATGAATTAATAGATGCATATGTTAAGAAAAATTTTCAGTTTTAATTCCTAATATGGTAAATAGAATAGATACAATCCACCTAAACCAGTCTTCATAATTCAAAGAGGTTATCAATAATTTTTAAAAGTGAAAAGGAGTCCTTAGACCATAAAGTTTGAGAAATACTGCTTTATCAATAGTTTTCTAGTCCAACCCCTTCTTTGGCAGGTGGGAAAATTTAAGCGGCATTTAAAATCATGCAGCTATTTTGTGGCAGAGTCGTGAGTAGAATTTGAGGAGAGAAGATGATTTGATTCGAAAGGGGAAGATAGAAGTGTTTTAGGTTGTCCCCTTGGATGCTGCTCAAATGTCTTCTAGGAAAACATTCCTGAATTCAATTTCACAATTAAACAGCGTGTTAGGAGATAATTTTCCACCAAAAAAAAAACAAAAAACGGTAGAATCATGATTCTCACACAGGTGTAAAATAAACACATATCAAAGATTTGATTTAACTCATTGTTGATAAGGAAACCAGGCAAGTGTTACAATAGGTACAAAGAAAAAGTCAAACAGCAGAATTTACAGATCAGGAATACTGAAGTGGATTTGCAAATGGATGTAAAACTAGCCTCTTTCACAAAGCGGGAGAGAAGCGAATTGAACCTTCACTAGACAGAACGTAGTTGCTTGTCTAACCAAGAGCTATTTCACAGTGCTATCAGTTATCTACAACTCACAGAGTCATACAGCAGCTCAAAGGCAAGGAAAGGGACAGAGCCCCCAGGAACTAGAACTGAATAACTCAGAGGAGTGTACTTTGCCCTGAAGCACAGGTTTTTCCCTACAACTGAGATCCCCTTGGATGCCAAGCACTGAGCTAAACTGAGTAAGAAAAAGATGAACTTGGTGTGTACCCTGCTCTCAAAAGGCTCTTACAATCCATTTCACACCAGAAAAAGTAGTTGTGGTGACCCTTGAGAATCATGTGTTTTTAATAACTTCTGAATTTTCAACAGCTCTTTGCTCAGTAATAGACATAGCAGGACCTCAAAGAGATGTTTGGTTCCTTCATCTTTCTTGGAGGCTGAATATTTCTAGATGGTCCCAGAGAGAAAAATTTACAAGGATATTCTCTCAAAGAGATATAGAAATTACAGATGGAGTTAAAAGTTTGTGTCGAGAGATAGCTTAGAGCGGGAGTTGGCAAACTGCAGTCCATGGGATAAACCCGGCTGGGTTTTGTATGGCCTATAAGCTAAAAATAATTTTTGCATTTTTAAATGGTTGAAAAAAACAAAAGAAAAATTGTGACCTGTGAAAATTATATAAAATCCAAATTTCAGGGTCCCTAAATTAGGTTTCATTAGAATACAGCCACGCCGACTCACTTTGTATTTTCTGTACCGGCTTTTGAGCTACAACAGCAGATTTGAGACGTTGTGACAGAAACTATATGGCCTGCAAAAGTGAAAACGCCTATTAGTACCAGAAAAAGTTTGCCAACTCTCGGTTCAGAGTGACTTTCTGCTTGAATATTGAGAATAATTTCTCAGGAACCCAGAGTAAGTAGTTCCGAAGGACTTCAGCGTGGCATGACCTAAATGTGGCAGGTTTCAGAATTACTTGGGAGGAAATCCTGTTATTGCAGGAATCTTTAAGGAGGCAAAACCCTACTGGAGGCTTCAAATTCTCATCTGAGTACCACTTTGCGTAAGTTCTTCTGCTGGGTTTCGCGCCTTTGGCACCTCTATCACTCCGTGGCTCTTCTGGTTTACGTCCTGAGGAAGCTCTGCTTGCATTCACCGTGAATTACAATAATTAAAATTAAGTGGTGCCTCCTGTGTGGGAATTTTCCAGTCCCTGACAGGAAGACGCTTCCAAAGGATTCTTCTTTCTCAAGAGCACCCTCTGCTGGTCAGTTCTCAGAAGGCACCTTATCATCACGTTTACAGCTGCAGGTGGGTTTTGATGCCAGGAAGAAGCCAGAGGCGGGTTTTGATCTAGAGACAAAAGCATTTTGGTTACTGTCTCCATGCCTGGGCAAGTTTTTCACAGTACATGGGCATTAGCATCTGAAGATATAGAACTTATTCATCGTTGAACTTGGTGAGGGAACAAAACTCTCGTTGAATGCAAACGAACAATCCCTAGTTAGGCAGGAGAGTACACACAGCCTTGTTGAATGAATGGCGGCTTTCAAACCACCCGTTACTATGGCAAAGCTGTGTTCATTGTTTGCCACCCTAAGGAAGGCTGATAGTGTCTTGATAAGGGAAGGGCAAGGTCTGATTTATTAAGACTTTGAGGTCTACTTTAAGGCAGATCAGAGAGGCCTAATTAGGACGGGGAGAGGATTGTGGTATAACAGATTAGGATTGGCGGATACAACAGGGTAAGGTGAGTCGACGAATGCAAACTGTCTACTGATGACTTGAGACCTGCCAGAAATTTCTACAATGAAACAAAGATTTGCAACCTGCTTTTCCAAGGTAAGGGTCTCTGGACTAGTAAAGTTATGCTAATTAAAGTGACATAATGTAGACAGGAAGCTGTGGAGGTTAGGAGGGACGCTAGTTTGAGTTCTAGGTTCTGTCGACTGAACCTAAAAGTTCAGTGAATAACCTAAAAGTTAAGAATTATGTTTTACTTGGCTGACAAAACTGAGGACTTAAGCCCGGGACGCAGCCTCTCAGATAGCTCTAAGGGACTGCTCCAAAGAGGTAAGGGAGAAGCCAGGATAATTTTTTGCAACAAAGACCAGGCAGTTGGAACTTCAAAAGATTATTGTTAATATAAAAACAACCAGGGGCTTCCCTGGTGGCGCAGTGGTTGAGAGTCCGCCTGCCGATGTAGGGGACACGGGTTCGTGCCCCGGTCCGGGAAGATCCCACATGCCGCGGAGCGGCTAGGCCCGTGAGCCATGGCCGCTGGGCCTGCGTGTCCGGAGCCTGTGCTCCGCAACGGGAGAGGCCACAACAGTGAGAGGCCCGCGTACTGCAAAAAAAAAAACCCAATAAACAAAAAAACCCCAGATATCTCAAGTTAATGAATTTAGCACTTTTCTATGTATGGGAACATGTGAGAGTCTGGGCTCATTGAAATCATTCCTTTGATATGCACCTTAGCTATGTAGGGCCACTAACTTATTCTTTCCCATCCTGAGTCCCCTCAGGGATCACTTTTGGGGAGGCTATATTGGCTTGATGCCTGCCACAGTCTTCATTTACTGATATGGCGGGTGGCATTTTTCATTCACACTTCTTAAGATGGTCAGTGTTGTCTAAGAGGTCTAGTGTGGATGGGAGGTGGGCTTAGTGCCCTGGTGACTTCAGACAAAATGTTGGGCCTGCTCTGGACTTCCAGTTTTGTTTGGGGTGAATGGAACTGTGTTAATAACTCTTCGTGTTTGGATGTGGGCACTCTGCAGCTATAGGGGAGCTGGTGAGAGAAACCAGACTATGTCACCCCAAACTATGCCTCTCTGACATAAAACTTATTTTGAGCTGAAGGCAATTAAGAAGCAGCAAACCCAGGAAAAGCTCTCCCTTTTTTTGCCTAAAGGCAGGAAATAAATTCTCCTTTGACTGGAGATAGACTCTTATCAGCCCAGAGATGGCACCGGAGGAATCTGCAAACAAACCTTGTTAAACTAACACTTATCCTTATTAAGGAAGATAAGGGTTGAGGGAGATAAGGACTACCTTGGCCTAGTTGAACCATCCCTAGCCCAAACTCCTTTGTCTTGTCAATTCTTCACAAATGTATTGTTTCTTTGTCTAAGAAATATAAAATCTTCCTGCTCTGGTCACTTCGTTGAGTCTTCCTCCTCTTGTGAGGAATCTTACATACATGTAAAAAAATTTTTTTAATTCATATGCTTTTCTCCTGTTAATCTGCCTTTGTCAGTTTAATTTTTAGACCCATTCAGGGACCCTAAGAGGGTCAAGGAAAGCTTTCTCCTTCCCAGCACCTGTCAGGAAGAGGGTTGGTCTCTGTAGGCTGCTGAGTGCTGGTTTCACAGGAGTATGTGCATTGGGCCCTGCGGGGGCCAGGGTGAGTGAGAGACCACCCCTCTGCAGAAGCCCTGCCCTCACTGAAGAGATCCTGATGGTGCCGAGGACAGGGCCCAGGCTTGGCTGGATGCAGGGAAAAGTCAAGGAACCTGCACAGGGTTGACATGAGAGCTGGGATTCCAGGGATGGTGGGAAAGGAGAGGCTTCGGGAAGGTCTCCCAGACCAGGAGGCCAGAAAGTTCCCAGCATGTCCAGTGTGCTTTGGGATCAAGGTAGGAAAAGAAGTCTGGGGCCGGGTGCTTGAGGGCCTTATTTGCAAAGGTGTTGAACTTGACCCTGGAGGTGGTACGGAGCCCCTGAAAAAGCTTTAGCAGCAAAGTGCTAAATATGCTAGTGGTTTTACTTGTTATTTAGAATTCCACTCCAGCCTGGAAAATAACAATAACATATTGAGGGCCTTCACTAAGAAAGTGGCTTCAGGATGGAGAGGAGGAAAGATTCAGGATGAAGAGGTAGAATCACCATAACTTGAAGACCCCTTAAATGTGGGAGTGAGGAAGAGAGAAGGTTTTCTAGCTTGGATGATACAGTAGACTTTGGTTCCGTAAGCTGAGATGGGAAATGCAAGAGAACAGGTGGATTCATCGCAGACAGTGCCCCTTTGGTATATGGATTATTTTGAGCTGATTGTTTTTTAAAACAGCAGACAGCAGATAAGCTCTGAAAGTAGAGTACAAGTTACCCTTTCGTATGGGAAGTTTATATTTATAAAGGAACTCTCCATTTGTAAGGGTGTCTCCCTCTCTGTACCAGGAAGAGAAGGGTGACCCGAAATCACAAGACACTCTTATCCATGGAGAAGGCAGGGACTTAAATCTGCGTAACAAACCACCGTGCTTTTCCTGGTCATTGCCCCCATGACCGGCCTTCCCCACACCGGTTTTTTGTTTTTAGCGAAGATGGTATTTCAGCCTGAATTCTAAGCCACCTCTTGGAGAGTTACTCAGTTTTTCCTGGGTGTCTCCCATATACATATACACGAGGTATATCTGTGAATAAACTTGTTTGTGTTTCTCTCATTAATCAATCTCTTTTGTAACGGGGCCCCAGCTGAGAATTTAGAAGGCTAGAGGGAAGAGGTTTTCTCCTTCCCCACAAAGGTGAAATGTTCAGCTTTGCAGTTGCTGGCTATGAGGTACAGAGGATGGGGCTAGCCTGGGAAATGCAGAATTAGAGCTTATCTGAGAGGTGGGGTTGGACAGACAGGTTTAGGCTTCACAGCTGAAGCTACAAAATAGCTGAAGTCAGCAAAGAAGAGAGTGCAAGTGGAGAACAGAAGTGAAAAAACCCTGAAGGAAACAGTGGTACCTCTGCTGTAGTGTCAGGAGCTGAGCAAAGCCAAATCCTTACAAGGTCCTATGCTTCTCCCTCCAGGGACGGAGGCTCTTGTCAAAGGACAAGAAAGTGTCTTAGAGCATCTGTGGACATCTGGGGGCCTCCTACCACCTGCCCAGTGGTGAGAGGGCCATCAACCACATGGAGGACCAAGCTGGGTCAAAGAGGAACAAGGACTCCCACATCTCACAGGACAGAACGAGGAGGACAGAGAAGGTAATTAGTTTTTATGGAACAGAGGATGTGACCTGTTTCTTCCCCTGAAGTTGATCAACTCAATGCTTGAAAGGTTGGGAAACAATAGACGTGGGAAGGAAATTGTACCAAAAGAAGCTGCCTCTGTGGGGATCCAGCTGTGTGAGCCGCAGGAAAAGCAGGTGTGTGTTCTCATGGTTGTTCCAGTCTCAGCTGTTGAACGGGGACAGATGAATAGCCCTGAAGGAGGCAGGGCTGAGCCAAGGCTTAGGAAAGGGTCTGAGTGAGGGACTCCTGTGTAGAAGCGGTCAGCTCATGACGGCCCAGAAATGTCTCCAACAGCTGTTCTCAATCTTGAGCACATCACCTGGAGGGCTTGTCAAACACAGATTGCTAGCCTCACCCTCCGAGACTCGGATTCAGTATGTCTGGGGTGGGGCTGGAGAACATGCATTTCTACCGAGTTCCCAGGGGATGCTGATGTTACTGGTCCAGGGATCACTCTTTGAGAACCACTGGTCTATGAGATCCCCAAAGGGTAGTGTGCATACCTTTACCCAAGATGATGGTAGACAGTATATAGGGGAATGTTACATGCTGAAACAGTTGTGTATATATTTTCGTGTGTATTTAAAAAGTACTACGTGCCTATAAAATTCATGATTTTAAGAATATTGTGGTATAGAACAAGGCTAAAGTAGGTATAAGCAAAAAGTGAGTCAAATTTAAATAAAAATACTTAGCCAAAAAAGTAGTGTAGGTAAAGTGAGAATACAGGGTAAATCAGAAAGTGGTATGCAGATGACTAATATTTAGTAAACATGAACATCAAAAGGAAGTGACCATACATTTATACTTACTATGTAGTTAGGGGTCAGGGTGGATATTCAAAAATTAACAAATAGAAAGGCATGGACACTGCACAGTCAGAACAGACATGGTCCAAAGCAGTCAGTTCTGCCATAGAAGGGACTGCAGATAAATATCAACCCAGTCAGGGCAGTTGATTGGGTCTCTGTTTTATAGATGAGAGAACTGAAGTTTCGAGAATTTGTTTCCCAAGATCACAGTCAAATTAGGAGCAAAGCTACAACCAGAGCATATAGAGCATTGCAGAGGTAAGAACAGCAGAATGTGCCCAGGATATTCACATGCGAAGCTGGACATACTCCTGTGTTAATGCTGTTCCTTCCACACAACCTCCACCCCCAGAAACAGAGGGGCTTCTTCCTTCGTGCCATGGCCCTACACTGAGCCCTCCTTCCTCTCCTATGGATGACCCAGGCCCTCCACAGGGGTCACTGGCCCATGTGTACATATGTATATACAAGTCCTGCCTATAAGTCATTTTAATTGTTTACACTTTTCAACAAATATTTCTAGAGCACTGCTGGAGCCAGGACACTGTGCTAGATGCAGGATACAAAACAATGAAACACAAACCCTACCCTCAAGGAGCTCACAGTCACTGACGGCAGCAGACTAGAAATGATTACACGGAGTCATGATGCACTGAGGGAAGTTGCACACCACCAGGTGGAAAGAGGGTGGTCCAAGGCACCCCAAAGGTGGTGACCTGACCGGGGTCGTGAAGGCCAGGAGGACTTCCCCAAGTAGAGGAAGGATACTAGGCTATTCCAGGCTGAGAGGGGAGCAAGTGCAAAGGGGCAGAGAAGAGAGGTCATGGTGCCCTGCGGAACCAACACTGGTTCAGTGTGGTTCAAGCACTGAGTGTGGGAGGGCGTGATAGGAAATTAGCACAGCGTGTGCTTCGTGCCAGGCACTGCTGCAAGCACTGTGTACACACACACACACACACACACACACACACACACACTCTTTGCATATCAATTCATACATACACATACATGCACAAATGAATTAATATACATGTATACATATTATTAACATATGCACATATCATACACATATGCGATATGTGTGCATTATGTGTTGATACATATAAATTCATATACACATGTGTATATGTGTATCATATATGTAATATGTTGATGAATAAAGATAATTTTAATCTTCACAGCCTACCAGGTAAGTACTATTACTAATCTCATTTAAAGGACAGGAAACTGGGACTTCCCTAGTGGCGCAGTGGTTAAGAACCCGCCTGCCAATGCAGGGGGCACGGGTTCGAGCCCTGGTCCGGGAAGATCCCACATGCCTCAGAGCAACTCAGCCCGTGTGCCACAACTAGTGAGCATGCACTCTAGAGCCTGCGAGCTACAGCTACTGAGCCCATGTGCCACAACTACTGAAGCCCGTGTGCCTAGAGACTGTGCTCTGCAACAAGAGAAGCCACTGCAATGAGAAGCCCACGCACCACAACAAAGAGTAGACCTTGCTCCCTGCAATTAGAGAAAACCCGCACACAGCAACAAAGACCCAACACAGCCAAAAATAAATTAATTAATTAAAATTAATTAATTAATAATTTTAAAAAGACAGGAGACTGAGGCACAGAAAGCTTTAATAATTTTCCCAGGGAAAATAATTAGTAAGTAGAAAAAATATTAGTAGTAAAATTATTAGTAATATTCCAAAGAAAATTATTAGTAAGTGGCACAGCTGGGATCCCTGAACCCAGGCCATCAGATTATAAAACTTGAACTCTTACCCACTAGACTATACAGGACCCAGGACCAACAGAATGAGGGTGAAAAGGAATGTAGACAGGCTTCAGACATATAGGGCCTCAGACCCCATGCTGAATGGATGGGACTTTAGGACTGCCAGCTTGAAGTGTTTTAAGCAGAGGAGAGACAGGATTCATTTATTCAGTCAGTCTGTCAATACATAATTATTAAGTGCCTACAGCATTCTGGGTACCATATACCAGACCCTGGCAATAGAGCAGCAAACAAGGTAGAAACGATCCATACAGTCAAGGGGTTTATCTGCTATCAGTGGGAACAGTCATAAAAAGAAAAAGTCCACAATTAATTAACTTCTCACCATGGTGGTAAGTAAACAGAATAGCAAGTCAGTTGGATGAAAGTGTGTGGCCAGGGGCCCAGCCTGTTCCAAGGAGTTAGTGGCAGCTTTCCGGAGTAAGGGAAATGCCATCTTAGGGCTGCGTAGGCAGGAACTGGGCAAAGGGGAATGGCGGGGACAGGTGAGAGGGAGTTCCAGGCTGGGTCTTGTCATGGTCAACTGGATCTGGAGCACAGAATCAGAGATTGGGGAATACGAAAGGAAAAGGAAGAGAGAGTGGGCTTTATTTTTGGAAACACTGAGTTTGAGGTGTCAAGAGGGATGGAAATGTCCAGTGGACATTGGGTACAAAGACTGTATACAAGGATCTGGGCTTCAGGAGAGAGGCCAGACATGAGGGTATATAGATCTGACAGTCGGCAAACATGGCAGTTCGAACCCTAAGAATGAATGAGATTGTCAGGGAATGTTTGAATAGAGAGAGAAAATGGCTGCAAATGGTTCCCAAGGTAGAATAGGAGGCAAATATCTGAACTCTTTGGGGCAGAAAGGAGGGGAAATCAGCCATAAACCATCAGAAGTGGGTCTTCCTACCACCAACCTCAACCCCCATCCCAGGCCTCATACTCACAAACAGCCTTACATACAGACATTGAGCTAAATTTCCACATGAGGCTACATATGCAGTCTTCTTATCTGTGAGAGAGAGAGAGAGAGAGAGAGAGAGAGAGAGAGAGAGAGTGAGTGTGTGTGTGTGTGTGTGTGTGTGTGTGTGTGCAAAAAGTGTTAATTTGCTGTACATTAAACATTTAATGTATACCACAATTTTTACAAGGTTTGGTGGTCCTTGATTTTAAAAACATACCTAAAACCTCAAAAACTAGAAATAGTCTGACCTCCCTCAACTTCAAAGAGGCCCTGAAAGGGTAGGCAGGGTTTTCCACATCTTTGCTATCGCTCCCAAGCTGCCTGGTTCCTTCATTGTTCCAGCTCTCCAGAGTGTTCTTTTCCAAGAACAGTCTCTCTGAGGCTGGATGAACTCCTGCCAGCAGCCCCCTTAGTAATATCCCTTTTGGATTTCTCAGTCCTCTGGAGTCCCTCCCCCGCCCCTTTTTTTAAGCTGGAAAGAGAATCAGGAATGACCAAATCTTGGGTGAACGTGAACATGTGGATTCTAATTCCAGGGCCTTTTCATGTGCTTCCTCAAGGTGCCTGAGCCTTCATTCAAATTCAGTAAGACATTCAGATTGTCAAATTTCATTTGGCAATAATAAATAGACCTATGGTTTTCTTCTGTTCATCAGATTTTTCTGTGATCCTCTATAATAGAGATCTCAAGTTTTAAGGCTATTTTTTTGAGAATTCTTGAGAATGAAACTAAGAGCCTGAGTTTTGTTCCCACCTCTGCCACTAATGCTATGTGAGCAACCCAGTGGATCTTTGTTTTTTGTTGTCGTCTTTTGTTTTTTAATTAATTTATTTTATTTTATTTATTTTTGGCTGCATTGGGTCTTCGTTGCTGCGTGCAGGCTTTCTCTAGTTGGTGGCGAGCGGGGGCTACTCTTCGACGCGGTGCACGGGCTTCTCATTGCGGTGGCTTCTTTTGTTGCGGAGCACGGGCTCTAGGTGCGTGGGCTCAGTAGTTGTGGCTCGCAGGCTCAGTAGTTGTGGCACATGGGCTTAGTTGCTCCACGGCATGTGGGATCTTCCCGGACCAGGGATCGAACCCATGTCCCCTGCTTTGGCAGGCAGATTTTTAACCACTGAGCCACCGGGGAAGTCCTGGTATCTTTATTTTTTTTAACTGAAGTATCAAATCAGCAAGCATGTGTTGACAGCTTACTAGATACAAGGCTCTGTGTTAGTACCATGGGAAAGAAAGTCCTCAAGCTCAGGAAGTGGAATATCAGGCCAGGGTATAATGACACCAGTACACCATGATCATAATACAATGCCCAAAGGATGACAGTCAATCTGTGTTCCATGGGGGCTCAAAGAGCAGGAAAGATGCCTCCTAGCAGAGATGGCATTTGAAAGGACCTTGGAAGATCAGGAGGTCTTGAGAAGAAGAGCCTGAAGGCCAGGGAAGGCAGGGAGGGTGGACAGCAATGGGCACAGCATTCAAGGTGGAGGAACAGCATAAGAAAAGGCACAGAAGCAGAGAAATCTGGGAGTTGTTCAGGGCCGTGCTTACAACTGCTACTGATCTACAATGAGTTAAGTAGAGAAACTGAGAGTAAGCATTTTAAAAATTTATATAGTAATTTGAAGGAGTAATTTTCTGTTCAAACTAATACTTTTTTAAAAATTGAGCTTGTGTTTATGTCCTTTTATTTCATTTTTCATTTACTGTTAAACTCTTTTGTCTTTTACTATTGCAATCAATTGGAAATTTTTAAATTGGTCCTTCGCCACAAATAGTTTAAGAAGCACTGGGGTTCAGGGAATGTCAAGTCTCTAGCTCCATACAGTGTTGAATGTGAAGCAGAACTGGAAAAAGTAAGCTTGAAGTGGTATTTTGAGGCATATTGCAAGGGGTGGCTTTTTAAAGGTGATATAAGTCTATTGATGGGCTCAGAGAAGGCAAGGAGACAGGAAAGGATGGGAGGAGGATCTGAAATATGTGAAATCTTCTGACTTCTAAGTGTTGGATCTAATTGTAATTTTGTAGTAGTCCAGATGAAACAAAACATATCTGAGGACCACGTGTGGGCCACTGGTTTGCAGTCTGACATAGGCAGATGGGGCTGAGTTACTCAGTTAAACAGGCAGCAGCAGAGGATCAGCGCTGCAGTCCCCTGGGTCCCAGAGGCCATGGAAGTGGAGTTCTGTCACTTAGATGGTGCAAGAGCAGTGAGATGTTCCAGAACAACTGAGGGCAGTACAGCACAGAGAACCTAGAGACTTGGCTGTGGGCATGAAGGGGGCCAGCAGTGACTTGTGCACCAACAACCAAAGACTGGGCAGAAATGAGAACATCCTGGGGTACTGGGGGTGGTCTGTGAGGGCACTGATCCACCACCCACTCCTTGGCATTTCTGAGTGTCCCCCAAATTCAGGCATAACCCTTGGAAACGAGATCGTAATGGACTCATCATATCATAAGCTGACTGTGATTGAGCTTCTACCACAAGTGGAAAGGAGGTTCAAGCAGAAATTCGGTTCACATTTGTGAACTGTTTTATTTCACTTTCTCCAGCAATGCTTGGATTGGACAGGCTGGCACCTACTTTATTTCCCATGAGCGCTATCAAAGAGGCCCATGGTCAGAAGCAGATCTGTACTTTAAAAAAAAAAAAAAAAATCCCAGGGCTTCTCTGGTGGTGCAGTGGTTAAGAGTCCGCCTGCCAACGCAGGGGACACAGGTTCGGGCCCTGGTCCAGGAAGATCCCACATGCCGCGGAGCAACTAAGCCCGTGCGCCACAGCTACTGAGCCTGCACTCTAGAGCCCGTGCTCCACAACAAGAGAAGCCACCGCAACGAGAAGCCCACGCACCGCAACGAAGAGTAGCCGCCGCTTGCCACCAACTAGAGAAAGCCTGCGCACAGCAACGAAGACCCAACGGAGCCAAAAATAAATAAATAAAATTTATAAAAACAAACAAAAATCCCAAATACTTCCTGACTGTGAGGAAAGAGTGTGAAAAAGGCAGAACTTTTAAAGACACACACTCTGCTGAACTCTGAAGACTAGGGCTGCCAGAAAGTTGGGTTCATTGGGGAAATAGCTCAAACCCTCATTAACAATCTAAATTATTTATTCCTGCATAGTCATTAGTGGGACCAGTGAGGTCAGGTCTCAGGTTCCAACACCACCATTGGGGAGATTTCGTGATGACAGCTGGAGAGGAAAGGATGAGAGAGAATGCCGGTCCCAGAGGCTAACACCCGTGCCCAGCATGGGATGTTAGGCACTGAACATGGAATTCCCAGGAGGCTGCTGCCGCTGCTCTCATTGGCCAAAGCTAAGTAAGAATGATGCAGCAAACATGAAAAATAAAGAGAAACAGTGTTCAAGGGGGGATGAGAGTGAAGAGCAAAACTTTTCCTCTATTATTAAGCCTCAATTTACCATATTTACCATATTTTCCAGGGAGCTTTTCAAAAGAAAAAGCTTTTCCTGAGCCGAGGAGAGGAATTGGGGCCTGCATCTCACTGGAAAATAGGAAAATCTGTTTGAATTAAGAGTCAAAATGGGAGAGCTGAGAAATACGTCTTGACTGACAGGGGCTGTATTTCTCCTTTTCTATCTAATGTGCTCTTGCTGTTTAGAATGTATTTTACTATAAAGGAAAAATTATCCAAATGTCTCTCCAGCTCTTCCAGCAATGCTGAGTAATAAACAGGAGTTATGAGGGTGAATAGTTTATAGGGATGACACTCCATCATCCATAAACATGGCTGAAAAGAGGGGAAAGGGTAATTTGCAATAGCTAATCCCCTCTCATATACATGAAAATATACCAGACAGCCTGCCCTGAAATTCGCCCCTGTTCCCTAATCATTGCAGCAGCCTCCTAACAGGCCTCCCAGTTTCTTATGCGTTACCAGCTACTTTCCGTTGTCCACCCACCCGGCAGCCAGGAGGATCATAAAGCCCAAGTCGCAGCTTGTCACCCTCTGTTTAATACCATCAATGGCTTGCTTTTGCACTTAGAAGAAAATCCAGATTACTTGGCCTCCAAGGCCCTGCTGACCTGTGTCAAAGATAAACAAAGCCAGACGCTAGTTAAAGTGGTAAGGACAGATTTTAATCAGCAATACAGTTTGCAACAAGAAAGAGTCCACCATGAACGGAACTCAACCTGGATTTGCCAAGGAAGTGCAAGATTGCAAAGCGCTAGTCAGTATAAGTGCAATTAGACTGGCTGTGTCTGTTGGCTGGCCACTATGGAAGTTAGGATACTATCTTCCAATAGAGACTGAGAGACAGAGGCCTTATCCTCAGGTCATGGCCAGAACAGACAGCAAATTTTTTGACAGCCTTGAGTTTTCTTAGGTAGGTACTTTAAGCAGGGGGGCGGGAGGCTAGGGTTATCTTAGGGATGTGGCCTTGAGCTGTTAGAAAATATGTTAGTGTTTGTTCAAGTCTTTATAGATCAAGCTTGAGACCTAGTCGAGGAGAGGGCTCCGAGGAGCCTGGCTCAAGGTAGGCTGAGAAGAGAATCTTTATCACCTGCCCTTTCCCTACCATCACTCCCTCCCCACTTAACACAAACATACCCACCACCCACCTTGCTCACGCCCTCCTCCACCCTGCTCTGCCTTCGGTTCCACAGTATCATGTCCTTCCTGCCAAAGAGATTTTTGGCTCATACTATTTTCTCTGCCTTTTTTCTCATTTGAACATCCAGTAATAGCTCATCCTTTATGACTCAGCCCAAAGGTCACCACCTTCAAGAGACCTCTTCTGACTACCCTGTCTAAATCAGAGACCTTTCTGTTTGTCTCTATCTCCTTTGCCTTGTTGCTGTTTTCTGTCTCCCTGTTGGGCTATAAGTTCCATGATGATAAAGATCAGATCTGTCTTTATCATCAGTATATCTCAAGTATCTAGCATGGTACAGAACAGATGCTCAATAAATATCTGGTGAATGAATGCTCTCCACCCTCACCCAGGTCTGACTTCCTCCTAGATTGACCCACTGTGAGTTACTTGGGGTTTACCTGTCATTTGAGCACAGAATAGTTCTGCGAGACTTTGAAGTACAAGGTAGAGAATCCTGTGTTCCTGCTCCAAAATAAAATTTTACATAAAATGTCCTCGTATCTGAGAGCCAGTGTAGGATTAGGGCAAGTCTGGAGGAGTTCCCCATCTCCTCCCTTCTTTGCAGCCTGCAGGCTGAGCTCCAGTGCTGTGGTTTGCAGAGAGGAATCCTGGGAAGTCTGGCTCCAATGTGAAGCCTGCATTTGGAGCCCACTTGTCAGGACAATGCCCTTTACAAGATGATCAAAGGGCCTTTGAGAAACCTGACTTCCCAAAACCATAGGGAGCCCTGTAGTGGCAGCCCCTGCCCAACTCCTAGTATCCTGGAGAAAGACCAGTTCTCAGAAATTTGAAAAAAGGACGATTTAGCCAGTACTATGCTTAGTGAAATAAGTCAGAGACAGACAAATATTGTATGATATCACTTAGATGTGGAATCTAAAAAAATAAACTAGTGAATATAACAAAACAGAAACAGACTCATAGAGAACAAACCAGTGGTTACCAGTGGGGAGAGGGAAGAAGGGAAAGGCAAGATAGGGGTAGGGGATTAAAAGGTACAAATTACTGTGTATAAAATAAATAAGCTACAAGGATATAGTGTACATCACAGAGAATACAGCCTATATTAAATAATAGCTATAAATGTAGTATAATCTTTAAAAAATGTGAATCACTATGTTGTACATCTGAAACATATAATATTGTAGTTCAACTATACCTCAATAAAATAATAATAATTAAAAAATATTAAAGGGGGCTTCCCTGGTGGCGCAGTGGTTGAGAGTCCACCTGCCGATGCAGGGGACACGGGTTCGTGCCCCGGTCCGGGAAGATCCCACATGCCGCGGAGCGGCTGGGCCCGTGAGCCATGGCCTCTGAGCCTGCGCGTCCGGAGCCTGTGCTCCGCAACGGGAGAGGCCACAGCAGTGAGAGGCCCGTGTACCGCAAAAAAAAAAAAAAAAAAAATTAGAAAAAAGGGAAATGACTAAGCCTTTGTGGGTGATTCAGAGAGTTAGCAAATCTACCTGAGGGTTCACTGGGGTGCCGAGGAGAGGAAAGAGGGAATAACAGTGTCCACAGGAGATCTGGAAAGCAGATTATTTAAATTTATATGTTAATCTATGAGATCATAAGCTCTGCCTTATTCATTACCTGCTTTCAAGCATTCAGAATCGGCTCTTCTATAATGTTTAGGGGAAGCTTTGTCAAAATTCTGTCAACGCAAATGTTGATCTCCATTGCCCTGCTCCCAACGCTTCCTCTCCAAACCCTGCCTCTCCAAACCCTTTCCTCGCTGCCTTTTGGGACGTGACATATTCCTGGTTTTCTTTCTCTTTCCAACCATTTTTCTCATGAAATTCACTTTTCTGTGACTTTCTCTCTTACTCCCACTTAACTATGAATACCGGGTTTTCCTAGGATGCAGTCACCAGCACCCTCTTTTCTTTCCGTGGTTTCTCAGGGAGCCCATCCTCACGGTTCAACTACAGCTTTATACCGACAGCTCCTCAGTTGACATCTCTCGCCTGGACCACTCACTCAAGCTCACTCCTGAATCTCAGGAGTGTTCACGGGTGTAAGCGAAGAAACATCATAATTCTCCCTCTGCCCTCTGAGTTCTTGGCTGAAACCCCTGTAACAACAACAACAACAAAAACAGGTTAACCAGAGAAAAGCAATCCAGTTATTAACACGTGCAGCACTCATCATGCAGGAGAACCTAAACCAAAAGTAACTCAAAATGGCAGCTTAGAATTCCAGCTTACAGAGCATTTTCGACAGAGAACAGTACATTTGTAGAGAAATAACAGGACAGAGCAGTTTTAGTCTTCCAAGGGTAGCCAACTAAGGAGGGAAGATAAATACATGGGAGGAAACTAATGGAGGAAGGTTTGTTTGCAGATTTCTCTGTTGCATCTCTGGGCTGATGAGAATCTACCTCTAGTAAAAGGAGAATTTATAACCTGCCTTTAGGCAAAAAAAGGGGAGCTTTTTCTGGGTTTGTTGCTTCTCAATTGCCTTCAGCTCAAAATAATTTTTATGTCACAGAGGTACACCTATTTGGCGGTGACATATTCTGGTTTCCTTCACATTTACATCAACCATCACCTCAAACTCAGTAGGTCCTGAACGTGATTCCTCATGTTCCCCAGCTGGGTCATTTGTACCGATGCTCCTGCTTCTATGCCTGCATCCACCATTCTTCAATTCTCTGATGTGTGACATTCCCGAGGTCACCTTTAAGCCATCCCCGGCTTATCCCATGCTGAGTCCCACCGGCTCTGGATTGTTTCTTTTGACTCTCTCTGGCCTCTGTCCTCATGTTAAGACTATTTCAATCATAAGTGACAAAACCCTAACCCAACCTGGATCAAGCACCCAAAGGAATTTATGGGCTCACATATCTGAAAAGCAAGACATTTTCAGGAATTGTCTTTTTCTACCTCTTGGCTCTGTTTTCTTTGTGTTGCTTTCATTGTCAGGCAAGCTTTTCTCCTGAGTATCAAGTATGGAAGGTGAATCCTTCATGCTCCCTGTATAGGACTAAGGAAATTCCTATTCATTCCTATTCCATTTCTACCATTAAATTTGAGATTCACTGGCCTGCTTTTTGCTTTTAATATTAAATCATGAAATTCCAGAGCCTGACCTAAAAAAAAAAAAAAAAAGGTGCAAGTCTTCAAAATTAACAGAAGAGTCTCAGAAAGAGATGAAGGAGATGTTCTCTCCCAAGGAAGAATAAAGACCTCTCTGCATTTACATCTTGTTAAAAAAGATCTGATTTAATGGGGCATTAAATTGACAGCATTCATTAGAATATCAAACTTGTCTTTCTATGTGATAGAGACTTGTTACCAACTTATTCTGTTGTCTTCGGAAGAATAATTTGAACAAAGGGCTCTAGTAAAAACTGCTAAGACTTTAAAAAAATGTTGCAAGTTGTGAAAATAACCTCAAAGAGCAACCTGTATCTCTGATTTGTTGTCTGACTTGATAATGCGTTGGCCTGGTAATAATGTTGACATTGCCTCCTCTACATTTCTGAAACCATATGAACTCTTGCAAATATTCTAGGCTCTGTGAGCCATGTGTCTCTGTCATAGCCATTCAGCTCTACGCTTATAGCACCAGAGCAGTCAGTAAGCAAATGGGTGTGGCTGTGTTCCAATACCACTTTATTTAGGGACACAAAATTTGAATTTCATATAATTGTCATGTGCCCTGAAATATTCTTTTGATTTTTCAATTATTTAAAAATATATCAACCTTCCCCATCTCTCGTTTACACTGAGTACTCTACTAGAACTGTCTTTCCCCATTTATTCATGTGGCTAACTCCCTTACCTCCTTACATCTCTACATTTACCTTCTCAATGAGGCCTAACCTGACCATCCTGTTGAAAACTGCAAGCTGCATCGTTTCCCACTGCCTCCACTGTCCCCACCTCCCCTCCTATTCCTCTTATCTTATGACTTTCCCATAGGACTTACTGCCTTCTAAAATATGAAATAATTTACTTATTTATAATTATATTGCTCATCTTCCCTTGCCAGATGGCAAGCTCTCCGAGGGCAGAGGTTTCTGTGTAAAAGTTCACAGGTGCATCCAAAATGCCTAGAAGACTGCCTGGCACACAGACAATATTGAACAACTTTGTTGAATAATTAAACAGATGGATTAATGACCTATCAACCCCCTGCTCAACTATTAGATTGGAGTTCAGGTCATCTGATAATAAAAGTCGAATTCCCCTTCTTTTTTTTTTTTTTTTTTTTTTTTAGCGGTATGCGGGCCTCTCACTGTTGTGGCCTCTCCCGTTTGCAGAGCACAGGCTCCAGACGCACAGGCTCAGCGGCCATGGCTCACGGGCCCAGCCGCTCCGCGGCATGCGGGATCCTCCCAGACCGGGGCACGAACCCGTGTCCCCTGCATCGGCAGGCGGACTCTCAACCACTGCGCCACCAGGGAAGCCCCTACTTCCCCTTCTTGACGTAAATACATAGAGGGCTCGGTCTTCAGAAATGGAATTGTCTAAGATTCACTTCTTGTTGGACACTTCATTCAAGGTAGGCCAAATGCAGGAAAAAAAGACAAAATGGTTTGTAAATAAAAAAGAAGTTGAATGCTTATAATCTGCTATACGTCTTTTCCAAAATTAGCTTTAACCCCTGCTCGAGTCTGGGGGTCCCTGCAGCCTTCTCTGTGTCTGAATCCTCTTCCAATCTTCTCACACCTGGTGGTGATGACCAGAGTTTCAAGTGGCTGATAACTTTGGGCCTGAAATAGACATGGTTAGGAGCAAACAACTTAGTTTTTTGCACTAAAGAGTCAATTCCAGAAAATAAAATTGAAAAGCTGCTTTCCCCCACTTTTTACCTTAGTGTGGCATGAAAGGTCTTTCTTGATCGGGTCCTTGCCTCTGTCCAAGTCTCATCAGCTGTCATTCTCTCCTACCCTCCAGCTCCCATAAGCTCTAGCCCCTCTGGGCCGTGCTGCTGCTCACTCCTTCCCTTTGTACATCCTCTTCCCTCAAAACAAGTTACCCTTTTGACTGCAAAAGAGTGTGTCTGTGTGTCTGTTTATTGCTTGTTTTCCCTCAAGGGCCTTTTAAACTTCATGAAAGTAGAAGCTTGGTCTGTCTTGCTCACTGTTGTCTCTCCAGTGTCTGAAAGCAGATGGGACTGGATCCGAAAGGGTGTTAAATAAAAGTTTTGATTATTACTAGAAGGCAACGAGGACCCACTAAAAGATTCTAAGCATTAAACTGTTATGGACAGGTTTTTGTTTTAGAAAATCAGTATCATTGCTGTGTGGGGGAATGGATTGGAGAAGGCAAGACTGGACCTAAGAAATCAGACAATTAGAGTAAGCAAAAATGATGAGGGCCTGATTTGAGGCAGCATCAGTGGGGTTGGGAGAAGATGAGGGATTTGAGAGAGACATGAGAGAGAACAGCAGAAATCAATGAACTAGTGGATGTTGTAACTTCAGTAAGAGGGAGTAAAGGATAAGTCCAGGTTTCTGGCTTCAAGATTCTGGCTGCTGGTGATGTCTGGAACTCTCACACAGTATTACAGTTGTATGTTTACCTGTGGGTCACTCCCAACGAGTCGTAAAGGGACCTTGCTAAAAGTCTTTGCATTAGCAGTGTTAGAAGAGCATCTATTATGTAGGAGGCATATAATAATTAAATGAATGAATGAATACACTGAAAATAGTAAACAGTTTGCATGATCAAGACGGCGAGGAAAGCAAGAGGTAACTGGCTTCTCAGTTGCTTTCTGCCTATTGTACAACTAGGAGGCTGACAATAAAGTTTATTTGAGCGTCGACGTGCCCCGACGTGGCCCCGCCTTCGCAGCCGGAGCCGCGATTGGTGGGCATTGGCCGGCGGCGGCCGTCCCTAAGCTACGATTGGCTAAAGCCGCCGTCATTTCGGAGCGCCCGGCGCCCGCCCGCCCTCTCGCCGCGTCGCCGGTGTCCGTGCCGCCCGCTCCTCCTCGCCTCTCTTCTCCCGGCCGCAGCCTGGGGGACCGGAGCGAGCAGCGGGCACCATGTTCCGACGCAAGCTGACGGCCCTCGACTACCACAACCCTGCCGGCTTCAACTGCAAAGGTGAGGAGGCGGTCCCGGGCCCGCCGCGCGTCAGTGATTCCCCCCCCCCCACGCCGCTTCCCCGCCGCCGGGCCGCCGTTCTCTCAGCGCCGGCACCTGGGCTCCCCACCCGGACCGTCCGCGGCCTTGTCTCCCCTGGACTCCTCTCCTCCCGGCCGCCAAGCACCTCTGCTTTCCGCCTTCCTTCCCCGGCTTCAGAGCCCCGCCACCCGCTCTTGCCTCGGCATCAGCACTTTCTGCACTTGCTGAACTCCAGACCCCACGCCCACCCCCCCCCCCCGCCCGCACCCTCAACGCTCTAGAGGGAAAGTCTTCGCTTTTTGACGTAGCCCTTCAGCCCCGTGGCTTCCGGGTGATTGGGCGATACCTTGAGCACCTGTTGGGGGCCAGCACAGTGGTGGAATCCGAGGAAGACGCTGAGTAACTTGAAGACTCGTTCATTGCCCCTTGGGAACTAAGGGGTGGAGTGGGGGCAGTGGGAGCCCATCCGGCAGTTTGAGCTCGAGATAGAACGAAGTCCAGGACTGACAGTGTCGGAGCAAGCGCGTATAGGAACGAGCTAATGACAGTGTGCGAGTCGTGCAAAAAAAGTTAATAGCAGACGAGCGGGGCGGTTGAATTGTAAATACAAAGGTATTTGGTAATTCACAGCATTAAAATTGTAAGAAGTATTGACATTGCTCCCCACTGCTACTCACCTACTACCCACTATTCATTTTCTTCCAGAGTTCTTGGCCTGTGGTAGACTAATAAGTTTGAAAGTGATCAAGCACACCCTGGGATGTTCAGACCATTGTATAAGTCTCAAGACTTCATAAGGGAGGCCTGAATTTGAATTCAAGCTTGAATTTTGTAATTGAAAATAATTTCCAAGCAGGATAGCAGAGTTTTGTTGATCTGTAGAAGCATGTCAATTTATAGAAACTTGTTTTTCTGCTATGCCTTTTATGTAAGAAAAAAGGTTCAGTGGTAGTAGAGCTTAGATCTGAATTTGAATCTTTGAGCCTCAGGTTTTTTCACTGGTAAAATCGGGATATTACCTACCTCGAAATGGTGTGGGAGGATTAAATGAAACAACATCTGTACTTTTTCATGAATGCGTTTAATGTGCCATAACAGTAAAAGACAATGGGAGTCAGTATCTTCTTTCTGTTTGCCATTTAATTTCTTGTACGTTATGATTGCTGTAAATTTAACCTGGCCCAGTCCTTCCTCCTCTTCCCCATAGGAACCGGAATAATAACTGACACTTAAATAGCAAAACTGTGTGCTAGACACTGTTTTGATCGTAAATATTTTATTTAATCTTCATAACAACCCTATGAGGTAAGTCTTACTATTACTCCCCATTTTGTAACTCAAGAATCTGAGGCCTGGAAAATTTAGGTAATTAGCCCAATTTCACACAACCACTAAATGTCTGGAGTCAATTTGAATTCAGGCCAGGATATGAACATAAGTCAATCCAAAGTCTGCACTTTCAACTCCTACTTCAAGCAGCTCAAGTAACTTATAATTTTGGAGTTAAAAAAAAAAAATTCCACAAGACTGTTTGTGAAGGAAGTGTTTTACCTGTTACCTAGTGCTTCTCGTGATGTATATGGTGTTTTTATTGCAGATGAAACAGAATTTAGAAACTTTATTGTTTGGCTCGAAGACCAGAAAATCAGACACTACAAGATTGAAGACAGAGGTAATTTAAGAAACATCCACAGCAGTGACTGGCCCAAGTTCTTTGAAAAGGTAATGAATTAGAAAGTAAAATAAAACGTACAGAGAGCTTGTCTAAAAATTATATGAAGACAGGCAAGCTTAAAATTACTGTGTTCTTTTAAAATAAATAACACTAATAATGATCAGTGTTAGAAAAGCTAGACTTCAGGGATTTTACTTTTTTCTTACCATGTTTTTTTGTTTTTAAAGCAGATTATATTATCTCTTCCTACCAAACATTCAGTATTAGATAGAAATAGTATGGTGAATCATTAGGCATGAGGGTGGAGGGGAGTATAGAGTAGGCTGAGGAGAGAGGAAAGCTCATGTGCCATCAAGAGTTTGAACTTGACCCAACTGGGGAGCTACCACAGTTTTAGGTGATATGACTGGACTAGTCTTCCCACTCCTCACCTTTCCCAACCAATCCCTGGTTACTCGAAACTGTCAGCTTTAAGCTTATGTAGCTGGAGAGGAGGCCCTTATCCCCAGTACTTAGATGTGTGCCTGACATACAGTAGAGAGACCTGTTTGTTTCATAAATTTATATATTTGTGTGTGTTTATTTGTATACATATATGTGTATGTATGTAAATGAATGATATATGAATATTCATTTCTGCATTTTCTCTATAGCAAAACTTACTCTGTATTCACATCTTTTAGGGCCCTATACCTGACTAGCCTGCTGCCCATTGAAAACTAACTTTATAGACTGTTAACTAATAAAGGTAATGGCACAAGTAGACACTCAAAAAAAAGGGAAGAAATAGTTTTGTCCAGAAACACTGAGACTTCTTAAATAAACAGTGACACATATTCTCTAAATAGTAAAAATGGCAAAAATCAGAATTTTTACATTACATTAAAAATATAGTGGAGATACAGTTAGAGTATTATATTAAAATAAGATGTTATTGACATGCTTGAAAACTAAGATTATGTCTTGTTTTTGCTTATTTTTAACATACACAGTTGTCCCTTGTTATGTACAATAGAAATAATCCTGAAAAGATCTGCGTGTGTTATCTTATTTTTGTGGCTGGAATAACTTTCCTGTTGACCTAGTTTAATTTTAGTAATGTTTTTGCAGAAAACAGAGTTGTTTTCAAATTAGAATAAAAATTGCATTTTACAGTATCATTATTTACATTAAACATTTTTATTAGCTCTGTTACTTAGACGAGCTCTCTTCCTTTAAGAATATGAAAAGTAATGGTCACTTCGGCAGCACATATACTAAAATTGGAGCAACAATATAGAGAGGATTAGCATGGCCACTGCACAAGGATGACATGCAAATTCGTGAAGTGTTCCATATTTTTACTTGAGTTATTTGTAGTGAGGTGGATGGACCTAGAGGCTATCATACAGAGTGAAGTGGGTCAGAAAGGGAAAAACAAATACCATATGCTAACACATATATATGGAACCAAAAAAAAAAAAACAAACAGGTTCTGATGAACCTAGGGGCAGGACAGGAATAAAGACACAGATGTAGAGAATGGACTTGAGGACCCGAGGAGGGGGAAGGGGAAGCTGGGACGAAGTGAGAGAGTAGCATTGACATATATACACTACCAGATGTAAAACAGATAGCTAGTGGGAAGCAGCTGCATAGCACAGGGAGATCAGCTCAGTGCTTTGTGACCACCTAGAGGGGTGGGATAGGGAGGGTGGGAGGGAGATGCAAGAGGGAGGGGATATGGGGATATATGTATACGTATAGCTGATTCACTTTGTTGTACAGCAGAAACTAACACAACATTGTAAAGCAGTTATACTCCAATAAAAATGTTAAATAAAAGAATATAAAAAGTGACTAAATTTTCATTTACTGGTGTTTAGGTACCTAAGTTTCTAGTTTTATGAATTAGAGGATTGTGTAAGTTACATACTGCCTCTGACAATGGGCAAGTTTATTTACCATTCTGTGGCTCAATATTGTTATCAATAAATGGGGATAACAGTGGTATCTATCTCATAGGAGTGGTATGTATTGTTATTGAAATATACCTATGTACCTTTTCACAGAGGTGCCTGGACCATAGCAAGTGCTATATGTTTATTAATTTCCCTGCCTCTACTACTATTATTGCTACTACTGGATTATTTTCCTTTGCCCTTCAAGAGTATTTTTGAAATTTTTAATAGGCTTCTTAAGACTTTGAAATATATTGTTAGGATTTTACATTTCTTATATTACATCTACGATGGCCTGCTCACGTGTACAAGACAATACAGAGTTCCACATGTGGAAGGGTATTGAAGAATATGAAAAACTTTCTGATGAAAAACACCCAGAAATGACAGTAAAGTAGTATAACCTAAAGATAAATATATTGGAACTTACACAGATATTATCTTTCAAGGTGGTTTCTTTGGAATGATGATGTCATTGCCTGAAGTATATTTGGAACTTCTTTTGGAAATACTTTTAGATCAGGAGACATCTTTTGAATATCCTTAATATTGACAGTTTTTTTATATTTGAACATGGATTTGCTTTTTGCATCATGACTAAATCTTGTGAATGAGGTGCTTTTTTTTTAAAGCAGGGGAATAAAATTTTTGATTAGAAAATAAGTGATGGCTAAAAAGTGCTGATTCATTAATTATCCCCCAAAGAATTTCCAAAAAGGAGTTCCAGAAGTTTTGAGTAATGTCATTGTTGGTGGAATTAGATTTTAAGTTCCTAAGAGACTTAGTTTAAGGACATACTCATTTGAATATGCAGCTTCTGACATTTATTCAAAACGCTTGTATGTCACATGGCTTACTCTATTCAGAAGCATTTCCACGATATGAAAGCTAAGGTTTAGATAATAATTGGTTTTGTTTTGTTTGGGGTTTTTGGTACATCCTCCTTTTTAATTAAAGTCCTTTTTATTTACCTGCTCTATGTGTATTGAGACGTGGAATCAGAAAGTTTAGATTCAGCTCCCCGATTTAAGTCGTATAACTGTCAGCAAGTGTTGACCTCTAGGCTTCGGTTTTCTCATCTACAAAATGAAGTTATTCTGCATCTAGGCAGTGGTGCCCTATCTGGAATCTGCAAAAGTAAAAATTTCAAAAAGCATGATGGGCCTACTTCATTTTTTATCCCTGAGTGGTACACTTAAGTGTTTCCTTCCTTTGGGTTATATAATTGCATCAAAGGTTTAGTAATGTAAATGTTATAAGAAATTCTTAGAGATCCAAACCAAGGTCTCTTTCAACTCTACCATTTTTTTATTTTGTGACTTTATAGTAATAATGAAACCAGACTTTTTATTCCCCTTACAGTATCTCAGAGATGTTAACTGTCCTTTCAAGATTCAAGATCGACCAGAAGCAATCGACTGGCTTCTTGGTTTAGCTGTTAGACTTGAATATGGAGATAATGGTATGTTTTGTGGGGAATGTCTGTTTTAAAGAGAGAGAGAGGAAAGGTGGGAAAGGAGTGTAAAAATGTAGGGAACTTGCCGGTTTGTCTTACATTGTTTTACCTTTGGTTCATTTTAAGTTTTGTACATCCTCGTCTCACTTTACAGCATGTGTTTAAAAATTTACTTCTTGTAATTATTCTTCTGTATCCAGCTCCCAAATTGTCTAGGAAAGAATTTTCTTTTCTAAAATTAGAGAGTCTCCTTACTCTCATAAGGTATTAAAAGCACTGGTTTCCATTGGTATTTAGATTTTTCTTTTAGAATTTGAAGGCGATGTCTTCTGAAGAAGAAGGCTAATTGAATGTCTTCTCACAATGTCACATTACTTTGGTGAATTTGCCATCTTTCAGTCTGTACCTTAGCCTTTCAAGTTCACTTGTTGCTGCTGTCCCAGAATTGATAGGATTTCAAGTGTTGGTTGCAGCAGGTAATTTCACAAGAGACTGAAATATACATCTAATGCAAATTTGCACTATAGGCCAAAATATATTTATTATTATTGTTTAATGTTATTTTATTACAGATACTTGTATCATTGGAAGGTTTTGAATGTTAGTACCTGTAGTAAAAATAGTTTTCCAATAAACTGTTTTCTCTCAGGCCATTTCAGTTTGAAAGGCCTGCTAACATCTGAATGTAAGATCTGATTATCTTACTTTACCTCCATCCGCTGCATTTATGTTGTTCTCTTTCATGGGACTGTCAGTTCCAGTCCTCTTAATGATTTACGTTTGAAGCCTTTTTAATGTCTTTGGCCTCTCCCTTTTCCTCTCATTCTGTTCCATCCTTTTTTCCCTTGTCATATCTTTCCTTCTCCATCCTCACTGCTGTCGCCCTAATTCAAGCTCTTGCCACTTTTTCCTGAGATTATTGGAATGTCTTTCATACTAGTCTCCCATCTATGTCACCCTCTAGTCTCATCCACATGGCCCACCAAGCTAATTTTTTGAAACATAAATGTTTTAGAATGCTACACTTTGTTTCCAAACGATAGTTCCTTTTACGTATTCAGAAACCATTGCTTTCCCATTTAACCCTATAGCTTTTTAAGTCATTCGCCACTTTCCATTTTGCTTATGTCTTACTTGCGCCACTAAATAGTAAGCTGATACTCAGCTTTGTTTCCTACATGGTACCTCTATTAGTTTCCTGTTGCTGCTGTAACAAATTACCACAAACTCAGTGACTTAAAAGACTGTTTATTACCTTACAGTTTTGGAGGTCAGAAGTCCAACATCTGTATTAGGACTGAAGTCAATTTGTCGACTGGGTTGGTTCCTTTTGGAGGCTCTAGGGGAAGATCCGTTTCTTTGTCTTTTCCATCTTCTAGAGGCTGCCTGCATTGTGACTCTGGCCCCTTTATCTTCAAATCTAGCAGAACATCATCTTCTAAACTCTGTGATTCTGCTCTCATTGTCACATCTTCTCTGACTGACCTTCCTGCCTCCCTCTTATAAGGATGCTTTGGTTACATTGGGCCCACCTAGGTAATCCAGGATAACCCCTATACCCCCAATTTCAAGGTCCTTAATTTAATCACATCCACAAAGTCCCTTTTGCCATGTAAGATACCATATTCATAAGTTCCAGGGATTGGAATATGGACATTTTTTTGCGGGGGAGGGAGCAGTCATGATTCTCTCTGCCACAGTACCTGACATAGTTTCTGGTGTACAGTAGGTGTGCTTATCAACCATAAATGCTTGGTAAATTCAATATATGAATGTTTATACATACTGGTGTGGAGCATCAACCAGCTGTTTTTTTGCTGGTTCTTCAAACTTAAGTTTCAGGTGCCTTATGGCAGAAATCTTAAGGAAAACTCAAAGACTTTTTCTTTACTATGGAGCCTTTAGCAAAATATGCCTGTTCTGGTCTGAGTTGGTAGGAACTCTGTTAGTTAATTGGCAACAAAGTATTCTCCAGCTTTTCAAGTGTTTTTCAGCTATTCCCACATAAAATTATAGTCACATTTCAATTTATTTCTATTTTACCCTTATTTAGTCCATTTGTCCCATTTTTATAATACTTCAACTTAGGTTACCTAGGTTGTACCAAGAACAGTAGATGCCATATGATTGTGTATCCTTGTAGTTGACTGTATTACTGTTAAGTACAGTTACTTCTCAGTGATAAGCGTGGTCTTCTTTAATGTATTAAAAAAAACTGAGTTTGCATGAGAAACACTGCCCCTTATCGGTAGGAGGCACTGCTGTGCTTTTATGGTTTTATATTAATAAGTTGCATTCTTCTTGACTTTTAAGTTATTTAAAATTTTTATTCTTATTTGATAAAACCATTGTGAATTTTTATTGTTTGTGCCTTAACGTTTTTTAAAGCCTTTTGCTAGCTTGTCAATTAAGGTGATTAAAATCTGACTTAAATTCTTTTAACTCTTTTGACATAATTTTAGATTTACAGAAAGATTGCAAGAATAGTAAAAAGAATTTTTCCATACTCAGATTCTGCAGATATTAACAGTTTACTTCATTTGCCTTATCCGTCTCTCTCTATATATATACATACTCCTAATTTTTTCTAAACCATTTGACACTAAGTTGTAAATGATTTCTCTTTTACCCTTATGTGCATTTCCTAAAAAAAGTCATTGTCTTACATAGCTACAGTACATTTATCAAAATCAGGCAATTAACTTTAATTCTTTACTGTTATCTGTATGTGAGATTCACATTTCATCATTTGTCTCAATGTTCCTTATGGCAAAAACAAGCAAACAAAAACCTCCAAAGCAGTCCTGGATCATGTGTTACATTCATTCTCCTTAGTCTCTTTAGTCTCCTACAGTCTGGAATAGTTACTCAGTCGTCATGCTTCAGGACACTGACATTTATTTTGTAGAATGTCCTTCAGTTTGAGTGAGTCTGATGTTTCCTCATGATTAGATTCAGGGTTTGTAGTTTTGTTAAGAGTAACACAGAAGTGGTGTTGTGTTCTTTTAAGTGCATCGTATCAGGAGGCATGTGTTGGTGATATGCCTGAATACTGGTCATGTTATTCTGATCACTTGGTTAAGCTTTCTTCAGTGTAAAAATTACACATCTTGTGGAGAGATATTAGATGATTTCTATATGTTTCTCCTCTTCAAACCTTAGCTTTAGTATACGTTTGATGATTTTTGCCTGAGTCAATTATTATGTTGATTATGATGACTAGAAGGTGTTTTTCTAATTCCATCATTCCTCTACATTTATTTTTTGTCTTTCCACTATAAGGAAGAGCTTTCCCTTCTCACCAGTTTATGTTTGTTTGTTTATTCAGATCAGTGTAGATATGTGGATTCTTATTTTACTCAGTGGGTCTTAATCCTTTTTTTTGTCATCGTGTATTTTGATGTTTACATTGTTCCAGGTTTGGCCAGTAGCTCCTTTAAGCTAACTCCTGTCTGATTTAAATTTTAATCCTTTTATTTTCCCATTTTTTTTCCATTAGCAAATCACATAAGCACTATAGCCAAAGATGGCATTTTGGGCCTTAAGTTTGGTGAATTACTATTAAATATTTTTATTTGTAAAGTCTTTTAAAATATTATTTAGTATTTTTCAGGTAAGAGTAATAAAATCTCCTTTTGGAATTCTGCATTTTAAGTCTCCATAAAATAAGTTTAGGTTTGTATATGATGGTGTATTTGAAGTGATTTTTTTTTTCTTTTTGCGGTATGCGGGCCTCTCACTGCTGTGGCCTCTCCCGTTGCGGAGCACAGGCTCCGGATGCGCAGGCCCAGCGGCCATGGCTCATGGGCCCAGCCACTCCACGACATGTGGGATCCTCCCGGACCAGGGCATGAACCTGTGTCCCCTGCATCGGCAGGCGGACTCTCAACCACTGCATCACCAGGGAAGCCCTGAAGTGATTTTTTTTTAGAAAGCAAGGTTTTTGGTTTTGTATACAGCATTCACAGAATTTGTGAAGAAACTTCTTAGTGTGTTTGTATTTAACCTCATGTGACCTATACTTACCCTTCTCCCATTCTTCTACCCCTACCAAGTTTGACAGGAAGCTGAAAAGCAGACTTTCTCTTCTAAAATTTAGATAGTTTTTGAAATGTTTTACTTTAAGAAATGTTAATGAAAAGATATTTGTGTCTGATAATCATTTCAGCTTAATTAAAAAGCTAGTCACATTGTCTTCTAGTAGATTTTTTATTATAGCATTTTTTTTTTGAATGCTTGGGTTGTCTTATGCTTATAACCAGTTTGGCTCAGTTAAATTCAGTAAATAAGCAACGTTTGTTTTACCTTAAGTTGAAGCTCTGCAAATTGTATTTTTGCCTATTTTTACAGCTGAAAAATACAAGGACTTGGTACCTGATAATACAAAAAACGCTGACAATGCAGCTAAAAATGCAGAGCCATTGATCAATTTGGATGGTAAGTTTATAAATGCATAAAAATGATCATCAACATTTTTGGTTTCTTAAATGTTTTTTACTTCCTAGAATGAAGTCTGGGTTTATTTGGTTGTAGTAGATTAAGAGTGTTTCATGCAGACAACATTTGTGTTGATATTTTATTCTCTGTGCTGTTTTTTACTGTCAGTTATAGTGTGCTTTCTCCCTCCTCTTGTAGCTGAATATCTGAAACTGAAAATGCTCTTCTTTCATCTGCTCATAGTAACTTGGGGGTTTTGATTTTATTTAATCATGGTGGTGATTGTTTGCCTTCCTGGGTGCAGAAAATATTTTTTCTAATCTAATGACAGTATGAGACAAGTGTTAAAATTTTTCATTGTTTTAAGTCCCAGATGTCTTTAAGTAATTCTTTCTCCTTTTAAAAGTATTAAGATTCTAATTACTTAGATTATAATATGTTAAATATTCTTTCACTGACTGACTGTGACCTGTAATTTATGAGTTACCCTTAATGAATTAATAAGCTGCTTGGATGCTCTAGAGCTGCTGCTTGGAGAAAAGGTTTTGGGAAAACTGTCCATTGAAGGGAATCTGTGTATTAAAATTAATAGCTTTGGGAAGAAAGGTTAATTAATAGTGTTACATAAATGGGCCTTGCAGAGAAAGTTACAGAACAAACCTCATGTGAGTTAATTTAGTCATTTATTGGATTGTTCACTTTGGTTGATTAGTAGGAAAACCATTGATCTCATCAGTTTACTTGATTTACCCCATACTGCTTTTGTCAGCAGCAATTTTAGAAATTAAAGAGATTTGTTGTTACTAGAAAATAAATTTTTTTAAAAGTTTATATGTTTACATATATGTTTGTAATTACATGCTTGCAGAGCTGTAAGTTTCCATTTTTAATCTTTTATAGTAAATAATCCTGATTTTAAGGCTGGTGTAATGGCTTTGGCTAACCTTCTTCAGATTCAGCGTCATGACGATTACCTGGTAATGCTTAAGGTCAGCTTCATATTCTTGATTCTTGACAAAAACTCTGTATATAATTTTAAAAACTTCATTTTCTAAAAATAACTGTTTGATATTTAAATCTATGGTAGAATGAGGAAAATGTTGGAGGAATGTGGGACATAAAGCAGATTTCTTGAATTCATTGGTTTTAGCTTACCTAACAACTAATATCAAAGAGTGTTTACTGTGTGCCTGCCACTGTGCACAGATGACTCATTCAATCCTCCCAACATTCCTAGAGGTGGATGCTAGTGTGTTTTTAAAATATGTATATGAAGAAACTGAGACTTAAAGATAATAGATAAATAATGTTCAAGCTGACATAGAAAATGATAGTCAGGATTTTAATCTAGGCACTGGACCTTATGCTCCATTCTTTTCTTTTTTGGCCGCATGGCATCTGGGATCTTAGTTCCCTGACCAGGGATCGAACCCACGCCCCCCGCATTGGAAGCAGAGTCCTAACCACTGGACCGCCAAGGACGTCCTGGTCCATTTTTTTTCCTATATCACCCCACTTCTGTTTAATCAGTCCTTTTAAATATTCATGGTCTGTATTCATTAAGATTGTGGAAAATGCCAAACTTACAATGGTGAATTTGGTCAAAAACATACCCCCAAATCTCTTTGAGGAATGAATGTTTCTGTCCTCCAAGCCCCCCATCCTAGATAGGCCACTCAGTTCATACCTTACAGCAGGGAACCTGATGGTCTAAAAGAGGCCTCTTATTTCTCGGTGGAAAAATATACTCATGCTTCAGAAGATTTATGTTGAGTAATTTTGATAGTCTAGTGGGGGGAAGGGGAGGGGCAGGGGAGTGGTACTACCAGACTTGGAAGTTATTTTAGAAATTATTATTGATTTTATGAGAAATTAAAGAGCTTTAAATTACTTTAAACTGCTTTGCAGGAAATTGAATAATTTCACTCTACCCACAAGAGATCATAATTTATTCTCCTTTTTAGAATTGTATTTATTAAATGACAGTTGTAATATGGGAATACTGTTCTATTCCTAGATTATTATAATTTTCTATACTGAATCTGAGTGTTAACTCAGATTTTCTCAACTCAGATTGGACGCCAAGAGACAAAAGTTGTTTTTAGTGAAATTTAGCTCTTTCAAAGGCTTGTTCCTTACTCAGGCAATTATAGAAATTGCTTTGGAACAGTTCTACGGTGGTTATGTCAGCTTTAATCATAAACTGAGTGAGAGGAGAACAGACAATGCTAGCATATTTGGGGTGCTAAAGTACAATATAAGTCAGTTATAATCAAAAGCTTTATAAAATTCTAATCCTAGCATGTTTGTCCTTTTGAGTTATTTTAAGAAGGATTCAAACAATACATGACAATATGGAAAACATCCATATTGCAGCTGTGAGAATCAATACATTAACTGTTTGGCAACTGGACTGTGTAAAATACATTTGCAGTTACTGTTAGATTGGTTTAATTCTTTTTCAAATGTAGCATTTGGTTTGTTTTTATTAAAAATAATTTTTCAAATTTTCACACTTATCTTGGGGTTGCAACTGTCATCCACTAATTAAAATTCCATTAAAAAATCTTACTTTTTATGTGTGAGCAGGTGCGTGTATACATTTGTGTCTGCAGTGGTAAAATGCCTTGCTAATGAAAAAAATGTGTCCTTTGAAAGATCTGAAAACATTTTACTGTAATAAAGTGAAGAAAGCAGGGACAGTGTGTATGATATGCTACCCTTTGTATCAAAGGTGCATATGTGTGTGTGTGTGTGTGCGCGCGCGCGCACGCACACGTGCACTTGCATATATCCCTGAGTGTGCTTGTAATTTGATAGAGGCCTTGTGAGTATACACAAGGATCTGGTAGCAATAATTGTTTTCTGAAAGTATGGCTGAAGCTTGGGTAGAAAGGAGACATACTTTTTCGCCATGTATCCTTCTTTATTTAAAAAAAAATTTTAGCACACACAAATTACCTATTCAAAAAATGTAATTGTTATGAACATCATTCCACATTATTAAATATTAGAAGTGAAAACTTTCATTACAGTAGCTATTTTTTTAATTTTTAATTTGCTGGGGAGTTTGTTAATGAATTAGGTATTTCTAATTTCATCAAATTGGGCATCCTTATTCTGTAGTCTCAGAGAAGAAAAGATAACAAACAGCCTATAAAAAGTAAAAATACTATTTTGGGATTTCTTAGGCAATTCGCATTTTGGTCCAGGAGCGCCTGACACAGGATGCAGTTGCTAAAGCAAATCAAACGAAAGAGGTATGCTGTTTTTTTAATTTAAATAAATTTTAAATTAATTATTACTGAAAGTTTCTTTTGGTTGTCATAAGTTTGAACTTTACCTGAGAATGCTTAAGATACCAATTCTGTGTTAGAACTGCCCAGAGAAAGAATAGCTTACTTCAGTGGGATTGAATTTGATTCTGAAGCAAACTGTATCCAGTTTTTTTTTTTTTTTTTTGTGGTACGTGGGCCTCTCACTGTTGTGGCCTCTCCTGTTGCGGAGCACAGGCTCCGGATGCGCAGGCTCAGCGGCCATGGCTCACGGGCTCAGCCGCTCCACAGCATGTGGGATCTTCCTGGACTGGAGCACGAACCCATGTCCCCTGCATTGGCAGGCGGGCTCTCAACCACTGCGCCACCCGGGAAGCCCTATCCAGTCATCTTTGAGTGAAAAGTGAACTTCATGTTTATCTCACTTCATTACTTTTAAGAAGCCTCCAATAGCATATCCACAGTCTACCAGTTCAAAACCACCGCATGTGCCCAGTTAAAGTTTATTTCAAAGAACTTAACACTTGTGAAATTTACTGGGTTATTTTGACTAACTGCTAGAAAACAGGACACACCTTCTCTTTTTTAGTAATTCATTTTCTTTTCTATTTAAGTCTTTATCTTCACACTTTTGTTTCTTCAGAGAAATCTCAGTTTATTCTATTTCCTAGCATAAATCATAAAAATGTAGCCTGTTAATAAATCTAGGCTATTTTTAGATGAACTGTCCTAGAAACCCAAATGCCCCTGAAGTCCTCTTGACTATGGGTCAGTACAGAGAATGTCCTCAGGGGTTAGCAGCTGCAGGTGTCTGATAATGCCCCTTCCTGCTACACAGATGAAGGTCTTGGGTACAGTCCACATTCTGGACCCTGGTCCTTCTATTGTGTCTCCCTCACCCTCCAATTCCCCAATTGTCCTCTGATCCCATCTTTATCGAAGCCCAACAGTATTAAGGTTATTAATGCCGGGGCAGTGTAGTCTCCTCTAAAAGACAGTTTCTTTTAAAGTTTCTTATTGACTTATTAATTATGTATGAATCAGGCCACTGGAAATTGGATTAAAGATCAGCTTATTTCACCCACACTATAGAACAGACAGTAAATTGTTCTGGCATAATAAAATCATTCATCATTCAGCAAAATTATGCCTTTGGTTTGGAAGGCAGTGCAAATAAGGCCATAGCCAAATCTCTTTGCTCTTGTTTGCAAAGTAAAATTCAGCTTATTTTCAATGCTCCAAATAAATCTGAACTTTAATGTCATCTCAAAAGATACTATGCTGGGCTTCCATCGTGGCGCAGTGGTTGAGAGTCCGCCTGCCGATGCTAGGGGACACGGGTTCTTGCCCCGGTCTGGGAAGATCCCACATGCCACGGAGCGGCTGGGCCCGTGAGCCATGGCTGCTGAGCCTGCGCGTCCAGAGCCTGTGCTCCGCAACGGGAGAGGCCACAACAGTGAGAGGCCCACGTTCCGCAAAAAAAATAAAAAAGATACTATGCTATAATAATACAGTGGAAGAGTTCTATAGTTGAGTGTTCTTGTTTGCAATCGTTCATAACTAGCATTTGGGGCGTGTGGTCATCTTCAGGGGTGCCTGTTCCTAGGTGGTCTGTTGGCAGATGAAGGGAGAACAGAAACTCTGGTACCAGACTGACACAGAAAGCTACTCAAGTACAATTCTACTCTAGTTTTTTGCTAACAGAATTTTCATACCCATTTGTTTCTTCATGTGTATAATGTATTACTAGTGATTTTAAAGCATTTTGAGTCTGGGTAGATTTGCATTAATAATTAGGCAAGAAGTGAGTAGTGACAGCATTTGTACTGTTGAAAGTATAGTGACTTTTTTTAAAACTGGTGATGATTTTATACAGTATAATCAGCAGAAAGTCTAGACTGCCTGTCCTCGTTTTTATTTGATAGTTATTGTGAACTTTATACAGGTTGGCGCCACCATAGTCACCATCTCTGGTATATCTATGCAGGTGCTGACTGGTTAGCTAAATGGTTTAGATTCTGTTCATTTTCCTAGATGACTTCAAAGTAACTTTTAAATGAACTGTTGAAAGTTAATATAATCTGGTAAACATCATGCTTGCAGAAAAAAGCTATGTATATTTTAGATTTGTTCAATTCATAAAGGCAAATTAATGTGCTCCGAAGTAAACTTGCTTGAGGAAATTCATCTTAAAAGTAGTCCTGGGCTTCCCTGGTGGCGCAGTGGTTGAGAGTCCGCCTGCCGATGCAGGGGACACAGGTTCATGCCCTGGTCTGGGAAGATCCCACATGCCGCAGAGCGGCTGGGCCCATGAGCCATGGCCGCTGGGCCTGTGCTCCGCAACGGGAAATGCCACAACAGTGAGAGGCCCGCGTACCACACACACACAAAAAAATAGTCCTATTTGCCTGGTACACAGCTGCTTACTATAACTGAAACGGTGACAGTGGCAGCCCTGCTCAACCTTCCTTCCATAGCAGTAGTGACAGCACTTCTGCAAAAAAGAGCTATTCTTTCATATGTCTGGTCTTAAAGGATTGGATGTGTTATGGGACTAGCTGCCCACTACATGTAAAGGCCATTCTTTCCTAACTAGTTGTAGTAGGAAAAAACTAACTCATAAAAAGGCAAATTTAAAGAGAAAATTCTCAGGCACCTTGCCACTGCAGCTAAAAGGGTTAAAATAATAGCTAGCTGCTTTTCAATTTGAGGTGAGAAAATGTGAACGAATAACTATACAGTCTGATTTTTGTCCTTTTTTTTCTAAAGGGCTTGCCTGTTGCTTTAGACAAGCATATTCTTGGTTTTGACACAGGAGGTAAGTAAGTGATTTTGTTTTAATTCAAACTGTTTATAGAGACTTACTTACTGAATATTTGGGGGAAATGAGTGAATATATGCAAACGTTATTGATTAATGCAGTGTTTCTTATGAAACAGATGCAGTTCTTAATGAAGCTGCTCAAATTCTGCGACTGCTGCATATAGAAGAGCTCAGAGAGCTACAGACAAAGATTAATGAAGCCATAGTAGCCGTTCAGGCGATTATTGCCGATCCAAAGACAGACCACAGACTGGGGAAAGTTGGAAGATGAACATTTTAGGATTTCAGCTTCTCACCTACTTAGTACAGTTGGGAACCATGTACGCTTTGGCATGTGTTTGGAAATGTCATGTCTTCAAGGGAAGAATTCCAGAAAATTGACTATGTTCTACAGGTATTTACCATCACTGCATTTTCTTTAATAAATTTGGGAAGGTGATTTTTTTGTTTTTTGACCATGTGTTATGTTTATGTATTTGTATAATTAATTAATCTGCTTCCTCCCTTGTGGTTTAGGTACATGCCACCCCCTGACTTCATTATACATATAGACAATACAGATCGTTAAGTCATAGGAAAACTTAAAATATTTTATTGGAGTAATCTAGAAAATTTGAGAACTGTTACATCTTTAATATTTATATATAAATGTAATTTCTGTGGGTAATTCTATAGAGGGACTTACAGGATCAGAAAATACAAACTGAAACATTGTAGCACCTTTTAATATAAATAGAAATGCACTTATGCAGAGGTAAAAAAAAAAAATCTTAGAATAAGTTGGCTCTTTCCCATCAGTTCTGCATAGCCTTCTCTACGTCAGGGTTTATGATCTTTAGGATCATATTTTTGTACTGATCACATGTACTTTAATTTCTTGACCAGGAAGAATCTGTAGCAATAGTCAGATTTAGGGTCTTAACGTGCTCTAATTGGTTCTTAGTTCAATTAATTTGGCCTTTTAAATATGACATAAATGTTTATTAAAAGTTGCTTTAATAAGCAACAATTAAAATTGTTACCTTTTTAAACTCGAAATAACTTTTGTTTTTAAAAATACAGTAGTAAAGATTGAGGTATAAACTTTTCACAAAATATACTTAGTCTTTTTGCACTGAAAATGTTCATATGTCCAGAACTTCTAATGGCCAATTGCTTTTTCACTTTCTTCACCTTTGTCCGCAGTAAATGTTCTTTAGGGTCCTGATTCCGATTGTAAACTCCCAAGTCCTTTATAATACCATATTTACTTTCTTCCTGTGGAGGGAGGGGATAGCATGTGAGTATTTTATATCCAGTTTGCCACAGCAAGTCTTTTAAAGAGGAAATATCCTAATAGACCTTTTTTTGTGTGTATAGTTAAGCTAGGTAGACTTAAGGTAGTAGAATGGTTACCCCTATGTGTTGGCCATTAGCTTTTCTAGGTCAGAGTGGCTCTCACCAGTGGCAGCAGCAGGCCAAGTGTGGTCAGTTACCAGATCTCTCTTTCTCTACCTGGCTGATCCAAAGGAGCCACCTGAGCATGTCCGTTTACCTGTTGGGCAGTAGGGGTAGACTGCAGTTATCCCGTAGAGATGAGATCGCTGCTCTGGGAGATACTCATCAGTAAACTGGCCACTGTCTCTATTTACTGATATAACACCATCCCTGGTAACAGAAAGGAAGAGTGAATTCATAGGATTTAAGGTTGGATAGAAAAAGCCAGTTTATCAGGAAGAGAAATCTCTGCCAGACTTCTAGAATACATTTTTAAAAGTCAATTTAAATCACATAACTAAGTTAGATACCTCATGGTACCATTTAAAGGTAGTCTTTTATTCTCTGAAGATCAGATTCAGAGTAATGTGCTTCCTTTTTGGATAGTTTATTACCAAATAGCTCTGCCCTTTTTAAGCTGCATGTGAGCAATACCATTACATTTCTGGGTGACGTAAAAGTATGCTTTTAAAAGCAGTAACACTTGAATGATGTTAATCTCTCTGTTAATGAAGAGAGAATGAAATGAAAACTTCAGCAGGAGGGCTTAATAACTAAAGTTGCTTACTAACATTTGGTACAAGTGGTGTGTCCTCCAAAACTGGACAAGCCTGGAAAGGCAAACTGAGTGTGTCAGGCTCACCTTCTCCAGTCGGTGTGGTAGAAGTGATCTGCATAGCTCACAATGCTGAACGGGTAGTTGAGGTTGTTTTGAATAACACGCCGTCCAGTTCCATCAGGTAGTGTACACTCTAGTTTTTTAGTTCCTTTTAAAACATCAAAGAGGGAAAAGAGATCCTTTCATGCGATGGGAAAAAAAAAAAATCCTTTACCAAAAATAGTGGCAGGTAAATTCATTCTCAAAGGAAACAAAGGTAGAACTAGAATATTCTATCCCCATTGCAATAATACAAATTAAAAACTGTAAAATTTTCCTATTCTATTACCAGTCTTCAGTTTGTTTAAGAGCGTTATAGTTTTTAGTGGAATTTAAACTCTTAATCCTTTTTTGGAAGAAAGGATTGCATTTACAGAAATCTGGCTACGTTTCTCCCAAAGTAGGGCATTAGAGATGAAATTATATCAGTGTTAAAAAAAAGTTTGTATTAGCTCTTAAATTGTTACAAACATAACATTTGGACAAATATTAATACTTGCCCTTTGTAAGCAATGTATAATAATAGCCAAGGCTGCCTTTTAACTAAAATCCTTAATTTTTTTTTTTAAAGACTGTATTATTTTCTAGTTAGGAATTAAAAGTTCCATTTTTCAATGTAAATTTTTTAATAGCTAAACGAGGCAAGAATCTCCAAGTTTCACATTTCTCATGGAACCCTGAGTTAAATTTCAAATACTTATTAAAAATATAAATGCAGTATAATGAAACAGCATCTTTTCAGTTGTGCTAATAATGAAATCACACAACAGAAAGAGAGAACCTGGGAATAGGCAACCCAGATTTATTACTGAAGGAAGCCATCCTGCCACATCGCTTTGTCCTCAGCACAATAGCATACTGACTGTTAAAGTAACAGATATTTATAAATGTTATAATACTGTCAAAAAAGGAAAATAACTCCTGTTCATTTAAGCCTGTCGATTCCAACAATGGCTAATATTTATTTTTAACCTAAAAAGTGTGCCAAGTGCTCACGTGGAGGAAGGGCAAGCAGTACAAAAGTAGGTTGGACACAGTACTAGCCCTCAAGCTTACCACCTGATTCAAACACATACATCCAGGACCTCAGGAAGTTCATCACAGGAGTCATTACAAAGTGCCCTCTAAAAGGAGTCGATCATTTGCTGTACTCTTAGAAATGTAAGCCAGAAGTCCTAAATGGTGGGATTTGGTTCTACTGTAAAATCTGTTCGAGTGCCCACGCTTACTGAACATGGTAGTGTTCTGTATTTGCATTCCATGAGTAGTAGTACCTGCATCTGCCCAGCAGAGCAATTTGGAGAAGGGGTCAAAGGTTAAACCATTGGGTAGTCCAATGTCTTTATTCACTAGAATTCTTCTATTTTCTCCATCTAAAGACGACGATTCAATTTTAGGAGCTTCTCGATTCCAATCTGTCCAGTACAGGTTGCTGTGGATAAATTAAATGGAGAAAGATAAACCTTCCCCAATGTATAGAACCCAAATTTCAGAACCATCTTTGAGGCTTTTCACTAAGCATTTCTGAGTCAAAAACACTTCGCTGAACATGAAAGCTGAAGGTTATCTTTACCGATTTGAAGGTTTCTCTGGAATTTCATTTGGTAGAAGCCCCATTAAATATGACAAGAGTTTCTCAAGGTATAGAAATCCTCCCTGATTCTAACAAGTCCTACTGAAACACGGACCAAGTTATATGTCCCAGTTGATGACCTTAGCAATTATCATAGACAGGAAACATTGTTCTTTTGACTGTTGCCACTGTGAAAATGAGGCCAGAGAAATAACATGCCTGGTGTCTGAGTTTTGCTTACTCACCAGCTAATGCAGTAACCTCACTGCAGGTTTAACGCTGGGATTTCCTAATGTGTTGCTGGAGGAGACCGACTTCATTCCGGTTGAAGTGCTGTCTCAGGCTTGGCCCGATTTTCTGATCCAAAGTGCCCCCCAGTCTCACTCACATACTCTGAATTCTCTGTGTATCACATCACAGGCTTAATAATTTCCTATTATCCATTAGTTTACTGTCTTATTTCCTCCTAGTAGAACATAAACTCCATGAAAGAACAGACCTTGTCTTTGCCTAAACAGTACCTGACACCTAGTAGATCCTCAGTGAATACTATTAACTTAATATATTTTGAACTTTTATGCCCATGTTCTGACCCTCGCCTACAACTGTACTTAGAGCCCAAGGGCTTCAAATGAGGATCTACAGGTAACAGAGGAGAATTAGGGAAGCCCGGCTGACCCTCGGATTGGATCCACAGCGATGGCGCGGGGGTTCACCAGGTCCGTGTGGAAGAGGGCCCTGCGCTCAGAGCCGTCCAGCCTGGCCCTCTCTATCTTATCCAGGCCGCTGTCTGTCCAGTACATCGTTCTATGAAAGTGGTCGATGGCAAGTCCTTCGGGGCTTATCAGACCTGGAATAAAACAAAGGCAGGGCTGGAGCAACTGCAGCTGTGAAAGGTGAACCTGAAGCAGAGAGCTCTGCTTATTACTATGTTTGAATAGTTGGGGGAAAAAAGTCTTGAGAGTTTCTAAGTCAAAACACACGGAGTCAATAGAGGAACAGATCCTGCGTTAGTTCTTCTGCCACCTCTAGTACCCTCTAACCTAACAAGACCTCCCAGCCTGATGGCAGCAGGCATCCCCAGGGCTGGGGCCCCGCAGCATCAACTGTAGCCGCACCTTGAATTCTTACTGCAAGCCCTTTCTATTCAGAGTCCCATCAAGAAGGCAGAGGGGAGACTTTGGCATAAAAGAGGCAAACAACTTGGACTTGGTAGAATGAAATGGAATGGGAATTGTCTTCTGGGTGAAGCTGCTGACCTGAGTTAATGATGGTCTCGGGCTCTGCTCCCGATTCCAGACGGGCGCGGCTAATTGTCCGTCCAGCAACGTCTGTCCAGTACACCATCCTCTCCCGGCAGTCGTAATCAATTCCCACGACTATGGAGCCCTTTGTGACCAAGACACCGAATTGGAAGAATTAGGATTCCTTGCATTTCCCCGACTTCATGCTCGGCTGCCTCACTCGTGCATGGCTGCAGCGAACAACCCTGCATCACATGGTTTTATGGCAGCCAAGCACAGTGGTTAGATGTGTTGGTGATGGAGGCCAACTTCCCAGGGCAGAGCCGGGCTTGGCCACTTGCTAGCTGTGTGACTTTGGTACTGAACTTCTATATTCCTTTGTCTCCTCATTTGCCAAATGAAGATAACAATACCTGCTTCACGTGGCTGCTATAAACAGTAATACCATAAGTGCTTATAAAATACCTTAATCAGTAATTAATATACTGTAAGCTCTCAACAAGCACTATTACTATTGGTGGTAAAGACAGAAGTGATTTCATGAAAAGATTAGCCCGTTCAGTGATTAGAGGACAAATGCTAGTCTCAGCGAAGTAAGTCTTTTAATATTTCACTGGACAAAAACTGACTCTTTCAGACGTTATCAGCACTTTTTCAAAAAGCCTTTCTAAAATTTGCCAATATATAACAAAATCTACCCTCCCCTCCTGTGAGATCTTTCTGCTATCTGAGGTGCAGTCGCCCTTACCCCCATCTCTGCCTCTTACTCCAAGGCAATCATTTAGTTGTACTCTTGTGTAAAAGAAAGTATACAACTTGATGGGTTAAGGAACTGGGGAATGGTGGTCACCTGACCTCTGGCTAGGGAGCTCTCCCCTCCTTCCTTATTACTAAATAAATGATGCAGTCTTTTTTTAAATGCCGAGTCTGTGATATTCCTTTCCAAAACTCTGCACAGAAGTTGCTTCATTCAATTTCCAACCCAGAGTCCTGCTCTGAGAAGCCTGGCAGACGTGCAGAGCCAACATGCAGGGGCCATCCAGCTATCCCTGAGGTCATGCAAGCTCCCTGCTTGCCTAACAGCCTCCTGGGGCTGTCCTGAACTTATGCCTCTGGGAGAGGAGTCAGTACAAGAAACTACAAGGCAGGATTAGGCTCCTGTGGAAGAGTGGGCAGTTTATATGGGAGGATCTGAAGGTCAAGTACAATTTTAAAATTTAAAGTCATCTGTCGCGGGCACGGCTGCATGGGCCTCCATTAACCCAGGGAATCATGGGATCCATTAACTCATGTAAATGATTTCAAGGTTTCTTGGAGGAAAAAGTCCCAGTTTAAGTAAGTTTCCACAAGATGTGCTTAGAACCCATATTCCATTCCTCTTTCAGTTCCACCACCATTACCATCAACAACCCTGCCCTCATCAGAGGCAAGTTCAGAAATGCAGTGAAGCCGCCTGACTTGGCTAGAATAAATAGACAGTTAGCTTGAGGTGATGACAATTTTCTCTTTTAGAGAAACTTTACAAACAGCAGCGAGTATTTGGAAACTCATACACAACTCACATCTTGAAAACAAAAAACCCCACATTCTTTTCTGAACACCGGCTACTTCTAAACTTTTTTGGACCAGATAAGAGGTTATTCATTAACAGAAGTAAATGTAAACATGGACGCTGTATTATTCTTTCTCATAGATGAGCAAATACCTGGAGCGTGAAGTTTAGAAACAGAATTAGGCGATTTTCCATTGTAAGTGTCAGTGCCCTTCTGGTGAACTCCCTTCTCTTTGCAACATTTTAGAGAAGAAATCCCTTCTCCAAAATGGAGTGCCTTGACCATAGGGAGGCTGCTGGCTCAGGAAGCAGCCAGCATCCCCTGGGGAAAGCCCTGTCCGTTCCTTTCCACGATCACCCACGCTTCCCAAAGTTTCATCTATGACGGAGTCAAAGAAGATAAGAGGCTGGTCGACAGAACCAAATGGGAGGGCAGAGGGCTGCAATGATAAGGCCGTCATTAGTTGGCTTCCAGGATCTCTGCAGAGATGTCTATGGCTTAAAGAGAATGCTGGGGACCCGGGTTTACCTTCTGTCACTTTCCCTTGGATCCCCACATGCTGCCTCAATACGCTGACAACTCTGAAATTCCCTTACCACACATCCGAAACCCCATGAGCCAACCGGAGAAAGCGGCCTTGGTCAGTCAGACGTGACTCCCAGCCACAGAGAGCCCCCTCCTCTTCTGTGTGTCAGGCTCCCGAAGACCGCAGCCCAGAAACCCTCCAGGATCCCCCTCCACCTCAGGCCTTGCCCAGATCTGGAAACCCGATGCAGACCCGCCCCCCCGGGGGAGAAATCCACTTTACATGCAGCGACAGCAGGGTCTTGGCTGTGTCCTTCTGAAGCCTGGTACCATTGAGGGGCAAGTGGCCGATCTGCTGGCCCTGGGCATAGAGCAGGAAGGTGCCAACAGGTGGAGGGGTCACGTCGGGCCGGGGCGTGGGCCGGGCTGTGGGCGGAGCAACCGTGGGTATACCTGCCGTGGGGAAGAGGAGGGTATGGGTAGCAGAGAGGGAAGGAAACGGGGTGGGTGGGGGAGGGGAAGAAAAGTTACTTTCCCACATACCAGAGCCTCCAGAAACATCAAAAGTTTTCACCCTGGACAGATGTGCTCCAGATGTTCCTTAAAAGAAATTCTAATTTCTAGGGGTTTTCCCCAAAGATCAATTATGTAAATCACTGCCAATTACTGGAGAGGAAGACAACAAAACATTTCCCTCAGAACAAAGGAGAAAGTTTTCTTTTTCTTTTCTTTTTTTTTTAAGGGAAAAACTCCAGAGCCAGTGTTGTGTCAGCTTCTCTCTGGGGCCCCGGGGTGACACGTGTCCCCTTTCACCCTGGGCTCAGAGTAGGGGAAGGGAGGAGGAACTGCATATCGAATTTAGTTCCAGATGTTCTAATTACAGAAACTGTTAATGACAAAACCAAATGTTAAATCTGAATCGGGATCTGGGGCAGACCAGGTTACAAATCAACACGGCTTATCAGCGACTTCTGTTGGACCTGTTCACCCCTCATTCCCCCACCTTCACCCGCAGCTGGCAGCTTTCCTTCAGGGACACCTCAGATGCTGCCCCTGGGTGCTTACATGCAGGGGTGATGCCTGGCTGGGAGCGGGTGCCCGGCACCTCTCTGCCGTCCTGGTCCACACACCAGCAGAAGTCACTCTTCCCGTGGCACTGCAGGGGCATGAAGTAGCCCAGGTCATCGCACTGGGGCACGTACTGGTCGTCCCTTGGTGTGCCACCGTAGTGCTCCAGCAGGCTTTCCCTCCAGCGCTCACAGACGGTCCGGGGCCTCTGGGTGGGCTCTGAGCAGGTGGGGACAAAAAGCCTTTGATTGTGAACCAAGGACGGAATGTAGCACATGGCTTAAGATCCCCACTCCTGGCCTCCTGGCCTTCTTCCTCCTCGTGTCCATTAATGACACCTCAGCCAAGCCCCTGGATGCTGGCCCCGAGTAGCAAAGTGCTCCAAGAAGTTCTCCACAGGAATCAGGAAAAGGGGTCGTCCTGATGCTCCTGTCTCCCTAGGCCAGAAGGACTGTCATCAAGGCCCAGCCACATCAGGAAAGAACAAGAGGAGGTAACATCTGGGGTGCAAGGCTCGCTCAGCCTGGGAAGGGGCGTCTAACAGTCCTTGGGGACTCAGGGCCTACATGATGCTTAAAGCCAATATTTATTCTTTCTCGTTTCAAACTCCAGGACCTGCGTCTGAGAGGGCTGTCTTGACATTGGCCAGCGTGTCTTAGAAAGTATTACTGAATGCCCTACTTACATGGCCTTGAGTATCTGTCCATTGGAAAACTATACTGAGTAAAAATAAAACCTACTGTAATTAGTATGTGTGAGCATAGGAGAGTTGGTGGCAAACAACTTGATACTGACTGTGAGACACTGTAGCTCTGTGAAGTCCTTTGGCCGCCCTGCTCTGGGCTTATCTCAAAGCTGAACCTTCTTCTGGAGGCTCCAGCTTCCCACCATGTTGCTCTGTCCCCTCCTTTCTCCAGCTTCCTTCCCCATCCTTCCCCCTGCCCCCCATGCCCGTACCCCCCTTCCTCACCACCATGCCTAAACTCCTGTTAGCTGCCCTTACAGAGCAGTTTCTCTGCCTGCAATTTTTTCCCAGACTGCTTCCACAGGGCTGCCAAGGCTCTGTCCCAAACACGGCGGTTCTCTGAGAGGACTGCTTCAGGCAGTTTAACTTGTACAGCCTCCTAAGATACGATTACCTAAAGGAACTTAAGTAGAAGGTACTTCTTCATTAATTCCTGCAATTCATGCCTATGGTCTGTAGAATCATACAGCCAAGTACCTACTTATACCATGTGGATGTGTAACAGAGATCTCGGAGGAGAACAAAAACTGGGCTTTCCGCCATCAAAGCTGCTCTCCCCTAGACTTTTCCATGTCACTAGACAGCACCTCCATTCTTTCCATTGCTCAGGCCCAGTCATCCCCGACTCCCTTCTCTCACTCTCCACGTCTGATATGTCAAAAAACGTCAGCTGTATATCTTCACATCTCACCACACCCACTCCTGTCATCTTATGCCAGGATTACTATGATAGCCTTCTTACTGGTTTCCCTGCTTCCATCATCTTTCCTGCCCACCCTCTCCACCACCCCACAGTAAACTCAACTGGCAGCCAGAAAGAGTCCCTTTAAAAAAACTCATTTCATGTCACTCCTTTGGTCAAAACCTCCAATGGCTTCAAAGAATAGTTGGAAACATTACATTTGGGCTCCAGCACCTACACCTCCCCTAGGAAAGGATGGTGAATAAAATCTTCAGAGCTCAAACCCAATGAGCACAACTCCAGGACTCACGACGTTTGTGGGAAACGGATGCCCTTCAGGCTGTCTCTATAGCTTATGACCCACAAGAAGCAAAGCTCTTTTTAAAACATCTTGGAGAAGGAGAGACTGACCTCCTCACCCAGATGTGTCTCAAAGGAACCAGAGAAGGAAATGCCACTTCCTCAGACACTCATCATCCATCACAAGGTGGGATTCCCTGGAGAAGTTCCCAACGCTGCCCCAGATCCACCTAACAAACTCAGAGGATCGCTTCTCAGGGGACCACCCAACAAGGCCCATCTCTTTGGAATGCGACACACAGCACAGTCAGCTTCTGGGAAAGGGGCACCTCACGTCACCTACACGTGGGCATCCCAATCATTCCTTATTATTTCAAGCTACTTCTTGATCCAACCATGGATTTATTTCTATTTCTGGTTGGCAGGGTTTTAAATATTTTTAAATTTTGGGCACAGAATGTTCTCTCTCCCTTCAAAGCTGACCCCATTATGCAGATGAGACTGGTCAGAAATGGCAGCCGAAGACAAACCAGCACCGGGAGAGAAGCTTGGCTGTGGGAAAGAGTCTGTACAAAGGAACATGTTCTTCTTTTAGTAATTAACTTTTCATTCTCTTGGCTCCCTTCTGGATCACTGTTCTTAACACATGCCTGTCTTAACAAATTTCATAGAATTCTGAACCATTCCCTTAAGGTGCCTCCCAACCATCTGATTTCTTCAAACCCCAGCTGGAGTTAGAACCAAGACCTTTTAAAGACTAGGCATGAGTGAAACAGAATTTCTCTGTATTCCTTTTTTTTTTTTTTTTTTTTTTGGACCTGCAAAATATTTTCCTAAAAACAGGGACAGAGAGGAACTAGGAGTGTCACTGTGGAAGCAAAGGTATATATACATCTAGATCAAGCAGTAACACTTCTACTTACATGAATCTTAGAACCACTAATGTCCTGGCCATCACAATTCAAATTATCGAAAGGATCAAAACTGGTAGTAATTCTCCAGTTCTTACTCTCATACGTTAAAAGCCAAGACTAGTACTTATGGAACCCTTTTCAATAGTAAAAATGGATCTTTGGGGGCTTCCCTGGTGGCGCAGTGGTTGAGAGTCCGCCTGCAGATGCAGGGGACGCGGGTTCGTGCCCCGGTCCGGGAAGATCCCACATGCCACGGAGCGGCTGGTCCCGTGAGCCATGGCCGCTGAGCCTGCGCGTCCGGAGCCTGTGCTCCGCAACGGGAGGGGCCGCAATGGTGAGAGGCCCGCGTACCGCAAAAAAAAAAAAAAAAAAAAAAAGGATCTTTGAATAGCAAGCTCATGGATATGTACAGGAATTATTTTGGCTAAAATGATATCAAACCAATTCTATGTTTTCATAATAAAGTTCTTCTGTATTAAAAGAAAAAGTTCTTCCCGTCTTTGAACAACTCAGCGAGGCGTAGAAACCTGCCTTGGCAACCTGCAGTTGGCATGAACTGTGAGCGCTTGGGAACCACACCTCACACAGGTGGGGGGTGCTCAGACGGTAACAGACAGGTTCATGCGCTGCATCTCAGATCACGCAGGCTAACAAAACGGGTTCCTGCATCTCTTCTAAAGGTGACAGGAGCAAGAGCGAT